>NC_051071.1:16726069-17326069 GCF_004664715.2 Peromyscus leucopus | reverse complement strand
AATCAGGGAGCTGTGGAGTCATTGTCCTCAATTATAACCTCACTCATGACCACACAAGGCTCCAACTACAGCTCTAAATCAATTGTCATATAACAAAATTAACCAGTTTAAAAAGGCTATGCTCTCTCCTTCCATCCTCCTTCTATCTGATCCCTCCTGTTCCCATCAAATTATGGTATGTTATAATAGCTTTTATTTTTGTTGTTGTTTGAGACAGGGTTTCTCTGTGTAGCCCTGGCTGTCTTAGAACTCCCTCAAGTTGGGGAAGGATGGAGGGAGAGAGTACCAGGAGAGACAGCTGGAATCTGAGGGCATCTCTGGGATGAACTAGAAACCTAGTGCAATGGAAACTCCCAGGAATCTATGAGGGTAACCCGAGCTAATACCTGGAGGTTATGGAGCCTGAACCAGCCATCTTTTGTAACCAGGCAAGACTTCCAGAGGAGGGATTGGGATACCAACCCAGCCACAAAAACCTTGACCTACAATTTGTCTTACATATAAGATATGCTGGGGTAAGGTGGGGCAGAAATTGTGGGAGTGGCCAACAATGACTGGTTCAGCTTGAGACCCATGCCATGGGAGGGAGTGTAACATAAATTGCTAAACAGTTTTATTAATAATAATTAAAAAAAACCTGGAGCCAGATATTGGGGTGAAAACTGAGAGATCGGAGAAACAGAACAAACTGGCCAACCTCACCTTGCCAACTCCTCAGCCGATCCGGTTCCCATGAATCCTCAGACTGAAAGCCTCTAAGTTCTCACCCCTGAGGTTCTCAGTTCAACTGCTGCTAAAAAGCTTAAAAGCTTAAAAGCCTCTAGTTCCTGGTTCTTATGCCTTATACACCTTTCTGCTCCCTGACATCTTATTTCCTGCAATTAAAGGTATGTGAGCTTTCCAGTACTAGGATTAAAGTTGTGTGCCATCACTGCCTGCCAATGTTTCCAGTGTGGCCTTGAACTTGAACAAATAAAATATCACCACATTTCCTCTTTTTTGTCTAAAATAAAAAGATTATAAGTAACGTAAGAAAAACTATATACAATAAGTACAATAACTATAAACAATATATGCAGACAATAAATATATCAACAATGTCTAGTTCATTTGCATTTGACAAATTCAGGGAAAATATTCCATTATCTATCCTATCTTTGTGAATCCAAAGGATTGCATCTAGTTTACCTTCTATCCTAATTTGCATTACCAGCCCAAAACTATCTTTTGATATCTTTCAAATTTATACATTTTACACCTCTTAGTGAGTTTCTTTTCTGAAATTGTTAACAAGGAAAACTATAACTCTAACTATCTAATCTTAAACTTCCTCAGAGATCCAAGAAGGAAATGATATTATCTAGTAAAACAGGAAGTGCAAAAAAGCAACTTCCCAAAAAACTTGAGTTATGACAGAAACAGCTAGCTGCCTGGACAGTTACCTGAGGTTCCTCTGCAACATTGAGGCATCCATTCTTTGGCCTACAGGCTTAGAATATATGACAGACTCATCTGTGAAGCAGGATTTTCTGAAGGGCTCTCCTGCCTTGTTTGGCAAGGATCAACAATTCTTTGTTTTGTGTCCTGCTTGTCCTTTTTAGACAGCATACAGTCAGCAGTCAATGCAAGGGCATTTTCTTGCTCAGTGGCTAACTCCATATGGAGTTTCTTCAATTCCCATCATCTTCTCTGAAGTGGATTTGTGCTGCCAGGAGCAGACATGTCTCATTGTCATTAAAAAAAAAAAAGAAAAAAAATCTATGTTATTAAAACATCTTAAATGCCACATTCTATAGATCTCTGAAGTGTTTGAAGATGACCTGTCTATCTAAAATATATCTCTGCTTGACCTTGAAAACACACCTAGTATGACTACAAGTTTGATTGTAATGACTAACTACTAAATTTCATTTCTTTATATCCTAATTAGTTGATAATAATAACTTTCAAGAATTAGAAAATTGCATTACATTGTTAAGTGCACTGTATAGGTACAATACCTTGAATAAGATTAGAAATATATGTACAGCATTTTCTAACAAAATCAGTCTCAAATTTGTATCAATATATAATTTGTATACAATATAAAATTCCAATCCAATGTAAAATATTTAAAACTAGTAGTTGCCTTCTAAAAGTAGATCCAATAATCTACCTTTTTATCTTATCATATCTATATAAGTCAATCTCAAATTTGTAGCGATAAGGGAGCCCACCCCTGACACTGCTTGGAGGGCCAGGACCCAGAGGGTGGATAGCCCAGATACCTAGAATAGAACCTAACATAACTGACAAAAAAGGTCAATGAAATGATTTCTAATAATATCTGTTATACTAAGAGATTACTGCCTAGCCCAACTGTCATCAGAGAAGCTTCACCTAGCAACTGATGGAAACAAATGCAGAGACGCACAGCCAAACATTAGGCAAACCTCTGAGGGTCTTGTGGAAGAGGGGGAGAAGGATTGTATGAGCTAGAGGGGCCAAAGACACCACAAGAACATCACAGAATCAACTAACCTGTGCTCATAGAGGCTCACAGAGACTGAACTGACAGCCAGGGAGCCTGCATGGGACTGACCTAGGCATTCTGCATGTATGTGACATTTGTGCAGCTTGGTCTTCTTGTGGAACTCCTAACAGTGGGAGCAGGGGCTGTCTCTGTTTCTATTACCTGCTTTTGGAACCCTTTCCTCCTGGTGGATTGCCTTGTCCAGACTTAATAGGAGAAGTGGTACCTAGTTTCACTGCAACGTGATATGCCATGTTTGGTTGATAGTCATGGGAGGCCTGCCCTTTTCTGAAGAGAAACAGAGGAGGAGGAGTGGATGTTGGGGCCAGGGGGGAATGAGAGGAGAGGAGGGAGGGGAAACTGCCTTTGGGGTGTAGAAACAATAAATACAAAAAAGGCGATGCATCTGGGAATCAAGTTAATAATGAGTAGAGCTATGATGGTTGAAATGTCCCAGCTGGGACTGGGTGTATCTCATGTTAACTGGGAATGACAACTAATCACAACAATAAGACCTGTACAATCTGTCCTCAGCATTGATCATCCTGCTGGAGGGATTTGGTACACTTGGATCTCATGAAGCATGGATCACCCTGATGCAGGGATGTGGTGCACTTGGATCTCACTAAGCATGAATCACTGCTGGAGGTGTGTGGTACACTTGGATCTCACTAAGCAAGGATCACCCTGCTGCAGGGGTGTGTGGTACACTTGGATCTCATGAAGCATGGATCACCATGATGCAGGGATGTGGTACCCTTGGATCTCACTAAGGATGATCACTCTGCTGCAGGGATGTGGTACACTTGGGCCTCACTAAACAAGAATCACTCTGCTGGAGGTATGTGGTACACTTGGGTCTCACTAAACTTTGATCACCCTGACGGAGGGATATGGTACATTTGGATTTCACTAAACATGGTTCATCTGCTGGAGGGATGTAGTCAACTTGGATCTCACTAAACATGGATCACCCTGCTGGAGGTCTGTGGTCCACTTGGATCTCACTAAGCAAGGATCACCCTGCTAGAAGGATGTAATTGAGGGTGCCAAATAGTCCACAGCCTAGCTGGGAAGCTGCAAGGCTTAGCTGTGCCCCTTTGGGCTTTCTTTTTTCTGAGGTCCTCACTTCTATTTCTGGGCACCCTTCAAATGTCCTGTCACACCTCTTGTGGGTTTCAAAAGCTATTCCATTCTTTTATTAATTAAAGTGATTTATTATATTTATTTTTTATTTGTTAGGTGGAGTGGAGCCCAGGCATCATGATGTACAAGAGGATGTCAGGTTCTCTCCTATTCTGAAGGTCAAACCCGGACAAGCAGACTTAGTGGCACACACCTTTACCAGCTGAGTCATCTCACTGGCCATCTTTCTTTCTTATTACATATATTATTCTTATCCTGATTCTTCTCCTTTACATGGTTCCATAGAGGTAGCTTCTAGTCCACCATCTTACCTAGAAATTCAAAATAAGCCATGCGTGCATTGGTGGTGCACGCCTTTAATCCCAGCACTTGGGAGGCAGAGGCAGGCGAATCTTTGTAAGTTCTCCGAGGCCAGCCTGGGCTACAGAGTGAGTTCCAGGAAAGGTGCAAAGCTACACAGAGAAACCCTGTCTTGAAACCCCCCCCCCCAAAAAAAAGAAAAGAAATTCAAAATTATCTTATTAATTAATCTATCCTATAAATTAATTGTAATTAATCTATAGGATAACCTAGTCATCCATATGTGGTCACTGGTAAATAAACAATAGGTATCATCCTAGTTAGGGCGATGCTGATCATTATTCCTGTGGTGACAAATAGTGATACCTTCTGCCACAACAACCACCTTCCCAAAGCTCTCTGTCTTTGAAGAAACCCAATACTACACCAATAAAGTAAAAAATATTAGACTTTGGTTTTTTTGTCTCTTTCAAGCTTTCTGGAATTATCTTAGCCTTCAGATATCTGCTTATCTTGCAAAAGCTAATCCAGAACAATATTGTCATAATAAAATAGGGGACTAATACATGCCCATTGAGCACATACACAAACTCAGGCAAAACACACACACACACACACACACACACACACACACACACACACACACTAAAATAAATAAATCGTTTTTTAAACTGGACTAATATCCAGTCCTTGTTTCACTTTTTTTTTTTTTTTTTTTTTTTTTTTTTTTTTTTTTTTCCGAGACAGGGTTTCTCTGTGTAGCTTTGCGCCTTTCCTGGAACTCGCTTTGGAGACCAGGCTGGCCTCGAACTCACAGAGATCCACCTGGCTCTGCCTCCCGATTGCTGGGATTAAAGGCGTGCGCCACCACCGCCTGGCCCTTGTTTCACTTTTTAAAGTAAGAGTTTTAATGAAATTTTCAGAAGTATGAACTAAATCAGCAAATATATTTTACTCTTTTATAAATAAAAACTTCCATGACCAGCTATAAATAAATGAACCTCTCAGAAAAGGAAAGGATGAGTTAGACTGGGTGGCTATCTTCTAGGAATGATGTACATGCCCTTCTCACTTTGTGGCTAGCTGGGGAGCTAAATGCCTGCTAAATGGCCGTTCAACTTGAAGATTCTAGGGTATGCTTAATAAAAGCCTACACTTTAATATTTTTATTCTACCTGACTCAAAGAAGAACACCCTTTCAAGAGCATGCATTTATCAAATGTTAATTTAAGGTTAAAAATTAGTAAGGAGGAGGTGTGATTATCTAATCATTTAAACTTAAAGCTGTGACAGAGGCTTAAAGATCCTCTTAGAAAAGCCATATTTGATCTATTTGATACTTTGCATCACTATGAATAAATTTACCTTGATCCTTTATGAAACACATGAATGACATTTTTCAATAGTGGGATTTACATAGGATAGGGGTTTCATTTTATGGATATAGAGAGATGACCAAGTTTCTTTTTTTTAATCCCCATAGTACAGCTTTAGAAGGTCTCTGGTATGTACTGATAGCCATGCTTCAGGGGGTGTATGTAGTTTTTCTTGGATTTGAAGTTTTAACTTTCACTTCATCAGTCATTTTAAAAATTACAGAAAAGTTATAACTTAAACGAAGAAAAAAAAAAAGAGTTGACCTAGGAGAAAACGAATGGAGTCCAGTCCTATTATTAGCATGAGCAGCTGTTTCTCCTCCAGTGAATGCCTTGGTGACCCAGGGCTTGCACTCCTCTTCTCCCAAACGAAATTGTAGACAACTTGAGAGATTTCACATGTTGTCTTATAGTCCATGACTTGAAAGTAATTATTTTGTGGCAAAGTTTTGACAAGCACTGAATCTTCTTACTTGGGTCTCCAAGGAGATGCTGGTCTTCCAGGATGAGTGTTTGGTTTAGCTCAGTCCATCACCATTTGGGTTACTTTTAGAACTATGAGTTAGAGCCACAGAAGATGTGTTGCTCTTCTGGGAAATACAATGGCTGAATATATTTGTATTATTTTTGTGGGCTGGACCAGTAAGATCAAGACACAGAGTTTTAAACATAGAAACATGTGCTTTTTGTTGAATTCCCATATAGGAAGGATAAATATTTCTTTCTCTTCAAGCACTATTTATGTACTTCACCAGAAACATGATTGATCACACACAAGCTGGGAGGCAATGATACACTTATGTGAGACCCACACAGAGTAACCCACATGGAGAAATACCCTATCACAACTATTAAGAATGACTTCATCAGAGTGTTCTTTTTCCTCCAAGGAAAAATATATCTTTTAATAACTGAATAATTCATCTATTTTGATTTTTCAGACTAGATTATGATGTGAAGTTACTGCAGTAGTACAGGAAATCAAGTTTGATTTTGTAATATAGTCAAATGAGTACTTTAGAGTGCCATGTCTGCGATCAATAAGGAAGCTGTAACTACATTTACTGTCAGATGATGATATTGATGTAAAAACATAATGGTCGAAATTATAAAATCAATTTCAATAATTTAATCAGAAATGTTTATTGATACTGTTAAAGTTGAATTCAATAGCTTCTAGTATGTAGTTAATTTCCTACCTGTCAGAAAAATGTATTGAAATGCTCTTTCTTGAAAATGGAGTTAATTCAGTAGAGAAAGCAGCAAACTTTCGTGCTAGGAGAGAGAAGAAATCGTTCTCCAGGTCTTGGTGGAGGCAAATACTGGAAGCTTTCTCATATGTATATGAGAACACACTATGGCCCAAAATTGTAGGGATAACTGCCCCTGTAATGGCTGAAGAGAGGAGTTTTATGCTCACTGCGATACTGCAGAGATGAGCAATCAACACATGTGTAGAGATGTGTGGATGCTGTGTAGGTCTTTGTGGAATGATATTTAGTTTTAAAAAATAATAGAAAGATTAAGCTCTAAGGATTGCAATTTTTGATGTTGTAACTCTTCTACAAGCTATTAGTTATGATCTTTTTCATAATATATTTTAACATATTATGAAACTGTCTTAATTGAAGCAAAAGTTACTTAAGGAAATTTCTATGGGTGTGATGTCCATGTTTCAAGTAAAATTTTTGTGTATTTTGAGAGCCTGTCCTCTTTATAAGAGATAAAGATCAAATTTTGATAGCTTAGCAATTAATTGAATGTCTGTGTGTTATGGTAAGTAACCTAATTATTAAGTTCTGTATGATTATTCAAAAATTATTAATTTTCCCATTGTGTAGTGAATGGAGTGGCATTTTCTTATAACAGCATTTGAAGGGTATCACTAGCTGGCTAAACCATTTTCTGGGTCATTTGCTTGCTATCCTATTGCGTTCTTCACTTTGGAAGTCAAACTTGCATTGGAACCACCCTTCAAATGGTCCATGCTCTCTATTTTTCTACTATTGAATTCTCCATTATATTATCAACCTGGTACTTTTAGCATTGACTCATGTCATATTCTGCCTTTTACTTGCATGCTCTTTCCCAAGCTAAACTATTTGGTCCACCAAAGGCTGGTACTGAGTAAAATATACTCCAGAATGCTACATGACTAGGCAATTGTATATCACATTATGGCTATTCAGTATGTAACCAACTGAGTGTTTCAAAAAATGTGAAGATTAGAATTCTAGATGCATAATTTGTACTGTAAACATATTGGGCATTGAGGTATGTTCCTTTCAATTAAATATTAATTGGAATCAGAATTTCTGGAAATGTTGTTTTCATTGTACAAAGGGAATCAAAGTTCAGATAATTCTCAGCATCATAGAGTTTATTGAACTCCTGGCCTCTTGACACATGCCCATTTCTCTTTTTACTATACCATGATGATTCCTTAAGAAACTAATTTGTATCTGATAAAGATAAGAGAGGGGAGTCAAGTTGCTTTAAAAACTGACAAAGTTCTTTGAGAAGAAGAGGATGTCCTACAAGTTCTGAAAATTGATGTTATACTATATGGAAGACTTTATTTAAGCCTCTAACCATTGATTTTTAGAACTTATATATAAGTATCCTTGCTAAAATAAATGAAATCAGCCTCCCAACTACTTGAAAAGATATACTGCTTCTAGCTGGAAATGGAATTTTAGACACAGGTTCTACCCCTATACTTGGGTGGATTTGCTTTCAAAACTTCCTCCCCTGGTCAGTTGGGGTGCTCAGTGACCTCCCTAGGCGATCTGCTTCCTGACATTTGTCATTTCTGCTATTTTGATTATACACCTAATGTTTAAGTCTCATGTAAGTACTCAAATCCAAGTTTCTTTGCATCAACTGTGTTTATAGAAGGAAAATGATATATGTAAGGGTGAAAATATCAATACATAAGGAAATATAAGCACACATCTAAAGCCAGTGTAATTCTACCTATAGAACCCAAATGACTAAAATACAATTTCGCATTTTCTCACTAGCCTTCTGATATGTGCCTGCAAAAATAAATGTCTAATCACATGGCTTAAGATGACCAAATCCATATGATGGATCATTGATTCACACATGTAGTACTGTACAAGAAATAAAGACCATCACAGCATGTTTGTAGATAATATCCACTATTTAATTAATGATTGTCATGTGTTAGACTTGTGATAAGTGCTTTACGTATAATACTTAATCATTGCAATAACCTTTTAGTATCTATATTATCACCTTCACAAAAATAAGCTTTACAAAATGCTCTTTGAAAATAAAGATACCTGAATTTAATTCTAATTTCCATGCTAATTAACAACGAGGTCTTAAATTACTTTATCATTCTAAACTTCAGTAGTTTTACATTAAAATTGTTTTATAGTGTGTCTGTGTGTGTGCACATGAACTTGTGCCATGCACATATGTGGAAGTCAAGGATAATTTATTCCTTTTGTCATTTGGGTTCTGGAATCAAACTTGGGTTCTCAGGATTGGCAGCAGAAATCTTTACCCACTAAGTCGTCTTGCTGTCTCCCTAAACTTCAGTCTTGTTAGGTATGGAAAAAGAGAAAAATTAGGACTGGTGATAGGGCTTTATGGGTAAAGGGGCTTATCATGAAAGCTTGGCAACCTGAGTTCTATACCCCAAACATAAATAAAGGTGGATGTAGAGAACTAACTCACAAAGCTGACCTTTGACCTCCATCCTCATGCTTGTTGCTTGTGTGCTTGCTCTGTCTTTTTCCTCTCTCTCTCTCTCTCTCTCTCTCTCTCTCTCTCTCTCTCTCTCTCTCTCTCTCCTGTTACAAAAATAGTAAATAATTTTTATGAGGAGAAAAATAAAAATTATGGCATGCATCTCATAGCTTTAATCCTAGCACTTGGGAGGCAGAGCCAGGCAGATCTCTGTGAGTTCGAGGCCAGCCTGATCTATAGAGCAAGTTCCAGGACAAACACCAAAACTACACAGAGAACCTTGTTTCAAAAACCCAAAAGCAAAAACAAACAAACAAACAAAAACAATTATTGTATTAAAACAGAGGATGCTTACAGAGTGCTTAGTGAATTCATGGCAGTTGGCATTATTTTTACTATGAACAGATAAGAAAGCATAATTTAGTGAAGTTAAATAACGTTCTTCAGTTCATAGAGTAAGTAAATGGAAGAATGATAATTCAAACCCACATCTCTTCAATTTCAGTATCTGCTGGAATATTGCATGGGCTTACGGTGCTACTGGCTAGTGAACCAGGGCAGGATAAATCAGAATAGAAATGAAAGAATATATGTGTATGATATAGGCTATGAAGAGAAAAGACCACTGACATGCTATAACAAAAGGGAGAATGACAGCATTATTCCAGGTTGTGAGACTACAGTAGTGGAAAGTGGTGCTTGGAATGAAATCTTCTCCCACCTCAGCTGTCTCCACAGCATCTAGGCTGGATGAGAGTCTACACACTCTGGTGGCCGGTGCTCCCTTATCCTTGTGCCTCCTGGCTGTCAGAAACACTTAGCAGCTGCTGTTCCAAGTAGTTCCAATCAGACGCAGTCAACACCAGCAGTGCTCGCTCTGCCTCTCCTCCGAGCTTCCATCAACTTCTCCAACTGTATAGAACAAGAAGCCATGGCAAAAATGCCTGAAAATGTAGGCATATGCCCCAGAAGTCCAGGGTGCACACATGTCAGGGGATGAGGCCGAGAAACAACCAGTAGAGGAGGAGATGCTACAGAAGTGAGAACTTTGAGGAAGAGGTAATGGTTTGCTCCTTGGGAAAGGGATAAGATATCATATGGAAGGGTAAATGCCTCCGCTCTCAGAAATCTGCTCAACTAGGATCCATTATTTGTTGGAATAAACCTATACAAGTTAATTAAACTTCATTATCTATGACTACGTCTTAACATCCTTGCTAACTGAAGGAAAACACATGCACAAACAGTGATGGAGCTCTTACATATTGCCGCTCTCGTTGGTGCTTAGCAGGATTGCGTTTTCTCTCCTCTGTAGAACCTTTTATAGCCAAGGAGACTGTAACGATGAGGGTCCGTGGGCACAAAGACTATAATTCTGCTGTTTCTTTGTTATGGTTCACATACAGCATCCCTAGAAAGCAGAATACTGATGCTTTGGGATGACTCTTCTTAAGCAACCACAATGTGTCTAAACAGGTAGCAAGCTCTCAACTAAATTTGCCTTGAAGAAAGCATGGGGGACTCATAATTCTGTTAGAGTGTTTCTTTCTATCTGGGTCGACTCCTAACTTTACTTACTTCCTCCGCCTTCTTTCTTTTTATATAGTTAAAATCGAAAGCACCTGTTATGAGATGTTCAGTTGTAAAAAGGGATCTCATAAAACAAACAACCTCACCTACTGCTATGGCTTGAATGTGAAAGGCCCTCATAGATTCGTGTGTTTGAGTTCTTGGTGGTATTGTTTTGGAAGTTTGTTAAACCTTTTTGAAACGGCCAGAGAAAGTGGGTCACTGGGAGATAAGCTTAGAGAGTGGGACTGCTGGCTGTGGTCTAGCTTCCCCTTTCCTGGAGATATGGCTAACCCACTTCACACTCCCCCAATGCCATGCTTTCCCCAGAGTGAAACTGAGATAAAACAAGTCTGTCTCAAGTTGCTTCTTCTCAGGTCACCATGACAAGGACAGTGACTAACATTGGATCAATTTTTCACTGGTTTTGTCTAGAGAAAAAAGATGTTCTCTATATCTTCATCAAATGCTATTTTTACACGATGACTGAAGCCATTTTCCACTACCTGTATTTTAAACTATTTAAAAACAAATTTGATGTCTTTACTGTTAATCATGAAATTACCATAGACTACATACATAGTAGAGGGTGTCTACTAATTGCTAATATTCACTTAGATATCGTGGTAAGTTGATATCTTCATTAACATTAAGTACTGTGCTAAAATAACTAATAATGAACACTTCATTAAGCATTTGGCACATAACATAAAGAGAAACAAGCTAGTTCTTACCATCTGTCTACTTTCCTAAATTGTTTCCCTTAATCCCCAGAAAAGTAAGATGACTGTCTACAGTAACCATGATGGAGGCATAGTTCATGCTGCCACCTGCAGCCGCCTGAAAGTCCCCCTGTCAATTAGGGATCACAAGTCAACCAGCTTCGTAGCAGAACAGAATTTCAGGATATGTCAATATACAATAAAACTGGAGTTCATTAAGAATTTTTTTTATAGAAAAGTACTCATTCCATAACTCCATTTTTGATTTTTAGTGCTTAATATTTTCTCTTTTATAAAATGTGTGTGCCTGTGTGTGCACGCGAGCAAGCGAGAGAGAGAGAGAGAGAGAGAGAGAGAGAGAGAGAGAGAGAGAGAGAGAGAGAGAGAGGAGAGAGAGAAGAGAGAGAGAGAGAGAGAGAGAGAGAGAGAGAGAGAGAGAGAGAGAGAGAGAATTTTGTCTACATGTATGTATGTGGACCACATGTGTGCAGTGCCTGTGAAGGCCAGAAGAAAGCATCAGATGCCCCTGAAAATGAAGTTACAGATGTTTGTGAATGGCCGTGTGGGGGTGCTGGGTACTGAACCAGGCCCTCTGCAGGAGAAATAAGTGATCTTAGCCCCTGGAGAATCCATCCCTCCAGCTCCTTGCTTATGTATAGCCTAGATATCAGTCTACAAATGTCTAGCTAGCAGAGTTTTCCCCACTCGGTAGGCTCTTGATGGACTCAATGAGCACATTCTTTTTGCCGTGCTGAAGGTTTTCAATCTCATGAGGTCATATTTGTCAATTGTTGTGATAATCAAAACTTTTAGTGACCTTCCCTTCTTTCATTTTCATTATGTATATATATATTTTTTATATTCACAGGATCAAAATGACTTGGAGCATATGAACTTTTTATCCCTGCTTCCATTGTCTGATTCTTCACATGCTTAGAAACTTTGGTCACTCCCCACATCTCTCTTATTCTTGATGTTTTGTTTTGAGACAGGGACTCACATTGCCAAAGCTGGCTCCAAATCTAATGTGAACTCCAGATCCTCTTGCTTCTACTTCTCAAGTGCTAGCCATGGCTGGTCACTACTGCAATGGATATTCTTTATTTCCTTTGAAGATTTTCCTGACTATCCCAAATCAGAGTGATCCCAGAAGCCTTTTGAAAATTTTGCAAAGACACTATAGGTTTTAGGTCACTATAGTTAAGACTGAAGAAAGAAGGTGTTACTGCCCTTACTTAAGTGTTACAGCATGGGGATCAAGCCCTAGTGTAGCTAGAGTTTTCCTGGTCCTGCCTGGTCCATGGTCAGGACAAATCGTTCTCACCCGCCAGCCCTGCAGCTGCTCAGACCCAACCAAGTAAACACACAGAGACTTACACTACATATAAAATGTATGGCCACAGCAGGCTTCTTGCTAACTGTTCTTTTTCTTAAATCAACCCATTTCTATTAATCTATAAGTTGCCACGTGTCTCATGGCTTACTGGTATCTTTTACATGTTGCTTGTCATGGTGGCGGCTGGCAGTGTCTCTCTGCCTCAGCCTTCCACTTCCCCAAATTCCCTTCTTTCCTTCTCCCACCTATACTTCCAGCCTGGCTACTGGGAAATCAGTGCTTTATTTATTAACGAATCAGAGCAACACATTTAACATACAGAACATCCCACAGCACCCTAGGCTTCGCTTATGCCAGGCAAACCCTCTTCCACTTAGATATGTCCCTCTTTATCCAAGAAAGCAGGGGGTGATATTGAATACTTATCAAAAGCCCAAATATATTTCAAATGCTTAACTGGTGTTAGCAAACTTTCTTTTCTATTCATACAGAGGATAGTGACTCTTGCAGATTTTAAATAATTTGCCTAAATCCATACAGCAAGTGCGTTAAATATTTCAAATTTAAACCTATGTCTCTTTAAGTTTCAGTGTCCAAGAAAATTTTTCAAGGGGCCTATAAAGCTATTGAGGGGTGAAGCGGGTCTTGATTAATCACTTGCCAGCTTTTTAATAAGCTTCCTCTAAGTCTCTCCTAAAGCCATAGGTCACTTGGTTCATATCTTGGATTTGAATGTTCAAAATTCTCAGTGCCCATCTCATAAATATACTCACAGTGATGAGGACATATCCTAACTGTGCTCACCAACCTCTGCCATATATCCCTGGGCACATTCCTGGGCTTCAGTGAACCCCTTGGAACCATGAGACAGGTTCTGAAGTATAAGCAGACTCCTGCCTTTCAAAATCTCTGCTCTCATGCTTTCCAGTTTTCTGGGAAGAGCTGGAAATCAGAACTGATTAGCAGGCACAGCCTAATTCTCTGAGCAGAAATGGCTGACCTACTCCAGCAAGAAATTAACTGTGGGTAGGTTAAGAAGTGAGATATTACCTTCATCTCACCTTGGCAGTCTAATTATCTAACTAGTGCACACTTCTGAAAGGACATCCATTTGCCAAAGTATAAACTGCAGCCTGAAGTAGATGAAGCAGGAGTTGGAGATAACCCTCAGTTATCGGAGTGTTTGCCTAGCATGCATTCATGGCTTTTTCTCATCACCACATGAATGGGCATGTTGGTACATGCATGTGATCCCAGTGATGGGGATGTACATGTAGCAGGAGCAGGAGTTCAAGGTCATTTCTGGCTATATTAACAAGTAGAGGCCAGTTTGAGCTATATGAAACCCTGTTTTCAACTCTAACGACAGTGATGATGATGACAAAATTAAGTAGTTTTCTCAGAACCTCATAGCTAGTGTGGGACAAGCCTCATAAAGACAAATCAGTTTAGCCTCAGAGCTTATGCTGCTAACCGGTCACACTTTGATTGCCATTGAGAGCCATACAGCACCATACCTAGAGATACTGTACATCAGTTAGGAAAGTCCAGTTTTACTGAAGAGCAACGTAGCCTGAGATACACATGACAGGTATTTGATGGGGGAGAAAAAGCAAGTGTCATCTTTCATCTTCCATTAAAGAGTATCAATACATCTTTATCATTTCCATGAACACTCAGGCTAGAACATCAAGTGCTGTCTCTCACGCAGCAATGAGATGAGCAGAACCTCAGCGGGTATGTGAGAACAACCTGGGGCCAGTTGTTAAGCTAGAGGTAGTTGGCAGGGTCAGCCTTGATCAAGCTTCGGGAACCTCCCATTTTAGGAATATTCAAATTGAGAATCAATTTCGCATGTATAACTAAGGAACTTGTCTTTTTGTGTGTGAGAGAGAGAGGAAGGAAACTTAAAGAGACAGTGTGGGTTTTTCATCTGTTCTTCAAACATCAATTACTTAAGCCTCTGAGATAAACCGACAGAAGAGTGAAACCCAACAAAATTGGACATTATCTGCAGCTCATTGCCACCATGGTTACTTTTAATAAGTAACATCCTGCTTTCAGCGTCTAGTTCCACATCTCTATTGTCCAATTCTTCTCTGTCTCTTAAACTGGCCAAGGATTCAAGGACCACTTTGGGTTATTTTCTTAAAATATGTATTCTCTCTCTGTGTGTATGTGTGTGTGTGTGTGTGTGTGTGTGTGTGTGTGTGTGTGTGTGTGTGTGTTTGTGTGTGTGTGTGTATGCCAGGGTGTGCTTGTGGAGGTCAGAGAACAACTTCAGGTGTTGGTACCCACCCTGTTTGACATAGGATGCTTTTGGCCTGCAAGCCTCCATGGAGCTTCCTGTCTCCGCCATCTCCCCGCAGGAACACAGGGATCACATGCCCAGTTTTATGTGGGGTCCAGAAATTTGAGCTCAGGTCCTTGCATTTGCTTTTACCTATGGAGCCATCTCCCTAGGCCTGCTTTGGTTCCTTTAAGTTTTAGCTGTTCATTCAACATGAAAATTTTCTTGGCTTCTGAATTTTGGAAGAAAATTCTCTAGACAGGATCTATGGTATCGCACTCTCTCCCCTGATATTCTATCCCCGTTTTAGCTTGAGATGAAAGATGAGGTAAAGAATTATATCCTGCATGCCGTGTTTTGCACACAGCACTAGCCTTAGGAAACCTTTTACCTTACAGGTTCCCCTTAAGCTCAGCCTTCCCTCCCAGGAGCTACAATGCTCCTCACAAACAGAACAAATGACTGCATTTTCCAGATTCTATTAACAATGTGAAAAGGGCTCAGCCAGAGGCTAGCGCCTTTATCCTCACCCTCCTAAGTTGAGCTCACTCTTTGCTGATGGTGATATTTGGAACTTGATGGGACACCAGATGTGCCAGCAGCCTTTCCTTAATGTGGAACTCCTATGATCAGAAAGCTGAGTGGCTGTATTTGCATATGAAACTGTTCTCTACGGCAGTGCTGGGAATACTAAGTGGTTAGGTTCCAGGGAACGCTGGAGACTCCAGTCCTTAGCAATGATTTAAGAAGACCTGTTGCTAACAACTCCAGTTAAATTAGCAATCTGTGCAGTGGATGGCCTTGATATGGGCCTTAAGAGTGTCTCACATCCAGATAGAACTTATGGCCCTGCATTTCCGTGAGTGCTCTGGGGATGGATAAAAAGAGGATGAAGATTCTACCCTAAGGGAACTTACACTCCACTTATACCAGACACACACATAAGAACATTATAAGGTGACATATGAGCAAGATGAGAGTGTGAGCACACTGTTGTATAAGCACTGAAGGGAACAAGTGAGAATAAAATAATGTTGTTGCCTTTCTGTGTATTAAATATCTCTCAATTGAATACAGCACAGACATCATTATTGTTATAAATAAGCTAGTCATAATTTTC
This sequence comes from Peromyscus leucopus, assembly GCF_004664715.2. Lineage (NCBI taxonomy): Eukaryota > Metazoa > Chordata > Mammalia > Rodentia > Cricetidae > Peromyscus > Peromyscus leucopus. The sequence goes on along the minus strand of NC_051071.1, from coordinate 17,309,978 downwards.
AAGACTGGAAATAAGCCAAAGGTTATGCTTATGATAGCGGTCTATTAACATACAAAAATGGAAATCAACTATACTACTTCTTTGCTAGGGAACTGGAGTGTTTCTTTTTATGTAAACCCCTCTGAATGCTCTGTGTCTGTTTTAGTTCATAGTTTTGGACAGTTTCTAAGTGATTAGTGACATGATTTGTTTTGTCTTCCACATCTACCAGCTGCCATATTCTCACTAGGGCCCTTTATTTTTGAAGGCTAATCTAAAGTGATTTCAAGTTTGTGGTCCACCCGGTCAGCTTTACAAACATCAGACAGTCTGAAACTTTAGCTCTCATGAATCCTCTAGCTTTAGGTTATTGTGCTATACTCTAGAATCGTCTCATTCACAAGCCTGAATGCTCTACTAAGACACAAAATCACAAGCATCATAAACAAATACAGACAAAGAAGAGCACAGGTCTGACTCACCAGCCAGCCAGAGTTCCTTGGGAAGATTTTGAGATGGTAGATAACAAGTCATGAAAGCTGCAGGAATGTCAAGCCGAAAGCCTTGGCTAGAGAATCTGAGTCTAAGGAGATGATGGTGGGTTACTTTATTCTTTCTTAAGACCCTGATTAGAATACCATGGTGAATGAAGCCTAATTCGGCACTTGTTTCACAAGATTACAGTAGTAACTGAGAGGCAGCAAAGAGAGAAATAAAGTAGAGATAGAACTGAAAAAAAACTATTCAAGGACTGTGAAGACAGGCTTAATCTTTTAAAGATATTTTCCAGGTGGATTGGTTGAGCTGTGCAATGTTTCCAAACCCATAGATAAATCTCCTGGTCAATCCTGGTGTCACCAATGACCCTTAAGATTGGCCCTCCACCTCTGTCATGAAAACATTTCACGGATGCTTTATTCTCTCTTGAGAAGGAGACACGCCTAGATTTTAGAATTTGGGCTTTCTCATTCCAGGCTCAGAGTGAAGTGTGCCAGGTTTGGATAAAACCTTTACTATGTGGATGTTTAAGAATACAACTACAGAGTCTTTTTATTAAATTTAAAATCATGGGTTGCATGCTGACTGTCCTTCATTCTGTCTGTCCCATTGTTTAAATTCATCAACTAGTCACCCTGGAATTATTTCCAACAATTGGGATGACTTCATTTGTGTTTGTTTCCCTTTTCTATTAATACATGACAAACTGTGAAATCTGCCATTTGACCATAACCAGGCCATGAAATTTGTCATCTCTCTCTGTAATTTACATGGAGCCTTGGCTCTAGATACATTTCAGACAGGATGATTGCTTTCTGTCTGGTGCAGAGAACAGAACAAAGGAGGAATGCACACAGCACAGAACACCAGCAATTTGGGACAGACACCAGGAGGGATTTCCATGCCTCTGCCCCTTTTAAGGCTGCAAAACCCTTCACTGCAGTGACTGCTTCCCAAGGAAGAGGATGATGGGACAAACCAAGGCCCTGCTGTTCAAGCCAAGACACGGTGGAATAACATTCTGGGAGAGAGTACTTAAAAGCAGAGGTGTTCTGACAAATGTGAGTGGGTTGGAGGGATGTGGTAGGAAATGTATTGAGCAATGTGTGGAGTCATTGGGAAGTAGAGTTTCGGAGGCAAGGCACCAGAACAGTACAAGAGCATAAAGCTTGTTCACAAGCTATTGTTCAAAGAACCATGAACTTCCCCTTCTCTTTCCACTCTCTGTTCTTTAAAATTGAATTCAAATTAGATTCTTCTATTTGAGATTCACACACACAAAAATGTCTTCTTAATAATATGTGGTTAAAGTTAGACTAGATACTTTTCAGGAAAGATTCTGCATCTGTTTCCAATGACCTTCTTAGTTATAAAGAGGAGGGAAAAATTCCCTGCCCTGTGCTCCCACCTGAACTGTGTCCCAAAGCTGAACCTCCCTACACTGTGCTGTGGTGATATACTGTGTATCAGATAAAGCTTGACCAAGGATCAGAGGACAGAGCCAGCTACTAGATTATACATAGAGGCCAGGTAGTGGTGGCACAACCTTTTAATCCTAGCACTCAGGAGGCAGAGATCCATCTGGATCTCTGTGATTTCAAAGCCACCCTGAACTACATGAGAATGATTCAGTCTTGGAGAAAAACAGAGCCAGGCAGTGGTGGCACACACCTGCATTCCCAGTACTTGGAAGTCACACGCCTTTAATCCCAGCACTAAGAAGGAAGTGATATGGCTGGGCGGAGAAAGGCATATAAGGTGTGAGGAGACAGGAACTAAGGTCTTTCGGCTGAGGATTCATAGGCTTTCAGTCTGAGGATTTGTGGAGATAGTATCTGGCCTTTCATTTGGCCTAAGGATTCGGTGATGGTAAGATGTTTCTCTAGTGGCTTGTTCCTTTGTCTCTCTGAACTTTCAGCATTTACCCCAATATCTGGCTCTGGGTTTTCATTATAATATCATTTAGGATTTGGCAACACTGTGCTCTTGCAGCAGAGCCTCCCTGAGCTGTGCTCCTGCAGCAGATCCTCCCTGAGCTGTGCTCCCACAGCAGAGCCTCCCTGAGCTGTGCTCCTGCAGCAGATCCTCCCTGCCGAGAACTCCATCACCCTGTGATTGATTTGCCAAATATCCGCGGACTGTGGATTCTGAGAAGTAAAGTTAAAATTGTGGCGATAGCTGAACACACACTACAGAGGAGGGCCTCTGAGCCAGCAGACTCTCCATCATTTCTCCGTGGATATGGCTTTGGTGTTGTGATTTTTCTTTGAAGAAGAAATACAGCAGTGTTTGGAGCAAGCATGGGGCTATGAGGGAAGGTGGTGGGAGGAAGGAGATGCTCAAGCTGTAGCTCACTCCGCAGTGTTCCTGTTTCTTCCTGAGCAAAAGCGAAGAAGGAGAGCAGGTAGGTGTCACATGACTGCTTGGGCTCCTGGAGGCCGAGAAGGGTGATGTAGGATCTGTCACAGTGGATTCACCATTCACCTTACCTGAGAGGCTTCTGGTGTTCTAGGTGCAGAATGACAGGCTGGAAGTGGACTTTCAGTTCTGTGGTGGGCAACCAGTGGGAGCTGGTTGAAGAGAATGGAGCTGGGCCTGCTGCCTCGGGAACTCATGGCTGTCTTCCCCTATAGTGAGTAAAGTTCTCACGGACAGCAGGAATCCTCAAAGACACATCTCATAATCATTTAATGGCCCCTTTCACCCTGATTTCTTCATAAAGAGTAGATTTTTATTTTCTCAAGTCAGTCATGACTACATAAACCTCCTGCTTCTGGTGCATTTTAATCTCTGTCTCATCTTGCAAAACCTTACTTAAGTAAATAGTTGGTTTTTATAATTATGTAGAAAACAGAGAAAAAAAAAAAAAGAGCACCCCCAATGTTTTTATTCTGGACCAGTCACTGTTCAAACACGGACTGCTTGCTCTTCCAGCCCTTTCCCATCCACGGTTTCTACTTGTTATTGCTTTTGTTAACACATTGTTTGTTTGTTTCCTGTCACAGTTGCTGTTTTGTTTCCTTGTATTTTATTTTATTTTTGAGACAGGATCTTTCTATATAGCTTGGATGGCCTGGAACTCCACTGCGCAGTCCAGGCTGACCTTAAACTCTTCTTTTTCTGATGTTTTTACATTCATTCCTCTCTCTTTGTCTCTCTGTCTCCCTCTTTGTCTCTCTCTGTCTCTCTCTGTCTCTGTCTCTCTCTCTCCCTCTCTGTGTGTGTGTGTGTGTGTGTATGTGTGTTGGGGGCACATGAATGTCATGACACATATGTGGAAGCCATAAGACAACTTGAGTCCTTTTTCTCCTTCATCATGTCAGTTCTGGAGATCAAATTCAGGTCCTCAGGCTTAGCAGTAGGAGCCTTTAACTGCTAAGTTATCTTGCTATCTAGCCCTAACTTTGAACTCTTAATCTTTGTGCCTCAGTTAAGATTATATGTATGTGCCACAATGCCCAGAAATGTCTTTTTTTTTTCAAAATATTTTAATAGATGCAATAATTGTGAGTACCTATGGCCTACAATGTGATATTTCAATTCATGTATACAATGTATCATTTATCTCTATCATCTACCTATCTATCTGTCTACATATTTTTATTAATATAGTCACTGCTAAAGGCCTGGAAGCATAGAGGGTTAAGTTACATAGGAGTAGCCTCTAATACTGGATGCTATAATCAAATAACTAAAGTTGACAGGAATTAATTGTATATTTGCAAATAGCCACTAAAGAGAATGTTTTGATTGTTTGTGCTGGGAAACAAACCCAAGGTTTTATCCCTGCTAAACAAAGGCTTTAATACTGAGCTATAGTCTAACACTCCTTAGATCATTTTGAATATATCCATACATATTTTACATACTTGAGTTGAGTTTGAATTTTATATTGAAATATCAGTATATTTATAAGCATCATTTTTTATCATAAATGTTCCTTGTAACATAACCTGTTCAGAAGTACAGTCTTTGATAACATTATCCCGGTGGGTAAATGCATCCATATTGCCTTAAGATTCCTTCCTGATTAAAATTTTCAGTTATTCTTATTTTTATGGCCATACATATTATAATAATCACATTTGTTTGAATGTTTTGTGGACATTTCTGACTATTTTGTGGAAAAAATGCCACCACAGTTAGTCATTAGTTAGTGAGCTGGGTCTCAGTGGTGTGGCTTTGGCATAGACTGGGTAATGGATTTCAGAGTGTTCTTAGAGTCCTCAGGCAGTGACTCGTGGCTTGTCACTGCTGCCACCACACACAGAAAAGAACAGAGGGTGATTGACAACTAAAGAAGCACCTGAGTTCAGCTTTGCCGACCATCACAACAGTGCACCGTATCCCAATGCAGCACCAAGGGGGCTCCTTTTGGTTGTAGTTATCAAAGTTAGATAGTCAAGAGAAGATGAACTCATAAAATAATAGTATGCTTTGACCTACAAACTCCTTGATTAAGAAATTATAGTACAAAGTAGCCTAAGAAATTGTCAGAAAGCCATACAGGGCTTATGTCATGACAGTTTTTATTTATTCATTTTATTTGTTAAATTGTGTTTCAAAATCCTCTACAGTCCTGAAGATGCCGAGAGCTCTGTCTGCTATTCTTCAGGTCTGGAAGAAAATAAATACCCTATTGGTTCAGCTTTAAGTTGCCCAGGTCATAGTAATTTATTATGGTCACCCAGGACGCTAACAGTCTTGAAAAAGTACCCCACTTTTAATCCTTGAATTTTGACTAAGCAAGTTTTTTATTCGTTGACTAATGAACCTCTCAATATATGGCCAGCTTATATGCATTTTAACTATTAATTGATTCATTTTGGGATTGAGTTTTGTGCAGCCAGCATGAAAAATAGTATCTGGTTTCCTTCTTCTACAGGTAGTGATGCAGTTTATACCACATCATTTGTTGAAGATACTGCCCTTAATCAAATATACATTTTTGTACCATTGTCAAAATCAAATAACTGAAGTTTTGTGGACTTATATCTGTGTCCTACAGTTTATTCACTGGACTCTATGCCTGTTTTGGTGCTGGCACATGCTATGTGTTCATTACTATGATTCTGTGGTGTAATTTCACATTAGGTGTGGTGATGCCTCCCACGAGGATTCCTTTGTTTAGGATTGCTTTGGCTTTCCTTGGGATTTTGTTGATCCACCTATATTTTTGGATCAATTTTTGCATCTGTGAAGAATGACCTTAGAAATTTGATTGAGATTACACTGAATCTGTACATTGCTTTTGGTAGCGTGACTGTTTTCACAAGCTATTCTTTACATCCATTAGCATGGGAGGTCTTTCTATCTTCCAGTATCTTCATCTACTTTTTTCTCCAGTGCCTTAAAGATTTCATTGTTGAGGTCTTTTATTTCTTTGGTTAAGTCTATTCCCAGGTATTTTATTATATATATTTATGTATGCACATATATGTGTATGTGTGTCTGTCTGTCTGTATGTCTCTCTCTGTTATGAATGTGATTACTTCCTTGATTTCTTTTTTCAAATTAGCATCATCAAACATTATATGAGCTCAAGTGAAACAGAGAATTTTTCAATCTACGGTTGCAAACAGGTACATCTTCTTTCATTTGATTGTCACAGGTCCTTCCACATTTCAACCAGTTGCACATGTGGCCATGCTTTACAACTGGCCTCTGTCAATTAGCTTTCCTAATGAAAGTAAATGTATTCCTTTCTTACCATTCCAACCTGTGTGCCTTATATGACATCTCAAAAGAAAACAGAACACCCCCAAGAGAAGAAAAAGATGCAAGAAGATTGTTCAAAAAAAAGTAGACAGATAGTTACTTTTTGTCAAAACAAATAGTGCAGACATGCTGCTTAATTCATAGGAATTTGTGTAAGTCAGAGTGTGACGAAATGGGAGATCCTTCCACCATTGACTAATCCACGGGGTGATTCCTGTATCACAACCCTGAATTTTGAGGCTAGTAACTGCTCTGTCTTGCCCTGAAGGTAAGACTGTCCTCTTCACTTCATTCCTCTGTAGACTATTCCTTCTTTTGTTTCTTTTGAATAGCTTTATTGTGTATATTAGTGTCATACAAAATGGTATTTGGGGAATATATAGATAATAAAAGTTAGTATGGAAGCAAATTCGTACCTCCACCATCATTGCTTGTGGTCTAGTTTATTTTTATTTGTGTATATGTGTATGTGTACATGCATGCTTGAAAGTACTTGCATGCAGGGATACCTGGATTCCAGAAGAAAATGTCAGCTCTCCTGGAGCTAGAGTTACAGAGTCTTGAGCTACCCAATGTGGTTTCTGGGACCTGAACTCTGGTCCTCTGCAAGAGCAGCAAGCACTCTTAACTACAGAGCTAATTTTCTAGGCTGTCATCTTTTCGTTCCTTGAACATATCAACCTCCTCCCTCATGCAGGGGTTTTGACCACTGTCTTCTGTGCCTGGAATATTTTCTTTAACTTGCATACTTACCTCTTTACCTCAAGTTATTTACATTGAGATGCCACCTGCTTAGGGAGTGCTCACTGGATGATTCTCTTGGAAGTGCAGCCCACCCATGTTCCCTACTTTGCTACCATTTTCTTCCTAACACTATCAACAGCTGGTATTATAAGCATATATGGTATATATGCATCTCTGTAAGCTCCAACAAAGTAGGAAATTCATGTGTCCTATTTTCTACATAAAGATGCCTAACATGATTCTGACCAGAACAGACACCTCCTGATTCTAGCAGATTTCCTGGCAGAATACATAGTGAATGAATCAAGTAATGGCAGGCTGTATTGAGTCTGTAGTCAGATGAGTCCTGGGTCCTTTCCTCCAGAGTCCTCCGATGCCTGAAGGTTTTCCACAGAGTTCAGGCATTCCATCACCAGTGCCCTGTCTCTTCTGAGCTGCAGCATCTGACCGATTCTTCTATCTAGTCACATTTTTCTCCTTTGCATTAGGCTCAACTTTCCATTATCAACGTTTGTTCAAAGTCTTCTTTCTAGTTTGCACATCTTTATTTTAAAGATCTGATGAAATCCAGGACCTTCTGCTTTGATTCCCAGTAATGGATCACAACAGATTAACTCAGTAGGCCCTGTCTTCCCCCTTGCATTTTAAAACAACAAATTAAGAAAACAAATAAACAACAACAAATCTTCCCCCCTAAGCATTTCCCTGAGTTTCACTTTTTTATGACCCATTTTATTATTTCAGAAAACAAGCTCAATATAGCTGATGTGGTCAGAGCAGAGTAACAGATGTTTATCAATTGGGTGATAAGCACTCAACCTTCCAAGTTTTCAGAAAATGGAATGAATCTGTAGAATCCATAAAGTTTGATAAAGAATAATTTGAATTATGTGATGTGAACAGCTGGCTGTGCAGGCTTTAATGATAATATCTTTCTGTCACAAGAGGAAATATGCACCCAGAGCTGTACCTGAGTGTGTACCATGTTAGAAACCTACCTCTCTCCTAGCTGCCTATTTTCATTTTCCTTCTGGGATAAGGCTGAATATAATTGTGTGTGTTTTTAATTTAAAAACTTAGACATATATTAAACAAATACACATAAGATCCTCCAGCCTCTACTTTCTAAGCACTAGAATTACAAATGTGCTACCGTTCTATCTGAATACTCTGTCTTACTATGATAAGGCTGTCAACAAAATTATTCAAAGGTTTTAGAAGAAGGACTTTTGTAGAATATTTGAATATGCCAAATGATGCCATTGATTTTGGCAGTGTCTCGGTGTGCTCAAAAATCATCAATTTTGTGCAATATTTAACACTGAGTGATTTATTAAATCATACTACAAACTGTTATAATATTTTCTGATAAATGATGTTTTAATGGACCTTGAATAATATTTTAAGTAGAAAGTTAATTAAGTTTATTATCAAAGTTAGATATTGACTTTATTATTCATTCAGCTATCCTATTCAGACATCAAAATAAGTATTTTTCATTACAGATAATGAGGTATAAATATTTATATAAGTTATAAATCACTTTACTTCCAAGAAGTATGTAAAACTAAGGCAATATCCTTAATATTTTGTTTGGAAATAAGAGCTAGCAGATGGCACCTTTCAAATGTCCCATACTGTGAGTGGCCTGTGCTGGGATGGAGTGTCATATCTCATGGGCACAGTGGAAGCTGCTGTCCTCCACAGAGACGGAAGTTGGTGTTTTTGTTGTTTGTTTGTTTATTTTTGTATAGTTATATCAGCTTTGGGCAAATTCTGCCTCAAATTGGTAAAATAACCCAGCAACTTAAGTTTTTATTTTTTATTTCTGAAAACTCACACTACCTTAGAGAGTCCTCCATTTAGATAATGCCGTGTGTGTGTGTGTGTGTGTGTGTGTGTGTGTGTGTGTGTGTGTGTGTATGTGTGCCGTGTGCGTGAGGCGAGTGCCATTGTTAGACTGGTGATGGCATACTGGGGTCAGAAGAGAAGTTACAGTAACTTTGTGTAGCCAGGAAGAGAATAACCTTGATGATTTAAAAAAAAATAAAGCCTGCTCCTCGGTGCCCATCCTTATGCTGTTTATCTACAGAGAACCAGCGACAGCCGCCAATGTATCTCCTGATCTTGAGTCGGGGCTGAAAGGTATTGTGAATCACAGGACTATGGCTCAGAAGTCCACACTGAGCGTGTCCCTTTTTGGCCTGATGTTCAGATAAATAGGCTGGAGGGGAGACTCTCAATATGTAAGTGTGGCAGCTGTTGGAGAAAAAGATACTTAGAATGAGTGGTTGAAAATGGCGAATAAAACATGTCTTTCTGAGCACAATGAAAATCAGCTAAGATCATACCTACAATTTCAAGTAATCAAATAAAATGTTTCAATACTGTAGTCAATATGCAAATAGCTTGGATCTATCATCCTAAAATGTAAGCTTTAAAAACATTCTATTACTATATATTAATTGTACATGGTGTGCTTCATTATGATATTTTCACCAATGTATATAATGCATTTTGATTACATTTACTCTCCATTACCCTACCATGCCCTCTACCACTCCCATTGATCCCTTTCCTTGCCTCAACTAGTTCTCCTAAGGCATCTTTGCTTACTTGTTCAGTTTTGGTGACCCTATGGCATTAGGATTGCTCTCAGCAGCTCAGCAATCAGCTCCTGGTCTGCAGGAGCACCGGTACCTTATCAGTATAGCACCAGAGTTAATGTCTCTCCTTCTCCAAGCATCATTAATACCTGGTTTGGTGTGAAGAAATATTCAGGTGATTTTGATTGTTGTGGGAAGACCTATCCTGATTGTGGGCTGCACATTCTGGTAGCAGCCCAGATGGAAAGGGTATAGCAGAAGGACAATCATCTCACCCTTTGCTGGCTTGGTTTCCCTCTTGCCACTAAGTTGATTTATCCTATCCTATGCTGCTCATTCCTTCATTGATTATCAGAACCAGTGTTTCCAGGATTCCGTGGTGGACTAGGGATCAGTGGCTCTCCACTAACCCTTCAGATTTCTGGTGTTAGACTGGGAGTGCTAAGACAGCCAGCCTTCTGGCCTGAACTAACTGTCAGACCCTTCTCCAGTAGAGACAGCCAGGGTGGCACTATTTAGACCACCAAGGCACTCAAGTCTCAGGGACTGAGTCTCTACTGGGTCCTCAGCTCTCGGGTGTGATTCTGATTTGTTACTATTTTAAAGTAGACTCAATCAATTCATATGTTCATGTTCATATACATATTATGTCTTCATTTATATATGTGTGTGTGTTCTGTTCCTGTAGAGAATCTTAAGAATATGAGAAGAAACATGAACTTGTCATGTGTGTTCTTTATTATAATTGCATTTGGTTACCTTTGTTGAGTTATTAGTAAATACAACCATCTTATACACGAAGTTTGCTCTACTAACTGTGAGAGAACTAAGTGTGGAGCAGCATTAGAGTTACCAAGACTAAGTAAGAGATTATTTAAGATGGGCCAGTATGGAGGACTTCACTGGCTTCAGCTTTCCCAGGTTCGTCTTTTCATGTCTCAGGCTGCAGGAAATACACCATGGGAACACTATAAAATGTAATATCTGACTTCCTGTGATGCTGGGTCACACTGAAAATTAGTGTGTGTTCTGTTTCATGCTAGAGACTCTCAACGAGAATAGCTTGACTCTTCAGTAGTTCATGCTGTTAGTAGACAGCCTTTGCTAAAAGAGTTCAGGTTTCATGTCACACAATCAAGGACACTTGCAACCATAGTGTCCCAAGTCACAAGGGAATCATTGGTAAAATCTTTGGCTTTAAGCAACTTCTTAATTGAACATTTTACTGCTGAGTTTCCCAGTTTTTTCCTCTTCTTGTTTTGACACTGGAACTTACTTTCCAATTCAGCTTGCATGCCACCTTTAACTGTTTGATTCCCTTCCATGGCCAGCCTTGTTTATTTTTCAGTGTATGGATTAGTTTCTTTGCCTGGGGCTTTGGTTTGTAAGTAAAGGTTTCAGAACCTTTACACAATTGTTTTTCTGACCTCAGTAGAGCCCTAAGAATATTCTGTCTAGCTGGAAAACTCAGGATATCGTAAGTGTCACATAGTTGGTTTCTGCTTGTGGGCTTAGCCTCCAGTTCTAGATGTGGAAAACCAATTAATACCTAAAGCCAAATTTATGCTAACCAGGTTGAAATGGATTTTCCAGTCTACTTTTAAAACAAACAAAATTTTCAGTCTGCCACAGAGTCTAGTTATGTAAGATAATCAGTATAATATATTATAAATGGTGTGATTCACAGATAACCAGTATGATTTGCTACTGCTTTGAGTTTGCATAAAGGTGAACTACAGATAATTATGACTATGAGGGCCTCACCTGATGCTTTACTGTGCTTGACTGACTTGTAAATCCTACACTCATGAGACAATTGGCAACTTACTCCTTCTATGGATGTGGGTTCTACAGTCAGAGTGAGAAAAGCATTCACTGCACTGACCTGCTGAAATCTTATTTTCAGTCTGTAAACTACAATATGATCAAGAATAATTAACCACACAAGAGTGTGGTCAAGTGTCAATGTTTTATAGAGCATACCATAGAGAATCAGTATTACCAGTGTTATCAAAGTCAGTCTTTTGTCTTTGTCTCTGTCTTTCTCTGTTCCTTCTTTTCTCTCTCTCTCCCTCCCTTTCTCCATCTCTCATTCTAATCCTGGGAACTTTAATAACTGTTAAAAATTCCCTTTACAGACTCACTCTTTTTGTTGTTGTTGCTGCTGTTACAAATTAACCCAAGAGATCTTCATAATGGAAATCCTTTGCCTTGGGGTTCAAAAATTATTTAAGGCATCTTTCAATAAAAAATTATCTCCCATAGACCTCTTCTTTATTTGTATTCTCTGTGTTGTAGATCAATTATTATTAATTGACTGGAAGAATGAATAGAATAAATGTCACAAGCTCATCAAGGGTCAGTTTTGATGGCTGACATGGACTGTGAGAGGTGCAGTATATATGTACTAGGGACATGAGATGCTTGGCACAATGATATAGCTGTTGTTATTTGTGGAAAGCTTTATAATTTTTGTTAGGTCAAGAAGCTTCCAATTCTTCAAACAATCTTTAGACCCTATTTTCATGCAGCAAGCCACAAAAGGAGCTGTGTTGAACTTTGCTGTGTGCAAGTTGGAAAGTAATAACTTTTCCCATCTCTCCTGTAAGTGACTTGTACTATGGGACAGATGCAGACCCTTTATTCACAAGGGTTTTCTGATATTATACAGCTATATCAAATAAGGTTAGAACCTTTAAAATGTAGCATTTAGTAATATCCTGGAAATAGCTTCTTCTTGATTCCTTTAAAGGTCACTGCATTTGCTTTCCAGACCTCACGTTAAGCTCAAGCCTCTACTGGTTGAAACTAAGAACACACTTGGCTTCATGCCTTCAGTTTTCCCAAAGCTTAAGAGCAAAATGGCAGTCCTTTATGAAAAGCAAGTGGGGTGTGTGTGTGTGTGTGTGTGTGTGTGTGTGTGTGTGTGTGTGTGCGCTCTGGTGAGTTTAGATATATAAATGCGTTGTCAAGATCATCTTAATGGTGCTTATAAATATGCACACTAATTTTCCAATCCATGGTAGAGAAAGACATCTGCACAAATCAGTCTATTAGCTAAGCTTAGGAAAGTGAAATGGGACAATAACAATGGGAAGAAAATGTGTGGAGGAAGCGTTGAATTATCTGTGCTTTACCCCTCTGTGCGCCTTATCCAACTAAAGCATGTTCTGAGACTCCAGTCATGCCTGATTAACATCAGTTTACAGCTATGCTGATGCTTCACTAAAGGAACAAACTTATTAAGCCATTGAAGTAATGCAAGAAAAAAAACCACCATGGTACTTCCATTAGAATTAGTATTGGTTTGGTGTACTGAAATTAGAAGATAATTCTCACTGACTGATACAGATGAAGTCTAGGATAGTAGAGTAAAGGAGTATAAAAAGTCTTCTTTCAGGACTGGGGAGATAGCTCAGCAGTTAAGAGCACTTGCTGCAAATGCAGAGGACCCACGTTCAGTCCCCAGAGTCACACTGAGTGACTCACAACCACCTGTGTCTTATCTAGGGTTTCTATTGCTGTGAAAAGATACCATGACCATGGCAACTGTTTTGATTGAAAACACATAATGGAGATGGTGGCTTATAGTTTCACAAGTTCAGTCCATTATCATTATGATGGAACATGGTGGTGTGCAGGCAGATGTAGTGCTGAAGGAATAGTTGAGAGTCCTATATCTTGCAGGCAACAGGAAGTTGACTGAGACACTGGGAGGTATCCTGAGCAGAGGAAACCTCAAAGCCCACCCCCACAGTGACATACTTCTTTAAATAAGGCCACATCCATCCAACAAAGCCATGCCTCCTAAGAATGCCACTCTCTATGAGATTAGGGGGTCAATTACATTCAAACTACCACAACCTGTTACTTCAGCATCTGGGAACTGACCCCCTTCTGGCCTCTGCAGAGATCTACACTGCATAAATGTGGTGAAAATACATATGCTCAGGCCTACACACATACACATTAAAATAGATGATTAAATAAATCACTTTAAATGGCTTCTTTCACAATTGTTACCTCAAAAGACTAAAACAAGTTGGATTGTTTGGGAATGAAAAATATTCTTGCTACTTCAGTACACAGAAAGTTGAATCCACATAGCCACCATGAAAACTAGAAAAAAAAAAAAAATGCCTTGATCCTCTTTCAATACTCATCATTCACCATTATTACAACAGGAATTAATCAGGAATTAAGCATGACTAGTCACTGTATACATTTGTCACATTGACCTACTTAGAAAAAAATGATTTTTATTACAAATCTGCACAGAGAGGTTTGGTAACCTGAAACTCTTTTTCTTACTTAAAACTATATCAAATAATTATACTATAGTGCTATCTAACATGTATATTGTATTACTACACATAGAGGATGCTTTCAACAAAGGCTTCTTCCTTAAAGAATATTTCATTTATAGTGAAGTCATCACTGTCACATGTCAGCAGTGCTTGTGTGCTCCTCATACCTGTTGTCATCATTAGCACAGCCACTAATGTCATCTTCATGTTTATTGTCAGCTGTTGTGATTCTTAGAAGTACACCCGAGTGAACTGAATGCTGATGTCTGCCTATAACTCCTCTGTTGAAACTCTAATCCCAAAGATGATGTCATTAAATGGGTACCTGAGAAGAGACTGGGTAGAGAGGGTAGAGTACTCATCCACTCCACTAGGGTAGAGTATTCATCTGTGGCTTGTTAAGGAATAGTCTTTTTGTACACTGTGGAGATATGTCTTTGCTGAGGTGCCTTCAGACTGGTTTAATAAAAGAACTTACTGGCCGATAGCCAGGCAGGGAGTATAGATGGGACAACCAAACACGGAGGATGCTAGGAAGAAGGGCAGAGTCTGGGGGATTGGAAGAGACACAGAGAGAATTAAGATGAATGTACCATGTTGAAATAAGGTACTGCCACATGGCAGAGGGTAGATAAGAAATATGGGTTAATTTAAAATGTAACAAGCCTAAGCTATCAGCCAATCATTTATAATTAATAATAAGTCTCTAAACGGATACTTGGGAGGGGCTGCCAGGACCAAAAGAAACTTCACCTACAGTGGCACTAGAGGGTAGAATAATTGTCTGCAGCTCTAGTTGCTTGTAAAAGATGCCCCAGAAACTGTGTTTGCTCCTTCTACAATGTGAAAACTCAGAAAAAACAAAAAACAAAAAACAAAAAACCATTTGTGAACAACAACAACTGCACCCTTATCAGACCATGAATCTGCTGATACCTTGATCTAGGGCCTCCTAGGCTCAAGATCTGTGAAAAAACAGATCTCTACTGCTCCTAGTCTCCAATTTAAAGTGCTTCTTATTAGTATTCTAAATGAACCAAGTCATAGAGATATTAAAGTGAGCCATACCTGACAATAGGTAACACCTTGTCCACCAAAAAGTCTACCTAGGCCTAGAAGTCTGAGTTCTAATGTCTATTCATCTGAGCACAGCCTTTCTTCTTGTTTCTCCACAGTATCTGATGTCTTATTAATATTTCGTGTGCAGTCATAATTTTGAGTTTTAGTCATCTTGTCAAATATGCATGCTTTGTTATTTAAACTATAGTAGTTAATGGTTTGTTTGTTTGTTTGTTTGTTTTTTCGAGACAGGGTTTCTTTGTGTAGTTTTGGTGCCTGTCCTGGACCTCGATCTGTAAACCAGGCTGGCCTCGAACTCACAGAGATCCGCCTGGCTCTGCCTCCTGAGTGCTGGGATTAAAGGTGTGAGCCACCACCGTCTGGCCTTATAGTAGTGATTTCAAAGGCAAATATTGGTTTGCAAATATCACACTGATTATGTAGTGCCATGTGCTGTTATTATGTAGTACTTTATAAATGTTCAACTAACATTTATCAATAGATTTCAGTTTTGTAGTAAGTTGGAGAATTGATTCCTGTGTGAGATTTAGCCACAAGCAACTTGTATACAGAGACCATATCATACTTACTTGAGTATCTGGCAGAGATGAGGTTGTTAGCTGAGTATGTTAGAATTTGTAATATGGAGAGAGGATTCTTTAGAGAGAACAAAAAAAAATGAGACATGATCTAATTTGCAGTGTTGTCTGCAACGCATATGTAGGTTTATTTACTCTATTAAGAGTTGTGGAGAAATGCTATTAGACGAGTGTAAAAGTGGACAAATTTGAACTCTCTGTAAATCACTAATGTAGCAAAGAAGTGAGTGTGCTAATAGGGAAACTGATGGTGCTCGTGAACAGCATTGAAGATTAGAGTTAGGAGTTCGCATCATACCTGCACAGCCATGGCAAAGATGAGAAACAGAAAGATACTACAAAGCAGAGTGAAGAATAGAGAGCTTCTTTTGAGACCATTTCAGTCTGCTTTGTTCATGCAAATCCCAGGAGTGTGAGATAAAGTGTGTTGACCAAGAAAAGCAAAGCCCGAGTCAGAAAGACATAGGCATACTTTCCCTCTTGCATAAACCTCAGATTTGTGTGTGTGTGTGTGTGTGTGTGTGTGTGTGTGTGTGTGTGTGTGAGTGATAAAATTAGAAGGGACATCACTGAGAAGGGAAGGAGAGCTCTTAAGGTAGGGGAAAGGTTATGAAGTAAAAGAGCTATGGAAGTAGAACAAGTGCTTTTGTAGGGAGGCAGCAGGAGAGAGGCAGGCCTTGGGTGGGCTGCTGGGTAATGGAACAGATAAGAATAAATATGTAATGAAGATTCAGTAATGCAGACAATTGTTTTGGTTAAAATAATGCAAACATATGTCTACAATCCTTGCCAAAGACAGAACACTGCCTGTGCTTGTGGACCAATGCCCAGGCAACTTTCTTTGTTTAAACTGAAAAATTGAACTTGTATTAGGTTGAAAAAGATGCATTGCCACATCAATGTACTTCACTTGAGTGCGTTCCTTATTAAAGTTTGGGATAATCTGGCACAGCTTAGAATGCCCAAAGCATATTTGAATATATGTGTATAAAGCATTGGGAAATATCTAATACGTCTTCTTGACTTATGGCTCAAAATGCCATCAGTACCTGGATCTGATGATGTTTCTAGATTCAGATACCACAAAGATAGAGCCACCAACATCTAGACTTTAATAATTCTATCAGGCACATCTAGTTTCAGCAGAAACCTTGTATACAAGAGCAGTTCTCAGGTTAAGAGAGAATTTAAAGAATTGTGAATAAAATGTAATATTTGGGTATCATTTGCATTCTAATTCAAACAACAAATTTTAACACATTTAAAATTTATGACATTTGCAAGATAATTGCTCACATGAAACAGGACTATAGATTAGATTATTATTTATTGAATATTATTAATTTTTAAGATGTGATAACTTTAAGCTATGTTCTTATGATTCATTATGTTTCAGGAATATGTAGTAAAATGCTTATGTATGAAATGACACAATGTGTAAATTGATTAAAAATATGTGAGGAAGGCATGGGTAAAACCAGAATGGTTTGTGAGTAAACTGAGTGAGGTGTGTTTGGTAATTCACTATACTACTCTGTGCTTAAAAATGCTTGGACCTGCCTCAACTGAATGTACCAGCCTCTGCTGACTCCCTATGGGAGACCTTGCCTTGGAGGAGGTAAGAATGGAGGGTGGGTTGGGGGGAAGGCAGGGAGATGGGAGGAGGGAGGACAGTGGAATCTGTGTTTGATATGTAAAATGAATAGAAAATCTCCTAATTAAAAAAAATCTGTACTATGAGGGGGAAAATGTTAAATGAAATATATATGTACTAAGCATTTCATATGCTCCTGGGAGGAAGTACAGCTGCAATCTGGACAGAGACTACCCTGCTTTGAGTGTAGAAGACTTTCAGTTAAGTCCTAAGGTCTAAAGCAATTTCCAAAGTAAATACACAGGGAGGTCAAACTTGAGTGCTTTTATTTGTAAACAATTTAGCCATTAGAAGGCCAAGCAGTGACTGAAACAGTGGTAAGATGGCTCCTATCTATTGGAAACTGGCAATTTACTTCAAGAAATCTTTGCGTAAAAATCTAATTTCAACCCATTTTTCTCAGAGGCTAAATTTTATTCCATTTCCTATTCACAAGGCTCTATCATTAGCATATTAAGCTAATGAGTGAATCAATTATTTAAAACTGGCAATATTTTTATTATGCCTAATTAAGTGTTTAATCAGAACATTGTGGCCTGTAAGCCTTTGTAAACAGTGTTCTCCAGAAGACAATTGAAATGGCTGCCTTGATCTTTTCTAACTGTATCTTACACTGAGGTAACTAAAGAGGAAACTGGAAGCCGGACATGCATGAGAACAAGCCACAAAGAATACAGAAACTGGCAACAAGCCTGGCCCACTATAGAGGGTGAAAACAGTGTATTTCCCTTGATAGACAGTGGGCCACATGGAAGGGTAACCGTCATCCCAGCTTGGAGACATTGTTCCTGGGATCTCTAACAAGCAATGAAATAGAGATTTAGCAGGTAAAATACTACTTAATTTTTTTCTAGATTCTTCTAAAGTATCTAGCCATATAATTGAAGATTCAAATCACCAGTTACATCAATATTTATAAAATACTTCAAAGATTACCTGAAAATTAAATAATAATTATGCTATGACTTAAAGGAAGTTGTTGATGACAGAAGTACATAATAAGCATATTTACACTTATTTGATGTGTACCAAGTTCATTTCTCTTATGCTGTCACAAGACTAAACCATTCTAATTCTTAGCCAGATTAAAACTGAGTTGATGTAAGTCAATCAATCACAGGAAATATCCAAGAGCCAAAGAAACATAAAGCAAACAAGGAAGAGGTTAAATTAGGTATTTGTTTGTGAATTCAGTGAATATTTAATTCACTTACCCATCAGAAATCATTTTAATCATCACTGGGATATAGAGAATAATGAGGTATGCATGAACCTTCCTCTCTCAAAATTAGGAATGAACAAATTGGAAACCTCAATGTTGTGTGGTAAACACTAAAATGAGAGTACTTTTTAAAATATAACAACACACAGGAAAGCAAGGGCTTTCTAAGTTTCTATGAAGAAATTTTATACAAACACATATACAAATAGGCCGAGTGTTTTGTCGGGGACTACCAGCTCCTCAATGCACAAAGACTTAATAGTAATTATAAATGCTTGGCCGATGGCTTAGGCTTGTTGCTTACCAACCCTTACAACTTAAACAAACCAATACTTCTTATCTATGCTCTACCATGTGTTGATAGCTTTTTTCATGTTTATCTTTCTTCTCTCCCTATCTCCTGGTGACTCCCCATGACTCTGCCCTCCTTTCCCCCCTTGTCCTCTCAGTTTGGTTCTTCTGCCTAATCTCTTCCTGGCTAGCTATTGGCCATTCAGCTCTTTTATTAAACCAGTCAGTAGGTACCTTGGCAAAGATACATCTTCACAGTGTACAAAAAGATGAAACAAAGCAAAAAACAAAGCATACCAGAAGATAGGAATGATCTTTCCCTGCAGAAAGGTAGATAAAACATCAAAGTGGCCCATTCATCTCACTGGAAGCAAGAGATATTGAATAGGATGTTTTCAAAATTCTCATTTAAAAAAAAATGTATTTCAGTAAAGAAAACAGCTAAGCCTCAAACTAAATAAAACGGAAGCTCAGAAACAGAAACAGAGCACCAAAGGCATCTTTTCCCTGAAATGCTGAACATCAAGCTCCATGAACTTGAGTTTCTACCCGATGACAATCACAGGATTACGTGGATACCAGAGTCTCCCTACAAGTGCACTAAAAATAAACATTCATCACCTCTGTACCTTTCCTCCAAGAGACTGTAAGGAAAGAATCTTAGCTCTAAATAGAAGACAAAGGTCACCAGAGAAATAATCATTTAATGCAAAACCCTCAAACCTTAGGAACCTGATTGGACACAATTTACACGATCCAAACCAGAACCAAATTCCAAAGATACAATGTTGGCTTAAAGGAGCTTCAGGTTGCTGTGCTTGCAGGCTTCTAGCAAGGGCAAGCACGGTATCCTCTGGGGAGCTTGCCTTTACCATAGGATATAATATAGGAAGATATACAGAACCACAAGTGAACACTGAAAGAAATGAAATTCAGCTTAAACAGGTAACACTACTTCAGGATTATTTAAAACCATAGTTATTATTTAAACACAACAAAACTTTGTGATGTATTTGGGGCACAGAAAACTAAAAAAAAAAAAAACTTAATAATTTGAAATATAAAACCTTCCAGAAATTAATAATAAACAATCAAAATTACAGTATTAACTGGATAGCTCTAGCTAACCACAAGGTAACTCTTTTTAAAATGTGCCAAAAATGTGTTTGGAATGAAGCACAGAAAAAAACAAAGATGTAGAAAACTGGAAGACTAAGAGAAGAGGATACATTGAAATACTGTACACATCCAGAAAAAGACAGAAAAATCACTAGGAACTTAAAATCCCAGGGCTCCCTTAACAGAGACTGTTTCTACCTATACTGGTTAATAGGGTGGCATGTCACTAGATTACAGCCAATGGGCAGAAAGATTAAATGTACCCTGTCTGTGACCCATTCAAAAGCCATGTGCTCATGAAGGCCAGTTTGCAGGAGATAACTTTAGAAAGCTGTGTCCCACCAACTTGTTTTCTTTCTCTTTGAAATTTTATGTCTTATGAATTATGAAACTTAACACACAAAGAAATGAGTTTCATGATGGCATTTCCACACATATGTGTCAATTCCACCTGTTCCAATTCACGTTTTTCCCACTGTCCTTCCCTGTGCCACGTCTACCTCTGCCTGGTTTTCTGCCTACACTATTTCATTTCTTTCTCCTTTTCCCATACCACTTAACGTATCTTCTGACATTCTCATGATACCATTTCTATTTCATGACTTACACACACACACACACACACACACACACACACACACACGCACGCACACACACACCACATACACAATTTTAAAAGTAGGTTCCTCAAATAAAAGAAAATGTGGTATTCATCTTTCTGAGGTTGGCTTCATTACATAACAATGATTTCCATTTATTTTTTCTGAAAATCCTTTCATGATTTCATTTTTTCTTTACAGGTGAATGAAATCTTACTGTGTATCATATTTTCTGTAGCCATTCATATGCTGGTTGACATAGGCTTGTTCCATTTCCTGGTCATGAATAAATGCAGTAATAAACAGAATTTTAAGTGTTTCTATGGCATGTTGACTTAGAACATATGTATTTATATATGCTATATATACATATATACATATTTTATAGGCATAAATCCCATAGCGTGTGTGTGTGTGTGTGTGTGTGTGTGTGTGTGTGTGTGTGAATACATGTACAAATACAACTTTCTGAGTCCATTTCATGCTCATATATATTCTGATGGCAGGCATTTCCCTGATGGGTAAGGACTTGAATATTTTTTCAAGTACTTATAGGCCATTGATTTTTTCTTTTGAGAATTGCCTCTTCAATAAATTAGCCGTTTTGCTCACTGGATTATTTCTTTTCTGGTGTTTAGTTTTGCAGTTCCGTGTGTTTATTTTGTGTTTTAGTCTCGTGTCTGATGTGTGGAGGGACAAGATTTTTTTCCCATTCTGTATGCTGTCTCTCCCCTCTGGTGAGAGATGCCTTTATTGTAAAGAAGCTTTTCAATTTTGCATCATCTCAGTTGCCAACTCCCCAGATTATTTCCTGTGCTATCATAATTCTTTTCAGAAATTCCTTGTTTAAGTCTACATCTTTGTTCTTGTTATTGTGGGATTTTTGTTTTTGTTGCTGTTGTTGCTTTTTGTTTGTTTGTTCTTTTGAGACAGAGTTTCTCTGTGTAGCCCTGGCTGTCCTTGAACTCACTCTGTAGACCTCGAACACAGAGACCTGCAGGCTGCTGCTTCCCAAGTGCTGGGATTAAAGGTGTGCACCACTGCTGCCCCAGCAGGTTTCATTTCTTATATCACAGGCTTTGCTCCATTTTCAACTGAGTTTTGTGTAGGGTGATAACTACATATCTAGCTTCATTCCTCAACATATATAAACCAAGTCTTTTCCAGCATCATTAATTAAAGATGCTGTTCTTTTCTCAATGTGTGCTTATAACAACTTTGTCCAAATTAGATGCCTGTAGCTGTGTGGATTTATTTCTGGGTCTTCTATTATAGTCCATTGTTTTATACATTTGTCTTAATTTTCCTATATTCACTGAGACTTTCTTTGTGTCTCAATGTTTTGGACAGTTTTGGAGGAAGTTACATGGGGTGCTGAGAAGACTGTATGGCGTTGGTGTTTGGGTGGAATATGCTTTCAATTCTTCTGTTTCTCCTTGACTTACGGTGTCCTCAGCTTTGTTTAGTGTCCCAGTGTTGTTTAGTTCTTGCCCAGGTGACCTGTCTATTGGTGAGTGTTGGGTATTAGTTACTTACTAGCACTGTTAGAGGGATTAATCTGTTGTGTCACATAGTAAATATTTTAATGAAATTTGGAATGTTATGTGAGTGTAATTTTAGATTTATAATATACTCCCAGTGTATTGTTTTGTTGAGGAGTATGAAATGAACTTCCTCATTGTTTTTGACTAGTTTGGTTTGAAGTCCCTTTTGGCAAATATTTAAATAGCTATACCTGCTTGATTTTTAGCTCTTGGTTTATTAGGAGTACCTTTTACTATCCTTTTACCCTAAGTTAGTGCCTATTATTAATAGTAAGATATGGTTCTTGGAAGCAGCAAAAAATGAATCTTGTTTTCTGATTCAATCTGATAGTTTGTCTTTTTGTTTGAGAAATAGAGATTATTAATATTTGGAGTTATTAAAAATGTGTTAATTCTTGTCATTTGTTGATTCTTTTTGGGCCGAGGGGCTTCAAGACAAGGTTTCTCTGTGTAGCTCTGGCTGCCCTGGAAGGACTCTGTAGACCAGGTTGTCCTCAAACTCACAGAGATCTGCCTGCCTCTGCCTCCCTGAGTGATGGGATTAAAAGCAGCATGCTCCACCACCACCTGGCATTTTGTTGATTCTGTGTTGTTATATTTGACCTCTTTTGATGGATTGTGCTGGAATTGCTCATATATTCCCTGTGAATTGTTGGCTTTGTTTGTGCTTCTCTTAAGTGTTCCTTCCAGTGTGTTGTGTAGAGCTGGCTTGGTGGTCTTAAACTCCTTCAATCTGCTTTATTTCTCCCTCACTTCTAACAGATAACTTTGTTGGGTATAATGGTCCTGGTTGACAGTTGTGATCTTTCACGACTTGGAATACACCTTTCCAGGCCCTTCAGCCTCCAAAAGTTTCTGAATGATCAGGTGTTATTCTAATGGACTTGCTTTTATATGTAACAGCCTTTCTTTCTTGTAGAATTCAATACCCTTTCTTTATTCTGTGTTTTTAATGTCTTAACTATAAGATGCTGTAAAAAGTTACTTTTCTGGAGTCCTATATGCCTCTTGTACCTACGTGGGCATCTCTTTATCTACATATAGAAACAGAAAAATATTTTCTCTGATATTGAAAATATTGTCTCTGCTTTTACTATGGCATCCTTCTTCTTCTATGTCCATATTCAAAGGTTAGGTCTTTTCATGGTGTTCCAGAGTTCTTCCATGTTCTGATCGTGGACTTTTGTAAATTTATTCTTGACCTACTGAGTGAACCAATACCTCTACCTTCTCTTCCAGCCACAATACTGTTTCCCAAATAATCTATACTGTTCATGAGGTGTTCTGGTGAGAAGTGAGATTTTTATTTGGCTTATTTAGGGTATAATTTCCAGTCTTATCCCAGTTTGGCTTATCTTCAGCAAATCTCTTTATTGAATTCCATTTTCTTATCTTATATTGACTTCCTTATTTCATTCATTGCTTTGTTTTTTTGTCTTCTTAATTTGGACATATTTATAATCCTTTTCTTAGATACTTACTTTGTTTGCATATGTGTGTGTGCGCATATTAACACAAGTCTGCTGATGTCAGAAGAGAGGCACTGAGTCCCATGAAAGTTATAGATAGCTGCTAACTGTCATGTGGGTGCTGGGACCAAACCCAGGTCCTCTGCAAAACTAAAAAGTGATGGCACACTCCGAGGTACCTCACCAGTTATATACTCCTTATTTTGAATTCTGTGTCTGGAAGATTTTCAAGATTGTTCTCATTGGGATTTTTTATTATGGAATTCATCAAGTTTAGAGAGACATGCTGTCATGGAGTTTCTTTGTTTCTGTGGTGAGATTTTCACATTTGGACTTAGTTTGATTAGGAATGTGGATCTGGGGATGATGGTCTAGGCACTGCTTACCTGTCAGTTTCAGGAGCTAGGGAAGCTATAGAAGTGTGAACAGAAGCTTCAGGGTTGGAAATCTCTTACTGGTCAACACTAGCAGCTTGGCAGAGAGGGGAAGTATGGTATAACACGAATCTTAAAAGGTCTTATTAATAAAAAACAAACAAACAAACAAACAAACAAACCAGAGCCAGATATTGGGGAGAAAGCTGAAAGATCAGAGAAACAGAACTTTTCAGTCACATTCTTACCTCTATGAAATCCTCAGCCTCAAGAGAGTGAGTTCCTATTTACTTATGCCTTATATACCTTTCTCTGCTCAGACATCACTTCCTGGGATTAAAGGCATGCATGCTTCCCAGTACTGGGATTAAAGGTGTGTGCCTGGCTGTTTCCAGTGTGGCCTTGAACTCAGAGATCAAGACAGATTTCTGCCTCCTGAGTGATAGGATTAAGGGTATGTGTCCCACTGTCTGGCCTCTATGTCTAATCTAGTGACTGGCTCTGTCCTCTGATCCCCAGGCAAGTTTATTAGAGTCCACAATATATCACAACAGTATGGGACAAGTGGTTGACAACTCATTGACAGACATTTCACAGCATGCAGATGGCATATAAGCCTGTGAATAGTCATTTCACCTCATTTGAACAACACATAAATATGTGAACAAGAATTTGTAATGGTGGTTAATAAACAAACAAACAATGAGCAACCAGGAAAGACAGAAGTTCAAGTCATAGATCAAGGGAAGGAACAGCTACCTTTATGCATTCAGGATGAGAGAAGCCTAAGGTTGGAGGTCCACTAAATGGCTGCAGGTTTGGGTGTTTTATAGGGCCTCTTGAGTCCTCTCCTTTCACACATTGGTACTGTTTAGATATTCTATTGTAGGGAACAGGTGAAGTCCTGCGTAAATGTGTGTTATTCTAGGAACCATGCAGAGCACTGCACCGTAGTGATGAAATCCAGGCCAATGAAAGATCCTGCCTCAAAAGAAAGAATGAAGGCATCTGAGGACTGACATCACAGTTTGTCCTCAATGGAGCACTGTGCCTGTGTTCCATTTAGGCATTGGCACCCACATGTGCACCGACATGCGTGAATGCCCCCACACAAAGGAAGGAGTGTAAACATGGAAAGAGAGCATGCAAATGGATTTTTGTGATCTTTTAAACTAACAAATGGATTTATGGACAGCCTCCTTGAACTCACCTGGTAATGAGTACAAGATACACCCCATAGCTGACCTTCTGGCATCCTGTACCCACTACAGGAATTTTATAGCATGGGTGTGGGGCATGCCCATGAGGAGGGTGCCAAAAAAATTAGGTAAACGGAGCTTAAGCTTTAAGCTGTTTATGCAGAGAGTGGATACAAAGGATGGCTAAAAGGAAGTTAGCTTGGGTTGTTTGTATGGAGATTAGAGACAAATGGTGAGAAAAAAAGTTAGCTCAAGTTATTGATGCTAAGACAAAATACTAAAAAACAGGAGATGATGTAAATAGGGTGACCTTTAAAATGATTGGTTGGTTCCTTCACCCCCTCCTAGGGTTCTGAGGTTTTCTGGTATAAACGAGGCTTACTGCCCATCAATAAAGGGGTTCTTGCTTGACTTGACTCCCCGCTGCATCTGATTGTCTCCTGGTTAGGGGAACGGGTGCACTTGCCTTTCCTAGGTTCCAGGCCACCTCTTCATAGGTGACCTAAGTTCCCGGTGGGGCAGGTCCCCATACATGGGATAAATAATGGTAACTCTTTTGGAAATTGTTTACTTCATAGCTGTTCTCAAGGACACACTGGGGTCTTAGTCTTGGGTTGCTGGCTCTTTTCTTTCTGCCCTGTCACAGAATTGGGGCGGGGGGAGGCATCATCATCACGGATGGGAGACTTTTGAGAGGACTTGAACATGCTGGAGTCTGGGGTGGGAAGGCCTGCCTTGCTTCGAGAGTGTGCATCTAACAAGCTTAAATAGCAGGGGGCAATTTGGCAGTATCCTGTACATTACTTTGGTTTATATCCTGACTACAGAAAAAAGTATTTTATAAGGCAAATAGCAGTAGATAAAATTCCTAATACCCATGAAGCACTTATCCTGAACCCATTTGCTGTTCTATAATGTACAGCCAGGCTAGCTGACCTGTTCTTAATAAGAAAATGGTAGAAAAGTCCCCGATGGAAATCCCTTACAATACACCACATAGGTCATTTGTTAAGTGATACATTTTGTTAGAAACAGTGTACCCTGTGCCACAGTGACTTCTGTCGACTATGCTCACACTCAAGAACTGCTTCTTAGTTTCTGATTCACTTTGTCATTTGGGGTGATGTATGTTGTCAATATAGAACAAGCATAACCACTGCTGGTAGGTATTTGAGTACTATAATATTTTGAGAAAAATCTCTTCACTAATGAAAATTATTTGCTTCTGTTACTACTCTCTGGGCCAGTTGGAACTGAGGCTCTGTAGAAACGACAGGACTTACTTGCATGTGCAAGTTGGCATGCTAGCTTGAGATGTAATTGAAGACACATTTCTCCATGGACTAAAGTGTTTTGTTTAGAAATATATTTCCCATTATATTTTTCTTGCACATTTAATTTACTCTTCAGAAATAGTTCCTTTCATGGTTTCTTTTTCTTTTTTTTTGAAAAAAATTTATAGTGTGAGAAAAGGTCTGATGTGGTTTGGGTGTGGCTAAGTCAGTTTTGGCCCTCCAAGTATTCATGGACTGGAATAATCATATCCTCTTGTACTGGAAACCATTTAGTTTTCCTTCAAAGATTCAGAAGAGCTTGAGTCTTCCATTTTCCCTCAATCTGGAGTATGAGTCTCAGTGAACTCTAAGCAGATGGATGCATGCTTTTGAGGAGCTCCATCCGCGAGGAGGTGATTTGGCCAAAGGGCGCTGCCGCCACATCTATTTTGTTCTGAAACAGACACGTGTGCTAGAGAATGGCAAGCTCGGGATGTGTCCTAGAAAGGAAAGCCACTCAGCTAGGGGACGTCTGGCTTCATCGTTCAGCCCCTCCTCTGGTCAACAGTGCTCGGCGTTGCTGGTGCAAATTCAAGCGTGAAGCCAATTTTTATGCTCTAGATGGCAAAAAATGCAGGCAATTCTGAAGGGTTTCTCTCTCTTCCCTTGGCAGCTGGTATGTTTACACAGTGGGGATGAAAGACCCGACATCTGTGTTTACATTTCTACATTGCAGGGTCCCCCCAAACCCACAGTTAGGACTCATTTATATCCAAGCACCTCTGCCCCAGAATTACAGCAGCCGAGGCTTTCAACTTCTCCTCTGCGAAGACTTTGATCTCCTTGTGCAGAAGGCTCTTTGATGAGTTGTGATTGGAGAAGAAGAACTGGAGGCTTTATACTCTCACAGCTTCTTTCCCCTCCTCCAACCATAAAGGAACTTGACCCAGACCTTCGAGTATCGAAACAGCTTTCTATCAAACCCATTGTGTCATCAGAACAAAAGTTAGACCCTGGAGTGAACAAAGCAACTGGTCTCAAAAGAATTTGTTGGTTAATAAACTCACGAGTTCACTCTGATAGGTAATTCCAGGTAGGTTAGAATGTGCTGGATTTCTTATTTTATTATTAGATGAGAAAGTTCCAGAATTCGATGCAAATCTAAAGGGAGAACCCAGGAATCTGTTTCTCACAAAATTCACCTTGGACGTAGAATTATTTAAGAATATAAGCGAGGGCTGAAAAGTGGCTCAGTTGTTTGTCCCACAAGTATAAGGACTATAGTTCAGATCTCCAGGACCCACATAAGAAACGAGTTATAGCTGCATGTGTATTTAATTCCACTACTGGGAGGTATAGAAGGAAGGATCCTGGGGGCGTGGGGGCTTTTGTTCAGCCACTCTAGTCAAAGGTGAGCTCTGGTTCAGTAACTGAGAGATTCCATATCAAAAAAATAAGGTGAAGAGATTGAGAAAAACACCTTATGTGGACCTCTTGTCTCCAGATGCACATACATGCACATGCACCTACATACATGTGTGAACACAGAGAGAATTAAGGGCCTTTTGAGTCTCAAGTTAGGATGTACAGTGTGTTTCAAGACATCACTGCATTCTAAGCATCCTCTAACCCTTTCAGAGAAGTGGGGGTGGTCTTCTCAACTCTTAACCAGCATTATGGTGATAAGATGACATAATCTTCTTTGGATAGTTGAATAGCCTTCTGAGAATTTCCTTACCACATTACATTACTTTATACTTATAAACCTTTGGCTTATAAAATGTGGCAAAGTAGTTCAGCAGATTAAAAATATTGGTAGAACCTAAAGCTTTTGAAACATGACTTTGGACTTGTCAAGGTTTCATTACCAACTTTATATCCTGGCAATTGCCATGATGCTTTGCATCTCTACTTTATGTAGAAATTTATTGAAATAATTACAGTTTCACATGGAGTCATAAGGAACAATATAGTATCTAGGCAGTGGTGGCACTTGCCTTTAATCCCAGCACTAGAGAGGCAGAGTCGGGTTGATCTCTGTGAGTTTGAGGCCAGCCTGGTCTACAGAGTGAGTTCCAGGACAGCCAAAGTTACACAGAGAAACCTTGTCTTGGAAAAGAAAGAAAGAAAGAAAAGAAAAGAAACAATACAGTGATGTGGTTTTGACCCTTTGGTTTACCATTGGTAACAAATTATTAAACAGTCATACAGTATGTCAACCAAAAAACAGACATTGCTGCAATCCACACATTGGGAAGGTTTCTCAAGTTTTGCTCGTGCACTTGTGTGTTTGCATGGTTGTGTTTAATTCTATACTAGGTTTGAGGATGCAGCACCATAGGCAAGATACTGAACAAAGAGTTCCATGGACACAAAGGGTTCCTGGACTGCTGTTGTAACCACACCCTTGTCTTTCCTTTCAGTTACCCAAAGCCTTGGCAACCACTAATTCAGTCCTTGTTTCTTTTTATTTTTCCTCTTATTTAAAATAGTATTTTTTTTTGTTTCTCACATAATATATCCTGATTATTGTTTCCTCTCCCTCTTCTTCTCCCGGGTCCTCCTAACCTCCCCTCCTATTCAGATCCACTCCCTTCATGTTTCTCATTTTAAAAAAAAGACTTCCAAGTGATAATAATAAAATAAAATTAGATAAAACAAAACCTAACACATTGGAATTGGACAAAACATAGAAACAGAAGGAAAAGAGCTCACGAGGAGGCATAAGAAATAGAGATCTACTCATCCATACACTCAGGAGTCCTATAAAAACGCTAAACTAGAAGTCATAATATATGAACAAAGGACCTGGGGTGGACCTTTGAGGGCCCTGTGCATGCTGCCTCCATCTCTGTGAGTGATATGAACTTTGATCATGTTGATTCAGAGGGCCTTGTTTTCTTGGTGTCTTCCACTGCCTCTAGCTCTTATGCTCTTTCTATCTCCTCTTACACAGGGTTCCCTGAGCTCTGAGGAGAGGAGTTTGAAGGGGACATCCTGTTTAGGGCTGGGTGCTCCAAGGTCTCTCAGTCCCAGGATAATGTCTGGCTGTGGGTCTCTGTACTTGTTTGCATCTGCTGCAGGAGGAAATCACTCTGAGGATGATTGAGCAAGGCTCTGCTTTATGAGTATAACAGAATGTTTCTAGGAGTCATTTTATTGTTTTTGTTAGTTTGTTTCTGTTTTTAGAACAATGGTATTTTGCTTTACCCTATGTCCTTTGGCTATCTAGTGTCAGTCTCTTGGTCACCCAAGCAGTGTCGGGTGTGGGTGACATCTCATGGAGTGGGCTTTAAGTGAAATCAGGTATTAGTGGGTTACTGTCACAAGCTTTGTGCAACTATTACTCCAGCAAATCTTTCAGGTAGGACAGCATTGCAGATCAAAGGATTTTTGGCTAGGTTGGTATTTACATTTCTCTTTTGGTAGCCTTCAGAGTACCTTCCTATAAAAAGAATCTAGAATATAGGTGTTAAATCCCTATATAGGCACCAGCTTGACTCCATATTCAATGAGTCATGTAGTTTCTGGAGCGCAACCTACAGTCCTGGAAAAAGCTTGGATTGTTTGGGGATTCCCATGGGATTCCTTTTGGCCAACGACTCAGTTAGATTTGAAGCAATCCCAGGACGAGGAGCTTCATTTAGTGATAAGAGATGTCTAGCTGGGGCTCTCTCTCCCATATTATTTGGTGATTTCATTTATATCTCCTTCAAATGTGTATATTCTAGGAAGCTTCTACTGCATTACATTCTCATTCTACCCCTCAAATGGCCCCTACTTTTAGATGTCTCTACCCATATTCCCCCTCTTGTCCCACCTTTCCTTTCTACTCTCCTGTTGATTCTCCTATTCCAGTACCCACCCCACCCATCCATTACTACCTGTTTTATTTCCCTTTTCTAATGAAATATATCTGCCCCCTTCCCAGTCCCTTACTCTATACTCAGCCTCTGTGGTTCTATGAATTGTAGCTTAGTTATCATTGACCTAACAGCTAATATCCCAATTAAGTGAGTACATACCCTATTTCTCTTTCTGGGTCTGGGTTGCTTCACTCGGGATGATTTTTTTTTTTCAGTTTGATCCATTTACTTGTGAATTGCATTATTTCATTTTTTTAATGGCTAAGGAATATTCCATTGTGTAAATGTACCACATTTTCTTCATTCATTCTTCTGATAGGTATAAGATAGAATCTCAAAGTGGATTTGATTTACATTTCCCTGAAGGCTATGGATGCTGGATATCCTTTTTTAAAGTGTTTTTCAGCCATTTAGGTTTCCTCTTTTGAGAATTCTCTGTTTAGATCTGTGCTCCATTTTTCAATTGGGTTAATTGTTCTCTTGAAATCTCGTTGTTTGAGATCTTTATATATTTTAGATATTACCCCTCTATTGTATGTGTAGTTGGTAAATATCTTTTCCCATGCTGTAGGCTGCTGCTTTGTCTGGATGGCAATGTCCTTTGCCATGCAGAAGCTTTTCAGTTTCATGAGGTTCTATGTATTAATTGTTGATCTTAGTGCATGTGTTAACAGTGTTCTGTTCAGAAGGTCTTTTCCTGTACGAATGAGTTCAGGCTATTCCCCACTTTCTCTTTTGTTGGTTTTATTTTGAGATTTTTTTTATCAACTTGGACTTGAGTTTTGTTCAGGGTGATAAGTGTGGATCTATTTGCCATTCAATTTGACCAGCACAATTTGTTGAAGATACTGCCTTTTTTCCAATGTGTATTTCTGGCTTTTTAAAAAAATAAAAAATAAAAAATCAGGTGTCCAGAACTGTGTAGATTTACATCTGAGTTTTCAGTTCATTTTCATTAATCAACATGTCTATCTTTGTGCATGCTGTTTTTGTCACTATAATTCTATAGAACAAGTTGAAATCAGGAATGGTGATACCTCCAACTGTTCTTTTATTATTCAGGACTATTTTAGCAATCCAGAATTTTTTTCTGGTTTTTTTTTTTTATTAAGTTGAAAATTGTCCTTTCAAGATCTGTGAAGCATTGTGTTGGAATTTTGATGGGGGATTGCATTGAATATGTAGATTGTATTTGATAGGATAGCCATTTTTACTATATTAACCCTAGCAACCCATGATCATGTGAGATCTTTCCATCTTCGGATATCTTCTTCAGTTTCTTTCTTCAGTATCTTAAAGTTTTTATCATACAAGTCTTTCACTTAATTGATTAGATGCTTTATATTATTTGAGGATCTTGTGAAATGTGTTGTTTCACTGATTTCTCTCTCAGTCTGTTTGCCATTTGTACATAAGGAGGCTGCTGATTTTATGAGCTAATTTTGTATCCAACTACTTTGCTGAAAGTGATTATCAGCTGTAGGAGTTTCCTGGTCAAATATTTAGGGCTACTTAAGTATACTATCAAATCATCTACAAATAACGATACTTTGCTGTCTTTCTTTCCAATTTGTATCTTCTTGATCTCCTTCAACTGTCTTATTGCTGTAGCTAAGACTGCAAATACTGTATTGAATAGGTATGTGGAGTGGACAATCTTGTCTTGTTCCTGATTTTAATGGAATTGCTTTGACGTTCTTTTTTCCAACACAGTACATAGGTGGGACAATATACTTATAGACTTTGGATATTTACTTTTTAAAAAACTCACTGTAGTTCTCAGAAGATTTCTCCAAGTTGCTACATGTATCAAGTTATTTCACAGTGGATTTGGTTCACAGTCTTTAGCAGTTCACTCATGGAGGGACTTCTGAGCCTTATCTGTTTTAGAGCTGGTATGAATAAAACCATTCATGGACAGGTGGGCTTTGCTGTCTTGATTTTTGTTTTTTTGTGAAATATAACCTCAATAATTTTATAAAACAGCCCCTTTGACTTTCATATTTTAAAACAAATCATAGGCATTATTATCACCATAAAAACTATCTAAGTGAACTTAATATATTAAACTCCTCCAGGATACTAAAACATATTCTCAGTGACAAAACGCCAGCATTTGTCTATTATCAAATTGCTTCTTGTGCTACTTGTATTCTCAGTGAGACTGGGAGTTGTTTAAAAGTGTAACTTTATCATATACCATGTTTGTACAGCCTATAGTAGTGTGGAAATTTTAGACATACCAAGAAATTAATCAAAAAATGATTTTAAAGGTTTATATTTTATGTATATGAATTTTTACCTCGAGTATATATATGAACCAAGTGTGTTCTAGGTGCCCAAGGAGTCCAAAAGAGGCTCCTAGATGCTCTGGAATTGGAGTTGCAGATAGTTATGAACTACCATGTGGCTGTTTGAAAATAGACCTCTGAAAGAGCAGAGTGCTTTTAATTGCTGATCCATCTCTGCAGCTGTTGTTGGTTGTTTTATTACTCTTTGTGAGTGGCCCACCACCCAGTTTCCAACTAAATCACACATGGAGGCTTAAAGTAAGGCTTATGAATGCCTCGCCTTACCTTAGCTTAGTTTTTAGCCAGCTTTCCTTATTTTTAATTATCCCGTCTATCTTTTGCCTCTTGGCTTTTTCTTTTCTCTTATTTCTGTAAATCTTACTCTTACTCTATGACTTGCTGTGTCCCTGGATGGCTGGCCCCTGGAGTCCTCCTCCTTATCTGGCTACTTCATCTCCCCTCTTCCCAGATTTCTCCTCATATATATTCTCTCTGCCTGCCAGCCACACCTATCCTTTCTCCTGCCTTGCTATTGGCCAATTCTTTAGCAGCCCATCAGGTGTTTTACACAGACATAGTAACACAGCTTCATAGAGTTAAACAAATGCAACATAAACAAAAGTAACACACCTTAAAAATAATATTCTACTACATCCAGCCTTTCAAATAGATGATTTTAAAAAGTTAAATTGGTTTATTGCTATGCTCCATATGACCAATAGCATGCTATGTCAAATGCTGGGTGGATGCAAGGATGCAGAAACCTCTATATTAACACTGATGCATATGAAGTTAGATCCTATGAGCTATTCTGATTTTGGTGTCCACCATGGAGAACAGGTGAGATGGTTTAGCATGGCTAGAGAAATCAGAAGATGTAAAACTTAAATCAGTTCTAGAACATGATTTAATTATAAATTAATTAATTATATATGTAATTAATAATAAAATCTAGAATATGTAAAAATTACTGGAAAAGGCAAATAGTCTAATCAGGAAGGTCATCCTAGTAATGCTGTGTGGCAGACTGAAGGACAATTGTGGTGATCAGGACAGAGGGACAAAGTATGCCCAGATGTCCATCTTAGAGTTTGCATGTTAAAACCCTTACCCCTGAGGTGATTGTAAGAGGAGATGGGGTTCTTTGGCTATATTCAGGTCATGAGAAGAGAATCCTCATGAGAAAGACTAATGCCCGTGTAATAGGACACCCCTAAGACCCCTTTGGCCCTTTTCTACAGTGTGGGATTATGATGAGAAGCCCAGAGGCTGCAACCTAGTTGGATCCCTCTCATGATCCTGATCATGCCAACCCTTTGAGCTTGGACTTCCAATCTCCAGAAGTGTGAAAAATTAAATTATCTTGACCATTGATTTTCTAGCACTTTGTTATAGAGGTCTGAATAAATGCAACACATTGAGTAGTATGTATTACATATATGTACTTGTTCCATTTTCCCAATATAAAATTTGTAACAAAAGCCTACTGGGATCACACACATTGTAAGGGGTCAGTGTGACTGTGAGACTGGACTCTGTTGACTTCAGGTCCTGCTAGTCATTAGATATTCTACCTGTT
The DNA here is from genome assembly GCF_004664715.2 of Peromyscus leucopus. Lineage (NCBI taxonomy): Eukaryota > Metazoa > Chordata > Mammalia > Rodentia > Cricetidae > Peromyscus > Peromyscus leucopus. The sequence continues at coordinate 17,275,987 of NC_051071.1, read as the reverse complement.
TGTCATCTAGAGAGCTTCATGATGCTGCAGATTCATGCCTGAACTGGTTCTTTGACTTAAGCAGGGCCAATATATAAGTTTTCCACTGCTGTGAAAAAATACAATGACTAAAGCAACTTATAGAAAAAAGCATTTATTTTGGTTTATGATTCCAGAGGGCTAAGAGTCCATTGTGGAGGGGAGGTATGGTTGCAAGTCACATCTTAACCATAAGAACAAAGCAGAGAGAGCAAACTCGAAGTTGCACCAGGCTTTTTAATCTCAAAGACAGCCCCAGTGGCTACTTCTCCCAGCAAGTCTGTACCACCTCAGCCCCCTTGACAATGCTACCATCTATGGACCAAGTCAAATATCAGAGCATCTGAGGGATATTTCTCACCCAAACCACAACAGCCAGCAACACCATTGGGATATAAATTGAGTCCACAGATTTCCCCTTTTCTCTAGTAGTTCCAAATTCAATGTAAATGATACATGAATTCATGAGGAATTCCACCCTTGGAAAGCATCTGCTGTGAAATCACCATGGTGGATTAGCACAAACTGGGTAGAAGAAGGAGCATGGTCCCGCATAGGGTACATTTGTTCCTTGCCAGCTCCAGTAGCCTCCTTTTCCTCCTCCATCACATGACATCTGAGCAACTCTGCTATAAAATATGCCTTTGAAAAGAGATAGTGGAGTTTTGCTATAGGACCAGAGGTCCAAGGAAGGGCCAATGGCTGTGCAGACCATAGTCCTGTGCCTATCATTGAGTAGTTCATAGAGACAGCAATCACAAGAACACTGGATTTCCAATGCAAACATTGCTGCTGCTCCATATCTAATACCCCTAAAGAAAGCCCTTGGAAGGAGACCCTGTGGAGTACTGCAAGACTCAGCCTCTGTGCTACTGTTATAGAGGTGCTGTAACGGCACTCACTGGGAAGGCAGACCTGGCAGTGATGAGTCCTACATGTTCTGGTGTTTTGGAAATTCAATAGTGAGGGCCAGTGGCAATTGTGCCTAGATAGCAGCTGTGTTATTCTGAGACCCAGCTGCAGAAGATATTTACACCCAGCAACCACAAAGAAAAGTGACTATGCGGAGGGCTCCAGTGATGATTCTGCCCCTCATACACATCCCTGCTTCATTTCCAGTTTCAGTTTAAAGGGAGGCATTAGTTAATACACCTAGAAGGCTTCATTTGTAATTTTAGACGCTTACAATAAGGAAATGCTCATAGCCTAAGGGCCCCACAATAAAAAGCAAAATGTGTGTAATCCCCAAATACGTATGGAATTTCAAACACAAATTCACTTAGAGTATTAATGACTTTAATGAAGACAGGCATCTAACTTAAAATCAACAAATCATTAGATCTGCAGTAAAAGTGTAAGCAATGAACTAATTAATATACTTGCTGACTATTTTCCTTGATAAAGACATTGGCTGTTAAGTTTAATGATGCCTCAAAATTCAGCTGAACAATGAAAAAGGCTACCAGGCAGTTATTTGAAATCATTTATTTAAAAAGCAACAACTTACGCCTCTCATCAGGACATCAGAGCTGGGGTGCAGCTCTGTGGTAGAGGGCTTGCCTGGAGTGGACAAGGCCCGGTATTTTGTCCCTATTATAGCCAAAATAATGAACAAATAAGTAAATAAGATGAGAATAGCAACAATAATTTTTGTTATTGTTGTTGTTTTGTATTATAATTTGAAGCAACTTTGCTAGTCTAAATGAAATCCAATGTTCTGGGACTTTAGATAGAGTCATAAAGTATACGGCAATGGAATATTTAAAGTAGAACTTGTTGGTGTGTTTGTGTGTATGTGCAAATTCTTGTGTGTCAGGGTGGGTGGGCATGAATGTGACAGAGGGGGACCAGAGGACAACATGAAGCCTTGGACCTCATTTTCCATCTTGTTTGAGACACTTTCTTTGTTGTACACTGCAGTGTATACCATACTAGCTTCTGCTGTCTCTACCTCCTTCCATCTTGCTTTAGAAGTATTGGGGTCATAGAGCTGCATCACCTCACCCAGCTTTGTATATATGCGTTCCAGAGATTCGGTCTTGGGTCATCATGCTTCCATGGCCTCCGAGCCATTTCCCCAGCCCCTAAAATGTAACTTCTGATTTCAGTTGTTGTTGACTCAACTTCTTTAGGTTCAGGCTGCACTCTTAAGGAATCCTTTTCATCCTAGCTATAGACTGGAGGGAAAAGTGGAAAACTTACTGCTTTCATTTTGAGGAAGCTTGTACTTTAGCTGTGATTTTCAAAGAGGCATTTATTCAAATTATAGCAGAAGCTGGGCTAGATCTCATGTTCTCTTTATTCTATCTACCCCAAGAAAGATATCAAGGTATTGGTCACCAGCTCCAGCCTTCACTACCAAGCATATGATGAGTGAACTCCTCCTTTGAGAGGTTAAGAAAGCATTCATCACATTTGTTACTCAGGACATGATTAATTAACACTAATCCTTTCATTTGCATAAACCTAATTCGGGTGCCCTAATAATTACTCCTTTATAAAAGAGACTCTTTTATGAAAACACCACATGAATAAATCTGAATTCTTCTTTCCCGATTACTGCTCAAACTTGTTTTACACAAAAGAAGTCTATGATTAAGAAAAAAAAGTCCAGCCATTCACATCTCATAGTGAAACCCTTTTCATCATGCTCACACATACCATCAAAGTCTAAGAAATACCACAGTTTATTAAGATGTATATTTTCAAACTCAATGCAAGTGACAGCCTCGAGTTGCAGTATGACTCCGGGCTAAAACTAGAGGCAGTTCCCACATTCCTCGGCATTACGTGGAGAAAGAAGTGCTACATACGCACGATTGCTCTGTCAGAAACTTAATTCTCCTTGACAGCTTCCACTTGAAGACTAAGATCAATCAGCACTCTGGCATTCCCATCACCTTGGACGGCAGTTAGGAGACAGCAAAGAGTCAGCACTACAGTATCAGGGGTTCACCGATGAGACGTGAGAAAAATCAGCTGTCAGTCACACAGCATTGTCCTAATTAAACAGAGGCCAAACGTAAATCATATATTTTTGATCCACCCCCTGTGTAATGTGGGTTTATCAGAATGATGGAAATTGAAGTGTAATGTACACACAGCCTCTCTTTAGCATCGGTTTGAACATTTACCTAGAAGTCACCAGAGAAGCATGCCTCCAATGTTCACACATCTCTGTGGTCCTCTGGCATAGCTTGGCCTCATGTGAGCAGTTAGGGACCTGTCTTAGTTAAAGGACTGCCTGTGATTTTTTTTTTTTGTCTGTGTGTTTTGCTTTGTTTCTTTTGATAAAACATTCAGAGAAGAGAGAAGCGGTGCCCTTAGGTGGATGCAATCCATGCATGTCACTGGTCTTGACACTACTGGTATATCACACCTGCAGCCACAAGATCTTTGACCTTATCACTTAATGAATTTGGCTACAGAAGGGTAGAGCTTCAAAATGGCACACACTACCCACTGAAAACAGCCCCATGTACCCCCTTTCCTCTGTTCTCCTAGGGCTCCCCATGCAGCCTGAACACAGTCAGTATAGATGGTTACTGTCTTAGGGTTTCTATCTCTATGGCAAAACACCATGACCAAAAGGCAAGCTGGGAGGAAAAGGTTTATTTGGCTTACACTTCAGCATTGCTGTTCATCACTGAAAGAAGTCAGGACAGGAACTCAAACAGGGCAGGATCCTACAAGCAGGAGCTGATGCAGAGGCCATGGAGGGGAGCTGCTTACTGGCTTATTCCCCATGGATTAAGCTCACCTTCTTATAAAACCTAGGACTGACAGCCCGGAGATGGAATCACCCATGGGAATCAATGGGCTGGGCCCTCCCCCATTGATCACTAGATGAAAAAAAATGCCTTACAGCTGAATCTCATGGAGGCATTTTCTCAACTAAATTTCCTTCCTCTGATGACTCCAGCTTGTGTCAAGTTGACACACAGTATCACCTAGTACATTTACTCACTCTTTGAAGGCCCAATTTTATCTATTATTTTGCTTAACCCTGACTTATTATTCATTTTGCATTGTGAGAAACATTAACTCTCATATTAGTGTCAACCTTAGTAAAGAGGCTCCTTGGACATCAATGACCACAGGGACTTTGACAGTGTTTGTTACCCTTGTATCCCTCTCATGTTACCCACCTGACTAACAACCTGCCTGTGCCCTGCACAATATCACAAATACAAATACCCTCCCAAGATACGTGAATCACTACAGTTGATGGCAAAGTCTTTGAGTAGACGCTACCATCTGCGGTCATTTCTACCAGTTATCTGATGGCTGTGATCACAAATTGGAAGCGTCTGCCTGAAGAATTCCATTCAACCCTCAAGTCTAGTCTGAATCTTTCCCTTCTCTCAGCTGTCACTTGGATGATAGTGAAGTCCCACACAGGATCACATTGCTGCTATATTTTACTGTATGTGCAGCACGGTTTGGTGCCCCTAAGAATAAACTCCTGAGAATGCCACAGGATGTTACCTATTGTTATTTTTCTGGGTTAGGTGGGCACCAGCTTGCCTCACTGATGTCCTCTGTCTTTGGTCACGCAAACCGGCAGGGATGCTTATACTGTTTTTATCAGTCACCACAAAGCAGGTATACAATGACTATAGCAAAGTCCGTGGATCGGTTTAGACACAGCTTTACCTTGATTTCCAAAGGATTTTGATGAATTGCCAACGTGTTTGTTTGAGTTGTTGAATTGAGCCCTCTCAATCTATAGCTCTCATTTTTGTGGTGAAATTTTCAGTGTGTTGAGTTGGGAAAATCCATCTGATAAAATCTCAGGAAAGAAAAGATGACACAATAGATTAACTTACCTCACATGTCCATTTATATGTCAGATGTTATGCCAGGTGAGTGGGATACAACAGAGAATAAAATCACCTTTCTGCCATTTGATGCTTACTGTCTACTAAATAAGATAGTGAATAAATTATCAAACAAATAAATGTGAAAGTAACAGAAATATATAGGTAAAGCAGATTATATATTACTCGTAATATGGTGTTCAATAAATAAAAAACATTATCCTATTAATAATTTCCATATGAGAATTACAAAATATTGCAATGCATGATACATTAAAACCATATTTTGTAATTATTATAATAGGCAGTGGGTATTCTGGTTATTGTTGAATATTCAATCACTCAAAATGTAATGGCTTAAAATACTAGTACTTGACTTTTCACACTCGTAAACCTGCAGCATTTTGTAGCTGAGTTGTGTCTATCAGAGGCTGGAGGATCCCCTGTCAAGATGGTTCATCCACGTGGCTAGCAGGGAGTTCAAGCAAGGATGTTGAGTAGCAGCCTGGGTTTCTTTCTATGTGAGTCTTGCAGTGAGACGGCTTGAGCTCAGTCCTGGCGTAGAGCTGGGTGGCAAGAGCATTTCAAATGACAAAGTGAAAGCCGTGCTTAAAGCTGGAAACCAAACTCCTGCCAATATCTTCTGCATCACATTTTTAAGCAGCTAGAGAGCTCCTCCAGCTTAAGGCTCCTCCAGCTGTCAACAGAAAGGGAACCATCTCCATTCAGGAACAGCGAGCTACAAACTCAAATGCATGCATTCCTGTTTATAAACACATTCACTTTTTTTTTAAACTCATGTGATTATATTTCATAGGCACTCCTGCCTTTTGGGGTCCAGATGAGATAGATAATGCTACTGAAATTTCACATGGAATTGGGACAGGAATTTTGATTTGCTTGGGGGTATAAGTGTATATAGCAAACCCACATCTATTTACTTCCCCCCATCCTCAGATGCTTTCTACTCATGTGTCCATTTTGTGACCAGGCTTTGTCCAGTCATACACTGGTGTGTGTCAGAAAGAACAGACACTCAATGGTCTGACCTGTACACCGGTGCTACCCAAGTTACATGATACACAGCTGCAGAGTGAACATGTCACCGTGACTCTGAGACATCATCTCCTGAGATCATTGTTCAGTTGTGATATTCCATCTGTGGCCTTGGTGATTTTCTGAGCTGTCTTCTCTTTTTACTGGAAATGGGAGAGCTTTTAAATGCCCACTTTTTCTTTCCTGCATTGTAAAGCCATCAGGACTTAATTAGTGGGAAATTCTTGAGCAACAATTGATTCGTTAAACTATCATTCAATCTCAAGTACTCGCTTTTTATTAAGAATTACTTGAAAATTAGATACCCAGCTTTGGGTTTTCCTGAGTGAATTTCCATTTATATGCTACCCTTACTGAATTTTCTAATTAGATTCTGTTTGTAAACTACTTCTGGTTGAAATTTGTTAAAATCTTCATTTTACACTGATCTCTTAGATATTTGTAGATTCAGATAATGAAACTAAAAAACACATTTGATTAAAACTGACAGCTTTGAGTTTCGGGAAAGTGTTTTAAGCCATTGCCTAGGCCTTTGAAAAATCTACTCCATACTTACTCTAGCCCTTGCATTCTATTAGTCTCCTTTGTATTTAGAGAAAAGTTGGAACCATATGTTTCTGATTCATTTATAATTATCTTATTTGGTCTTAGCTCAGAAAGCTATTGTTTTTCGGGAAAGTTTACTTTACAGTGATATATAAAACATTTTAGGTCCCTTTTTAAATACATAAAAAATATAATTGCCAAACTTCACCTGAAGATAAAAAATTGCTTTCCTACAAGATGCTGGATCCTTGGATGGTTAGGTGTAAGCCGGTGAATAGCACCAAGTTCTCTCCTGTTTGCCTCTGAGTCTGTACAGATTAAGGATGTACAGCTGTGTCTATTGGCTTACTAGGCAGCACCCAGCATCTATGAAGTCAGGGTTGACTTGTTTTACATATATTGCTGGATACGTTCTCTGGAAAGGTCATGAAAGGGTCTTAGATTGTTGGGGATATAACACAATATAGGACAGAATCTCTCATTGTTGCAAACTTTTAGAAACTGGAAGAATAACAGCTCCCCCACAGAAAGATAAACACCTTTGTAAACACAGAAAAGAAACAGATTGCTGGTCCAAACACAGGCCAAAATATAAGAAAACAAAGGAATAGAAACAAAATGAGTGGATGAGAGCTAGCCCCCAAATGGCAAGGATGTGGTAAGGGATGCACAGTGGTCCTCTTGGAGAAACAGAGACAGACAGACAGACATAGTCACTCACACACCCGGGGAGGGGTTATCTAGAGAACATCCAATCCAATATGGGCCACAACATTCAAGCTTTGGGAACAGATCTCAGGTAAATTAGTAGCTTTTTGACTATGTTCTGTGTAATTCAGAGTACTCCACTAGCTTTCAAATCAAGGCATAAGGTGGATAGGAGAACAAACAGATAGAGAGATATTAATATCTACAATTCTAGAGAATTAGTTTCCTGGCAGTTCTTTATACTTTTAATTCCAGTGCATATCTATAGCATATGCTCCATAATGAAAATTGACCATAGAACTGACAAAGGTTTAAATCTTTTAATCAAATATCATATCATATACATTTTACTGCATTTCTGAAATGTTGTATTTTCAACTTCCTAAAAGGAGTTGAATAAAAATGTTGGCAATGGTACTAAATGCAGTGAGTGATTAGTAGAGAGTAAAGTCCTAAGTAGTACATTCCATGACACCAGATTGTCATCTGGTGAGATCAGGCCTTCCCTACATCTATCCACAGAAGCATCCAAACCCAGACTGATTGTCTCAGGATGTTTTTGATAATGGGTCCAACTGGGTTTCAATAATTAAATCTACCAAATAAAAGCCCTCCTTATAAGTTTAGAGGGCCAATGTCTTCAGCAGCTAATTATATAAACTAAAGGATTTGGGCAATAGTTATGTGTAAATCCTCTCATATTAACAGTTACACATTCAGAAGACATGTTCTAGAAAAGGCAACAATGTTTTAGAAAATGATGACACTCTATAAATAAAATCTGGCAGCAAAAGTTCTTGGCAAATGTAACATTTAAGTCAACATGTCTATGCTTATTACTATGCCACTCAGAAACAAATCTTCCTCTAAGTTCATGTCTACTGAAGTGTGCATTCGTGAGCACTGTCTGGATCCCTCACATGTAACTATATTCAATGTCATAATCCAGAATGAGTGCACACAGTTGAAGAATGAAATAAATAGATTTTCCTGGAGTTTTCAGGAGAATTGAGTTTACAGTAATTTGACCACATAAATGTGCCAAAGGTGAAAGGAGTAATGGGAGGCATGCAACTGCTGAGACTTTGATGTCCTTTGTGCTGTTTGTGTTCGCCTGCTAAGACAGTCTAGAAACTTGGAGTCTATATTAACTAAAACATTGTTGGAGCTATTGTTCATTCAGGTGCAAATTACTTTTCTGATCTCAAAAAATGAACTAAACACTGAATCAGCTTCTGGAATCACTGCTGGTACCTACCCTTGTCTTCAAAACCCCCATAATATCAGAAGGATATGGAAACATCCAAAGTGTTCTGGTTAGGGAAGCATGTTGATGCTTTTTTGAAAAATTCTTGGTGTATTTTAATTGTGAACAGTTACACTCAAAGTCAAGATTCAGGAGGCTCCAACATAATGGGGTTACCAAATTGCTTTTATGGTAAAAAAAAAAACATTGAAAACATTGGCATGGTTATCCTACATCATCACAACAGGTGAATGACCAGGAAAATGAGAACCAAGGAACTATAAAATCAAAGAAGAGAGCATGACATAACTGTGGGAGGATGGTGAATATAAGGAGAGGAGATTTTTTTTAAAAATGACAACATTTGATAGTATATTTTAAACTGTTTGGTGTGCTACTCTGTGCCAGGACAGATTTCCTGAGGTAACGTGAACATACATAGAATCTGTGTGTATGTGTGTGTGTGTCCGTCCGTCCATTCTTCTGTTGGTGACCATCCATCAAAGGAGTTACAAGAGAATGGAGCTGCATTCTACATGACGTTTGAAGAATCTAGACAAGCAGAGAATCAGAGTAGGAGGATATTTAGACACAAGCAAGCCCCCAAGGCTACCTTAGGAAATTGTCATCATATTCCATGAACCCGTTCTGATCTCTGTTCTTTTACTTACTCTAACACAGCCTACTATAAACAACTGTAACTGGGTGAAGTTTTTGCAAATGTGAGTTTGATTATGATGACTTCCAATTTCTTCTAGAATGAGTATACATTCTGTCCTGTAATTGACAAGGCCTTGTGTGTCCTGGCTTATGGCTACCATTCTGACTCCATCTCTGTCACCCCAGTCCTTCTCCTTGCTGATTTGTCCACACTGCCTTTCTCAACATTATTTTTCAGCCCTGATATTCTGTTTCCCATGTGATCCTTTCTGTTGTTTCCTTTCCACTGACATTTGTGTTTGGCTTGTTGAATTTTTCATTTCCAGCATCATTTCTGTTTGATTTCTCATCAGCAATTGTATCTCTTTATTGAATTCTGTTTTCATGTTTTGGATTGACTTCCATGTTTCACTCATCTCTTTGTTTTTGTTCTCTTGGAAAATATTCATATCCTCTTTGAGTTGTTTGAAAATAGTTATAATCATACTTTTGAATTCTTTGTTTGGGAGCTCTTCCAGGTAATTCTCACTGGGGTTCATTACTATGGAATGTGTAATTTGGGGAGAGATGGCATGTGTCTTGGTTTTTGTTGTTACTTTTGTTTCTGATTTGGGACTTTTGCAACAGAAGTAGTTTGTTAGTTGCCTCTTTTTGAGCGAATGATTTTTCTTCTTTCAGTGTAGATGTGTATAAAGTTCAGGAGAAGATCAGGTTGTAAGAGGGTTAAGATGTTTTGTTTATTTACTTACTTATTTATTTTTTGTAGAAGTGGTAATGAGAGCAGTAGGTTCTATTCCTACTTGAGAATTCATGACTGTCTGTGTGAACAGACACTATTACGATTCAGCATACTCTTACTGGTCTGCCCCTCTAGCTTTCTGCTGTGACTCTGTAGGTCTCATTGATCCACTTTGAGTAAGCTCTGGTCAACTGGCAGTTTAGACTTGAAGATCTTGAGAAGTTGGGTACATAGTAGTAATGAGACCTATGGGATTGTTAGGGGCAGTCCCTACCTGGGAGCACTGGAAAGTGAGACCCCAAAGAAGCATGTCCCATTTACAGTGAGAAGGAGCATGCCCAGTCTATGGCACGGGAGGGAAGGTCCAGGAGGAGACATGGTGTTCTTACAGCCCTTGGAAATGAAATACCAAAGAAGCTGGCAGGCCTATGAGGCAGAGATGTGCCTACTCACTGTCTCAGGGAAGCAAGATAATAGAAGAGATGGACTGCATATATTCTAAGAAGTAGCAGAGTCTACTTGGTGAGTTTGGGAGGTCCCAGAGGAGGGGGAAGCTACAGGTTAAGGAGTAGTGGGGCTTGTCTGGCAGTGCAAGGAGGGAAATAGAGGAGCCAGGCATGCCTATGGTATGAAAAGGAGTGAGCCTAGCTGGTGGCATATGGGAAGGAAGTCTCAGAAGATCATTGCAGGTTTGTGGAAGAGGAGGGAGCAGATCTACCTGATGGTGTGAGTAAGGGGAGTCCTAGAAGAGTTCAGCAGTCCTGCAGGAGCATAGCTCCACACTAATCTTGAGCACTAATATTTTGCAGGTCTGTGTTGCTTAGCAACATGACAAGTACAAATTGAGGGCAGGAAAAATATCACAAAATGGCTCTATGTATTTATAACTGTGTGTATGAATAACACAGACCTCCCATGTGTTAGTCATCTGTAAATACCTCATGAGTCTGTTAATAATAAACAAAGTATAATACATAATGGGCTACAGTTTGCTTAGTAAATGATAACCCTCTTCCCACCATCTGATAGCTTCTGTCTGACAGAGAACAAATTTGTATATGAGGAAAAGACTCAGAACCTGGGATGGATGATATGAGGTGTGTCCTTAGATGAATTATACGTTCCTGAGGTAGGAATTATAATGAAATTATTGTATTGGTCTTTCTTTCTATATTACAGGATGTTGGGCACACATTTGTTATCTAGGAATACTATACTTAAACCCCACATTTTTTTCTTAACAAATTCTAGAGATATAAATATAGAAAACAAGGACCTTAAGACAAGGAAGGAAAAAAATGACAGGAGTAGAAGTTACTTCCTCTGTTTTTGTTTGTGTCATAGTGGTCATTCCACAGAGTTTGAGGAAGTCACTGCTCTCAAAATTCAACAGCTGTTTCCAGCAAAGATGCAGCAATTTCTCAACCAATGGATTCATAGGCCAAATCATGTAAAAAAAAAAAAAAAAAAAAAAAAAAAAAAAAAAAAAAAAACTGAATCTATTCTAATGCCTTACTCTGCAAGGGATTGTATAAAGAACCCTTTGAAATTGATAGGAAAACCAATAATAATAATAATAATAATAATAATAATAATAATAATAATTATAATTTCCTTTTACTGTGTGCTAATATTTAAATAATAAGGAGCTATTTTGGAAAGAAATAAACATGAATAGATGTAAAATTATTTCAGAAATTTCATTTTCCAAGATGAAGTATAAAGAAAAATATCCCAGTAATTTGAATCTGTGAAGGAAAAGTGGCCATGGTGGGCTGTCCATGTATGCAGGCCGTTCAAGCTTACTCTGAAGTCTTACCTTCCTCAGCAGGTTATGTGTCCACATGGTGACAGATGGCCCAGCAGGGCTTCTAAGGTGTCAGTGCCACCAGTGTGTGCCAGATGGAATGTGGTAAAAGTGCTGACTTATGTCCTTTGGATCTCAGATACTTGCCAAAATGGAAGGTTCTTCTGGACACCTTTTATAAACAAAGCCACACTAGTCTGCCAAAGCCTGTGGGAAGAGAGACATAAGCAGGTTCTGTGAATAAGGGAGATCCGGCAGCCACAGCATAAGCCAGTTTTGTGAATCAGTGAGAACCAACAGCCACAGCAGGTTCAGTAAACCTGAAATACCCAGAAGAACAGATCAGTTTCTTCCCACTGAACTAATCTGGATCAATCAACAAGTATTTATGCAGTGCTTGATCTCTGCTTGTAGGCAGAAATTTCTGTGTCCAGACAACAACTCCCAAATACCCAGCAGCCACTTCCCAAATGATTGACTTGGAGGCTTAATATTATTTATAAATGCTTGGCATGTAGCTCAGGCTTATTACTGATTAGCTCTTATGCTTAAATTAACCCATAATTCTTATTTATGTTTAGCCATGTGGCTTGGTACCTTTCCACAATATGACATTCTCATCTTGCTTCCTCTTCATCTGGATGGTGACTCCTGACTCTGCCCTTCCTCTTCCCAGCATTCTTAGTTTGGTCTCCCTGCCTACACTTCCTGCCTGGCTAGTGATTTATCAGTGTTTTATTAAACCAATTCAAGTGACAAATCTTTACAGCGTACAAGAGAATTACTTCATAGTGTCTGCTCACCCGAATAGAACACAGCAGCGTCTCTTGTTCAAACAATGCCAGAGATGAGGAAATTAAACCAGATCATGTGGACCTTGAGGAAAAGGAAGAACAAATAACCTAGGACAGGCTGGACAAGTTGAACATGGTGATGCCCATTGTTTTCTTAAAGATTTCACTTCTTGTTAAGTGAGTTTTCTACTCTGCCTGGGTGAAGATATTTTGTGTTAGAGAGATATGACATTCTTAATATTTCACAAGCAAGTTGTTACAAGTTGAACATGGAATAGCTCCCAGTAGCTAATATTTCCAATGCTTGTTCCACAGTTTGTGGTACTGTCTTGGGTAACTGGCTCAGTTTTTCCTGCTTAAGTGATCAAATATCCAGACTTAAGGAACTTAAAGGAGAAAGGGTCAGTTTAGCTCACAGTAATTCTGGTTACTGTGGCAGGAAAGTCACAGTGACAGGAAGTTGAAGCAGCTACTCACATTATTTCTGCAGTCTGGAGAGAGGGATGGATGCACAAATGCTTGTGAGTGTTCAGGTCACTTTCTTCACTTATACATCCTACAATTTGGATGGGTCTTCCCACATCAATTAGTGTAGTCAAGACAACCCCCAACAGGCATTTCCAGAAGCTCACTTCCCAGGCAGTTCTAGATTCTGTGATATCAACTAATGAAGCCAACCATTACAGAGGCTGCACACCCTGTAGGGGGTTGGATCTGGCTGTTGGAAACAAGTCTCGAGAGGCAGGTCTTTGGTTATAGATTGACACTTAGTTTGGACCTTGCACTCTTTCCATGCTGTATTGTCAGGGGAGGAAACTCCCTTGCATATTGCTGCTGCTGTGAATGCCATGCATGTCTCACAATGATGAACTGAAATCTTCCAAAGCAGTAAACCAAAAAAAAAAAAATGTGGTAGTTTGAGTGTCATTGACCCCCATAATCTCACAAGGAGTGGTGCTATTAGGAGGTGTGGCTTTGATGGAGTGGGCATGGCCTTTTTGGAGGAAGTGTTTCAGTGTGGGTCAGGCTTTGAGGTTTCTTACGCCCAGTGTCTCAGTAGACTTTCTGCTGCCTTCTGGTCAAGATGTAACCAGCACTACATCTGCATGTATGCTACCATGCTCCCCATTATGATGATAATGGATGGAACCTCTGAAACTATAAGAGAACCACACAGGTTAAACGTGTTCTTCATAAGCGTTGCCAAGATCACAACAGTGTCTCTTCACAGCAATAGAAACCCCAACTGAGACACAGACCTTTTTTCCTTGAATTGTCCTGTCAGAGGTTCTGGCAATGCACCCAAAGGACTGCAAGTAAGTGACCTCAAGTGTGGGAAAAATGGAGCTGCTTCTTGTGTAGGAAAAAGAGAGCTGCTTCTTGATGGTGTCTGCATTTCGTCTCCCTGAGATATATTTTTTTTAGTAGCAACTGTTGAGCACTAAATCTAAAATGAATTTTGAGAATTAAGTTATTCCCCACACTTCAAGATCAAACCCTTCTAGGAAGATGAACATGTCTGCGGTGGAAACAGACCTACTGAGAAGTTGCTTCTCCTAGATTTCATCAAGTTTTATTGCCTTCCTAATTAACCATTTTAATCATATACAACTTAAGTCCCTCACGCAGCCTTTTACGTGTCTTTTACAAGGCCTGGATAGTTGAATAGTAGTTGATTACAAGCCTCATACAATAATAGTTACTGAATTATCACTTGGTGTTTTTAAACTCAATTTCTGCTAATTCTCTCTGTGGAGTATGAAGGCTTGTAAATGAGTGTATTCAAAAGGACACCATGAACAATGATGTGAAGCCATGACTGTCAGGGGCCCATTCCTTTCTTTTTTCTTTTCTGTATCTTTCTTTGGAGTGTTGGCCAATGCCTTTGTAAGCTATATCTGGCACTTTAGCTCTTTTCTCTCTTTCCTCTGGATCTGACCCCACCCCTCCATGCAGTTGCTTATTAGTAGCATGGCTAGCTTTCTTTCCTTTCTCTAATCTTCTTCTTCCAGACAGTTGACAATATTTACAGTTTGCCTGTCAGGGATTTTTATCTTTGAATGCTAATAAAATTTCTTGAGCTTTCTTCTAAGTCTGTTCTTAATTATTTTTTTTATTAACAAGACAAAGAACCCAATGCAGGACCCCAGATTTCCCTATAACATGTATGTGATACTCCAGGTGGGCCTCAAAACATTACTCTGCACTGGACATCGAACTGAATGTTTCTCAAGGTCATCTCTACCACTCCAGGCAATAAGCCTCTGAAGCAAGGTTGGTCATTTTATGCTTCAGAAAATGGAAACATAAGCAAGGTCATTACTTTACCAGCATAAGGTGGTAGATGTAGGATGTAGATAACAATACCAAAATCTTTTATTACTCATAGGGATAAGATTACCTACCTTTCATGCTAACTAATTAACATAGTGAGTATTAATTAAACAACACACTTCTTTTGTTTTATTGAGAATCTTATTGTTGCCCAGGTTATCCCAGAGCTCATTACATAGCATAGGCTAACCTTGAACTTCTGATCCTCCTGCATCTATCTCCCAAGGGCTTAGATTCCAGGCTTAGATGACAGATGTATAACAGAACAGCAGTTTATGTGATACTGAGGATTGAACTCATGGCTTCCTGCACCTGAAGCAAGCACTCTTTTCATTGAGTGCTTAATCAACTGGCCTTAATCAACATATTTTTCAAAAAAAAAAATGTGAACAGAATGTTCACATTCTGTCTAGTGACTCTCTCACTCCTATCTGAAATTAAAAAATAATGGTTTTCTAGACTACACATATTTTTTCCAAATTTAACTCTTGTTTAAGCCTTGATTTAAGTTCTAATTTCACATCTGCAAACATAATAGCTGGTGGTATTCTTTTATTATTTCCCTATACAATGCAAGTCTTTGCATTTTTGAACCAGAGGCTCTCAACCTCAACTGGTCTTTGGAGTCACAGGAACTTTAAACGATCTGATGCCGGCCTTCACGGAAAACTCTAAGAGCCCCATGGTTGAAAACACTGATTTGAATAATTATGTCTGCATATCCTGTAGGCACTTATTTGGTTGGCCCTGTTTGTCTTTAACTTCTCAGAATGGGATGGTGGTTTGCTCAATTCCATGCTCATTCCCAAAAGCTGTCCTGACCTGTCTCTAACACACAGATTGAAAACAAATATTCTCTCCCTCACACTTCCTTGCAGCCAACAGTATCATATATTAAAGTTCTAGCCAAGACAAGAGGGTGACTCTCTGTTGAGGGCTTCTGGAAAACCCACACATCCAGGTGTTTCTAATAACTTTTAAGTCTGAATGCTTACATTTATCTGCACATTTCCATGGACCCAGAATGAGAATGAGACTTATGCCAAAGGTAATTTAAGAAGCCTAGGGAGCACTCTGTCTCTCTTGATTGATGTTCCAACCTCTTTTGTTTCCCCATAAAGTCCTTGGAATCTATGTCAAAGCATCCTATAGAGAAGGAAAGAATAGGAATGTGAGAACCTTAAGGTTTTCTTTGAAATTGTGTAGGGGTGATTGAAAATAATCATTAATTAAATGCTTGTTGCAAATAATGTTTATGTAGGCCATGTGACAGTTATAAGGAAAAGCCTAAGGGCTTAGAGGTAGTATAGACTTGCAAGGCAGAAAACTAAATTCTGACCCTAAATATTTATATTATATATGTAATACATTCAACAACTTTAAAAATTATTTATTATTGTTGTTGTATATGTGTGTTTGTGGTAAGTGTTTGTGAGTACAAATGCACACACACTCTGAGGTGCACATGAAGAGGTTACAGAACAACTTTAGAAAGTGGATTCACTCATTCCTTCAAGGAACCTAGAGGTCTAACCTAAGTGTTAAGCTTATGCAGCATATGCTGTTACCTACTGAGGCATCTTGTCGGCCCTTGAATACCATTTCAGAGTTTGATGAATATGCAAAGCTTTGCCAAAGTTTTCACAAACACCTCTTTGTGCTCAACTACCACATCAAGAAAGGAATATTTACTAGAACCCTGAAGACTATCTCTCCCTCTAATAACCACAGTCTCCACCAAGAATGACCATGAGGCTGTAATTCCCTTCACGTCTGTAGGAAACAACCCACTGGATGGAACTGCAGAGTCACCTTCTCTCCTGTCTGCATGGGCTTTCTTCTGAAATGGGAAAATCAAGCCTGTACTATGGCACTCTTGATTATAGGATAATGAAAAGAAAGAAAGAAAATTCCAACCAACAAAGCAAAGATTTAAGTTGGCATTACTTTCTAATAATTGAGATACTGGGAGACACTCAATAAACATACCAGCATTGTTAAAATGATTTAACATTCAAATAGTGGAATGTAAAATATTATCAATGCGGGTGCCATCATTGATCTTTCTTGGGTCCCACTGCTAAAGAATGGAGCTGTAAGATGATTTCAACAAACAATCCCTGACAGAAAACCAAAGGCAACAAGGCACAGGGACAGACAGCTGACAAATGCAGTGTGGGGCCATTAAAGCATGTGATGAATTTGCCGGGAAAGTATATATTTGTGCAAGAGGTGAGCTCATATCTCCCATAAATTTGTCAGCTTTGACACAGTGTTCTCTACTTGGCATGAGTAATGCCTTGCTATTTGCTGCCTTTGTCTGGCAAAAGCTCTATCAGTCACTCCAGGGTTATTTACAAAGAAACATGTCTATCAGTTACAAGGACATGACTTTGCTGTTAAAGATAACAAAAGAGGAAATCAAGCAATGGCCTCTCAGCAAGGGAGGCATCTTCTCCAGACAAGCTCTGGACTGGAATGAATCAGACGGACAGCAATTGGCCAGGCTGGCCCTGTGCCTAGCATGACCAGCCTCAGTGCATTTATCCACACTGATTAGATTAGGAATTATTAATAGCGGACTACAGAGTAGAGCAAAGGGTCATTTAGAGTTTAATTCTGTTCTCAGATAACTTCATTTAGGCTGATGGGATTGTTATTGTAGGGGTTTTATATGTTTATAGGAAACAATATACTCAATAATGAAGTCCTGCCTCCTTCTGCAAGGTCAGGAAAGCTATTGTGTAGCTAGATTGAAGTCTTCACAATTGTGTTAATTAAGTAACAGTGATTGGACTTGGTCTACTCTTGAAACAAATTTAAGAGCCTAAAAGCTGTTGAGAATGTATTCTTTCAATATAAATATATAGTAAAGCAAGTGAGAGCAGAAAGCAGTCCGTGATTGAGTAAACAGAAAAGCTGACAAAGCTTTTACTTAAGGAAGGCAGGAACCTGCTTGGCAGATGGAACCTCTTGGCACATAAATCCAAATGTCTTGTCAGTTTAGGGTTAAATGTAATAGTTCCCTATTTCTCTCCGGATGAATCTAAAACACAAGGCTGTAGGGTTCACACTGGTGGCTCATCATTTCTTATCAATAACTTATCTCCCAAGGCCTAGCTCAAGGCGAATGGTCAGTGCACAGTGAGAGGCACATCCTTCTGCAATAAAGGTCAGTGCCTTTGATCTTTCCTAACAGATCAAGGATATTAGTGATGGAGAGCTCAGTTCTTTCCTGCACTGACTCCACTCCTTTAGACTGCTTGTGAGCTGGGTGTTGAAATGTGTGGAAGAGAGTTGCAATGCTGTTTGTCCTGAGTTCAAGGAAAGCAGTTTGTTATCTGAGTGTGTGGAAAATCACAGAAGACTTTGGGCTCCTCTCTAAGGATTCTACTCCTCTTCATTCTGTCCATGTGCAGTGACAAACCATGAAAGGAAACTGAGGTAAAATTTGGTGCTTACTGATCTTTCTAACTCTTCTCCAACTTTCCTCCATGCAGGAGAACACCACACTGAGACAGAATATGCTTTCTCCAATAGAAAGACTAATGGATGGAGATGCCTTTATTAAAACAAGCTTTTAACAATGCCTCTAAGCCCACTAGTAAGTCTCAAATAGTAGTGATTTTTTGATCTCTAAGGGATATTTACAATGTTTGAAGATGTTTTTCGTCATACTAATTGGGATTTCAGGTGGTGTCTAGTGGATAGAGATGCTGCTAGATTTCTTATAGGAGATATGGCAGACCTCCACCAAGTTATCCAGTCTAAATGACAATAGTCTGAAATATCAACAGTGAACTGCTTTGATGAACCTTCAATCAGTGATAATAGGCCTGTGAAGGAGGTCACTTTTTTCAGGGAATGGGGCACCACATAGTTTCTATTTACAAAGTAATATATTATGGCAGTGTAAATCAGAAACCATATTAGAATCTGAAAAACAAAATACCTCTTATAAAGGTGTTCATTTCAGTGGAACCCCTGGATTTAGAAACTTCTGCTTTTTGTTGTAAGATGTGACATATCTTTGTGGAGTGGCATCTCAAGACTTGAAAGCATATATGAAATATGTACGAGGCTGCAGGACATAGCAGAGGGGGAACTGAGCTGACTGCTCAAAGAGCTAAATGCAATCTGGCCAATGACTAAACATGAGCCTGATCAGGTTATTGAACCCACTCGGGGCTTTGGTCACCGTTTCTGGCCAGACACTGAGACTGAGAGGTTTGATATCAATCTTTGGCCACTCCTTATTCTTAGTCCACCTAGAAAGCTGAAACAGCATTTGCCTTTATTCTGGGTCCTTCTGGTTACCCCTTCCTTTATGACTTAGTCTGTGTGATTTCATATCTGAGTTGGTATAATGGCCTTGGCTGATGTTTTATGTATGTATTATATTATATATACACATATAATGTATATATGTGGACACATATTGTCAAATGATGACTCCCTGTTTGTTTAAACCATGACTTTATTCATGTTCCTTGTCTCAGATTCTTCAGTGCCTTCCCATTGTTTCTCAGTATCACATACCTAGCATGACAAACAAGAATATTTTTCCATATTTGTTCCAGGTGCTTGTTTAAACTGTATCTTTATTGTCTCCATGACATTCATGTACTAACAGTCATCTTCATGATGGTATACACTAGGCTACAGTCTGATGGTACAACTATCTTTGCAGGGCATATATTGGGCTATAGTCTGGTGGTACAAATGTGAGGTTATTTGGGGCATTTCAACTGACTGTTGTAAGTCATTCTGTAGACAATGGGTTCTATTAGCCTCCTAAGCCTAAATGAGCTTCTCAAACTTGGACCTGGATTTGGAAAGAATTATATTACTTCATTGCTGTGTGGTGCTGGGATTTTTATTTTACTTTGTTTGCTTTGTTAAGTTTCTTTAGTAGGCTTGGACATCGATGTGATATGAAGTTTTACAGTCATGGATGCACCAAAGTATTATTTTGAGACTGAGGAGATGGCTCAATTGGTAAAGTTCTCACCAAGCAAGCATAAGGACTTATGTTCAGATCACAAATATGGTAATGCATGCTTATAACCCTGGAATTATGGGAGGAAGGCGATGCAGATAGGCAGATTCCTGAGGCTCATTGGTCAGTCAGTCTGACCAATTGAGAAACTTCAGAATAAAAAACTAAAAGTAGAGATAGAATAAAGACAATTGGTAAATACCTCTGACAAATACACACATGCACATATATGTTGTGGTAGTCTGAATGTAACTGACCACCATAACCTCATAGGAAGTGGCACTTAGGAGGTGTGGCTTTGTTGGAGTGAGTATGGCCTTCTTGGAAGAAGTGTGTCACAGTGGAGGTGGGCTTTGAGGTCTCCTATGCTCAAGCTACACTCAGTGTAAACAACATGCGGCGCGCTCCTCGGCCAGCGAGGAAGAACGACCACCATGCGAGGATCCTTCTCAGAACACACTTTATTGGAGCGCCTCTTGATTAAGGGAGAGCGGGAGGTGAGGGGCCCCGAGGACTAAACTGCAGCTGCTTATATAGGGAATCAGGCAAACGTGCCGTACTGTGATTGGGTCCTGCCATAATGCAAACACGGGGAGCCACGGGATAGGCTGAGGACATAAGGCCAATTACCATACTCGTGCATCATAGCCAAATATGGAGTTGTTTACAGCTAGGCTACCAGGAAGCCAGCGCCATCTTTGAATAGCGGCTCCCTACATCTCCCCCCTCTTTATTAATTAAGCAGCAGGAGAGAGTATAGGTCTGATTTCTGCAGCACAAGTATTTTATCCGATCAGGTCCCACCTCATGATGTGTTGACGATCGAGGATGAGTTAACTGTGCATAATTGCCTGCATACCTTCCGAGTGCAATGGACCAACCAGTCCTGGGGTGCAAAGGCTATGCATGTAACAATTGTCCACATACCTTCCCAAGTGCAATGGACTAACCAGTCCTGGGGGTGCAAAGGCTGTGTGGATATTAGGTATCTGGGGGGAGGAGCCACACTCCAAAGCGGCCAATGCTTGAGTGATAATGCCCTTGTCCTTTTTGTACGTGCTCGCAAACGGCAGACCAACCACAGACAAAACACGCATCCTCCAAGGCAGCATGCCCAAAATATATCCACCCCCACCCATTCTTTAAACAGGGAAGAGGTAGAAGCAATCCAGGAGGACAGTCCCTCCGCCAGGCTGATATCCACTCATGTGGAGTTGATGGTAACCACTGCCACTCTCAGTTTCTCCAAGGTCTCTTCAAATTCTCCGGACCAATTTCCTATAAGATAACTGGACAATTGTTTAGACAAATTCGCTGCTCAGGAACCATTTTGGAATTGCACACTAGTGACACACAAACCAGGCATCCTTCACTCACAGCCCAATTGGGCCAGCTGCCAAAGGATGTCAACTTGTTCTTGTACCAAGTCAATGCACTGGTTAAGCACCATAATGCCACCTTTCAACTGTGCATTTAGAGAAGTAGAGGTATGAAGGATGGTTTGGAGCCATTAACTCCTTCCACCTGAAGAGGCTGAAATGGCCAAGCCTGCATCTCTGGAGACAGGGACCAGCTGCAGCAGTTTGAACCTCCACTGCAAAGGTAATGCCTAGCACCTGGCCCCCAGCCAGCACAAGGATTCCCCATAACCTCTCTGAGAATGATTAGAATAACAAGTAATGTGTGAACACCATAATTCCCTCCTTGGAGCATAAAGGAGCTACGTCAGAGCAGCTAGCATCCATTCGTGCAGCTCGTGTGGCCGCAAGGACTGCTGCCACTAGGCCAGCATTACTTAGCGGTCCCCAATTTCCCGACAGGCTTTTAGCCAAGCTTCTAATCCCTTTCCTTTCCACGGGTAATAGCTCTATGACATTCTTTTGTGCTTTGCTCATATACTAATTGTTGAACCAGAGGCATAGCTGTTTCTACATCACCAAATATCTTTCCTGCTGCCTCCATCATTCTAGCTACGAAATCTGAAAAAGGTTCATTCGGTCCCTGAATGATCTTAGTCAAATTCCCTGATACTTCTCCTTTATTTGGTAATGATTTCCAAGCTTTAGAATAAATCTCATTTATCTGTTGATAGACTTCAATAGGATATGCCGTCTGATTTACGGTCCATTGTCCTTGACCCAGTAGCATGTCAACCGTCCACTGTGGTTGGTTATTCTGAAGATTAATTCTAGTTTGTACCTGGGCTCTATCTGTAACTATAGATTTGAAATCCAGATACTGTCCTGTAGTTAAACATGCTCTGGCTATTTCGAACCAATCTGTTGGAGTCATAGCCTGAGTAGTGAGCCTAGTCAATAATGTTAAGGTATAACTGGCTGTTACTCCATAGGCTCGAGCAGCCTCAACCAGGTCTTTTAATTGTTTATAAGGCACAGGTTCATGATATCTGTTGTTTGCGGATCTTCAAAGACTGGAAACGCGGACGCTAGCCGCGCCCAGGTGTCTCTCCTGATAAAATGACAACCTCCACCTGTTTGCAGATACAAAGGTGGTGCCGGGGGTGGATGTGGTCCGAAGGCGCCATTGGTTCCACATTCATCCAGCAGAAACATCATAAGGAGGGGTCGCCACCACCCATATCTCTCTTCCTCATATTCAGCTGCAGCTTTCTCTAAATTTTCCTCCTCATCTGAATCTAATTCATTATCAGATAAATCAAGTTTTGCAAATTCCTCTAATACTGGATAAAAAGGGTTCCCTTTCTTTTCTGAATTTCCTTCCTTCTCTGGCTTATTTTCTTTATTCTTTTCTTTCTTCTTTTTAGGCCTACTTAAGTTCTCCCTTTAAAGTCTGATTCTGATAGACTATCCTGGTGCTTGCTTAATGCTTTGCGTCCCTCTCTAATAATCATAAGAAGGACCACGAAAGCAAACACAAACAGATTAATCCCGGCAATCAGCATACCTGGAGAACTTACCGACGTCGTCGCCGTTCCTGGCGAACTTACCGACGTCACCGCTCCGTGTGTTGAGTTCTGAATCCTCTTCGACCCCTCACCTGGTGTCCGAAGTTACCTTTCCCGGGTTTCGGCACCAGTTGCGGCGCGCTCCTCGGCCAGCGAGGAAGAACGACCACCACGCGAGGATTCTTCTCAGATCACACTTTATTGGAGCGCCTCTTGATTAAGGGAGAGCGGGAGGTGAGGGGCCCCGAGGACTAAACTGCAGCTGCTTATATGAGGACTCAGGCAAACGTGCCGTACTGTGATTGGGTCCTGCCATAATGCAAACACGGGGAGCCACGGGATAGGCTGAGGACATAAGGCCAATTACCATACTCGTGCATCATAGCCAAATATGGAGTTGTTTACAGCTAGGCTACCAGGAAGCCAGCGCCATCTTTGAATAGCGGCTCCCTACAACAACAGACTCCTTTTGCTGCCTTTGGATCAAGATGAAGTACTCTCAGCTCCTCCCCCAGCACCATATCTTCCTGCATGCTTCCCACCATGATGAAAATGGACTAAATCTCTAAAAATGTAAGCCAGCCCCAATTAAATGTTTCCCTTTATAAGAGTTGCCATGATCATGGTTTCTCTTCACAGCTATAGAAACCCTAAGACATATGTGAACACACCTAGTAAATACACAACATCACACATATACAACATAAAACACACATATGCACAATAATATTTCATTTTTCCCTTCTAAGTTCAGCATATATAGGATTAATGTTGGCCAGTTGCTGTTTGTGGTATAATTCCATCTCACCTCACCTGAAAAAGTTGCAGATTTCCAAAGACTGATCCTAGCATCTCTATGCAACATTTATTTCAATATTTCCAAGTTTCAACTATGGTTAATTTTTCAAATCAATGAAGTCATCAATGTGGTTTTTATCCTTAAGTGTGCTTGTTCACTATCAACAATTAATTTCTTGTTAATCTGTGCATTTGTTGATGTGTTTTCTCTCAGTCAGAATAATTGCCTTTTTAAAGTGTAGCTCCATATACTGCTCCTCAAACTATGAACCCTAGACCAGCAGCATCTGAAGCAAATGAGAACTTATAGGGAGACAGCTTATCCTGTTTAATGAATCAGGAACTGTGGGACTGGGATAGGAAGCTGGTTTTAACAAGCTTTAAACAAGAAAGAATTTGGATGTGATAATAAACGTGAAAACATTATGATTTGTAACACCATGGACTCTGGGCAGATTACCTGAATCCAAATATTTAATAAGTTGTTGTTTGTTCCTTCCATGCTTGGTCTTCTCATCTATGGGTGGGATGGTAGTACCATTTGTATGGAGCAGTGTAGTGGGCAGTGGAAATTGAAGTAACAATAGGAAATGCTTAGCAAGATGCAGTACCTGTTGTGTATTTTTAAGTTTTAGCTCTTGTTCCAATTGAGCCCGTGGTCTAGGCTTAGAGCAACTCTTCTTGGTGCTCATCTTTCTAGCCTTGGCCATGTTGGCCTGGCCCATTTCTTTAATATTCCTACCACCTCACTTCATTTCTTTTTATGCAAATATACAAACATTTTTTCTGTAACCAAATACCAAGGTTGTCTCCTGCAATATTATTTTGGTGTTTGAAAATCAAAAGCTAACAATGAGCAGACTTAGATTCACTTTCTATTTTAGCAACAATATATTTTCTTGAAGCCTGCCTGATTTTCTTTTCCAGCCTTGGGAATGTGGAGCAGTACTTATTCTTGGGGCTGGTGTAGTTGATATGAGGATGGATGGGGGTGTGTTCTTGCCCTGTCTTCAGTGATGGATCATTCTGGTTTGTTCTAGATGCTTCTGGACTTGTTATCCTGTGTGATTTCTAACTGGTGCCAGGTTATGACAAACGATAGCATCAAGGCACGGGCCTACCTATTTTCCCTGAGTGTTTCAATGTAATGATTTTAAAGATGGTCTCACAGCTAATGATTCTTGCCACAAGGAGTGTGGCACAGGAGTCCTCACTAGCCAATCAAATGCCTCCTTGGAAAATGGTTGAAGTGGGAAAAAGCAAGATGAATGGACATGTGTGTATCATATTCTTTGAGAATTGAATAGAGAATTTATGGTGTTTCCTGACTTGACATACTTCACACTTGTCATGTTGGCACATTGAATTATACCCTCTTGCCCATGGGGCTTTTGATGATGTTTCAGAAGCAGGTAATAGATGTCTCTGAACTATATTCTTATATTTGCAGCATAAGATCTAATACAAAAGACAATGGCATAGTGGACTTCACTTCTGTCGACCAGACACAAAGGCCTACCTCTGCTCTCTGTACCCTCATTAGTCCCATATCCTTGCCCAGACATACAGTGCCTTTCTCTGACTGAAGATGCTCCACCTGAAATAACAGTGTAACCTCAAATCAATGCTGTTTCTATATGTGCAATTTAGCATGGAGAACAATAATTGGTGGCTATGAGGGCAGCCATGGTGCTGCAGAAGTAACATTGATTAACTGTCTTGAGCTCTCTAATTTAAGCTAGCTTGGCTATGCATGTGCATGGACTTGGAAGAATCTCTCATGCTGGTACCTTAACTGCAAAACAAACAAACAAACACACACACACACACACACACACACAAAACAAAACAAAACAAAACCCTCTTGATTATCCTTCACCAGCAGGAATATTATTTGAGAACTCATTTTGAAAAGTATATTTTCTATACCTTTTCCAGCTCAAATATTATGGAAGTTAGAGAAAGCCTCCTAGATGACCATGCATGAGACAGTTGCAATCAGCTTAGAGAAACAGAGCCTTCGAGAGTGTGGGTTTGTGACAATCATGTTATGCGTGATGGACAGATCAAGGCTGTCTTCTGGACCTCAGTGTAGGTGAGCATCTTATGTCCACCTTAAATGTACACTTCTTGCTTAAAGGGCCGGGGTAGGTGAGGTAAGAGGTAGCTACACTGCAGCCAGGGTTTGAGAGCTTTGGCTGATCTTGCAGTCATAATTCTGCAGTGGTCCTTGAAAGATGTGGCCCTGCTGATGGCTGCCACAAAAATCTATGGGTTCATTAGGCGAAAGTTTTCCCTAGGGATTTCTTGTCCATGTGACAACTGGGCATCTGTCAGCAGTGAGAAGCAATGTGAGGGATTCTTCTTCATATGCGTAGTGGCTTCAGCTGAGTGTCAGGAGGAGCAGAGACTTCATTATTTCTTTGCCATCACCTCCAGTGCTCCAGGTCAGTGCTCATTAAATATGGACTCATTAAATTTGAGTAAAACGGGTGGAAACCATCTAGGCTAAGAGGAAGAAAAAGCTCTCAGACCTTATTATTTTACTGCAGCTCCCAAATAATCTGGGACTCTTGAAGACATTATCCACCAGGACTGATTATATCTAATCTCCAACTTCAAAACCAATGAGGCTGTTGGAGATGATGTAAGAGCACTTGTTCTAGCAAGCCCTGGTGTTAAATCCAACAATGCTATGGCTGTGGACAGTGTTGCCTCTCAGTCTCATGCTTTCCACGTGCATCCCTGGATCTTTACCTTCTTATTGCTGCCGTAGGATAGTACAGCTTCTTCACTGTGATCATCTAAGGATCCCAAGACCAGAAGAAAAACCACCCAGGTGGCCATGAGGAGGAGGAGATGGTTGTGCCCCTATGGAGCCACCAGTGTCCGAGTCTCTGTTCTATGAACAGTCTATGTTCACTGTTGAGTTCATGTGGCAGTTTGAATGTAATTGGCCTCCATCATCTCATAGGGAGTGGCACTATTAGGAGATGTGACATTGTTGGATTGGGTGTGGCCTTGTTGGAGGAAGAATGTCACTGTGAGGGCAAGCTTTGAGGTTTCCTATGCTCATGATACTGTCCAGTGTTTCAGTCAATTTCCTGTTGTCTGCAAGATGTAGGACTCCCGGCTACTTCTCCAGTACCATACCTGCTTGCATGCAGCCATGCCACCCACCATGCTGATAATGGACTGAACCTCTGAAACTGTAAGTGAGCCACCAAAATTAAATATTTTCTTTATAAGAGTTGCCATGGTCATGGTGTCTCTTCACAGCAATAAAAACCCAAACTAAGACAGTTCATGAACAGAGAATGGATAACATCATAACATTGATCCATGCACATTAATAACAATGATTTTATTTTTATATAACTAACACTGCTTTTGAATATTTATCCATTGCCTTATAGACATTATGACAAGATTTAGCAACTCAAAACAACAGAGTTTTATTGTCATGTGTAGTTTACGAATCCTGACACAGCTCACTTGGGTCTTTCACTTCATGATTTTTTTTAAACTTTAGATTTATTTATTTTATTTTATGTGTATGAGTGTTTTTGCTTGAATGTATGTATGTATAACTTGTAGGTGCCTATGATAGTTATGACCCACTGTCAATGCTGGGAACCAATATCTGGACCCTGTGCAAGAACAGCAAGTGTACTTAGCTCCTGAGCCATCTCTCCAGCCCCACTTCATCATTTAGAATAAGGCAGAATAGTGTTAGTCTGGATTTGGGAAGAACCTGCCTGCTCACGTAGTTAGTAAATGGCTTCAATTCCTTATTGGCCACTGCTCAGTTTCTTGCTACTGGGCCTTTCTGCATAGCAGCTTCTATCTAAAAAAAAAAAAAAAAAAAAAAAAGCACAAAAGGCTGCCGTGGACCCGATGTTTTATCACCTCTCTAAAATGTATACATTTTAAGGCAATCCCCATTGCAGTGGTGGTATTAGGAAGTGCTGTCTCAGAGAAGTGACTAGGTTATGAGGATGGAGCCTTGTGAGTACTATAAAAGAAAGCTGAGGAGAGTTCCCCTTTCTTTTCCCCATGTGAAGACCCAGCAAGATAACTGCCTTATGTATCCAGGAAGTAACCCTTCACCATTCACTGAATCTAATTGTCCCTAGATCTTAGATTCCCCACTTTCAACACGGGAAGAAGAAATCTTCTGTTGTTTATAAGCCACCCACTCTGCTGTATTTGGTTAGAGCAACCTGAATGGACTAATTCAAAGGAAATAAAGGGAACCTGCCAGTTACAGGGAAGCTAAATCTTCTGCAACCTATCACAGAAGTGACATCTGGTCACTTTTGCCTTCCTTTATCAGAGGCAAATCAATAGGTCCAGCTACTTCCAAGAGGAAGGCATTCTCTAACTAGATGGATCCCAGGAAATGGGGATCTTTGGCAGCCATATGAAAAGTCTGCCAACAATAATTCTATAAGAGAGAACTCACCTGTTTATTGCTTGTACTGAGATGCTAACAAGTGAATCAAGGTAATTGTCCAGAGAACCTCCAGTGGGAGAAGGCCTGTCTAATTTACGTTTTTGTTTTTATAGGTGTTCATTTGAAGTGAATCTAACTTAATATTTTTATTATGTTGAAACCTCTTAATGGTATGTAAATGTCAGGAGAAAAAAATAAACCTCCTCCATTTTCTAACTGTCTTTGCTCCCAGAGTAGCTTGCTCCTGTGGTTCTTGGTGAAGCTTGATCATTGACTGAATTTGTGATTTGGTACCACCAAGGGCAAATTGGGGGATGCTTAGCTTAACTATCTATGTACTTTGTCCCTTCCATTTACAAGCTGTAAGCTCTCGTTTCTCTCGTTACTTCTTAGATAGTCACAATACACTTTGGAGACAGAAGGACTGGGGCGAAGACAGGTTCTTTAGAATAAGTACTCTGAATAAGTACTAGATCCATTTGATTATAGCTAGTTGCAAAGGCATTAATTTTCTCTCCATTTTATTACTGTTTTGTGTCTGACCCTACTCATATCTTGCCCTGCTACCCTCTCCATCTATTCTGCATGCTACAGTAGCGTTAAAAATTCACACAATATACAAATCTGACCACACTTCTCTATTTTAATCTCTTTTGTAATATGAAAGAACTAGCATACTATAGCTTTGGGTAAAAAAAAAATGGGAGGTTTTTTTTTTTGTTTTTTGGTTGGTTGGTTTTTGTTTTTAGGTATTACCAAAAACTGTGTGTTCTGTTTGCAACATTGTGGTCACAGAAACATAGAGGTGGAAAACTCATTTCGTCCTACACATTCAGGGGATTTCAGAACACCATGGGGCAGCTTACTTTGTGGTCGCAGAGACTGTTCATATTACAGCATGACCAGAAGCAGAGGAAGAAGAGCAGAAAGGAGGCACTGGTATACCTTTCAAAGGCCAGCTCCTAGTGACCCACTTACACAGCTGAGCCCCACTTCAGAAGTCCAACAGCCTTCTACAGAGTAGCGGAGAAATAAGCAGTTCAAAAACTGAGCCATTGGCTTGGGGTTGGGGATTTAGCTCAGTGGTAGAGCACTTGCCTAGCAAGCGCAAGGCCCTGGGTTCGATCCTCAGCTCAAAATAAAACAAACAAACAAACAAAAAAATGAGCCAATGGGTGCCATGTCAGTTTTAAACCATCACAGTAAATACAGGATATTTTCTACTAAATACTCAAGTACCTTGTATCTCGGGCTGATTTAATGGATAAGAATGTTTACTGCTCTTGCAGAGAACCAAAGTTCAGTTCCCAGCATCCACATGGTGGCTTACAACTTGCCTGTAACCCTGGTTCCTGGGGATCTGACACTGTCTTCAGGCTTCCTTAGACTTCTGCAGGCATATGGTGCGCGCACACACACACACACACACACACACACACACACACACACGATAAGTCTTTAAGAAACCTGCAAAATCTCCATCAGTGATTACCATGACTAAGGGAAGGTGAAAAGAGAAACTCTGCTTTTAATTGTAGACTTTAAGTATTTTTCAGTTTCGTATCATGTGACTGAATTAAATATACAAAATAAAAACCTCTTCCTTGAACAGTTATAAAAATTTCCACTTCCTAACATGGAAGACGGTCATTGGCTTCTGTCTCACTTCCCACGGCCTGTTGCTGTTCACTCATTGGTCCCTTTCCCCCACATGCTCCTGCTGGAACCAATGCCCCCAGGCATTGTTTTTCCCTGATGAACACTTGCAACTGTCTCCAGCAAACCTACTGAGCGCAGTGCCGTGTGGGGCCCGTACATGGGGCTCTGCTCTCTCTCTCTCTCTGCACTTCTGTCGTCCCTGTCTCTTCTCGGCTTGATTTTCACCACTTCTCCTATAAACTATCCCCAGGAAGTAATTTGTGATCCCCTCACAGTGTCCCCAGGTACCACTTACACATGTGGTTGTAGCATTATTGTGTCATATTTTGCCAGTTGCCAGATTCAAGCAATATACTCAGAGATGCAAGAAAGGTAACTTTGCTTGTTTGCTGTAAGTTTATGTTCTTGCAAAACAAAAGTTGTCTTAGGTCAGAGGCAGATGCTGATGTTGGGGATTTGTGGATTTATTTATGAGGAATTTATTGAGGAAGAGATCCCAAGAGAAACCAAGAAAGGAAAAATCAAGAAAGGGTACTACTTTGGGCAAAGTTCCAGGGAGGGTGATTGCAGCCTAGCCCTACAGAGAAATATGTAGTAAGTTATTTCTAATTCTGGTTCATGGTTTATTATTTGTGTCCTCTAATAAAACACAATCCCCAAGTGTGCAGGAATTTTTTGTTATTGTTTATGAATCATTCCAAGCAACTAGAACAGTACCTGCAAATAGTAGTTACTATATATCAATTAAAACATTTCAGTACAACTCTTTCCTGCTGCCTAAACAAATTCAAGAAGAAAATTTATTTATTCATTAAGCAAATTATGGCCACTTCTCTATTAAGTGCCAGGAACACAGCAGTGAACAAAATAGTTAACAGCCATCCTTCTTGGAGTGTTTAATCAGAATTGTGGAAACCTTTGACTTTCAGTGCAGTTGATGTAGAGAAACTTTAAGAATGTCCAACTTCAACTGCACAGGTACAACTTCTCAGCCTTCTCTGCTGAATCTATCCTAACCCAGGGTTGTCAGGTAACAAGTCTCCCACAATCCAAGCTTTTCCCTGGCGATCTCATCATGCCCCAGACATGGGGTTATGGGGTAGATGCATTCCTGCCTCTCAGACCTGCCCTCAAAGAGCAGCTGTCCAAAGGACACAGAGCTGTCCTCACTGCCTCACTGCCCATCTGTGTTCAAGAGAGTCTCTTCTTAGATTTCTCTGAAGGATCATTGTAGAGAACCATCTGGGACACAGACTGGCATACATTTTTTTTCTTTCTCCTCTAGGTTTGTGTGTCTCTTTTCTAACTGGAGACTGTCTCATGGAGGACAGATAGGAGAGGTGGGAAGAGAAGGACTAAGATGGATCTGGATTCATTCAAATTTCCCTACCTATTGCACATGGCATCACATTTATGACCCTTGATTATGATATTTAAACAGCTTCCCTTCTGCTTCTAGGCTTGAAAAATCCACAATCTTCATTGGTATAGAAGAGTTACAGAGTCAGAAGAATCATAGAGAATAAGAAGACAAACTGCTAATGTATACAAGCATCATCTCACACCCTGACATTTGCTTTCTCCAGGCCCCTCTCCCTGTTATGTTTCACCACTGGAAGGGCAGCAGCTGTGCCTCATTCATCACGAAGCATCAGCACTTTATAGAACACCTGATCCACCTGAGTGCCCTGGTTTGAATGAAAGGTGCTTGAAAATGCAGCTTTATAAACATATATATATATAAAGTCTAGCAGCCAAAGGCAGTATATGGTAGCGAAAAGCACAGGCTGAAATTCTCATCTCTCTCTTAACTGAATTTTGACTTTGAAAGAAAGTAAACTCAATTTGCTTTCTTTCTTCCTGCTTCATTGTTCTTACCTCTACAACAGAGATGTGGGTGATGTAATCTTGCTAATATGGTAAGAGAAGGAAAGCCTGTAAGGTGCTCAGACCAGGATCTTCTCCTCTCCTTTCCTCCCCTTCTCCTCCCCTCCCCTCCCTTATCTTCCCCTCCCTTCTCCTCTCTTCCCCTCCCTTCTTCTCTCCTCTCTTCCCCTCTCTTCTTCTCTCCCCCCTTCTCCTCTCCTCTCCTCTCCTCTCCTCCCTTCTCCTTTCCTCTCCTCCTCTTCCTTCTCCCTCCCTCCCCTCCCATCCCTTCCCCTCCCCTCCCCTCCCCTCTCCTCTGTTGTGGAATAATTTTTTTTTGTACACTGTGAAGATGTGTCAGTGTAGTTTTGTAGGCAGAGGTTTCCTGTCCTGATTGCCTGCTTCCAAATAATCGCTCAGAGGCTTAATATAAATTATAAATGCTCAGCCAATAGCTTAAGCTGTTAACCCATTTTCCTTATTTATGCTCTACCACATGGTGGTACCTTCATTAGCATTCATCTCCTGCCCTCTCTGGGTCTGACTGGCAAGTACTCTGACTCTGCCCTTCTCCTTCCCAGCATTCTCAACTTGGCTTTCCTGCCTAGCTCTATCCTGCTCAGCTATTGGCCAGTCAGCTTCTTTATTAAACCAATCACAGCAAGAAATCTTCACAGTGTACAAAAGGATAATTCTACAGCCGAATGGCCAACATTGGGGCAGAGAGGAGGCTGGGAAGAAGAAGGTGGAGATGCCATGAGATGAAGAGGGAGCAGGATGGACACTATGGAGATGAGGTAATAAAACCATGAGGCAGAAAGTAAATGCATAGAAATGGGTTAATTTACATTATAAGAGCTGGTTAGCAAGAAGCCTGAGCTATTGGCTGAGCTTTCATAATTAATAAGAAGTCTCCATGTGGTTATTTGCGAGCTGGCAGGTGGGACAGAAAAGTCTGCCTACATCCGTGTGTGCATGTGTGTGTGTGTGTGTGTGTGTGTGTGTGTGTGTGTGTGTGTGTGTGTGTGTGTGTGTGTGTGTGTGTCTATGCAGCCTAGGAGCCTCTGTCCCTGCTGCCTGTATGAGTGTCAGGATCGTAAGTGTGTATCATCATACTGGCTGGTTGTTCCTAATTTTTAAAACTTCTGCATCTTTGGCAAGCTAGTTGAATTTGCTTCTCCATATCCTCAAGTTTTTTTTTTTCTTTTAGAAAGACATAGCATGCTCTCTTCCCCAGCAAGCCTCCCCTTTACCCTAGAAAGGTTGTTCTGATCTGCTTTCTCCATAGCTGGTAGTCTTCCATCTTTTATAATATACATCCACCATTTATAAAGTTTGGTTTTACCCAATCACTGGGCAAGCTTTAGTGAAACATTTCACTATTAGGATAAGAATTTGTACTGTCTCAAGCTGATGAAAGAATATGCTGGCTGTACTTTCAGGAGGGGAGGTTAAAATCTTTTTAGATTATGGATTAGCCTATAGAAAAATGTCTGCCGTAAATCAAACAGTGAAGGAGAAGATGATTAGGAGTCTCACTTACACAACTTAAGTAAAACATAGATCTCTGAATAGATAAAGATAGGTTTCTTCTGTATCCCAGAATCTAATCAATATTTATATATATATAATTCAGCTACCATTTGGCTTAAAAGGGCTTATTGGGAAATGTTATCATTTATACTATTTTCTACAGAGAAAATATTTTACTGTTTAAAATAAACCTGGACTTTTAAACTACAACCTGTTTTTAAAAAAGAGTGTTTTATCTTCCCTCTGGACTGGCCTGTGTCCCATTGCTCATGGTCATCTACTTCCTCCACCAAACAAATGGCACAAATTGATGAAGACTCATTTGCTCGTTACAAGTGCCTGTACTAGCTCGAAGCTGTGGACTTCCTTCTCCCGGTGCTTTCCTTTTCATGCCTGGGGTAAATCATGCCAGTAATAAACGGTTCTTCAGTTAAGGTCAGAGACCATGGCTCACTAGGGAAAGGATGATTTTTGAAGAAGGTTTGTGTCCTTTTTGAAATATGTTTTAGCATGATTCCTCTTCCTTGGGCCACATAATCTCAAATCAAGACTCTCGTGGAACTTTATCTTCCACTGCTTCTTCAACTGCCTTGCTTTTCTCTCTTTTCTTTTTGTTCCATCCATCTCAGCCCCTGCCAGGCCTGTGCAGGTGAACAGACATGATCCCGCTGACACTGGTGGTGCTGTGGAAAGCACAATATGTCTATTGGCATCAAAATGTAGTAATGACAATTCTTCAAAATGACAATCACAGGCAGCCCGAGGCAGCCAGGGTTCTTCCACTCGCTGCTTTCTGCAATCGTTAGTGGTTTTCTTTGGTTATTTTAAAACACAGATCCCTATACTCTGTTTTACCCGAGAGGCACTGGTGTGCTGGCATTTAATGCAATAGTTCCTGTATTCCTGTGGTGTGGAGCAGGTGAGCAGGGGGTTGTTTTGTGCCCCATCTCACAGATTCTCACAGAGCTTGATCTCCTGTTTGCAAACAGTTACTCAGCTGCTTTCATGTTTGTAATTGTGTTGACAAGGAGAAGTTTCCATTTCTGGCAACATCTCTTAGCCTCCTGAGCTGCCTCAGGCACTTAGACAATGCAGGAGGCACATGCTGACGTGGGTGCCACCTGATACCTCTTCCGCTTACCTTAGCCCAGAATACCCATCTGCAGTCCATGAGCTACATCCTAGTAAGGCAGCTGCTCACGGGATCTCCCTTAGTTGGCTGCTCCCTCACTGTCCAATATCCAATGCACAGAGAAAATAGCTACACTGCTCTGCCTTGGGAAAGGCCATGTCCACCTTCAAAGCAGAGAACCAGCACTGAGGATTTTTTTGGAAGGGGTTGTTTTTGTTTTTGTTTTGTTTTTTTCCTTTATTTTCACCTCTTCTCTGACAGCAGGAGAAAGGAAAGTCTAGAGCTTAATTTTAAAACATCAAACTGGGGTTCTCTAACACTGACTTACAATTTAATGTTGTTTATGGCATAAAAGAAATAATTTCTCATTGGTTGGAGATCAGGTGGCTAGTTAAAGGAATGATAAAACATCCTAGATACTTCCTGTTGCTCAGCCAGTTATGTCAAATCAGCATTGAATAGCTTACAAAGGAATAAATGTGAATGGATTAATTTTTCTTCTGAAAATACACTGAATGGGAAACACTGGCAAAAATACTCTTGATTTACTATTGTCTATGGTACTGGAAACAGAGCTCATGAGTGCTAAACATGGGGCTTCACTCTCATGGGCTGCTGTGGAACCTGGCACATGTGTGTTTTTTCTATTCTTTGCTCTTATCCTATCAAGATGCAGGAGATGCTAATTTATACACATTTTCAAACATGAATATTTAATCACCTATTGCTGCAACAGTGTGTGTGTGTGTGTGTGTGTGAGAGAGAGAGAGAGAGAGAGAAAACTATTAAGATCCATGAGTCTGGGAGTCAGCTTCCCTTAGTCACAATGAAGGGCTTCTGCTTTTCTATGGTGTTTCTTGGAAACATGGGGTGCCACACAGCCTGACCATGCAGGGAAGTTAGGCTCTTAAAAGCAAGTGTAAACAAAGTTCAGCCAAAGCCAGTGAATGCGTGCTCAGTCTCTCTTCCTTTGGTTCAACTAATGGGTTCTGAATGTATTTTACACTGTGCTACACAGAATATCCACCTTGCCTGTGCTTGGCTGTCTGTATTAGGAACTATTTCAAGAGCATACTTCATCTACTCTTCAGTCATCTACCCATCCTTATGCTTCTGTTTCCTCCAATAACCATAACAAATATTACCTGTATCTAAACCCATTTCTCAGGCTCCTCTTCAGAGAAATTGCACAATGCTGTGCAGTATGGTCCTATTTGTATGCGATTCAAAGATAGACAAAATTAAATATTTACAGAGACATATGTACATGAGATAACACTTCTAAGAAAATCAAGAGAGTAGTTAATATAAAATGAGTATAATATACTCACTCTTGGCAAATGAAGAAGGCTGTATCCTGAGAAAGACATATGGTGGCTTTAAGTCCAGGCTTGTTTTGTTTTTCGAGCTGTGTTATATATATTATATGTTTTGCTTTTTGGTTAAAAGATCAGTTCTCAACTTTTTAAATTTCAGGATCCTTTTACATCCACAAAAGTTACTATAGCTTTCATAAAATATTAGTGTATAGGAAAATTTTAATATTATGTCAAGGCCAAAGCTGACAGGTTAGGTGGAATTAA
Source organism: Peromyscus leucopus (assembly GCF_004664715.2). Lineage (NCBI taxonomy): Eukaryota > Metazoa > Chordata > Mammalia > Rodentia > Cricetidae > Peromyscus > Peromyscus leucopus. The sequence goes on along the minus strand of NC_051071.1, from coordinate 17,240,307 downwards.
AATTAAAATTCTATCAATGAACTTTCAATTTTGTTTGCAGTAACAAAATCCAGTAATTGCCAATTTATATAATGTACAATCATATGGAAATGTCATAATCTAACACAGAACCATGCACAATGGATACATACAATGCATGTTTTAAAGTCAGCAGTCTTCTTGAGCATTGAATTGTTTTACTCATGCATAATATGACCTGGGAAATAAATGATTCATTGAGTTAGACAGATAAGTACTGACATGTAATCTGCTATATCAAAATCACTCCATCAATACCTCCAATGATAACACCAGAAATGCTTTGAAATATTAGGAAACTTCAGCCTTGTGGAATTAAATACACATTTTACAAAGTCCCAATCATTTATATGAGAACAGAGAGAACAGCAAATTCTGCCTGCCATTTTCCTTTCAGTGAGAGATTTACATGGCTCATTTGGAAGAAAGTATGCCAAAGGCCCAACCTGAGAAACAGTAATTTGCATCATTCACTCTTTCTTCCTGGGAAGCTGCTGGTCAGCGCTAGGCACACATAGACGTGCCTCCCATTGAAAGACACCACCACACTTCAGGGTATGCCAGTGCCATGTACAAATCCCATGTTGCTCAGGACTTGAGTCAAGATTTAATAAAATTTGTTTTCCCGTCTTCATTGATGTTCTTAGATGAAGCTTGCATTCCGTGACCCAAAAGTACAGAAGGACTGCCAGTGACTGCCAGTGCAGGTTTGTGCCACTGCCTTTGGTAAGGAGCCAACATTTTCTGTGACCATTGTTACTGCATCATCGGAGAAATTGTCCACAAAGTGAAAGGACACAATGTCTTAGTGTTATACATGAAAGAGACCTTAAATTGCCTTTATAAATATGATAGGTGTCCTTGTTTTTCCTTTCATACTTTTTTATTATGATTAAGAAACTTTCTGCCTGGTGGTGGTGGTGCATGTCTTTAATCCCAGCACTCGGGGGGGGGGGGGGGGCAGAACCAGGCAGATCTCTGTGAGTTTGAGGCCAGCCTGGTCTACAAAGCGAGTTCCAAGAAAGACACAAAGCTACACAGAGAAACCCTATCTCGAAAAAAAACAAAAAAAAAAAAAAAGAAAGAAAGAAAGAAAAAAGAAAAAAGAAAAATGTTCTATACATTTTACATGCCAACCACAGATCTGCCTCTCCTCCCTCCTCACACCCCTCAGCCTTTTTCCCCCAACCCCCCCCCCCATTCCCACCTCCTCCAAGGCAAGGTCTCCCACAGGGAGTTAGCAGAGCCTGGTACATTCAGTTGAGGCAGGTCCAGGCCCCTCCTCCCTACACCAAGGCCTTCACAAGGTGTCCCACCATAGGCACTGGGTTCCAACAAGCCCACTCATACTCATGGTGCAGATCCCCATTCTGCTGCCTGGGGGCCCCCTAAACAGTTCAAGCTAAACAACTGTCTCGCCTGTGATAGGTGTCCTTAAAGAGGAAATGAATAAACCTGTTAAAGAAATCTATGAAGATGCAAAAAATAGAAAGGAATGAATAAAACAGTTCAAGACCTGAAAGTGGAAATAGAATTAGTAAAGAAAACTCAAACTTTGAGAAATCTGGAAACAAAAAAATTAGGGACTAGAATAGAACCTCAGAGGCAGCAAGACTCACCAACAGAATGCAAGAGATGGAAAACGAGTCTCCAGCATTGAAAACATGACAGAAGAAATGGGTACTCTGGTCAAAGAAAATGTTAAATTTCAAAAAATCAGGTGCAAAACATCTAGGAAATCTGGGATACTATGAAAAGCACAAATACTAAAAAATACTAGGAATAGAGGAAGGAGAAGTAACAAGGTCAAAAGCAGAAAATATGTTCAACAAAATCTAGAAGAAAATTTCTCTTACCTAAAGATGGAGCTGCCTATAAAGGAACAAGAAGCATACAGAGCACCAAATAGATTGGACCAGAAAAGAAAGTCCCCTCACCACATAATAATCAAAACACTAGGGGAAAAGACCAAGTAACATAGAAAAGGCAGACCTATTAGAATTACACCTGACTTCTCAATGAAGACCCTAAAAGCCAGAAGGACCTGAAAAGATGTTCTACAAACTCTAAGAGACTATAGACGCCAGCCCAGACTACTATATATAGCAAAACTAATCACAATACATGGAGGAACAAAGACTCCCCTTGATAAAAACCAAATTTAAGTAGTATCTTTCTACAAATTGATCCCTACAGAAGGCACTAGAAGGAAAACTCAAACCTAAAGAGATTAACCATACTTAAGAAAATACAAATAATAAATAATCCCAGACTAGCATATCAAAGGCATGGAAAAACACATACATACCAACAAGAACAACTGTGGAGGCCCACAGAGGTTTCCTAGTGAGATCTGAGCTTGCTTTACCCAGCAGGGCTGCAAATGGGGATGGATTGACCACGTGCATGATTACCAGGTGTTTGGAAGGGTCTGCACTTGGCTGTGCTAGGGGAGGTCTTTTGCTCCACCCCTTGGCACTCCCTTAAAAAGCCCTTTAGAAGAGACAGAAGGGGCCGAAGGGGCCGATGGATTAGGATCCAGGCCCACCACAGGCTATCCTGTGTTTCTATTTTTCTCTCTCTCCCCTCTATATTTCTATCTAAATCTTCTCTCCCTCACTCCTCAAGAGTACCCTGGGAAAAAGTGGGAGTGCTACCCACACACAAATAACAAGAAAATAATAGGAATCAACAATCATTGGTCAATAAGATCTCTCAATATCAATAGTCTTAATTAAAAGACAAAATTAACAGAATGGATATTAAAACAGGATCTGTCCTTCTGCTGTGACCAAGTAGATGGAAAAGATATTCAATGAAAATGGACCTAAGGAGTAAGCTGGGGTAGCAATTTTAATGCCTCACATAATAGACTTCAAGCCAAAACTAATCAATAGAGATATAGAAGGACACTATGTACTCATCACAGGAAAAAAAATCCACCAAAAAACATTGCTGTTCCTAACATTTATGCACCAAACACAAGGACACACAAATACATAAAAGAAACACTACTACAGCTTACATCACATATTGACTTTTACACACTGATAGTGGGTAACTTCAACACCCCACTCTCACCAATAGACAGATCATCCAGATGAAAACTAAACAGAGAAATGCTGGAGGTAACTGATATTATAAGAAAAATGGACCTAACAGATACTTACAGAACTTTTCACCTGAACACAAAAGACTATACCTTCTTCTCATCAGCCCATGGAACTTTCTCCAAAACTGACCACATACTTAGACAAAAAGCAAGTCTCAACAGATACAAGAAAATTGAAATAACTCCCCAAATCCTATCTGACCACCACAATTAAAGCTGTATATCAACAACAGAAACAACAGAAAGCTTACAAACCCATCAAAACTGAACAACTCATCACTGATTGAAAATGGATTAAGAAAGAAATTAAAGACTTCTTAGAATTGAATGAAAATGGACACACACGTTACTCAAACTTACAAGTCATAATAAAGGTGGCTGTAATGGGCAAATTCATAGCACTAAGTGTATACATAAAAAAGGAGATCTCATACTAGCAACTCAACAGCATACCTGAAAGCTCTAGAACAAAAAGAAGAAATCACACCAAAAAGGAATAGATGGCAAGAAAATCACACTCAGGGCTAAAGTCAATACAAAAGAAAAAATTTCAAGAAAATCAATGAAACAAAAAGTTGGAGTTCTTTTTTTATATAAAATCAGTAAGATTGACAAACCCATATTCAAATTAACTAAATGGTTGAGAGAGACAACCCAAATTAACAAAATTAGAGATGAAAATAGGAACATAACATCGGACATCAAGAAAATCTAGAAAATTATAAGAAAATGCTTTAAAAACTTGTAACCCACCAAATTGGAAAATCTAAAACCAATGGATAATTTTCTAAATACATAACCATCCACCAAAGTTAAATCAAGATTAGATAAGCAATTTAGACAGACCTATAATTCTTAATGAAATATAAGCAGCGATTAAAAGTCTTACAACCAAAAAAAGGCCCATGGCCAGAGCATTTTAGCTCAGAATTTTACCAGATTTCAAAGAAGATTTAATACCAATATTCCTCAATTTATTCCACAAAATCAACACAAAAGAAGACTGAGCAATTCATTTTATGAGGCCACAGTTACCACGACACCCAAACCACATAAAGAATCAACAAAGAGAATTACATACCAATTTCCCTTATAAACATACAGTAATTCTTAATAAAATACTTGCAGCCTAAATCCATGAATACATCAAAATGATCATCCACCATGATCAAGTAGGCTTCATCCCAGAGATACAGGGATGGTTCAATATACATAAATCAATAAATGTAATCTAGCATATAAACAAACTGAAAGACAAAAATCACATGATCATCTCATTAGATGGAGAAAATGCCTTTGACAAAATTCAACATTCCTTCATGATAGAAGTCTTGGAGAAATTAGGGTAAAAAAGACATACTTAAACATAATAAAGGCAGTTTACAGCAAGCTCATAGCTGACATCAACTTAAATGGAGAGAAACTCAAAGCAATTCCACTAAAATTGGGAACAAGACTAGGTTATTCACTTTCTCTATACCCATTCAATATAGAACTTGAAGTCTTAGCTAGAGCAGCAAGACACCCGAAGGAAATCAAAGGGATACAATTTAGAAAGAAAGATAACAAAATATCTTATTTACAGACACTATGACAGTGTGCATAAGTGGTCCTAAAAATTCTACTGGAGAACACCTATAGCTGATAAACTCTTTCAGCAAAGTAGCCAAATACACAATTAACTCACAAAAATCAGTAGCCTTCCTATATACAAATGACAAATGGACTGAGAAAAGAATCAGCAAAGCAACACCCTTCACAAAGAGCCTCAAGTAATATAAAATATCTTGGGGTAACTCTAATCAAGCAAGTGAATGGCCTGTATGATTAAAAACTTTAAGACATTAAAGAATAAATTGAAGAAGATATCAGAAGTTGTAAAGATCTCCCATGTTCATGGATCAGTAGGATTAATATATTAAGAATGGCCATCCTACCAAAAGCAATCTATAGTATCAGTTCAGTCCTCATCAAAATTCCAACACAATGCTTCATAGATCTTGAAAGGACAATTTTTAAGCTTCATATGGAAACATACACACACAAAAAAAAAGAAAAAGAAAAAAACAGGATAACTAAAACAGTCCCAAAATAATAAAAGAACCGCTAGAAGCATCAAGATTCCCAATTTCAAGTTGTACTGCAGAGCTATAGTAATAAAAAAAAAAAAGCTGCATGGTATAGGCACAAAAACTGGCTCATTTATCAATGGAATTGAACTGAAGACTCAGAGCTCAATCCGTACACCTATGGACACCTAATTTTTGATAAAGGAGCCAGAAATGCATAATGGAAAAGACAGCATTTTCAATAAGTGGTGCTGGTCAAAATGGACAGCTGCATATACAAGAATCCAAATAGATCCATATTTATCACAATGTACAAAACCAAGCTCCAAGACCTCAACATAAAACCAGATACATTGAACCTGATAGAGAAGAAAGTGGGGAGTAGCCTTGAACTCATTGACACAGGAAAAAACTTTCTGAATGGAACACTGTTAGCACAGATACTAAGACCAACAATTAATAAATGGGACCTCATGAAACTAAAAAGCTTCTGTACAACAAAAGACACTGTTATTCTGACAAAGCAGCAGTCTACAGAATGGGAAAAGATATTTACTATCTACACATCTGATAAAACGGTAATATTCAAAATATATAAAGAACTCAAAAAACTATATGCCAAGAAAACAATTAACCCCCTCCCACTCAAAATGGGCTACTAATCTAAACAGAAATCTAAAAAGAGGAACTTCAAATGGCTGAGAAACACTTACAGAAATATTCAACATCCTTAGGTGCCAGGGAAATGCAAATCAAAACTACTTTGAGATTTCAACTTATATCCATTAGAATGGCTAAGATCAATAAAACAAGCGACAACTCCTGCTAGCAAAGACATTGAGTAAGGAGAACACTCATCCACTGCTGTTTGGAGTACAAATATGTAAAGCCACTGTGGCAATCAGTGTGGCAGTTCGATCCAGCTACACCACTCTTGGGCATATACTCAAAGGATGCTTCATCCTATCACACTTGCTCAACCATGTTTATTGCTGCTCTATTCATAATATCCAGAAGTTGTAAACAAGATGAATGTCCCTCAACAGAAGAATGGATAAAGAAAATGTACATTTACGTAATGGCGTATTATTCGACTGTTACAAAAGTGAAATCATGAAATTCACAGGTAAATGGATGTTGCTGGTTGTTTTTGCTCTTTTGCAGTCCCACCACCCAGCTCCCAAATAAATCACAGGCAGAGTCTTATTATTACTTATGAATGCTTGGCCTTAGCTTGGCTTAGTTTCTAGCCAGTTTTTCTTAAATTATCCTGTCTACCTTTTGCCTCTGGGCATTTACCATTTCTATTTCTGCATATCTTTCTTTCTTTCTTTCTTACTCCATTGCTGATTGTGTAGTTGGGTGGCTGGCCCCTTGTGTCCTCCTCTTTCTCTCCCTCCTGGATCTTTCTTCCTTCTTCTACTCCTCCCAAATTTCTCCTTCTATTTATTCTCTCTGCCTGCCAGCCCCACTTATCCTTTCTCCTGCCTTGCTATTGGCCATTCAGCTCTTTATTAGACTATCAGGTGTTTTAGACAGGCAAAGTAATATGGCTTCACAGAGTTAAACAAATGCAACATAAAAGACTGCAAAACACATCTTTGAAACATTAAACAAATGTTCCACAATATAAACAAATGTAACACACCTTAAAGTAATATTCTACAGCAAACAGATGGAAATAGAAAATTTTTTCTCATCAAGTGGTCCTTAAGTCAAATCATATTGGTGGGTTACTGCCACAAGCTTTGTGCCACCATTGCTCTGGCATGTTTTTGATAGCTTGAAGAGTACCTTCCTGTACAAAAGATGCTAGCACATAGGTGTGAAGGCTCTACGTAGGCACAAACTTGACCTCTTCATGTTCAATGAGTGTTGTGTAGGTGTTGTCTTCAGCACCGGGGGCCTTGCTGTCAGTTTGTGGAGAGCAATCTATAGTTTTAGCAACTCAAAGTGAAGTGTCCCAGATAAGAAAGACAAATATGGTGATTTGCTTATTTGGGATATTAGGTGTTAAGTCAATGAAAACTAAGTTAGAATCCATGTAACCACAGGGATTAGGTAAAGAGTAGGGTCTAGGGTGGACAGACCTTGTTAGGAGAAGGAAACAGAATAGATAGCTATTAATGGATGGAGGGCCTTGAAAGTGAGAATCGAAGTGGGAAAGGGGAGGGTAAAGGGGTCGGGGAGGGAATACAGAGAGAAAGACAGCTAAAATTAAGAGCCATTTGGGAGATAGTAAGGAAACCTAATACAGTAGAAGATTCCTAAAATTTATACATGTATGAAGATGACCTAAAATGAAATCATCAAATATGGGGGTGACAGATGGGTATCTTGTCACCAAGTGAAACTTCCAGCTCCTGGATTGGGTTACATCTAATTGAGCTGTTGTCCAAAGGGGTCCCATGGTTATCTCCAAACATTCCAGGCTATTGCCAAGACTATGTAATTCTCCACCAGAGAACACTTACAGCTAATAAACACCACCATCAAAGTGGGTAGATACAAAATTAACATACAATAATCAGTAGCCTTTCTACATACAAAAGTAAGCATGATGAAGACAAATGATAGAGACAATCCTATTCATAATTGCCTCAATAAAATAAAGTAACTTAGAATAAATATAACAAAGAAAACATAGGTCTTCTATGAAAACTTTCAAACCTACACAAATGTGGGACATACATGGGTTGAAAAGAGGGTGCTGAGAGGAAGTTAGACAAACAGAGATTAACTGTTTTTGTCTAATTTCCTCTCAGCACCCTCTTTGCAACCCATGTATGCCCCCCACACAAACTGAAGAAGACAGTAGAAGATAGGAAGACCTATCATGCTCATAGTCTAGAAAAAATACTGTGTAATAGCTACATCTCCAAAGCAATCTACAGATAAAGTAAAATTGCCATCAAAATTCCCATAATTCTTCACAGAAACTGAAAGAAAAAAGTCTTAGAAATGATTTTGAAGCACAAAAATTCTCAGATAACTAAAGCAACCCTTGGGAGGGAGGGATCAGGACCAGAGCTATCACCATACCTGACTTCAAGTTATTATAGAGCCATACTAGTAAAAAACAGCATGGCATGGCCAAAAATAGACAAATAGATCTATGAAACAGAATAAAAACTAGATATAAGCCCGCACAGATACAACCCACCTTATTTTTTGACAAAGTTGCCAAAATACATGGTGGAGAAAAGGCATCCTCTTCAACAAACAGTACTAAAGAAACTGGATGTTTACTTGTATAAGTGTGAGACTGGATTGTTAGCTCTCACTCTGAACAAAAATTAACTCCAAGTACACCAAATATCTTAATGCAATATGTATAAATCTGAAATATTAGAGAAAAAGTAGGGATCCCATTCAAGATAGAGGAGGCACAGGCAACGGCTTTCTGGGAGGGCACCAGCTGATCAAGAAATAAGTTCAACAATGAACAAATAGGGCCTTATGAAATTTAAAAGCTTCTAAACAGAAAAGGAAACAGTCAGTCAAGTGAACACATAGCCTACAAAACTGAAGAAAATCTTTGCCAAGTGAAAATCCAACAGATGATTAATGTCTAGACTATACAATCACTGAAAAAAAAACAAAAACAGACACCACATAACACAATCCAGTCAATAAGTGGGCCAAAAAATGAATGGACATTACTCAAAATTTAAAATATGAATAGCCAATAAACATGGAAAAATAACTCAACCTCATTAGCATTCAGAGAAACACAAGTTAAAACTACATTGAGATTCCATCTTACTACAGTTAAAATTTCATTCATTAAGAAAATCAACAGCAAAGGCTGGCACAGATATAAACACTGATGGTCAGCCAAGACTCTAGAGTGTGGTGATATCTGAAGGAGCTAAAGCTATATGTAGCATATGGCCCAGCTGTATCACTCCTGGCCTTGACCCAAAGGACTCCAAGATAACACAGCACAGAGACACTTGTCACAACAGTGTTTACCCAGCCCTCTGCCCAATGGGTAAGGCATGGAACTAACCAAGGTGTCCAAGAAGAAAGGAACTGATAAGGAACATGTAGTATGCACACACACACATGGGGTTTTTATGGACTTGAAAGAAAAATGAAGTGATGTCATTTGTGGGAAAATGGATGCAAATGTAGACAATCATATTAGGGTAATTAAGCCAGCCTCAGAAAGACTAATACCATATGTTCTTTCTCGTGTATGACTTCTAGATTTTATATAGTCATAAAAGCATGTGTGCATATATATATATATATATATATATATATGTATGTATGTATATGTGTGTGTGTGTATTGGTTTTTTGAGACAGGGTTTCTCTGTGTAGCTTTGTGTCTTTCCTGGAACTCATTTGGTTGCCCAGGCTGGCCTCGAACTCACAGAGATCTGCCTGGCTCTGCCTCCCAAGTGCTGGGATTAAAAGCGTGTACCACCACCACCCGGCGTGCATGTATATATTAAACAAAAGAAAATAGAATTGTATAGGGAATCAAAAAGACTAGTGGGAGAAGGGAGGGACCCAAAAGGAAGGAAATAGGCACGTGCTCATGCAGTATCTGTATGACAACGTACAAATATATAATTAAGAAAACATCTGTGTGGAGTGTTTGGGTCAATAGTTTTTTTTTTCAGTTTATTTGTGATTATTGGACTATATATAATCATTTAATTTGGCAATAAGGTGCTTCAGTGTATTTTACAGTTACTGGGCCATGGCTCTCCCATTAGAAACACCAAACATTGCTGTAGGTCCACTTCCTCTCTAGAGGTGGGTATCATCTGCTTACAGACTTAGGGGTGTGATGCTTTTAGTTTGCAATTCCCTAGTGCTATGTGAAGCTTAACCGATTTTTCATATTTTTTCCCATCTATGAATACTCTTTGGAATAATACCCAGGTATTTTTCCCTTTGTCTTAAAATGAGTGCCCTATATCATTGAGTTTAAAGTGCTCTTTGTAATTTTGGATAGCATTTAACTATTAAATATATTTTGTAAATATTTATTTCTGGTCTTAGGCTTGTCTTTGCAGCCTTCTGACACTATCTTTCACATAATTATAATGAAACACTGCTTATCAATCATTTCTTTTGTAGATGGTATCTCCATCATTGTATCTATAAGGTCATCACCAGATCCAATGTCAGGTGAGATTCTCATCATACTACCTTATTTATTATATAAATAGCTTTGCAGTTTTGTGTTTATCTCTAAAACCTATTTTGGGTTAATTTGTATGAATAGTATTAAGCCCAGGTGTAGTATGATTTTTAGCAAATGAATTCCAATTGCTCTGGGGCTGTTTGTTGAAAAGACCATTTCATTGCATTACCTTTGCTCATTTGTCAAGGACCACTGAACTCTGCATATTTATTCCTGGGTTCTTTGTTCTTAAAGTTGGGTAAGTGTCCACCTATGATGGTGGTAGTAGTAGCCCTCCCCATCCACAACTCTGGTTTCAGAGTATCAAACACCCTTTCTGACCTCTTCAGGCATCAAACATACATGTGGTGCACATATATACATGCAGGCAAAACACACAAACATAAAATAAGATGAACAAATCTATAAATAAAAAAATAAACTTCAGAGTTTTAGTTAATCAAAGTTTTTAGCAGACACTTCAACAGTTTACCAAGAAAGTATCAGGAAAGAAAGGTGTACATTTGGTTTCCTAAGAATTGAGAAAGTAACTATTTTAGCTTAACCATTTAAAAATGTTGGCAACTATATGACCTGTGTCAAAAGACTTCATCAGGATTTCCCAGTTGGGGAGTTGTTGCTATGGCAATATATGCTGGTGCAGAAATTTAGTCTGAAAAAAATCCAGTGTAGCTCGAGTGTTCCAGTTGGTAAACCTCAGAGCATGTAAATATGATTCTTGGATTCCTGACTCTGAGGTCTTCATTTCATGTTGTGTCATGAACCAGAAGCTGTAGCTGTTTTATCCTGGTTGCTTCTCTCTCTGGTGTTGCCTGACTCTGAAATAATTATGGTCTCATTGAGAGTCTTCCAGCTCAGGGGTGTCATATCTCCCATTTGTTTCTAGAGTAAATACTTCATGTGAATTTCCAGGATCATTTTTAGTGATGCCTTATATCCTATGTGCCAACATTTTTCATGCTTGGTTTCAAGCTCTGGAATAGAGTTTGGAAATGCCTGTTCAACTGATTTTTGTTTCTCACAGGGCCAAAGTTAATCCAACAATGCATGAGCAGCAACAATAATGATGATGATGATGATGATGATGATGATAGTATATTGGTAAATATGTGCTATGAGTTAACCATGCATTGTTCAGATTTTGGCAAAACAAATTAAAAAGTAGTAAATTACTAGATGAGTAAAGGTTGCATTTTTATATGTAATATTCCCTTTACTGTGACACTAAGAGCATAGACATTTGATCCTAATTTGTTTAATCCTAAATTTCATACCAGTGTTTGCAATAATGTCTCCCTATAAGTCTCCTCCATGATTATAGTACATTTACACACAAGAGGTTAGATTTTGTGACTATAGTACATTTATACATATGAAGTTAGATTTTGATCCACATTGCAATTATACCTGACTACCCTTTATTATGACAGTTTGAGGTTGTAGAACTAAGAGTTTAATATACCCATTTCTTTTTTTAATAAATATTTTTATTTTATAATTAATTTAATTTTACATATCAGCCACGGAGCCCCTGTCCTCCCTTCTCCCACCCCCTATCTTCCTCACCAATCCACCCCCCATTCCCACCTCCTCCAAGGCAAGGTCTCCCCTAGGGAGTCAGCCCAATCTGGTAGATTCAGTTGAGGCAGGTCCAGTCCCCTCCTCCCTGCACCAAGGATGACTATGACTCTCAGCATAGGCCCTAGGTTCCAAAAAACCAGCTCATGAACCAAGGACAGGTCCTGGTCCCACTGCCTGGGGGCCTCCAAAACAGTTCAAGCTAATCAACTGTCTCACTTATCCAGAGGGCCTGGTCCAGTTCCATGGGGGCTCCTCAGCTATTGGTTCGCAGTTCATGTGTTTCGGCTAGTTTGGCTATTTGTCCCTGTGCTTTTTCCAATCACGGTCTAGATATCTCTTGCTCATATAATCCCTACTCTCTCTCACCGATTGGACTCCTGGACCTCCACCTGGGGTTTGGGTGTGGATCTCTGCATCTGCTTCCATCAGTCACTGGATGAGAGTTCTATCATGACAGTTAGGGTATTTGGCCATCTGATCACCAGAGCAGGTCAGCTCAGGCACTCTCTCGACCATTGCCAGTAGTCTATAGTGGAGATATCTTTGTGGATTTCTGGGGACCTCTCTAGCACTATGATTCTTCCTATTCCCCTGGAGTTTTCATTTGTAATAGCCAGAACCTGGAAACAACCTAGATGCCCTTCAACTGAAGAATGGATAAAGAAAATGTAGTACATATACACAATGGAGTACTACTCAGCAGAGAAAAACAATGATGTCATGAAGTTTGCAGGCAAATGGATAGAACTAGAAAATATCCTGAGTGAGGTAACCCAGACTCAGAAAGACAAACATGGTATGTACTTTCTCATCAGTGGATACTAGATGTAAAGCAAAGGATAGCCAGACTGCAACTCACAACTCCAGGGAGGCTACCTAGTAAAAAGGACCCTAAGAAAGACATAGAGATTGCCCAATGACAGAGAAATGGATGAGATCTACATGAACAAGCTGGGGGTGAGGGGATTAATGGAGGGTAAGGGTCGAGGGAAAGAGAGCTTAGGGGAGTGGGAAGTCCCAGCTGGATCAGGAACAGAGTGGGAGAACAAGGAAAGAGATACCATGATAAATCAGTACCCATTTCTTTTTGTATTGTTTTTATTTGTACAGTGTGCTCACTTTAGTATACTGTTTTATAGTGGCCCCCTCACTGTTCTAGGCAAGCTTTCTGGAAACCTAACCCTAAACCAAGTAAATCTAATAATATTTATTCACCATTCAAGTCTTATTTCCCATGAATTCTTCAGTGATGTTGTGATTTAATATTGACAGAAAAAAAATACCTCTTGGGATACTCTGATTCCACAGGAATTTAGCAAAGTGAGTAAAACTTAATTTCTGTAATATTTTGACACTTGCCTAAGAATGCACAATTTTGCAAAATCAGCAAGTCTTTTCAAAGAGCTATCTCACTCCTTCAGTGGTCGCTTTGAGGAAAACCAAGTGCTTAAAATTCATTATTTTATGGGGTTGGGGATTTAGCTCAGTAGTAGAGCGCTTGCCTAGCAAGCACAAGACCCTGGGTTTGGTCCTTAGCTCTGGAAAAACAAAAACAAAAACAACAACAAAAGAAACAACTCATTATTTCAGATGACTGCCCATATGACAATAACCAGTACCAGAGATGACTGGGTCTTGCCTCTCATTGTGCCTCTTTATTTTAAAAGTGAGTCTTATAACACTGAATAATGACAAAGAATAGCAGGAACAGTGTCTTCAAGCCAGAAGTCCCAACTTCCTACCCCATGTCTGTAATCTACTGGCTATCGGCCATGAATGAATCGTTAACCCCAGAATTAGTTGAATTCAAGTGACTTTTGTGAGGACTGAAAATTAGTTACTGTGTTTCTGTGGTTTCAACGCAATGCTAATTCTTTTCCTTGAGAAAGGCAGTGTGATTCTAGCACAACTGTGTGAGTTTTCTCTCCTGACTTTCCTTTTACACTGTCCCAAACAGGAGTAGACTGTGTAAGACAGTGAAATGCTTCCTGAATTTTACTGAGATAATCCCATAGGCCTTTCCACTGTTGAATCCTGGAGCTCCATTGTAGACAGTTTAGGTCCACTTCCCACAACAGAGAGAAAGGAGAGTGTTCTGTGTCTCTGCGGGTGTATGGTCCTACCTGTCTCTTGACCCACAACACTGACTCATCTGTTTTCTACTCAGATATCACACTATATCCCTACGCTACTGAATCAGATTTTGTTGTAATTTTGGCCACTTTCAAATTTACTCTTATCATTTTTGGACTCCTAGGGTTTCAAACCCTGCTTTAAGAAAAAATTGGACAAACTTAAGGAAATTAGTAGTTTCAAAGTAGTAAGCGTACTGTCTTTGTAATGAATGCCAGTGGAGACCACAAGGGCTCCACACATTTTTTAAGACATCTACAAGATGCCCACATCAGAAGCATCAGGTGATGGAACTGGAGAGATGGCTCAGCAGTTAAGGTGTTCCAGAGGACCAAGGTTCAGTTCCCAGTATATACACTGGGTAGTTCACAACTGCCTGTAACTCTAGATCCAGGGGATTCATTTCCCTTTTCTCACCTTTGCGGACAACTGGATGCACATAGATGTACATGTTCGAATGAGCATGTGCGCTCAGATTAAGAGGATTGATATCTGATTCTCTATTAATTGCACTATTTCCTTTTATTATAGTTTTTTTGGCCTAAACAAATCTTACCACAAATCCTCCTGATATATAATAACAAGCCTCAAAGTGTAAATACTTTGCTTAAAGCCAAGGGTGGGTAATGGAAATACTGCAGTGAAAGGTCTCTCATTAACTCTGAAATGCGGTTTGATAAGGGCAAAACCTTGGACTAGATCATCTCTGAGGAATGCCCACTTCAAGCTCCACGAAGCGGAGGACCCTAGCTCAGGCACCCCAAATCCCCAGGGCTTTTGTGCTTTGCACAAGGCAGGAGAAATGACAGTGGAGTGCTTCATATGTAAATAAGTATTTGATATTAATGAATAAAGCTTTTTTTCAGACAAACTGAAATATGTCTCCCTGTTTAAGATTTTTAACTTCATGTACCAACAGATTTGAATTTTAAGCTGTAACCTCCCTTTCTGAACTGTCCCTACCCTGTCTATCTGGGGCTTTTCTCTGCCCACATGTGGAAGCTGAGCCTTAACATTCTGCTTCGGAAGCACCAAATGTAAATGTCTCTCACAAGTGAAACTGGCTTGGAGTAATTGCCTCCACTCAGTGCCTCCTTTAGAGCAACCTGGAAGAAAACGCTGAGCGGACAGATTATTCTCCCTTCGTATTAACCATCTGAAGCCTAGGTCTGTCTTGTCTTCAGTCTCGTGTGAGAGTAACGCTTCTTTATTAAGCTTTGGACTAAGTGGAAACTACAAAACGAAATTAAAAACCGAAACCCCCAGACTCGATCTCCTCCCTCCCTGATCTCCCAAAACATGTTCAGTACTGTGGGTGTGTGCATCCCTCAGGTTCTCAGGGTAGGACCAGTGAGAGGTGGGGGGATGCTGAAGTGCCAGCCTGAAGCTATTGAGAACAAAAGATCTTCATTGTTATGTTTCTCTATGGATCTTCTCCAAGGAGGTCTGATGTTAAGTATGAATCCTGCCAACTAAACCAGGGCTGGAGACTTTGTCTGGATCCTGGGGCAAGCCATCCGGTGGTAGATCTACCAACAAGGCTGCCAGCTGCCTGACTTCATTACTGTTTATCATGATGTCTGCTGTTAAAAAAAAAAATTCTTTAATCACTTAACACTAGTTTTATTAGGCTGTCAAAATGTGAGGGAGTGTGGGAGGGAATTCATTTCATGTCTTGTGGAATGCTATTTGGGTAAAATATTAGGACAAGTCTATACCTTCCTCCTTTGAAAAATAAGATACAAAACCAATTAAAGTTAAATGATTACTGAAATGCATCTAATTAGTATTAACTTACACACGTCAAGCCATGATTGGCAGCTTCCTCAGCAAAAAATCCTGTTTGGTGTTGATGGGGGCGTAATTGACATCAGTGGACCCTCTGCTTGCCAGGCAATCGCTTAGGGAAGCACCTTCACAGCTCAGAGCCTTCCCTCCCTTCAGGTTGGTGTCTGCTTTCCTCAACCTGACAAGATCTGTCACATATCATCAGACAACTGATCACCAACTCCTTGTAGGTCTTAATCTATTGTTTGATCACACAGCAAGAAAAATGACTTTTTATGTCTTCCATCTTGGCCATAAGGAAGAGAGAAGACAGGGATATAGGCTTCTGGCTCTAGCTCATTACTTTTTTTTCCCCCAGATGATAGATGGGTTAACTAGGCAATTTAACTTTAAAATGATCTTTCTACTCCTCAATAAGCAAATGCAAGGAGTTCCTTGGTGTAAGCTAAGTGGGAAGAGAGTTTGGCTGCTGTTCCTTCTGTATCATAGAAGAGGTGTCTGTGCGTAGCAGAAGCACATAGGGTCAGCAAGCATGCGTTCACGTAGTATTTATGCATCTGCTTTAAAATAATAGGATTTTAAGAGCACGCACATGCAGACTAACTCAAACTCTCTAGGATATTGCTATAATCACTTTATATGTTTCTTTTTACAACACTTAGGTTATACATAAAATCATTTAAAATAACTTCTAGGATAAAAAGAAATCAGAAGGAAGGAAACACACCCGTGCAAACTATAAAATGACACAGTAAAATCAATCCCCAAAGGGAAAAGAATTCTTCCTTGTTTCTTATTTGGATGTGGAATGTTCCACAGAAGCTGGCGTACTGGTTCCAGCAGGCCATGCTGTTGAAAGGTAAATGCCTATTTGGAAGAAGCAGTCACTAGGACAGGCCTGTGAAGGGAACAGTGGGACCGTAGACTTCTACCCACGTCAGCGTTGTGGATATCACGAGATGGGCAACCTTTGTTCCAACACGTGTTCCCCACTACAATGCTCTGCCTTGCCACAGAAACAATGGAGCCAAGTGAACTCAGTCTGAAATCTCTGAGATGGTGAGTCAACAGAATCCTTCCTCTTCTTGAGTTGATTTTCCCAGGCATCTCATTACAGAGACAGACTTACACCATCCTCTACCATGAGTCTATCTATATTATGGTCCATGTTTTTACTTTGAGCATATAGCACTATATATTTTAGCTTTCTCGGGATAGTATAAAATCTGACAGAGGAATTAATTCTTCTTAGTAGATCGCTATTCACTATCAAAAGTGAAAAGTGCTTAAATTATTAATTACAGAATGGCTGAAACAGAAAAGGTATTGAAAGATTTGCTTTATGTTTGCTGTCAGTTCTGATAGCCTTAAAACATACAAAGCACGTCCTGTGGAAGGGTTGAAATGACATTCTCTCCACAATACTTTTCTACCTGTATTAGTTACTTGTCTCATCATCGCGACCAAGTACCAGAAAAAAGATGCAGCTAAAGGGAAGGTAGGTCCATTTTGGCTCAGTGTTGGAAAGAAAATATCTCATCCTAGAAGGGAAGGCATGGCAGAATCCACGGTGATGGAGGCATGTGGCTGGGACTCCTCACATATTGGTAGACCAGGAAGTAGAGTGCTACAACCCAGCAGTGCTCTAATCCATAAGGCCCACCTCCCAAGCAAGCCAACTCCTCCACTTAGGCCCCAGCTCTTACAGGTTCCTGAACCCCCTGGAACAGTTCCACCAGCTGAAGATCCCAGTGTTCAATGAATCTATGAGGGACATTTCAAATTTGAATCATAACACTCTCATAAAACACACATTCCTATGAATCTTATGTTGTATGTAATCTACAATTTGAAGATGCAAAGAATTATTTGCATGCGTAAGTAAAATGGCAGAAGCTCATGGATTTGTGAGCGATGCTTCTCTTGTCATAGAAACTTAGGACCCAACAGTATTTCCAAATTTTATTCAGTCAAATGGTGTGCGGATGGCCTGTAAGTTTTTGCCAACTGAACTACTGTGACATCAGGAGCTATGTCCCCAAGGACTGGCTTAGGCTGTGGCAGGTATGAAATGGATGCTTCAAAGAAATGGTTCTAGAAAAATGTAGATACGTTCTGCATCTTAAAATAGTGTCTCGATATCTATTTCCTGGTTTTGAGCACCACACTTGGAGATGAAGGCAGGATACGTGGGAAAACTCTACTCCCTTTGTAGTATCTACATGAGTCTAAAATTATTTCAAAATAAAGATAATAAGTATCTTTTGCAAAGAAAGTAAATCTCCAATCTTTTAAGCTGACTGGATGTTGTCCATCTGGGGCACTGATGCCTTAGGGTTTCTTGTGGCAACTGCACAGAGCCTTTTCTTGCTCTTAATGCACCAGTTCTGTACTTAGAGTTTCTTGTCTGCTTCTGCCTCTGGTCCCCTGATTCTTCTTTTCATATTTGACCTTCCTGAAAGTCGGCCTTTAGTGCACCGTGAGGAATGTGGCTCAGGTCATCTCCCAGATTTACTTCTTCTCTTTCTCAATGGCCTTCTCAACACATCCCCCCCCCTCTCTCTCTGTCTCTCTCTCTCTCTGTCTCTCTCTCTGTCTCTCTCTTTCTCTCTCTCTCTCTCTGTGTGTGTGTGTGTGTGTGTGTGTGTGTGTGTAGGAGAGCACATACTAGAAGTACCAGGAAATGAGGTTGAAATTTAGTTGCTGATAATCTGCATCTCTGAAATGCATTACCTCTCTGAAGGACTCTTGGGTGGGGCAGGGGAGAGTCTAATTTATCAAATATATCAAACCACCAAATCAAACTCTTCTACTTCACTCTTTACACTATTAAAACCTTCAAAGTTTAGCTTGGTCCATATCTGTTCCCATTGCCAAGTGTTAAAAGTATGATTCTAGAAAGAATGGACTTTCATGACATCCTAAGCCATTCAGAATCACTTAAAACCCTTGATTTTGCTTCAACTGCTCCGCTTACACATGTGGCCTTGCTGTCCTACTGTTTTGAATCTAGAAGTCCTTCCTAAAGGTAGAACTGATGAGTTATTTCATCTCTTTCAACCTTTGTTTATCCACCTGCAAAATGAGGATAATAACTGTGTGTCACTAACAGAAAAAAAAAAGAATTATGGGAGTTAGGGTTTTTTTTTTAAATCGTCAGCATTCAGTAATATGACTATTACTCTGTAATGAAGCATCTTCCTCCTGCTTCACTTCTACTGCCTCAAAGCCACTTTTCTGCCTTCTAAAAGCTCAGAGTGGGGCAGGAGCAGACAAGGTCATGATTGAACATTATTTTTCATTGTTTTTACTTCAGTAAATTAAACTGAATATTGATACTTGTATAAGCATACCTCTTATGTGCCAAATGTGACCTTTACAAGCATAAAACACTATAATACCTAAAATATATGAGACACACACACACACACACACACACACACATATATATATGAATTATGTTTTGAAAAGTTGATTTTCCCAACTTTCCAACTTTTTTTTAAACGATGGCTATCATCTACCAATACTTGACCTAATGACATCCTAATTGCAGCCAAATGCCATGCAATTGACCTGCCTTTCCTCATTAGAGACACAAAGTAATGAAAACTTGTTGCTTGGGTACCATCTCATTAGCTCTACAGATGCAGATTTAAACCAATTACACGTTGGCATCATTTATTAAGTTTGAGATGCTTTCCAAAAGCATGTAGAACAAACAGTGACTCATAGCTAAATCCAATGTGAGTGGGCAGTAGATTCAAATTAGTAGAGATAAAATTAAATTTTTTTATGTAGCATAAATGAAATATCTATTTGGAACTTCTTGGGTGACCTTCAGGTTCTGCAAATTCTGAATTAAAATTTCCCACTTGAAAGACATGGGCTCAGAGCCTGGCCATATGCATTTCAAGTGCCATGGAAGAAGAGGCCCAGCCAGCCACAGTAAACAAATGTAACTAGTTTGGGAGAAATGCTATTGACAGTATAATTCTAATTTTCCTCCAGCTCCCAGAACAGATGTACCTCCGAGTCCATAGACTGCAATACTTAACTGCAGCTACTCAGCTGTGACCTTCAGCCCCAGGCTCACTGCAATAAAATTTTCATGCAACCATATGGAAGAATATTTTAATAGAGATTTACTGTCAGTAACTGTCCCAAAGGAGCAAATAAGGAAGCTGTAACATATTGCGTACAGTAAATCAAGGGGACTTCAATGGAAAAACGAAACCTCCCGGAGGCAAGCATCTTTAAAATTACAGGCAACACTTTGTACAAATATGTATACAAAGGACTAGATTTGCGCTCGGTTAAGTAGCTCAAAATGCTTTCGTTTTGCAGATTTATTTATTTAGAATTTATTTATTGGATTTGGTAAGTGGTAAGCATTTACCTACCAGGGATGAATATGTATGCATCTCCCTACCCTGGGGCAAAATGGAAGTGAGGGAGGGCCACTTTAACAGCAAATCTCATCCAACCAGGGAATGTGTCAGGCAGCACAAAGCCCCCCACCCCTAGTCCCAGACAGATTTACTTCAATTTGGGGTGAGGCATTAACACCAAAGACAAAATATTTCAGTAGCCATCACATTAAAAAGTAGGAGATGAGATAGCTAAATAGTTAAAGGTTTATCTTAAATAATTGGGGCAACATACCCATTAAAATTCCCAGTAGAGCAGAGAGCAGAATACATTCCAAGCCTCTCATGAATGCTGGATTATATTTTACCAGACGTGTGTGTGTGTGTGTGTGTGTGTGTGTGTGTGTGTATCTTTACACTGTAAATCTATGAAATGGCAATTTTGATCTAAATAGGTCTTGAGCTGGTCACATCAATAAATGAAATCTCATTCTTGTCATCTTGTGAACCCATTGCACAGGGCCAAGGTGACCTAAGGACCAGGGGTGGTCCCGGAGTGTGCCACCACCTACCACACAGCTCTGCACTTAGAGTTTCTGAGTTTCATTCCCACACTCTTCTTTGCTCAGCTTCAGCCTTTACTGTTGACAACATTTCAGCTCCATTCAGTGCTTCCCTTCTCAATTGATGAAAACTCTATTGTGAGGGGCAGTAATTCAGAGATAAATAGACCAAACACTGTTCATGACAGTCATATTTTATGGCAAAGAGAAGACTTAAAGCCTAAAAAACTCATGTGTAGGAGGCATAGCACAAATGTCTCATCCATGGTATATAACGAAGGAACATATCTTGGTATTAAACTAAAGATCAAAATATCCAAGTGACCGTGAATAGGGAATCGGGTGATAAATCTTTATGTTTTGCTAAATGACTGGGCTGTGGCATTTGACAAAGAGTGACAAGAGAATTTTCATAGCTAATAAAAGTATGCTCGGCTTTCCATTCTTTTTTTGATGGAGTTCTGTTACCACACAATTCAAGCAAGGCATGCATAATTCAAACAAGCTAGATTATGAACTAAAGGGGATTGCCTGAACATGAGTGGAAATTATAATGCAATAGACAAAAGGTAGGAGATGTTTATTCAGATTACTGTATAAATCACATGGTGTGACGAGCAACTACTTAGTGATCCACCAAGTTTCTCCCTTTTTCAACTGATGTACTTTTTACATGGTTGCATATCTCTATCCCCAGAACTACACTCCATAGTTGAAATAGAAGCTAGATATATTACTTAAAATGTAAATTTAAGGTCAGGCATGAAGGCTTATGTCTTTAATCTCAGCCCTTGAGAGGCAGAGGCAAGGGGATCTTTGTGAGTTCAAAGCCAGCCTGGTCTCCATAGCAAGTTCCAGGATAGTCAAAGCTACATGGTAAAACCCTGTTTCAAAATGACAACAACAGCAACAACAATGACAAGAACAGCAACAACCCAAAGCCCGAGGGGCAACTGCTCAGGATAAACCTCATCATTATTTGTCTCCTTTTGCTAACACTGCTTTTCAAATCATTCGTTCTCTTTTATACAGAATGTGATGGGCATATAAAGACAATTTTCTTCTGTGTTTAATTTTGTTAATTTACTAAAAAGAATGTGCCAGGCCTTATTTTATTTAATCCACCTTTAAAACATGTGATGTCAGAATGCTTATTCATTAAAGGCTTAAATTTTCTCTCCATCTCTCAGAATATTCAGTGACCCCAGCCAGCTCCACACCTGAAGTCTGGGAACACAGGGATACACTTTTTGTCCTCATCCTTCAGCTCGTTCTCTTCTTCCAGCAAATTTGTTTCATCTCTGTCCTCAGTAGGTTCTACACTCAGCCCCTTCAAACCCTGGAGTCATATGATACTAAAGTATAGCTATTGTCTTTCTTCTACATGCCTGTAAACCTTGACTGTCTCCTAAGACTTGATTCAAAGATCCCTACATTCCCCCCAAATCCTTTCTAACCATTCTAGGCTTACCAGTAAATGTGAAGGCCAAGATTCTGTCTACTGAGTAGATGATGCCATCTGAGAACATTGATTATCATTTAATCACTAGTTCCTGGTGATTGACTTATGGATCTTCTTTGCCTCCTAAAAGACTGCCACCAACCTGAGACCAAAATTTTGTGACAGGAGCTTGGAGAAAGGGAAAAGTGGGAAGTGGACATCTCCTACTTGAACCATAGCCAAGTGTGGTCAGTAGAAAAGGGGGGATTTTAAGATAGAGGTGGTTTTAGAAGAAGCCAGCTGAAAACTATGTACAGTGTGCACACATTCCACATTTCATATGTTATGAAACATATACAAGGCTCAGTAAAAGATCATCCATTTGTAGCAATTTAGAAAAATTTTAAATTATAGGATCTTTAAAACTTAATGCAGTGCTGTTGCTTTCAAATGAGCAGAGATGGTAGATGATTTTTGTCATGCAAGAAAACGTGTCTTTTTCTTATAAATAAACGTATGCTTCCAAGTGCTTGAGAGAAGCTCATTTACTTATACTAAGAGTTGCTTTGGGAATTACTTTTGATCTTCTAATTGGGGTGTAATGTTTTCCCCATAGGGAATATAAAAAGAAACTTCTCCCTTACCTAAAAAAAATTTACAGCTTTTGAATTAGCGATGTGTGAATTCAAACTATGGTGTCTGAAATCCTCACAGTTTAGAGTTACATACTGAAAGGTAAAGATGCTTTTCATTGGATATGATTAGATAAAGTGTGTCTTCTTCAAGTCTAAGGTTCCCTGACTCACACATAGCTCAGCAATTCCTAATGGACGTAGTTGATGCTTCTGGGTCATCTTCTTTTGTCCAGATACGTGTTTATGTTCCCCAAATATGTTAGAGAGCGGCAGAGTGGATGATGTGTTAGAAGGAGAATCTGAAATGTGACAGCCAAGAAACAGTGAGTTCAGCCCACTGTGCTAATCCATGGCAGCAATTACTCTAGTCAAACTCAGGGAAAAGCCTTGGTTTCTTTGGGGATAAGGTATTATGTCGGCCAGTAAGAGTAATCACATTGTTAACTTTCTTCTTCCTAAAGCTACTATGTTATGCCACCAACTTGAGATGGTTATGTTAAATAATATGAACTCACATGCACAGATCCTTTGTGTGGATGAAGTAGTTGTTCTATAGGGCAACTTTAGTTTCACTCTACCTTTCCAGAGTTCTCTGTCTGAATCTTTAGCATGAATCAAATGATTCTGAAGACTGGAGGAAACATTAAGATGAACTATGTCGTGTTATGATCTGCTATGAGACAGTATTTCAGGGTAAACCCAAACATCAGCATGCCCTCCTTGACTCTGTCCGTGTCCACTGCTTTCCAAGCTATATTCCCAGAACAGAAGTAACAAGATTTCATTTGCTTTGGAACCCTCCCAGAAACCCACAGCATTAAAAAGAACCATTCTATTGTTAAGTCAGGATGGTGTCCAGTGACAGCAATGAATGAGTGGAAAATGGGCTGTTTAGTAAAACCATCATGAATGTTCTTAATTACACAATTCCATTTTCTGTAATTGGCTTATTCAATTTTTATCTCTCATGTTAGAGAATAATCTGAATAGGAGTTAGAGTCTGTTAATATCGTTATATTTAACTAATGTTGAAGACAATGAAGCAAACTATGTGAGACATTCAGTTGATTTGAACTTCCCTGGACAACAAGAGAGCATCGAGGTTCACAGGATGATGATGAATGGAGGAATAATGGTACCCTTCAGAGACACTTAACCTCTGTTTTCAGGAATAGTCAGATTCAGTGTAAAATGTCTTTAATCCTCAATCCTTGAATGTCTAATATAATCATCTATTTAAAAAAATCAATTTCAAGAGGTTTAAAAAAAGAAAACAAGAAATATAAATGAATATATGATGAGAGCAATTACCCCCTCCCTAATATTAACAGCAGTATTAGCAGGTATTTGTCATGTGCGCAAAGATACTTCCTGAAATTTTGAGAAATCTGCATCAGCCTTCCCCTATTTCATTTGTCAAGTGGCCGCACTGTCCTCTGGGCCACTACCTTAGAGTACTCACTTCAGCTACTGGGAACCAAGAGGTGAACCAAGACGCCAAGCAGAAAAAAAAATTATGTTCTTGTGGTGAAGCATGAGCAAAAAGCAAGAACTGAGCTAGGTAGCTTTAGACAGCGAGC
Source organism: Peromyscus leucopus (assembly GCF_004664715.2). Lineage (NCBI taxonomy): Eukaryota > Metazoa > Chordata > Mammalia > Rodentia > Cricetidae > Peromyscus > Peromyscus leucopus. Next base: position 17,215,857 of record NC_051071.1, on the reverse strand, counting down.
AAGGGAGGAACAGCTCAGCCCAGGAAGTAAGAACTTAATGACAGAAAGCCTTTCCCCTTCTTTAATTAATCTGCTTACTGCCAGGTTCAACTCAACAGTTCACCTCAATATGACCCCACAAACATGTTGGGGGGAGGGTTAAAGAAGAATACATAACCATGCTGACATTTTGGCTATAATTTGGTGATCAAAAATTTCCAGTGTATGCTCATCACCGCCATGTGATTCTTGTAAACACTGTGTTGCATTTCCGCTATGATGACAAAAGTCATAGATAAGACAAGTCCTGAGAAATTCAATCCCAGATGTGATGTCTTGCAAAATGTTCACAAAGATGCTGTGACCTTGTTATTGATATTGGCTTCTTCTGTTACTTGCTGACTGTTTTATTTAGTCATTCTGCAGAACCAGTGATTGGACAGGGAGGGTTCAACTGTTCTCTCACTGTGGTCAATACGCCATGAAATTTGGTAGGGCAATGAGAGGTCAGAGTGCTAAAATAATTCTAAATGACATGACACTTCAGGAAACTAGTAGAAATTCACAGACCAATGTTTGGATATCTTAATAGCATAATAAAAATATGTACACATGTAGGCATTTTCATCATCATGTATCATACCAACAATAACTCACTACTGGATTAACTTTTTCAATATTTTCCAGATATATAGTGAAATACAGAGATCCCAAGAAGGCTAATTGTTGTATTTCCTTTCTTATATATTTGAGTTATGTGAATACACTGTATTGTGGTTTGGATCTGAAGTGCCCCCTATGGATCAAGCTTTTAATGCTTAGTCCACAGCTAGTGAGGCTACTTTTGGAGGCCATTGAATATTTAGGATGTGGAGTTTGACTTGTAGGATGGAGGTCACTAAGGTTGAAGGTTATAGCTGGACCCCCTTCTCTCTCTCTCTCTCACTCCACTACCATGTGAACAGCCCCTGCCATGTGCTCCCACTACCACCCACTGAACCATTCTGTCTTGTCATCTCTGCATGGTGGTCTGTAGCCCCCTGTGCTGATACATTTTTGTCAACCTTATACTGTTTACTCTCCTTGGTTGTTTTGGGTCATGGTGTTTAGGACAGCAACAAAAACCAACTAAGACACCCCTGAAACTGTAAGACAAAATGAATCCTTCATCCCTTAAATTGTTTCTGTCAGATGTTTTGGTCACAGCAAAGTGGGTGCCTAGAGAACTTGAAATTATACAAAGGAAGGAAGTGATGGCTGTAGATTCCACCTGGTGTCAAAGAATGGGTGATTCTTTTTTGTAGTAGGTAACTTAGAGTGCTTCTCACTTCCCTCTTTCCACGGCTACTGCCTCTCATAAGGGGATCTTCTCTTGAGTCCTTCATCTGTGTGGATCCGGGACGGTGGATAGGAACTGGCTTGATGTTTATGTTTCTATGAGATTATGGGTGGGGGGGGGCGCTTAGCATCTGTGGATGCTAAGGGCAACAATCGGCTCTTCTCCTTGTTCTTACTCAGTCACGCCATTCCAAAAGCAGCACCAAAAGAAAATGTGTATTTACTAAATTTGCTTTGTGCCGACTTGATACAATCACATACAAAGCTCTGGAGAAAACTCAGGAACTCATCTCTCTAGAGTTCTGCAAATTCATGTCTAGTTTGTCTGAAAATGCTATGTTATGGTCTTCAAATGGCAGAATGTAGCATGATTTCTGCTAAGCTTACATGTCTCTATTAAATAATTGACCTTACAGGAGTGGTCAAATCATACTCCAGGACAATGACCTAGATGAGGAACAGAGATCCATACTCCTTCAGGGTGATGACCTAAGAAGCTGGCTCTCCCACAGTCTCACCTTTCCCACCTAGAGGTGGACAAAGAGAACACTGAACACGGTTGATATTTGACAGGACACAAAGTCCATAGAAATTTCTGAAACGTTTCTTTACTGTTTATCAGGGGGCTTTCATTTGACATTTGTTACGTCTTTTTATCTTATCCACTGTTTCCCAAGAGAAATTTCATAAAGTAGCGTCTTCTTCACAGCCTAGTGAAGGCTTGTGTGATGAAAGCAGCAGGAGTTCTTTTTTAAGAGAAATTCTTGCTCTGCCTCCAGGTCTGCCAGGGGAACAAAATACAATTCAGAGCATCACAGAGCTAATGATTATCATGGCCAAGTCCAAGCAGCCCAAAGTACTACATTTGGTTGTAAGCCCAGAAAGTATAGTTCAACAGGACCTTTGTTTGGAATAAACTTTGCATCTAGGGATCGGGGCTGTCTTTTCCATTTATTCAGAATTTTCATATTCTAGGGACTATGGCATCCTCCCCACTCCCCTTTGTTTTCTGGATACAGTTCTTCACTATTCTCTGTGGGCTCTAGATTTTCTATGGTGCATATTGTTTGATAAATGATTATCTGGGGAAGGAAAAAAATGGAAAAGTACAAGAAAAAAACTCAGAGATTTAAATCTGAGTAAAAATACAACTTTTTTTTTTTTAAAAAAAAAACAACTATTAATATACCACGTCATAAAATGAGTGTATTGTGAGCATGGTGATTATTCTGAGGATATATGTGATTTCAGGTCACAGCTATAAGTCCATGTGGAGAACAGAGGAGTTAGCAAAATGTGACAATGTACACATGGGCCCTGGACAAGCCCATTGCCACACTGAGTCCTTCCTGATTTGAAGAATTTCTTCATAAATGGAAAGCCATTGTTATGATAAAATGGTAAGAGAGACCTTTGCTCTCCCTCAGTGTAGGGAATACACTCGAATGGACCAATCTTGAGAGGTTTCCTTCAAAGTGTGTGCCACCAGCTCAGTGTCCTGCTCAAGACTCTTCCGGAGCTCTTGTCACATGAATTCTGTCTCTTGGGTGCTCTGTTGGATTATTTTTACTAATATTCCTAGGTGTTCTTCACTCACCAGGGAGGACTTGTCACTTCTGAAATATACTCTGAATTGTTTCGTTCCATTGTCTCTGTCCATTTCTTCTCTTCTGTTGGGTACACTAGTCCCCAAACTCTCCATCACTGCTTGTCAAATTGTCCAGTCTAAATGTCACTTTCAGCTTGTGAAATATCAGAAATCTTTTGCTACTGTCACCAAGACATTCACCTCACTGATGCTCTCCCAGCTTCTTTGGCAGTTCCTAGGGTATCTCTATGTGCAAAGTAAATGATTCCCTGAGATGGGCTTCCAAAGTAGCTTTATTCATCCTTGAATATTCCATTCTTCTGGGCAAATAGCTGTACATGCACACTCCATACAAGCACATTATATACAGTTTGATGGGTTGTTGTCATGGATGATCAGGCAGGTCTATTAAAAAGTATGATAGAGAAGTATCCTGAAAGAGAGTTGGAAGCATGCTCTTGGATCAGAAGAGTAAATATTGTGAAAATAGCTATCCAATTGAAAGCAATCTATAGATTCAGTGAAATCCCAATCAAACACATAACTCTGTTCTCCACAAAAATATAAAAAGCAAGCTTATATTTTATACAGAAACACAAAAGACTCCACATAGCCAAATAATTCCTGATCAAACAGAATGTTGCAGGGGGTGTTATTCTGACTGATTACAAGCTGTCCTACAGAGCTAGAGTAACAAAATCTGCATGGTATTGAACAAAAATGGACTCATAGATTCATGGAGCAGAAGACCCAGATATAGTCCCACACAATTATAGACACCCGATTTTTGACAAATAGGTACAATATATATGCTGGAGAAAATGCTTTTAAAAATGGAGACTGACATATAGAAGAATGGATGTCTATGGTGGTTTATCTTGGCTTTCAACTTGATTAGATGTAGAATGAAGTAGGCATGAAGCATCTGGCACTCATGTGGAGGATTTTCTTGATAAGATTTCTTGAAGTGGGAGGACCCAGCACAATGCGGTGGCACTTTCTGGTGGTAGGCCAGATAAAAGCCCATGGAGGAAGGAACTTTGCTTTCCACTTGTTTGCCTTCACTCTTGCTGGCAAGCTGCTGCTGATTTCGTCCTTGGTATTGCAACCCAGCTTTTTTAGGTTTCCAACACAGATTGTAGACCACAAGTTCTCCAGGACTCCTCCACGGCTTTTGTGTCTGAATGGCACTTCCCAGCTCACCCAGTCCTTTGGGACTGAGCTACTCCCAGGTTCTTGTTTTTTTTTTTTTTTTTTTTTTTTTCCAGTGTGAAGTATCAATTGATAGGCTACCCAGATCATATCATGTAAGCCACTCTAATAAATCCCTGTCTTAATATGCATTCATTCTATTGATTCTGACACTCTGACTAATGCAATGCATAATGCTTCTCCCAGAAGTCATGGGCTTTATAAAAACAAAATCACAATTAAATAAACTCAATACCAACTTTAAGATATTGCTCTATCAACTGCTGGCTAAATGGTTCCTAGAAGCACCCACCCCCAAGAATACTATCCATTGTTGTAGGTCTTTGTTACCCATGAGAACTTCATGGTAAGACCCTACTGCTGAAGATGCCATGCACTTGAGCTACAAGAACACTAAATCAATTTAGAACAGAGTGAAAGCTCATTCCCTGCTTGCTAGTGATCATCATGCCAGAAAGTGCTGTGCATCCTGCTGGAGGAGAGATTGCATTAATGATCTCACCTAGGTGTAGACTGTGTTTGCTATAATAATGACCCACCATAAAAGATATGCCCACTGGTACAGTAAAGGCACCACTATAATGGAGTAATCTAATTACTTTGTGATTAGATTGTAAGACCACTTTTTGAGAGGGAATACACTTCTGGTACTATGAATCTGTCCAAAAGCCTGTGGCACACAAGGCCATGGCCCAAGGAGGAACATACTACCATTATTTCTGAAAATGACATGTTTTCAAAACTTCTTGTAAATATTTATGTTTCTCCCCATAAACTAGTGCCATCTCTTCCAGGATCAAAGAAGCTGGGTAATGAAAGGACTCACCTGATCAAAGAACTGGGAGTAAGAAAATATTAGACACTCAGCCCTAAATGGTACACCTATGTCTTAAACCCCACAGGTACCCCAATGCCTAGAGCACACCACAGAATAGAAAATGGAAAGAATGTTAAGAGCCAGGGAATGGGAAGAAAATACTTTTCCTTTTTTTTTTTTTAATGAAACACTGACAGGTATACTTGCCATATAGTAATTCCTGTTTTCAGACTTTCCGTTTTGAGTCTGTAGGAAGAGGACTATATATAAGATATTCTGAAAAGTGTTAGGGGGAAAATACCTCCAACTTGTCAATAAAATTAACCACTTGGGAAAACGAGCAGAATTCTGGTTTTAGGGCTGCAGTGTTAGCTCAGAGGTTAAGAGCACTTACCGTTCTTGCAAGAACCCAGCTTCAGTTTCCAGGACCCACTGGACAGCGCACAACCATCTACAGTTACAGGGGGACCCAATGCCCTCTTCTGACCTCTGCAGATGCAAAGTGTGCATGTGGTGCACACACACTCACACAGGCAAAACATTTATACTTTTATAAAAAGGATGTTGGAACAACAACGTTTATAAACAATATAAACACCTTATGTACATTTTATAAACATTATAAAAAGTATTTATAAAACACTTAAAAATCTTTGAAATAAAAATAATTTTTAATTGTGTTTGATGAAAGTGTTACATATTTTACATACACACACATATATACATATATACATATGTGTGTGTGTTCCTAAATATTACCTGCTCAGTCTGTATCATGTAGTTTTTATGTATGTTTTCAGAGCTGACTGTTTGATGTTGAATAAGGAATTTATGTGCTCTTCCTTGGAGAAGACTATTTCTCCCACTCTTAGCAACTTCGTTGTCTGGAGTTCTTTGTGTATGGTTGGGACCTCATGGTCTTCCACATACATTTAGGCAAGTCTATTGTTATTGTCCTTGTTCAGCTCACATTTAGGCAATCCTATTTGTTAGACTTTATGGGTGTGGATTCTGACACTACTGGGAGACACAGTCTCCCAGCAAACTCCACGATCCTCTGGCTCTTCAAATCTTTCTGCCCTCTCTTCTGCAACATTCCACAAGTCTTAGATGAGATAGCCTCAGCCATTGGGACTGGACTCCACAATTTACCATTTTGATTGGTTGCAGTTTTTCTGTAGTGGTCACCATTTGCTGCAAAGAGCTGTTTCCTTGGTTAGGGGTGAGATGGTATAGTTACACTTATAAATATTTAGAATGTAGGTAAGGATTGTGCTGGTTTGGTGAAGTAGTAGTTGTATGATCCAAGATCCATGATCCATGACTTGACTCACCCTGGGTAGTTGGCTAGGTTTCTGTTGTCTGGCATGATTTCCCTCTTGTTTCTTGGGAAGCGGTTCTTAAGTCCAATTAGAGAGCCGTCGGTTTGCTGCCAAGGTGTATGTGTAACTACTACACCCCTGAGGTTAGCGTGTGTGTGTGTGTGTGTGTGTGTGTGTGTGTGTGTGTGAGAGAGAGAGAGAGAGAGAGAGAGAGAGAGAGAGAGAAAGAGAGAGAGAGAGAGAGAGAGAGAGAGAGAGAGAGAGAGAGAGAGAGAGAGAGAGAGAGACTGGACATGATGCTGTTCTTCAGCTGCTTCTGCTGCTGCCAAGATAGGTGTACCACTACTCCACCCTTAAGATTAGTGTGTGTGTGTGTGTGTGTGTGTGTGTGTGTGTGTGTGTGCACTTTTGCCTATTTCTCTAAGGACATTTCATCTGGATTTGTATGTTCATTGACTGTGTAGAAATACAGATTATTGTATATTATTCTGATTGCTTTACTTCACTGGGTTTCACTGGTAAGTCTTCTAAACTACCTGGAAGTCCCATGGATATTATCAACATGGTAAGATTAAAGTTAAAAATGGTGACCTCATGTGGTTCCCTAGCTTATGGCTATAAAAGTCTGTGTCGGTGTATGTGCCTTTACAAACTTCCCCTGCATTTCCCTTTTCTCCCTAACTGCTCTCAAATGCCTTAAACCATGCTTCGCTATTTCTAAACTTCCATGCAAGATGATGTTTTCCACAAGCACTCACAGAAATGTATCTATAGCCATAATTTATAAGTCATTTTACTGTTGCCTTTGTGTATAATCCTCATACTTGACTCTGAAGACCCCAGGAGAGGGGAACAAGGAGGCTTCAGATGCGGAGTGATTGGCTCTTGAAATACTAGTAATGACAGCTCTTCGGGGCCTTCACTTGGAGTATCATTGATTGTTGGTTTCTAAGTTTGGTACTCAATGGGTGGAGAGCGTGAGTGGTACTTAATGTGACCATACACTTTACTATTCACAGTGGATCAGAAAGGGGGGCAAGTACTACAGCTGCTGTTTGATTCTATAGGAAAAGATGCTGGGTGAAACTGACAGAGAAGTAGAGATCAGCATTGAACACATATCTGATGCAAAACTGAGAACTTATTAAACATTGTTGTCAGGGTCTCCTGACTTAGAAAGTGGTACATGTCAATCATCCTTACAGGAAAAAGAAAAAGAGCTAAGTTACATCAACGGCGGCAGAGATGTGGTGGGAATACCGCTTCAGGAAGAGACTGATGAAATAACCAACGCTGGCACCAGATTTGTTCACAAATTCTGGCTATCAAGGCCCATGTTGTTGATTTTTTGAGTTTTTATTTCCTTATTCATTTTTGCAGTTGTGGGAATCATTTTGTTAACCCACTGAAACAAAGCCATAGACTTAGAAAACACACAAGCAAATGAAAGGCTTGGTGGGAACAAGTCATCAGCATTAGTAACAACTGCAAGTGGTAAGGAAGCACGTTCCGGGACCTTCACGGAAGTGGCAACAGCGAAGTTCGCATTACTGTAGGACTTTTGACTGTACCAAACACAAGTTAGTAGCTGCAGGAGTCTCGTTGCTTTAAAATGTTTAGTGCCACGGGTGACAGTCTACTTGCATTCATGATTCTAACAGGAAACTTAGAATAAAGCTATATAGAAATTACAATGGGTTTAAGATAACATTTTAATTAATTATTTTATAATTCCTTGCACGCACATAATGCGTTTTGGTCATACTCATCTCTTACTCCTCCTCTGGCTCCTCCAGATCCACTCCCATCCTACCCATCCCAGCTTTATTTATGCTCTTTTTGCTTTACTTTTTACGTTTTACATAGCCCACGAGGTCCAATCTGTTCTGTTCATACACTCACAGGTATGATGACCTCCACCAGAGTGTGGTCTACCTAATAGGGATCATACCTTTAATAAATCTGACTTTCCCTCCCCCAGAAGCCGTCAACTGTCAATCCCTCTCACCGAGGGGAGGGGACTCATGAGCCCCCAGCCCTTTGATCTGGGAATATTGGCTGGTTTGATTCTGCACAATTCTTGTGCTGGTAACCACAGCTGCTGTGAATTCTAAATTTTAAATTTTGAATTTTAAAATTTGAAGTAAGAATTTTAAACATCCTCTCAGGATGTCTAAAGAACAGGGTGCAATGTCACATGCTTTTCATCCCAGCACTCTGGGGTCAGAGGCAGAACTGGTCTACATAGTAGGGCCATATATAGGGAATCCAAGTACCAACAGTTACTTGGATAATATTTGAAGGCAGTACTCAAGGGCTGGAAGTCAAGCAGGTGTCAGATTCAGCCTACCCAAGTGTTGCTGGCATTTGCCACCCAGTTCAACATCTTTTATTCATGTGGATCTAAAATAGTTGACATCTGTTTCCCATGCAATAGTCACTGCAGAATTTAGACTGCTCCAGTATTCCCACCGGATTTCAATGAAAGCTCAACCTATCAGTGAGACCGCACCTCTGGAAATCTCAGCCGAAAACCTAAAGTCACATTCTTCCAATTCTACCTTCTTGCTAAGCACACCTCTCTCCTCCCCTTTCCAACTTCCTCTCTCCCTTTTTCCTATCTCTTCCTCCACTCATGCACGTCACACTCCCATTTTGAATCCATCCCAGAGAAGTTAAGAAATGATTCTGATTTTCCCCCCTCAATTTTGAGGCCTTCTTGTATAATGACACTGAGGTGAAAGGGTGAGAGACTTGTCCTCCACATCTGACAATGTTCACATACTTCAGGTGCCAGTTCATGTTTCCTTAAGTTTGCGGGACTCTTAAGTCAATGTGATCCTGGGTTCAAAGAGGCAGTTTTAGACTTTCATTACCTTTGCTAAAAGTTTTAACTATCCAAATGCCAAAGCTACATTTGGATGGAGCCGGCGTGAGCTAAACTCAGTGTTTTCACATCTTCCATCAGTCTTTGGGAGGATGTGTTTCGTAGTCTCCAGACCAATGTGAACAGTCCAATATTCTTGAATTTCTAAATCGACAAAAATCTCAAGGTAAGCAACAAAGCTCTCCTTCCTCTTGACCTGGTGGTCTCCAATGACTTAGAACTAGGTTTGAACATTCAGATAAGGGTGTTCTGTGATCCACAGGTGAGTTTTCAAACACAAAGCTCTTCACACATGATCCCTCTGTCTGCTGCTCCCAAATCATTTCTTCATAGCACACTTTCAGCCAGTTCGTACAGAATTGCAAAGTGCCCCAGCCCATGAGACCTCAACTTTTTTTTTTTCTTTTTTTTTTTTTTTTTTTTTTTTTTTTTTTTTGGTTTTGAGACAGGGTTTCTCTGTGTAGTTTTGGTGCCTGTCCTGGATCTCGCTCTGTAGGCCAGCCTGGCCTCAAACTCACAGAAATCCACCTGGCTCTGCCTCCTGAGTGCTGGGATTAAAGGCGTGTACTACCACTACCACCCAGCAAAACCTCAACTCTTGCTCAAGCTTCCAGAAGCCTCAGAAGGCATGTGCCTTTGGGGGACATTATGGATCTTTCCTACTCCTATTCTATAATCTTCTGAGGAATCCCTTTAGTAAATGTACATGAGTGTTGTCTTCATCCTCAGTTGAATTTTATATGGTACATTTTTTGTTGTTTTATAATTTCATATACATATATGTGAATTTTTTCTATCGAATCCAGTCCCCATTTCCTCCCCTTCAATTACCACTTGTCTCCCTCAGCTTCATGTGCTCTCTCTTTTTTTTTCTTTAACCCAGTGAGTCCTCTTAATGTTGCCCATATGTAGATAGGTACAGAATGTCTACTGGAGCATGAGGCACATTGTGAAAGTGGTACGTAAGTGTGTTCCAGTATTAACTTGTTTATGTACATATATATATGCACATATATATGCCAACTGAAAGTCATATATACATATTTATTTGACTCATTTGGATCCTATTGTTTTGACTGAGCTCCTTTCTGGAAGGCCCAAGAATATTGTTTTTGTGTTTCTTGTTTTACTTTTGAAGAGAGGAAGCCCTCGCTGGGGGCTTTATTTACGTCATTAAATTTATTTAGCCCTGCCAATAACTCTACAAAAATGATGTCCTCCTGCCCTACATTATGAATGAAGAAACAAAAGCTCAAGCAGTTTGATTTGGGGGGTCACACAGCCCCTGTTAAGTGGAGCAGACCTCTGGTCCTAAGGTTCTGATGTGCTGCCTACTATACTGCATGGTCTCCCGGAGAGTTTGTTTTTCAATTCAAATCTCTGAAGTAGATGCTTCCTCCACCTCCTTCTTCTTTTTGAGGAAAAAAAAAACTATATTGTCTCTCATCCTCCTACAAGCTTAAAAAGTACCTAATCACAGAGCCAGGGAACTGTTCAGAACCTTAGGTAGCATTCACATAATCCCTTCTGTGCTTTTCCATGGAAGTTGGCAGGCCAAGACAATGTACAGTGTTTTCTGAAATAGTCCATACTTTAGTGAATGTGAAAACGTCACAGTGATGTTCAAGGGCAGAGATGTGATCTCTCTTCATCTATCCCACCAAGCCAAAAACACCGAGAATCACTTAAAGGCAAGGTCAATTGCCCCTGGGAAAATTGAGAAACTTGGGCTTTCAGAAACCAGGGCCAGATAGGAAGGGAAAAGCAGCTAGGGTGGGTATCCTGAGTCATGGGCTGTCATCCTAAAACCGGACGGACCTAGCACAAGGTACAATTAGTTGCCCTAGTATTGAAAGGCTTCTGCTTGACCCTTGCTGCTGCCTTATGGCACTACTCTGTAGGATTCCCACTTATATCTAAAAGCAAGAACACACACACACACACACACACACACACACACACACACACACACATACACAAGCATGTATTCAGCCCCGCAAAGGACGTTTCAAGCTTTTGATTATGTGACAACACTCAATGTAAGCATCATAAGGGTATGTGTCTACATGTTCTAGAAAGTTCTTGGGCGGTGGGCTGTAAGTATACCTTCTACCCTTGCCTTATTGCTGCATCTACTCTCTCCCTAAGCAGTTAGTAGCTAAGGGGGGATTGAGTCTCTTCCTCATTTGAGTTTATATGAGTGTAGAAGTTCCCAGAAGTGATGATAGTTTACATCAAGATAATCCAGGCTACAGGTAGGAATCTCCCCTGTGTTATAATCCTGTAAACTATTTCTCAAAACTTAGAAAAAGAATCCAAATCCATTCTTGGGCTAAATAATATTCTACTACATACTTTTTTTTTGAGACAGGGTTTCTCTGTGTAGCCCTGGCTGTCCTCTCTCTGTAGACCAGGCTGGTCTCGAACTCACAGAGATCTGCCCGCTCTGCCTCCTGAGTGCTGGGATTAAAGGCATGTGCCATCACCACCCAGCTACTACATACTATTTTTATACTCACAATTTTATGTATCTTTTCTTACAGAAGGATTCCAAAGTTTGGTAGGTTTCTAGCTAGGCAAACACAGGTCTGTGTTTTCTAGATCCACTGTGGTTGTATGCCGCTTTCCCCTTAGCTGTATACAGCCTCATGCCATCTCAATTTCAAAAATTTTATAAGTGACATATAATATGCACATAAAGTGGAGATGTAATAGATGGGATTAACAATAGACATTTTGGTGCTGTTTTCTCCCTCTTCCATGAGTGATGCATGGACATTCTTTTGTGTGTGTGACCATGTGACCAGTGCAGAGATCTTGATATAGCTATTTTTTCCATGTAAATTTTGTAGAACTGAGTGGCAAGTGACATTTCAGGGGTTGTACAAACATCTTTGATATATCTGCCTAATGCTATAGCTGTTCTTCAATCTCAAATTAAAATTATTTTATGTAGTTGGTGAATTTTATAATGCATGCATGTTCCTTGTCAAGGTTTCATAACACACTTTTAAACAGGTTTTGCTCTTTAAAAACTTTAAAAATTATTTTTCTATTTATCACATATGGTAAATTTCACTTCATAACTACACCATTCAAAAATATCTAATGGACTCAACTTTTTTTATTTGGACTTAGCTACATAGTCTACACCAGACCCTAGGTTGTCCTGGAACTTATGGCACCTAGGTTTGCAGCAACCCGACTGCCTCAGCCTCCTTCATGCTGGATTACAGGTGCAAGGCAGTTCATTTGACTGGACCCAGCCCAGCCATTGTAAGGAACCAGCAGGGGTTGGGGATTTAGCTCAGCAGTAGAAAACTTGCATAGCAAGCGCAAGGCCGGGGGTTCAGTCCTCGGCTCCAGAAAAGAGGAAAAAGGAACCAATTATTACCTCCTATCCCTCCATAAATTTTATATTGAATTCTCAACATTCCTTGTGAAGTCTCATGAATAACCATGGGAATACCCTAGTAATGGGGTCAAACAAGAGAGTGAAGGGTTTTTTTTTTAAAACCAGAGCCAAATCCAGATGTTGCTGGAATGCCTACCTGCTGATAAGTTGGGCCATGAGGCAGCCATCCCTGAGGACAGGAGCCAAAGGAGAGGAGAAGGTAACTGCTGGAATAGGATGGACCATGAGGCTATGCTGTGGGATAATGCTTTTGTACACTGGTTTAATAAACACTGATTGGTCAGTAGCCAGGCAGGAATTATAGGTGGAATAAGCAGACAAGGAGAATTCTGGGAAGAGGAAGGAGAGTCAGGAGACACCAGCCTGCCATCCAGATAGCAGCACACAATGGCACACAGGTAAAGCCATGGAACATGTGGCGACATATAGATTAATGAAAATGGGCTGAGTTTAAGTGTAAGAGCTATTCAGTAGTAAGCCTGAGCTAATGACCAAGCACTTTTAATTAATATAAGCCTCTGTGTGTTTACTTGGGTCTAAGTGGCTGCAGACCAAGCAGGACACACAAAACCTTCTGGCTACAAGACTGAGACTCAGAAGAGAAACCCAGGACAGCTACTTGCTGAGTATTTGGTTGGGGAAATCATTTTTTGCAGCCTCCATTCTTACAGAATGTGTCTCAGGTCCCACTTTGAAACTGAGAAAGGCTGGAAAGCATTTCTCTGAACTCATCTACAGGCCTGGGATCTGTGCTCGCCTATGGACAGGGCTGGGGCCCAAGTTATAACTCATTCTGTCTTTACCCATGTGAGCACCCTGCCAAAGAACTCCACTTTTAATTGAGATTAACCTCACAAACAGCTTCCTTTTTATTCAATGAATATGTGTATCTATAGGAATATCTAAAGCCTTTCCTCCAGGCATGTTCTAGTCTGCCTGCTTCACTCGGAATTAATAATAAGCCACATATAATGATCTGAATTTAAACCCTGAGTCACAAGATTTAAAATTTCTTTGAAGGGGCTTATTATTTTCCTGCATATGTTCTTGCTTCCATGTGGGAGCCTATTTTCAGGTTCCTAGTGGCTTTACTCAGCTGATCTGCATAGAGAGGATGATTGGACCATGGGCCTGAATGCAGGTATCTGAGATGGTCTGCACTTGGTTGTGCTGGGGAGAGGCCTTTGCTCCACCCCTTGGCGTTTTTATAAATACCCTAGGGCAGAGACAGTCTGGGCTGGTTGGAATAGGATCCAGGCCCTCTCGAGGCTATCCTGTATTTTCTATCTGTTTATCTCCACACTCTAAATCCTTCTATTTAATATTTCCTGGTGCTCTCACTTAAGAAAACTCTGGGGAATTGTGGGGTTGGTGGGTAAACGCCCCACACTTCCACGTATAAGATTCTCTACTGAATGCCTGCTTTCTTGTTTCAACTGGAGGTGCCCTCCCCAGCTCTAGGACAGCTATTAGGTGTCATGTCCTCCACAGACCTGCTGCTTTTTTTCCCATCATCCCATTCTCCCTGTGCACTTGCCTCTTACAAACTGCTCACTTCTTACTCATGGGACTTTTGAACAGTGATATCACTGTTCTCACATCACAAGCCCTGATAAATCATCTTAATTATATATCATTTTTCTTGAACTTTGTTCCTTCTTTCTCTTTTTTGGGTGTGTGTGTGGCAGGGGGGGGGGAGTGTCCCTGCAAGCATCATCACAGCTGGTAGGAAAACAAACCATGAGAGGCAAGAAAGAAAATTTGGTTCAGCCCAACTTAGTCCATGCTGGTTCAAACATCTAGAAAGTCTGGCACCAGGCCAGTTTATTGTAAGCATATTTAAACACAGTATAATTTTGGGAAAAAAAAGCTTCCTGGTGTAATACAATCCCCAGTGCACAAGGAGGCATAATTACATTGAAACTCAACTCAAAGTACATATGACCATGAATATGGGTTCTAGAGAAAGTCTGCATGTATTAGCTGAAGGGCCTAGGGGAGGATCTGGCATGTCTTGGTCATACAGATAGCATAGAGATCATTTGAACTATACAGTATATGTGACATCTCCTCTAACGATGGCTTCTATTGACTGGGAAGAAAAGATAAAGGTCTAGGGAGGGAGAGTCTGGGATAAGCATTCTAGGGAATTTGGGTGAGCTCTGGCTCTACAGATAAATGTCACAAGGTCCTTAGTTACATGCACTCCCAGCCTTCTCCTTTGAGGAGACAAAGTGGTGGTAGTAGTAGTCTGTGGGCACAAGGAACTTTGTGCTTCCAATATCTTTTATCTCCTACTTCTCCAGCATTAATATACACCTGGCATCTCCTAGTGTTGGAATTCCAACTTCTTAGGATCATTGCTACACGGGTGATGTAATGCCTCAATGCAGCATGCTTTTCTTACAAATTAATAGTGCATTTCCCCAAAGGCTCCTTTGGTCTCCTGACTGTAAGGGGGGAAAGTGCTGCTCACATCACAGAAGTGCTGTCTCCCTCCTCTGAACCATTGCATACCCATTGCTAACCTGCTCTTATTCCAAACCCAGGAAATCCAAGCTCCTCTCTTACATAGGAGCCATTTGGCAGTATGTAAGGTTGGAGTTTAATTATTTTGAGGATGAATAATAAAGAGGATTACTGGCACTATCTAAAGAGGCCCCTAAAGAAAGCCAGATGATTGCCAGCTACCTAAGACGATAATTGCCTTCTAAGAATGGGTAGTGGGAGGACCTGCCTATGGCCTTTCCTTCCCTGAGCTAAACAAAGGGGAAGCTGGAGAGATGTTTCTGGAGGCTGGTACAGGCTTGATTCTCATTCCCGGAAACCTTCCCAGAAGATCCAGCTATCACAATGGAGAGGTTCCCAGTTCTGTGCTTTAACCCACTTCATGAATTGGGCTGCCAGCAGTGGAAGCTTGGGCCTGGTTATTAATTTCAGTCAAAACAGGCATTGAATGTTTTAAATGAGCTCTTCAGAACAGCAACAGAAGGATAATCATCTGAGTCCTTTTTTAATTTGCTTTAAGCAATACAATAGGCCTATTATAGAACTAAAGCAGAAATTGCAAAGCCCAATGGGGGCCCAGCTTAATGTCAGCTACCGTTTATTGAGTGCCTACTATATGCCAGAATTGAACAGAATATGCGGTGGTCCCCCCAGAGTATTCTCACCCCCCAGCAAAGTTAAGATTTTAATACTTACACCCTAAATGTTATACTAAGGATAAACTCATTTCACACACTGTTTGGCATCTGCTCTGCCCTCATAAATGGCAGCAATCACTTTGCCCTTGTTTCATCTTCACAGAAACCTGGTGAGGTAACCGGCATTTGTCTCCTCAACATGAAACCTTCAAGGTCTTGTGCACAGAAAGTATTAATAATGCTGCCGAATTGGCAACATGTTACAACATACAGAATGCATTCGTGTATACTGTTCTCTCTAATATTCAAATCCTACTTTTGACGTAGGGATTATTTTCACCATTTTCCTCTGAGAAGGAAAGCCCTCATGGTCATATGATGAATCTGGGCCTCACACGCATCAAAACCCCTTGGTGGAAAGCTTCTCTGAGGAGCCATGCTCTGAAGGTGAGCATTGGTGTGGCAGAGCCTGCTGATCCTAACCCCGAGCACCTTCACCTGATGGGACAGGATTCTGGCTGAGGTTACAGGTTGGAAATAAGATGATGAATTTCCCAAAGGTCTTGCAAATATTTCCTTAAGGATGGATGATATAATAAGGCTGTGTATATCATACCTTTTTTACATTAATATGTATGTATAATAGTATTTAATTATCACAAACTTGACAACTAAATACATCATCATAATTTATTAACTCCTAGTTCTGGAAGCTAGACCTCTGATATCCAAGCAATCTAACTAAAACCCTTGTGTTGGTACCACCACATCTCCTCTGAGGCTGTAAGGGAGACTCTGTTCTTGCTTCCTTCAGCACCAATGGATGCCAGCAGTCCTGAGCTGGTGGCTTAGCCTCTGCCTCCGCCTTCTGCTTGCCATCTCTTTTATTGACTCTCTGTATCTATTTCAAATCTCCATCTAGATTCCCATATTATATATATATATATATATATATATATATATATATATATATGACTCCCTTAAGACCCCACAAGAGAACCTGTAAGCAGAAGTTTCTCTCCTGCCTTCTGCTTCCCAAATACTTGACTTGGAGGCTTAATATTACTTATAAATTCTTGGCCTATAGCTCAGGCTTATTACTAATGAGCTCTTACACTTAAATTGACCCATACTTCTTATCTATGTTTAGCCACACGGCTTGGAACCTTTTCTCAGTATGGCATTTTCATCTTGCTTCCTCTGCATCTAGCTGCATCCTAACTCCACTTTTCCTCTTCCCAGAATTCTCCTAGTCTGGTCACCCCACCTTTACTTTCTGTCTGGCTATACTTCCTGTCTGGCTAATGGCCAGTCAGCATTTTATTAAACCAATTCAAGTGAGAGATCTTTACAGCATACAAGAGCATTATCCCACAGCAAGCACCCAGGAAAATCTCTTTTCAAGACCCTTCACTTAATCACATCTTTTGCTATATAACATAATAGTCATCTTTTTCCAATAAAGTGATGTTCACAGGTTTTTGGAATTTAGCAAGTGCATGCATCCTTGAGTGCCACCATTCTCCCTACAACTTCATGGGCTGTCTCTCTTGTAGAAAACAGAGATGGTGGGACCCAAAACATGGGCTATGCTCCATCCATTCATCTTCTAAATGTAAGGTCTTTAAGTCTGAAGCTGGGCCCTTCTCATGTTAAATGTCACTAAGAATGGGCTGCGAACTAGATGAAGTTCTTGAAAACCTCTGTCTACATTTTGCTCCTGTATTCCATAGTCTTTTCTTCTAGCAATTCCTTGAGAAAGGACTTACTCTGTATCCCAAGCCAGGCTCAAATTCATGGCAATCCTCTTGTCTTAACTTCCCAAGAAACTGGCCTTAAATACCAGCCATTATGCCTCATCCTATATCCAATTCTTAGTCACATGCCACTCCTAGCCTCCTTACTATAGAAAATTCCCCTCCCATCTCTAGATTTCAATGGCATCTTTTCTATCTCCTTTAAAAAAACTGTTTTGTGGTTAATACTTTCATCTTGCACCATTGCAATATATGTGTTTGCCTCATCTCTCTTCCAAATTTGAGTTCTGGGACCTTCCACCAGGATGACCAGAACAGTCTTTCTACTGATCTTCAACCTCCACTTTTTCTACCCTGACATCTATTCCTCACCCAGAAACCAGAGTGGTCTCTTTACAATCAAAACCAGATTTTATTATCGCTACTTAAATGACTTCAAGCCACTTGTTGTCATTCAGACTAAAGTTCCACCTCCTCACTATGGACTCAAGATTCTGTGTGAGCTGCAAAACCATCGCCAACCATCGCCAGCAAACGTGCTAATCTTCGGCCACTTCCTCTCAACACCTGCCCTTGTGCAGATTTAAATGTGTGCTGTTCTAGAAGACCATCAGCATTGAGGCAGCCATCTGGAAGTTACAGTCCTTCCCATCCACAGGCTATGACCTGTGCCTTTTAACGTGAATTCTTCCTCCCATTCTAAAGATTAAAAATCTATGCTAGTAGAAAAGCTAAGCAGTGTAATAAAGTGTGAGGGAGGAAGTACAAACGATGTTCACCACTGCATTACTTCTAATGATGAAAAACTACAAGTGACCTACAGTTACCAGCAGAGAAATGATTGAATTATGTTGAGTCGAGCACAAGCAACTAAGAGGCCATTAAAAAGAATAACATGATAGCTGTCTGGGACTGGAACATTAGGGTAAAACAGGAAATCTCTTCCTGGATAGGAGGTTTCTTGGAGGAAGAGACAAAAATGTTTAAAATCCATTGTCAGCTGGATGCCGTGGTATGGCCTATATACTTCCAGCTGGGCAGGAGAATTGCTTGAGCCTAGAATTTACTAAGTCCCATTGAATTACAATGCATGCATTTTAAAGGACTGAATTTAATAGAATATAAATTGTATCTCACTAATGTTACTTCAGGAGAAAAATACAATAGAAGTAACGAACCTACAAAGAAAAACTGTCTTATTATATAACATGCATGCAAGTTATAGGAAAAATAATTTCAATATACAATGTATCCATCATTATCAAATAAGGTATATAATTATATTATAGATGCACAATATGAATGTATATGTCCATGTGTATTTGTGGAAAACATGGCAGTGATGTGTGACCTTAGAACAACTGGCCTCGTGGAGGGCTTGAACAGTGATTTCAATGTTTTAGCCCACAGGAATGACTTTGCCTGAAGTGCTTGACTATCGGACACATTCCAAGTGAAGATTTTCTTTAGTAATGAGAAGTCTAAACTCAAGTTCTTCTCACCCTGCTTTGAGGCCTGATGATGACACTTTAGAAGCAGCATCTCTGGGATGCTCTCAGTTCCGCCTTATGTCCATCATGTGATGCAATGGTGGCTACTGTCTGCTGGAGAGCAAAGTGAGCTTTCTTCAGTGCCCCTGCCTCCATGCATTTCCACTACCCTACCACAGAATTGTATCATGTGACCACTGAAGCTGCAAAGGAAGCTAGTCAACTCTTTTTCAGTCTCCATGCTATGAGAAAAGGGTTTATTCTAGAGGGCTACACAGTCTTAGCCTTTGCAGGTTTTTTTTTTCCAAGAAGTTTTCAAGTCTTTTATACCTATAATAATAATAATAATATTTAATAATAATCTAGGTTATACCACCCAGTGGTAGGCACTATCACATTGGTATTCATCCTTGCAATTTTTCCTCTTTCTCTTTTTCTCTGTTTGTCTGTATCTTATATGGACAGATATATAGATAAGTATATGGATATGTGTTTTATATTGTACACATACTTTATTATATGTTTCTATACTCAGAGGTATATAAAAAAGCCTTATTTCTCATTTTCTAAACTCATTTCTTTTCCATTAAAATTATCGTGAAAATATAACTTGGTGAATACAGATAATATTATTGTTTTAACTGCTACGTTGATATTTCATCATTTTGTTTAACAAATATCCTATTAAGAAGCATTTGCATAATTTCTAGTTGTTTGATACTGTAAAGCATATTGTAATAAAACTATTCTGGCTCTATAGCAAAATAATGTCACTGCTGGATACAGTGACACAGTTGAGTAAGCATAAAAAAACAACTCTCCAAGATATGGGAGGTGCCATCATAACCGTAAGTACAATCAAGACCTGTCTGCTCTCATCACATGGATATTTTCCCAACTTCAACAACAACAACAACAACAACAAGCCATCCTCAAGGGATTCGCTGTAAATACAGGAAGCTGAAGCCATGAATTCAACAGACCTTCTAAAAGAGAGATGCTCCAGTCTGATAGCTATTTCCTGAGTTTAAAAATAACAGGCCGTGTCTTTTGCTGTTTTAAAGGAGGGAACTGCTGTGTTATTTATATTGAAAAGGAAAGATTACATTAAAGTCTGACACAAATTGACATAAGCCAGAGAATTCAAACTGAACACTAGCCCTCTATCCTGAACTCCAGCATTTCAAAGCAAATTAGAAAAAGAAAAAAAAAGTTTTAACAAAAGGACTATGCTCCAGTCAATCAAATTACATCCTTCCAAGGCAGTATGGTGGCTCAGCAGGACTATGAAAACCGTGTATATCACTATATGCTTGTAGATCAGGGCCTGCAAGATTAGACTAACAGATGGCACTGGATTAGGGACTGGGAGGAAAAGCTGCTGGAAAACCGGGCACAGAACTATCCAGTGTTTGCAAGAGCAGATACAAGGAGACACCAAACAAGCTTGCAGAGACACTGTCTGCAGTGTCCTGGCCACAGACATCTTGACACTGCAGAGAAGTAATAGAGGGATAGACTCAGGTGCCTGCACCCTGTACTGATCCTGATCACTGTTAAGGACAATACTTAACAGTGATCATCCTTCTGAAAAAGCATTCACTGCAGAATTTACTCTCATTCACTACTGCCACCCATTACCCAATCTGCCAATTGATGGTTTTTAATCGACATTATGTGTGAAGGGCCCACTCAGCTGCTTCACCTGGAAACTCCTTACCATCTTCTCTTGTTTCTCTCCTGCACCCCAGACAAGGACCCCAGCCTCAACCAGAACTGAAAACTACAAGTTCCTTGCTGGAATCCTATTGAGTCAGAAGATTGTAAGCAACACTGGAAGAGCCACTGGCTGAGAAATCAGTTAAACCAAGCTGCTCCAAGTGAGGAATGGCTTAAAATGATGTGGCACTTAAAAATTTATCTTGTTGCATATATTTGGACTTCCTCCTGTCTGGGGCCCTGGAGTTCCAAAGCATCTTTCTTAGAAAGTAAAATACCCATAATGCAATGATTTCCAGTCTAGAGAGCCTTGGAGAAATCTTAATACTTGCAAAGTGTTTGACTGCCAAAGGATTATCTTTATGTTTGCAGCTTTTTCTGGTTTTGTTTCATCCACCCAATCTCAACTGCTTATTTATTTTTTTGTTAATTTTGGTATATGATGTTTTTCACTTATTTCTAAGATTTATCTTTATAGTAAAGTTTATTTCAAAATCAACCACTTGTTTTGTTTTATTTTGTTTTTAAGTTACTTATGTGAACTCTTTTTGGAGCAATGAGCTTTATTTTCTGTGGATCCATAAAAATACATTAATATGCTGGGCGGTGGTGGCACATGCCTTTAATCCCAGCACTCGGGAGGCAGAGCCAGGCGGATCTCTGTGAGTTTGAGGCCAGCCTGGGCTACCAAGTGAGCTCCAGGAACGGTGCAAAGCTACGCAGAGAAACCCTGTCTCGAAAAAAACAACAACAAAAAAAAAATACATTAATATTTGGTGTGACATTTTGCCAAACAACATGGCCAATACAGTTTTGGAAGCAAGCTGCAAACACCATTAGCTCTCATGGATGGCTGCGGTTGCCTGGACAGGAGCCAGTGGCATTCATCATGTGGAAGGTTTTTGACACTATGAACAAGGGTAGCTGCTGACCAGGTGAATCTGATCTAGAAAAGCAGGGAAGCAGGTGCTGGTTCAGAAATTTCTGGTCAGGCTGCAAGTGGTGGGGCATGCCTGTGAGTCCAGCACTAGAGAGGCAGAGGCAGATGGAGCCCCATGAAATGGAGGCCATCCTGGTCTACATAGTGGGAGCCTATCTCAAAAAGAAAGGAAACAATGAAGAAATAAAGAAAGGAGGGATGTTGTGAGATATCTGCATACTGTGAAGAGGTATTGCAGTGATTGGTGTAATAAAAGGCTGAATGGCCAATTGCTGTGGGATGTTCTGTATAGCAAATGTATTTCTCTGATTGGTTAATAAATAAAACACTGATTGGCCAGTAGCCAGGCAGGAGGTATAGGCAGGACTAACAGAGAGGAAAATTAAGAGGCAGGAAGACAGAGGGGGAGACTGCAGCCACCTCCAGGACAAGGAAGATGTAAGGTACCAATAAGCCATGAGCCACATGGCAAAAGATAGATTAATAAAAATGGGCTGAATTCAAGAGTAAGAGCTAGACAATGATAGGCCTGAGCTAATGGCAAAGCGGTTTAAATAATATAAGCATCTGTAGGTTTATTTTATAAGTGGGCTAAGCAACTGCCAGAGCTTGGCAGAACCCGGAGAGAAAACTCTCCAGCTACAGCCAATAGCTAGGCAGGAGAGACAGTGAGACTTTCAGGCAGAGAGAGGAAGAGCGCAGGAGATGGCAAGAAGATGCAGATTGAGTTGGACACACAGAATGGGAGAGAGGTAAAAGTCACATGATAGAATATAGATTAATAAAAACATGGCTTGATTTAAATTATAAAAACTAGTGGGACAAGTCCAAGCTAAAGCCAAGCCTTCATCATTCATAATATGTCTCCATGTCATTATTTGGGAGCTGCAGACCCAAAGAAAAGTCTGATTACAGAGGGAAAGAAAGAAAAAAAGGAAGGAAGAGGACTGTGGGAGTACCAAATTCTAGATTTTGGATCTGATAATTGGTCTGGAAACTCAGTAAATACCTGATGAGCACACACTAGTGACTTTATGACCACAAGTAGGAGTGATCATCAAAAGCAATCCCAAATCACAGGCCAGGCTAGCATTACACTAATGTGTTCTACACACTGGAAAACATGCTGGCTGTCCACAACCTGAACAAATATGACATGTATTCTAGCAGAACATCAGCTCTGCTCAGGGATGCTGCACATTCCAGGCAGGCCTTACTCATTTACCAATGAGGGGTTGATCAAGCAGATCCACTGGTCCAACTCTGAAATATTTTATTGACCTATCTACAGCCCTAATTAATTGTCTCCCATGGGGTTCATCAATTTTCTGATTCAATTCCTTCTTCTTTCTCTAGATAGGTGTAATCTCAGAATTGTCACAGAGACACTCTTTTTCATGGGCAATAAGAAGACAGTAATAAGAGAGACACGCACAATGAAGTGTAAAGGAAATCTAAGTATACAGTGTGTATTATATATTTCAGACATACTGCATTACAAGCAGGTTTACTCATGCCTACAACCACACACTCCCATCCATCTTCCTGCCCGACTCCCCAGGGTCTGTGTTCAGCATGTTTTGTTTATTTTTTAACCTGGGATGATGCTCATTCTTCTGCCATGCTTATTTACACAGATTGGAGCATGCTTTCCACATGTAGTGTCTTGCTTGCCAGCAAGGCCAGCTGCTGAGGGGCACCACAGATCACCCCATCACAGGAGACAATCTCGAACAGCCTTTACGTCTCCTCTCCTTCCCTGCAGGATCTTTTCCAACAGCTACAATTTGAAAAGTCACTCTCATTTACAGGAAACATTTACTTTAAAAAAAAAGTCTTTTCTTCCCCTCTCCCACACATCCTAAAAGAGTTTGCCATAGGGCAGACAGCAAGCTCTCTCAGCTCGCCTGTCAGACAGACCACAAACAGCCAAGGCCAATGGGAATCCAACGCAGTCTCACCAGATGAGAGCGAACATTGTATTTTGAACTCTTTCTAAAAGGAGACGGGACGTACTTGCTCAGAAAGAAGGGGATTTGTGGAAAAGCCTACAGACTATTTTACTGTGTTCACCCAAGCTCCTGTGTGCCAAGGCCAAGCCCATAAGAAATTTGATTGCTGTTATAAACTGAAAAGAGGAACTTGGAGGAGAAGTGCTGATCCAAGCTGCCAGAGCACGCTGCTTCGTGCTGTGGATTCTCCTTATACTAGCACACATCTAGGGCAAACCCCTAAAACATTCAAAAGTGTTTTGCCCCTCAGAAAGATTCTTAGATATATCCTTTAATTTTAATAAATTTAGTTTTTATCTTATGAAGGTGTTTTGCCTGTGTATATGGCTGTGCACATGGGTGTGCCTGGTGCCCATGGAAGCCAAAGAGGTCATTCAGATTTCTTAGAAATGAAATTACAGATGGTTGTGAGCCAACATGTGGGTGATGGGAATCAACTTGGGTCCTTTGGAAGCATAGCAAGTGCTCTTAACCACTGAGCCCTATCTCAGGGCCCATTTTTTCTCTTAATTTTAATAAAGAGATTCAGTGGAAAGTATCAGCGAGAGATGAGAGCTCCTGAATCATTCATGCTGATGAGCGGATGCTTGTGGCTTAGAACACAAGGAGTTCATCAGGCACAACTACATTCATCTTGCAAAATAAAGCCCACCTTTTTGGGGGAGGGGTATGATTATTCATTTGAATGACAGCTTTGGGTACCATAAGGACAATAATTAATAAAGGCACAACTGCTTTATAGCCTTATTAAAACCAAAGAAGATCTCTCAAAGATCAGTTTTCTGTGTTTAGTCAATACAGAAATTAGACCAAATGTGAACAGGAAACGAAGGCTTAATCCCCTGGAGGTTGGCGAGACAGGAGCAGCAGCGGCAAAGTGAGCAAATTATAAAGGCACACTAGAGGTCGCTGTTGCTACTCGAGCTGAAGGTGTGTTCATTCACATGTACGTATGTGTATACAAATACACATAGATATCATAAATGTTGTTTTGGTAGATTGTATGAATATTTGAAAATTTTTGGAAGTATCAAGTACCTTTGTTAAATCTGAAAAAAAAAAAAAATCCATCATGGGTATCATGGGTTTTGTTCCGTTGTGCTTTATTTTCTATTGGGTATGCGAATAGTTGGATATTAAAAAGGAGATTTTTAAAAGAAACTTTAATTTTAAGAATTTCATATAATAACCACACATATATTAAATATTTCACCTCTGATTAAAAAAAATCTCACACCTACTTGGTATATTTTGAAAAACACCTTTAACATACCCATATGCTTTCAACCAAAAGTCAGAGTAATTAATTAAAGAATCCTGGTCAATATGCCTCTTCTAATTATGGAAAATGATCTCACACTCTAGTACTGTGAAAAGAAAGTTAGACTGATAAGAAAGTTAGTCCCATCTTTGAAGGTGTGTGAAGAGTGTGTTAAGTCTGGCGATCCTGAGAAAAATCATGGAACAGATTTGGGAATTGTTAGTAAGAATTTTCAACTTTTCATAAATGAAAGGAAAATGTTTTTGGAAAACAAGTGATGTCCCTAATGGGTCACTATATTTCAAATGTAATGAGTCTGGTAGAACTACCTTATTGTAGCTCCAGATTTGTCTGTCTCCCACTAAGCCTTTTGGTGCATTACTGATGAAGACTGTTTTGAGAGGGGGTCCAGTCTACTGGTCAAAGCTAACTGAAGGAATTTGCATGGGAACTAACAGCAGAATGACCTAATCCTGCAAAAGAATTCTCTCATTGCCAAACAAGGGAATCATGATGTGCGTTAATGTTGGTCAAATTGCTTCCCTTTGTCTTTTGTAACTGTTGTTGGTCTCAGGGATTGAATCTAAGACGTCAGTACATGCTGAACACATGCATCATAACTGAGTGTCAAGTCTATTCCCAAGTAGCGTTCCCGGAAAGTATTACCATACATGTGGGCCTTGGTAAGGGAAGTGTTAGGGTTTCAACGGTTGGCCTTGAATCATTTCCACAAAGATGTCCTCACCTGCCTTCTTTAGACACTAAGGAAAGCTGGCAGGGCTAGAAGAAAACTGTCCAGTTCCCTGCCTTTGCTGAGATTCCTCTTTGGCCTCCATTGCCTTTTTTTTTCTTTTCTTTTTCCTTCTTTCTTCCTTTCTTTCTTTCTTTCTTTCTTTCTTTCTTTCTTTCTTTCTTTCTTTCTTTCTTTCTTTCTTTCTTTCTTTCTTTCTCTCTCTTTCTTTCTTCTCTCTCTCTCTCTCTTTCTTTCTTTCTCTCTTTCTTTTTTTTTTCCTTCTTTGTCCTGCTGATCACAGTCCTGGGAGTAGTTAAAGTTCAAAGAGTGGGATCCCAACTCCTCAAAGTCAGAGCCTTTCTACAAGTTTCGCGGGCATGGATAAAATAGAGTTTGAATTTAATTTACTGAAAGAATTCAACATTTTAAAATCACATTTTCCAAGTATCTTTGTTGAATTAGTGGCAGCAGTGCAGAGGACTTTTAAAAGGCTCAGAACTTCGATAGGAATCAGAAGAAAGTGGTTTTCCCCCATAGAATACCACATGGAGAACCACTGGAGGCTTGGCCTGGTCTTTCTCCTGCCTGGTGAAGGTGAACTTGGCTAAGTTCCTGTCCTTGCCGCAGCCGATTTCTCCCCAGCAAAAAGAAGGATATAATTCCTGCCTCTCCCGAGGCATCTACAGATCAATGGCTGCTAAGTGGTTGGCACTCAGAATGGCATGGGAAAGCCTTGGGTGCCTGTCAGTTGTCATTATCACTGGCATAGTGGAAATTCACGGGACCCCTTTACACCTATGGATGGGGGAACAGGAGCTGTGTTTACATTTGAAAGCAGCTTTCAAAAAAAAAAAAAAAAACAGCAACAGCAAGCTGAAAAAAAAAAAGTAACAGTTCAACAGCTCATTCTGAGGAAGAACAGATTTTAATTAAAGGTTGTGTTTCTGTTTTTCCTAACAGCTTTGTGTACGCAAACTCAGCCTTGGACTTCAAGAAAAATAGAACACTTCACTATTATAAGACAAAACCATTATCATCATTTTTGGTTAAGAAAATTATGTGCATTTATTAACCAAAAAATGTGTTTGTACTTTTCACCATGTAACTATTTTTTGAAAATATCCTGTTATCCACAGCCTGGTTAAAGGACTGTGGGTTCATTGAAGTCAGCCACATTTAAGAGCAGCCCCACAAGTTCTTACAAGGTTGAAAACCACTACCCACATGGGTTCTGGTAGCAATTATAATATGCAATACATTTTGTTTTAAATGGAGGGTTTCATAATGAAATTGGGAAGCCGGCGTCATTTCCCTTCCTTGGCTTACTACAAAAAGAGGATTTAAGGGCAAACAATAAAGGAAATATCAAGAAACGATTATATGACCTTAGGCATATCTGTGCAGTGCTTCAATCTTGTACATAAACAGAGAGAGGCAGAGAGACAGAGACAGAGAGACAGAGAGAGAGAAAGCAAAAACAAAAACGTAGAATGGACAATTTCTTGGTATTTTGAAAAAGTGGGTATATTAGTCAAATTGAATGATTAATTGTTAACAAATTTTCTAATTAACCAAGTAATTGCCAAGCTCCAGTGCACTCTTCTGAACTACTACTGCCTAGGTTGTGGGAAATGATGCCTTTTTTCCCTCACTTGGGGGGGAGGATGGTGTAAGAAGTTATAAAGAGCTGCTAGAGCTTGATGATCCAGGAGTAAAAACTATTAGTTCCATCTTCTCATGTAGCTATAAAGAAAACACTGGGCTTGTCTTTCAGGATAGACAAAACACTTCAAAAAAATCCCTGTTCTCAGCCACCCCCGACAACATTGTTTTTGAGTTGCCTTCATTTTATTAATTTTCCTGTAAACAAAACCAGCCTTCAGTAAAAATCCAGCAAGTTGGCCATCACTCCTGGAAAACACTAGCTTACAGAGAAAATTGTCAGTCCAAGATTCTGCTTTGCATCTGATGGTGGTAGTCTGGCCCTGGGGTGTCTGCCAGGTCCAGATGGGGAGTTTGGTGGGCTGGGCTTACACCACTAAAAGTGAGAACCAAGGCGGCAGTGAGTCCCACTTGATGTACCAGCTGTGCCTACAGATATGCTTCTCTCCCTTTGGTGACATCAGGGCTGCCACATTCGAGACTTCCCATGCCACAGTCAGACTAAGAGAATAAACGGAAGAGCTGGGGAGGTGCATCAGCAGATGAACTGCTTGCCCGTGCAAGCATGACAACTGGAGTTCAGATCCCACATGTAGAAGTAAATGCCACTGTGGACATGGTGGCCAGCCTGTAATTGCAGCATTTCAAAGGCAGAGATGGGGAAAACCCAGAGCAAGCAGACTAACCCGGCTAGCTGCTCCAAAAAACTCTGCATTCCATGGAGACACCCTGCCTAACAAATCACTTGGAAAGTGATGGAGGAAAGCTCCTGACGTCAGCATGCATACAGACACACGTAACCCCCATACGTATGAACACACATATATCTCCGAAAAAATGGAAACAAAAATAAATTAAATACATGGAATGTCAGCATGCCTATGGAAGGGTACCAAGTGGTGAGGAGGTAGTTACCAAAGGGTTGGTTCAGACAGTGGGTGCCTCAAGGGGACTCTCACTGAAGAACAAAGACAAGCTCTAAAGGGAAAGAGAACAACAAAGGGGTCCAGAGAGTTGACAGCCATCGTCATTTTTTAACCGTATTTGTTTATTAGTTCAGCAAATGGCTTTGACAGCAAAGACTGGTGCAAAAAGGCATCTGCTGAAGATGTTTATTGCTTTGTGTAAAAACCTGGATTTCTTGGCCAACTCTGTCCATTTCTACTTCATGATTTAGAGCGAGAAATTTCTCTCTAGACTTTAGAATCTTTCTGTGCAATTCAATATACTTAAGTATCTTGAATGTGTCTTGAGATGTAAGGAGGGTATAAGGAAGGATGCTCCTGGATTTAATCACACTGATGTGGGCCCATGACGGTGCTTTCACTTAAGGACTTACAGCATGGTCTTCTTGGGTGCTTCTCAAAATTCCGGCCACTGACATCCATACACACGGGAGCCTATTGCTGAAGGTGCAGTGCCCTGTCCCCAGCAGGGCCCACATCAGCATCTTCCATCACTATGCACGGACCCTGGACTGTGGATGTGCAAGTTCCCTGACTGTGTGTTACAGTTGAGAGAAGAACGTCAGTTCATGAGCAGCTATCATGACTAACCCTCTGTCCAGTGGTTGTGCACCGAGGAATGCTGGGTTATATTCTTATCAAAGGGCATCAGGGAGGGGCAGTTTACTTCAGTTATTATTCTGTAAACACGATTTTAACAGAATGGGGTGAGGAATCTTAGGGTGACAAGAAATGTTGAGTAAAATGAGTGAGCACAAGCTCGGCTACGTCCAGCAGAGTTGTAACTGGGTTGTTACTTCCGCTGTTTTCACTTTCAGAAGCAGTTTTCACAGGCAGCGAAGCAAGATTGTAAGGTGGGCTGGTACCATCACTCTGATTTTCTTCAAATGCTGCTCACTAAAGTTCCAAGTTCACTGTTTTAACTGCTATTGTCTTTATTATCACCAAGAGACAGAATTCTTCACTCGATCACGATTCTTAAAAACCTTTCCATAAGGAACAATTGAACTCTAATTATGTATGTCAATGGGGTGCAAAGGAAGCTGTATCAAATTTAAAGCAACTGAATGTCCTATTTTATATTGTGTGCCTTTCATACTGCGTATAAGAAGATGTTTAAGAAGGACACAATTTAAAAAAAAAATATCCAGGTTAAGGAAAAAGCATACTGCACCAAAACACCATGTCTCTATGTAAGTCCTCAATGAGATAGTGCGTGAGATATTTATAGTTCTGCAGATGACTTCATACTTTCTGCACTAGGAATTCATCCATCCTTCCAAATGGCTTGAGAGGCATTTATAACCAATAAAACATATTTGTGTCCAAGTTGGGAGTACAGTCCAGGCCCATATAGCAAATCTGAGACACGTTGGCCCAAGGAGCTTAACCCACGTCAAATGTAAAGTACGCTTCAAAAGCATGTTGTCAGGTCTACACAGGCTATCCATTCTGATAATCTCATTCCATTTTTTATTTTATTTTTGAAAGGAGAGGTAGATTAATGAGAATCCAAATCCCACTGGAAGGAAAACTTTCCATATAAGGCATTCCCAAACAGTAATTTGGAAAAATGACTTAGTCTGTCTTTGTTTTACCAAGCAACATTTAGACCATTTATATTTGAAAGATTCTTAAGCCAGGTCAATGTGGTTTACTAGGTTAAATCTAGAGAGGAACAAAAAAAAGAAAGAAAGAGACAAGATACAGAGGACAAGGATGGCAAAGTAATGTTGGATGATGATCATAATAAATGTGTGTTAAAGGGATCTGTGGCTCTCCTTCAGCCTCCCGGGTTTGTTGATGTCAAGTTCATTTGAGTGCTGTGGATCAGAACTGAAGGAGCCTTAGAAATCACCTGGCCACCTTGGTGACTTCATTTACTGACACAGAAGCCAGAGCACAAAGGCAAGTCCTTTGTGACTTCAAAAGCTTTTCTTCCATTCCTCTAGCATAGGAAGACTCTTGAGGTGCAGACACTTCCAGACAAAATGCCAAGGTTCAAGAACACAAGACCCTAGATTTCAAGTTCCAAGTGCAAAGATAATATCTTTATGAAAAGATGAGCAGATATACTTTGAAAAAAATCCACCTGTTAATTAATTTGAGGACAACTTTGATTAGAAGCTCAATAGAAATGCAACAAAATATTGTATCTGACCACTTGCTCTTGACAAGGCCATTGTAAATTGTATCCTTGGCCTCAACAAGCTTACTATCCAGGGTTCTGTTTCAACTTTACCTTCCCTCAAATCCCAGTGTGGTTCTCAGAGCCACTAAGAATCCAAACTTTTGAGAATCCCACTTGACTCATAAGACTGGATCTTCACCAGCTTCCTCCTCCAGGCCACCCTAATGCCTGGCTCTTAAAAGCTGAATTGAGAAGCACTGCTCAAGACAGATGATCAAGGTCACAGGAGTTCATAAAAGAAACTTTATCACCTTGCAGTAGATGCCAGTTGTGAGTTAACCTAGTTGTTTCCTGTAAATAATTGTGCCTGTGCCCTATGGCTGAAGAGCTGCATTGATGGATTATTCTCTAAGCACTTTATTAGCAATATTTACTGCAGGTTTTACTTCAGATGTCTGTCTTTAGATGTCAGTTACCTTTATTCCCAAAGACATTGGAGTCACTTAGTTGCTATTACAGGTCAATTATTTTCATTGGATAGTTTTTAAAAATAGAGAGTCGTAAGGTAGAGGATATACAGTCTTCCGTCTTTCTGCTCTTGGACCTGTCTTGGGTTGCAACAAGAAGCAGTCTTGCTAATTACAACATATCACCAAATAATGGTGATCCAAGGTGAAGGAGGCTGAGCCTCTGGGATTGTGCTGGAAAAGGTGTGTGTGCTCAAGACTCTGCCCTATGGTTGGAAAATGGAGTCTGTGCATCTCCTGCTCTCCCTACAGGGAGAGCATGTTCCCTTGTCCAGCCCAGAGAGTATTCCTACACAAAGGAATACTCTCTGGGCTGGACAAGGGAACATGACAACTGAGCAAAAGTAACTAAGCAAGGTCATTTCCTTTTACAAAAAAAGACCTTGTGCCAGAACCCAAACCTGCCTAGAAAAGACACACACCTTCAATGGCTTTTGTCATCTATCCCTGATGTGAGTGGTGACTATTTATCATCCCACTCCAGTCTATTACTATTGGCCAATTTTAGAAAAGGCCAGACTGACTACCTTTGATAGAAAAAAGCAAAAGACACATGCAAAAAAATTTCTCACACTGTCAAGCTGCCTTCCAGCAAATTCCAAACCTCTATGATACAGACACTAAGCAGAAAGAAATGATTAAGCATGAGCTGCCATTTCCTTCTGAGCTAATGTCATCCTGGAAAAGGAGCCACATATCACTGAGAGAGCAGACAGCTGTAGGAGCTGTCTAGGCCTGCTGTGAGAAAGAAGGACTCCTCCTTTTATCAGCAAGTGTGTTTGCTTATGTCACTGTTGTCTACTGACTACAGGACTGAATTGTCAAAGGGTGTGTGTGTGTGTGTGTGTGTGTGTGTGTGTGTGTGTGTGTGTATTCCCTTGCTTATGAATTGACATATCACCTCCCTTTTTGGCTTTCATTATATTCCATTGTATGATCATATGCAAAGCCAAGCTTTCTTTTAAATGTTGAATATTTTCTACGAGCCACACAATGACTAAATGAATAAACATATGCTTGGCACTTAGAAAACTTTTTTTTTTTAATTAAAATGCCCCAAGTCAGTCACAGACATGCAATCCTGAAGATGTGCATAGAGTTGAATGTGTGGGTTACACGTTCTGGAAAAATGCCCCTTTAGCTGTTATTTGTACCCTGTGCTTCTTTTCACAAAGAAGTGTTCTGTCATTAGAACAACAATTTCTATTTTGTCAAGACTCTAAAACCAATTAGAGGCCAGTGCTGATTGATCATTTGCCAGTGTTTAATTTATAAATCAAAACTGAACTTAGTGTATGTGGGCTCTCCAAACATCCATAGTCCTTTTATTCACATTTGACATACATTTAAAATAACTAATTCCTTTTTTTAAATTCTTGAAAAAAACATTTGTTCTCCAGATGAAAAATGCTGTACCCAGAGCAATCTGCTGTAGTTTAATGATGCCCCTTATTGCTCCAAATGAAAAGTGTGAAAAATTTTATGTTCTATAAGCCTCACGGGATTGGATGGGGTTGATCATTTGGAGGATGTGGGTCCCTTCTGCAGTGACAAGAACAACACGCTTTCCAGCTGTTTCCATCTGGAAAGACAATGGCAAGTACTTGCTGTCTAGTCCTCAAAGAGTGTCCCTTATGTTAGTCTTCCCTTCACAATTGTTGAAACATTCCTCAATCTCCACAAAAGAAGCCGAAAAATCCTTTTTACACAAAACAAGCAATACTGTAAAAAAGATAGGACAATAGTAACCTGACAGCCTTGTAGAATGAGCTACATAACACTGGAAAGCAGCGAGCTTATCACTTTGTCACTATTGACACTACTCCTAAAGTTTTCAAGTGCAAGTGAGTTAACTAATCAAGATTTTGACTATTTAGTGGAGTTCAGAGAATTATGGAGTTTGTGCAAATGGTGAGCAACTACTGTCTCACTCACCCAGACTAAGAGTCATTACAATCATTTCATGTTTGCTAATAGTTTTCATTTGCCCAAGCTAGAAATGTATTCCAACATAATACATATATTAGTTGTCCAACTTGATCAACTATGTAACCATTAAGAGATCTGTCTACAGCACACATTTAGGTATCTAACTTGTACCTATAGGACATGGCAATGATTAGAAACACAAATGTAAATGAAATGGTCCCTATTTTCAAAAATTCATTATTGAGCTAGGCATGGCAGTTCACAACTTTAATCCCAGCACTTAGGAAACAGAAGCAAACTGATCTCTGTGATCTCTAGGCTACCTTGGTCTACATAGGCGAGCTGTGGCTGTGCATTGAAACTATATCTTTTTTTAAAAAAAAAAATTAAAATTAAGAAAAGAAGAAAGAAAAGACTTAATTGCCTAATAAAGGAAACAGATGTATAGCAATGCCAAGAAAACCACACAGTGTAACACATGTATAAATCCCTTTTTGTGCATGAAAACTGCCCAGAGGAAGGAATGGTTTTGCTTTGTTTGACTTCTGAAGCGATAAAAGAAGTAAGCTTAACAAAATATAAGAATAGAAGAATTCTACAGGTCACAAGGGGAAGTGACTTGTAGTCCTGGAAGAGTGAACTAGTAACCTAGAAATGGGGGTGGGTTTGCGTGGGCAGACAAGGATGACAGCTTCATATCTCTTGGTTATCAGAACATAGGCAGAAAGAGGAAAGGTGTGCAAATTGCCACAATGTCACAGCTAAATCATGAAAATTCTTATGCAACAAGAAGAAAGTTGACTTTTATTGTGTGGTCAGCAGTGAACCATGAAAGAGCTTTAGGCTTTAAGAAAAATGATCCAGTGGCATTTTGAAAGCCAGAATCTAAATTTGAAAGGATAAAGAATGGGACCAGAAATAATATATGGGAAGCCACAATCCAATCCAAATGAAAGATAATGCCAGTCTTCTTAGGGCAGGGGTGACAAAGAGCAGAAAAGAGATGCAAGGATTATGTGATGGGAGTCTTGACTAAAGAATCTGGACAAGCAGAGGAAGAACTAACTAGGTACCCAATAAAGAACCTCAGCACACCTCTTCAATGGGAGTGGCACGTGCCAACTCAGGGATATTGTGTCTGATTGTTCAGAAATGATTTTTGTTTTTCAACTAGTCCTCCTATCCTGCATTATTCCAGAGACAGAGAAGTTGACTATGGGCCACCCTAGGAAGATACATGTGAAAAAAATTAGTAACTCACTAGGTGAAAGTAGTCAAGAAATTACAATCAACAGAGTTAGGCCAGAACTAGTCCTGGCCAAAGCAATCCACTGGAAAGACTAAATACAGTAAGTCATTCAGTTGTTAATCTATATAATACTGCCAACAAATATTGTCAGATCTGTAGAAAAGTCACATACATGTACACAGACACACAGCACATCAGAACACACTAAGGCTTCGTTTTGCAGATATGATTGGCTATCTTAACTATAAATCCTAACTATAAATGCTGTGTGCAAGGAACTAAAACAACCCGTGTACTCGTGAATACAGCTGTTTCAAGAGCAAACATTTGGGGTGAGGGAGATGGTTTAGTGGTTAAGAACACGTCCTGCTCTTTCAGAAGATGGAAATTGGGTTCCCAACACCCACATGGCAGCTCCCAGGCATCTGAAACTCTAGTCACAGGAGATCTGAGGCCCTCTTCTGGCTTTCTTGAGCACTACACAGGCACACAGCACATATATACACAATTGCTCATACACTTAAATATAAATAAACTAAATATAGACAAATGCTCATACACTTAAAAAGAAAATTGACTAAATCTTTTTTTTAAAGGAAAACAAGAATTTGTTTTGGATATATTCTAAAACATCAGTATCTGTTAGAAGAAACATTGTCTCTGGATCTTTAATTTACTTTCTGCTCTTGCAGATTCTGTTCCAGAAACAGCAGTCTCTTACAATACATTTATTCCCTTGAAATAAGAACCTGTATACTAGCTATGACCCAGGATTTGGGATTTGTTTTTTGTTTTGTTTTGGTTTTTTGTTTTGTTTTGTTTTTTTCGAGACAAGGTTTCTCTGTGTAATTTTGTTGCCTGTCCTGGATCTTGCTCTGCAGACCAGGCTGGCCTCAAATTCACAGAGATCCACCACCTGGCTCTGCCTCCCTAGTGCTGCAATTAAAGGCACATGCCACCACCACTCGGCTGGGATTTGTTTTACCTAATTTAGTTCACTCGATCCTCAAAACAACCTACAGGGATGTGCTGATATTACTGTCAGTTCACAGATAAAGCAACAGACGTTTGGAGAAGTTAGGAGACTCACTCAAGGGAACAGCTAAGAACCCACAGACTGGGTTCATCCACAGCTGGGCTGTTTACCCAAATGATATTTCT
Source organism: Peromyscus leucopus (assembly GCF_004664715.2). Classification (NCBI taxonomy): domain Eukaryota; kingdom Metazoa; phylum Chordata; class Mammalia; order Rodentia; family Cricetidae; genus Peromyscus; species Peromyscus leucopus. The sequence continues at coordinate 17,180,617 of NC_051071.1, read as the reverse complement.
GGAACTTGTTTGTGTGGCCTTCATTTGTATTTACAGATGAACAGGGTTTTTCTTTACAGAAAATCACAACTCAATCATTTACTCTGCAGCCACATGATCCTATGCAAACCTAGGAAAGCACAAAATGACCAGATCAAGTTTGCCCATTTCAATGATTTTTTTACTAAAATCCAGCTAAATGGCATAAATTGTGAAGACCACAGCCAGAATTTGCATTTTAGCTAACACCCATTCTCTATAATTAAAATGCATTGTAATTAGCTACCTTTGCTCGGGAAGATAATAAAACTGAGTGCAATTTTGAAAGAGAAACACCAGATCTTATATGAAAAACAGAATACTTGGAAAGCCTAATAGATGGGTGGATTTTCAAAGGTAGTAATTCTAGAAGCAAGATCAACCTTCCTTATTTTGCAACAATGTTTTGAATGGCAGCTATGCTGGATGCTCCATACTGTGTGTTCACTTATGCTCATCAAATGTTTGGAACTGAATTGCAACGTTGGTCGAGAAGCTATCCTCTATCTATGACTTCACACTGGTGGGGAACTACAGTGAGCAGGTGACCTATGCCATATGGTCCACAAGCCTTACCCCTCAAACAGCCAGTGGAGAAATCCCCAGAGGAACAAGTGAGTCTTGGAACTCATAAAGGCCCGTATATTAAGTAAAGCTGTGAGCCATGGGACAGCTGCTGGGTTTCACTTTCTAGCTAGGAAATGACAGTGCTGATGTGTGTTTTAAGTTCCTCAAGAGAACTAGGGGAGCTTTAGAAAGGGATAAAAACCAAATTGGCTGTTTTATTCAAGTGTGGCTAATGAAATGCCTGTAAAATAGTGATTTATAAATACAAGCTTGTAAATGGTTGCACAAGTAGTACTGAACACTAGCAAAATGTGAGAGCAAACTCCTTGACGTGGCAAGGCACTCATTACTTTCCCTAACTGGATGTTGGAGCTGTCAGAGTCTGACACAAAGCACAGTGATCTAGGTCAGTGCTGCTCTCAGTCATGATCAGAGAAGCTTCTTCCTGCAGTGAAGAGCAGTTAATGTAGAGTCATGGCTGACTAAAGCGCTGAGAATGGGTATGTGCTGAGCGCTCATCCCCAACAGGACATCTATATAACCCACTGTCAAGGCTCAAAGAACATTGCAAAACGTGGGGTGAAAGAATGTCAGGGCCTGAGGATAGGGGCTGTGAAATGCTATCTTCTGGATGCAGCACAGCCACCCGTGAGCTCACAGTAGCTGTGGGCTCCTGCAGAAGATCTCCACAAGATCAAGCCAGACAAGAGCAACATTCCTACAAACAACGCTAATTGTATCGAATGACTTACAAAAGACAAGAGAGAGGTTGAACATAAAGGTGGAAAAGAGAGACTGTAGGCCTCCTTGATGAGTGTTGGAGGCAGATATGATATGGTGAAGATACATGGTATAAATGGATGAACTTGTCAAAGAATAAGTAAAAGATATTCTTTAAAAACATCTGGGGACTTTGGAAGAAGCCTGGGAGAAGTAACCATCGGTATTTGAGTGGCTTTCTGATTCTTGCACCTTCTCTTTTTCCTCTGTTGGTTTGCCTTGTCCAACTTCAATGGAGTGGTTTTTGTTTTATCTTATTATAGTTTATTTTGTTGTTATATCTTAGAAGCCTGTTCTTTTCTAATGTGAGACAGGAAGGGAGTGGATCCGGATGGGAGGGGAGGTAGGGCAGAACTGGGAGGGGTAAAGGGAGGATTAATCAGGGTGTGCTGTATGAAAAAAGAATCTATTTTCAACGAAGGGGGGGGCAGTGCTCACCCTGTGTTAGAATACATGAGCTCAAACACAGGATGTGATGCTGACTGTCGTTAGTGTTTATTTGGAAAGGTTTGCTATACCAGGGCTCTTCCCAGTAAGCCACATTTGCCAGAGTTTTAGCTACACTGGGAAGCACAGTAGAGGCAGTAGATGTCCAGATGTGAAAATTCATGCTGCCATTGACATACATTGTGGGCTTATTTCTTTTCACCCATAGAAGCAGTAATCTTTATTTGAAGATTTATTCGCTTCTGGACATTAGCATGCTATAAATAAATAATCAGAAGTATAATAACTTCAGAATACCTCTTCCTCACATCATGATTTCTAGCTGCAAAGTCAATTCTGAATAAGGGTCAGAGGAATGTAAACTGTAGAACCTAATGTTGAACCAAATAAACAAAACAAAACAAAACAAAATACAGTAACCAACAGAAGAAAAACAACAACAACCCACAAATAAACAAACAAAACACACGGACTTTGAAAATTGCCTTTGAAAGCCATGCAAAATCACCAATGCTCTATTTTTCCAGGTCAACAACTCAGTCTCTTCTAGGTATTCTGAATGAGATGACTGTCTTACCATCTGTGGCAGTCTCCTTCCTGGATATCTTGCCCGTATCAACAAAATCAGAGTGTACAGTTGTAAACTGACTTGGTGAATAGTAATGTCAGCTCTTTTGTGAGGGGCAGTCATCAATCATCCACTGTCAGTTGTTTCTCTGAGTAAGCCTTCATTTAAAGCATAAAATAAGACTGTTGCCAGAGCACAGGAGCAAGCTCTGTGCTATGTGCAGGTGCTACTGCTCACAGCTGCCAATTAAACCTATGACACTACCAGACTGGCCATCAGGAACCACATATGCTGTTGGCATAGCAATTCTTTATTGAAGAAAATCATCAACACCAGAGTACTGATGTGTCTTCATCTCCCAAGTCCAACATTAAGATTCTTAAAATTCCTAGAAACAAACAGACAGACAGACAGACAAATAAAAAGAATAAGGAAAATTCTAGTTAGCTGAATTATTGGGATGTACCCATCATATTCTTTCTTGGAATTGTAAATGGCTTTAGCATATCGGATGTGGAAAGGCTTCCTGCATGCCCAAATACATATGATAAAGTCTCCTATCTATATAATAAGAGAGTTTTACTTGAGGAAACTACGTCCCACCTTTCTTTGTAATACCCTTTTCTTACTTTTCAGTTCTCAAATGCCACACCCCATCTTGTGCAAATCAACTAAGAGTAGATATTGTGATTATGACCAGGTGCATGTGTGAAGGCCAGAGATCAACCTGGGCTGGCGTCACTCCTCAGTTACATGCACTTGGTTTTTTTGAGTCAATTTCTTACTGGTCTGGAGTTTTCTTATTAAGCTATACTTTCGGGCTAACTTCAGGGATAGGTCCAACTTCAACTCACAAGTGCTGATGACAAACCTGTGACAATCTGTATGGTTTTCATAGGTGATTTGGAGGTCAGTCTCAGACCTTCATGCCCCCACATCAAACACTTTACAAGTTGAGTTCTCCCAGCCAAAGACAGTCTTGACAGGAAGTGGAGTTGGCAAAAATAGCAGCAATTTTAAGTAAATATTCTTCCTAATTGCTCTTTAGAAAATGAGATGTTCTGTTTTGCTGTGCTGAGAATCGGGGCATAATCGTCTGGGGTTGTGTGTCCATTTGTCTAGGTTGAGCTATAGACTTTGTTATCAGCAGCCACTCCCTTCTCTTCTTTTTCCACCTTGCTGTAAGCTGTCACTTGCACATTCTTTGAAATCCTTGATTCCCACAGATTTTAGGGACATCCACTTCAGAAAACAAAATGTGTGAAAGCTTGAATCTCTTTTAAATCAACTTAACCAACAACACAAGCCAGTAAGCATGTCTTTTTTTGTGACCCACAATGAATATTTGCTTCAGTTTTCTTGCTACTGAGAAAAGGGGAAAGTTGCCATCCTCAAAGTCTCAGCAGATTTCCGTTTTAAAAGGAAAAGAAAATGTCTGTCTTCCTATCTGCATAATGAACAGCTACTGGCAGAGCTATCTTCAATACAAATATGCTTTTCATTTGTAAATTAATTTTTCATAAAAGCCATCCTACAAACATATGGAATGCTAAAGATCTGAATGAGAGGGAAATGTTTAATATTACATCCAGAACACATGTGGTTTTGCCATGAAGCCAGGACAAAGCAATGATTTCCAGCGGCCTTGAGTCTTTGGGCTATGTTCGTGTTCATCATCTGACAGAGTTGGGGCTGCTGTGTTTTACTTTGGCTTTGGGCTATTCATTGGAGACAATATCTGTCCTCACCCTTTTAGATAAAAGAGTAAAAGATAATGGCTGCCTTGGTCCAGTAAAACTGTCTCTCATGCCAAAGGGCCACATCCCCCCTGTGATTTCAGTACTTTCCTGGATCATAGTGATAGTACTATTGATAAGGACAATCAGAATGTCACGATGGCTGCTGCCATTGTTCAGGAAACCTTGTATAGTGTTGCGAATGCTCGTGTCATAGTCAACCTAGTTTTAATGATGGCTTGACTTTTGTAGCATTCAGTGATGGCAAGCATTTTGTAGCTTGACTTTTGACCTTCATTCATTTGTTCATATATATGTATGTTTCTTATATTTCTGTACAAAAGTGAGTAGCTATGTGGATAAATAGGGTATATGTCTTACATAACTTTGCTGAGGAAAAGCCCATGATAACCTGCAGAAAACATACACATACACAGAGAAAAATGGTGTCTGTTATTGGCTAACTAGTATAATTTGGGGCACTCATAACATTTACAATGTTAATGCAGGAGGTCTGTCCTTTCCTTTCTGCCCACAAAGATTATTTCAGCCCCAAAAACGTAAAGCAGAGCATTACGTTAGAAATCAATCACATCAGAGAAAAGTAGTTACTGAAAAGCTGCCAAACACCATAAACACTGGTCAAAATGGAGTCCAACCATGTGCACAGAGAGTAATTTTAACTATGGATTCACTTGGGGGCAAACAAGCAACTTTTCATTATGAATTATAAAGCTTTCCAAACATAAAATGATATCTGAGAGGAGTGCATTACCTAAAAGGTTTCGATAAGCAATGAAAAGAGCTTTAAAGTATGCAGCAGGGATCAATCATCCAGCTGCATGGTGCTACTTACACCTTGATAAACAATGTCCCATAACCTCTGAGCATTTCCATTATTTTCGTCAGCACCCAGACATCAGAAGTGACAAAAATGTCAAATGATGTTTTATTTACTAATATAAAACAAGTTCTCAGGAAAGTAGATACTCTGTGACAATGGAGGCCCATAAAGTGCATTTCCCAGCATCAACAGTGATTTACATTGTCCAGTGAAGATATAAAGTCTGCTGCTGGTGATGAAATTTAATTGGAATTTTAGTCACGATGGACATGGATTTCTTTCTTTTGGGAGATGGTGTGTCCTGCCTCTGTGGCTGAAGGACAGTTTAGTATGCCTGAAAAAGAAAAATGATGAGTTGAAGCAGAACTTAATCTTCATGTCATCTGCCAGAACGTGTATTCTGGTGCTTTTTTTTTTTTTTTTTTTTTTTTGTAGGCATCGTTAAAAATATAGTCAGTGCTGTATAGAGACATCAATTGATTATATCAGTTGTCAAAAACAATTTTCCAGAATAGAGTGAAATATGTAGAAATGTCTCTCAAAAGGTAATTTAAGATAAGCCTGGGACTCAGTTGATAATAAGCTTGCCAAGCATGCCAGAAGCCCTGTGTTCAAGTTCCAGCCTCATGTAAATAGGAATTGGTAGCACGCTCTTGTGATTTCAGCATTTCACAAGTAGAGTCAGAAGTTCTAGGGCATCTTTGAAGTAGCTTGAGTGCTCCACCCCTCTTCCTGGAGTACATGAGACCTTGTCTCAAAATCAAATACACAAAGTACAATTAGCCTAAATGACTAACCAGTCTCCATATTCAGGATGACAGCTTGCTTCAGGTTCAATGGCTTCTCCTGTGTCGTTTGCATCTGTGGGATCTGACCCCCTAACAACCTGGTAGAACCTGGCAAAGCAACTACAAAATGATGTTGCTTCCTCAGCTACCATCAGTCTCTAAAGCTCACCCAGCAGAGGTCTTAGTGCAGAACTCAAGTCTGTTCCTACAACTCAAGGGTCAGGTAGTTCATGGCTTTGTCATTAAATAGGTTTGATTTCAGTAGTGGTTCTCCTTTCCATCCAGGTCTTGTGCATGCTTTCGTGTACATGTTGTGTGAGAGAAGCACAGCCTAGTCTCCATTCAGAGACAACATACATTTTTATGCAACCCAGTTATCCTTACATATCTCATACAAATACCCCAAAATATATGAGGATAGTTTCGCTATCAAAGTCCTTTTAGAGAGCTTGGATGATTTTCCTAACATGTTTGCAACTCACCTAATGGCAAGCCTCACTTGATTCTACACTTGTCTAATTGGTTTGTCAGGACCAGAAACCTGTTTTTCCTGTTGACATTTCTTGTCCATCTTTTCAGGATGCTCCGTGGAGAGGACAATGCACAAGAAGGCAGGGTCTGCTCAATGCTTCAATGCTTATTTTTGCTCTATCAGGCTGACTCACCACAATCTGGCAATAGAATGATCCGACTTTAGGGTAGCCCAGGAAAAATTACATTTTTATAGAATATCATTTAATAAGTAGATTTTGAAGAAGAAAACTATGTCCATCTTCCCTGTGCTTTTGCAGTGATTTGGGGAGTTCCAATTTATCTATGCTGCTTTAAAATTCACTGGTGAGATCTGATAGTGTGTAATATTGAAAGCCAAGTTCTCAGTCTGCAGGGGGAAATGCAGAAGTGATTACAGGTTTTTATCATTGTAAATTTAGCCCCAAACACTGCAGAGATTTTATGAAAGGGGTACGTTGAAGTACAGATTTGATACATGCAAGGGGGAGATGTTTTCTTTATTTGTGAACATTTCACAATTTCCTCAGAGAGCAAAGTTTTCATAAGATTCTTATGAGTTTGGTACAGGCTGAGAAATAAAAAAGGAAGTAAGAATGAATTTATCTGAATATATTATTTAAACATCTAAAATATTTCTCTGCTTTAATAACTAAATTATGATCAATAAGACAGTTTAATCTGAGGATAGGATTGCTAGTCAACAAAGTCAAACTGTGGTTGTGGTGGAATATGTGTCTCTAAAGACTTGCACCCAGTCTTTATGGTTTAAACCTGTAAAGATGTCTGCATGTATATCTGAAATCTTGTCCTACATACGTGTCTATATATACATACATGCACATGTCTGTGAGAAACACCTGTTTTTGGCACCTCCTTATCTGCCCACAAGGGGTCTAATGCCTTCAGTTTGTTGCTTGAGAAAGAATGTTCCTAGAATTAATTAATCCTTAAAGAGATCAGCTAATATGTCTCATTGTTAGCAATACACTTTTAATTGTTCATTTTAGTCAAGCACCATTTGAACACTAGTCAATTTGCAATTTCATTTGGGAATCCAAAAGGCCTGGGGTCTATTTTTTTTTTTAAGGCCAGGATAAAAAGTGGGCAAAATTTCACAAAGGTTGTTAATCCTCTAATTAATTTTATGTATCAAGCAAGAATTAATGTGTCCTGCTATTTGAGCAGAAGTCTTCTTGCCAAGATGTGCATGTTGTCATGCCCTCTTCCCAGGGAAACCTATTCACAAGCTTTGAAGCCAAATCCGCTGGCAGCTAATGAGGAGCTTTGAAGCAACAAGCAATGTTCACAGATCATTTGCTTTGATGACATTTATAGGCTTTACTCTCCTCGTTCTGATTCTATTTTAGCAGAGTACACATGCAGCCTTTGAGAACTAACCAATAAAGTAAGATCTGTCAGGGGACAGCTGACTAGTGATCACACATTTTATGCTCCTCATAGATGCCTTATACACACTTGAAAAGTAAACTGAATGAAGGGTATTGAGTAGATTGACCATATTCATAGAGGTGAGCTAGTGTGATATGTCTCTTTCCACTATAGCTTTACGCCAAAAGCTCAGACCTGTAAGTAAACTTTCTATGGAACTAAAACGCCATGGCTATCATTCATAATCTGATGACTGATTACAGTTGCTATGAAGCCATAAATTCTGAATATTTACTATAATTGCACCTTAAAATTATTAGATCCTTAAGAAAAAGTCTGTCAAGAGAAAACAGGCAGCTAACACACATAATGCAGTGTGAAGGATACATGTTTTGTATTTGACTTCAGACTTCTTTAAAATCAATATTAAAACTCTTAGGCCCGACTTTGTTCATCCCAGTGTCTTTGTATAATCTCCCTCAATACTACCTGATCTAATTTAATAAGATGCAAGTTAAGGAAGTACTTCAACTACTTATCAAGGGTTTCAGATGACACATTATGACTGTATTTAAAAGTCAATATTTGCTAATCATGTTAGGGCAGGAACTGTTCCAGGCCCACATTTCTTAACTTGCAAATGCATTCAAGATTAATTAAACTCCTCTGCCCCAGACCTCTCTCTTTCCACCTCTGTGGAATGAGTAAATCAATGGCACTGTAAGCAAGCCCAAAGAACCCGAGTTTCAAATCTGAAGCCACCACCATCTCTTAAGCCCATCTGTGTCTATACTCCAGAGTCCAGATTTGTGATTTCTTTGCAGGTTAAGGAAGGTTTTTATGTTTTCAAAGCAAAGTTCACTAGCTTTGAACTCCATTTGCTAGAGAAGAATGATTGATCCAAGCTGAGAACATTGACTCCATTTGTTTGTTTTGTTTTTGTTTTTTAATCAGAAGAATGCTGAGATAACATATGGCTTGGGTTTCCCTTGTCCTTTATGACGTATTTTGGCAAATTTGTGACCACCAAAGTTGAAAGGTCACCTGCTTTTGTAGGACCAAAGATTTGGTTTGTACAATTTTATGTACATACTTAATCTCCTGAATGTGCTCTGATCTTATAAAGCTGTTTCAGTAAACTCCTTACTCCTTTTCTGTACTTTGGAATGAGAGACCAGTGTTCCAAAGCCAAGGTTTCTTTACTGTAAAGCCATTAATTAACCAAGATCCATTTGTAACCTAATACTATGTACCGAGCTCACGGCTTGACTGAGATTGGGTGTCACATAAATTTGAAGTGTTGTTAGCGTGCGTTGGCTAGGAGGAACGTGGGCAGCACAGTCCTCCAGTGTGCAGGACTGCAGCTGCTGGTCCTGTGCCTTTGGGGAGAGAAACCAGTGCATTAGCCCAGCATAGTACCCAGGAGGTATTGACAGGTGGTTAGCGAAAACAACACCACGTGAACTGAATATCTGGAATGTGAATCAATAGAGACCAGTAATTAGGTTATAAATACATTGATTTTACTTTGTATATGTCCTCAAATAGAGTCTGCAAATCAGCATACTAAAATGAGGCTCTCAAGTTAAGGAAAGGGGTGATCAGGTTATTCGCTGCCATTCTCCAATCAATCCAGAAAAGAGAGGTGAAACACTTAGACATAATCAGAATGATGCACCCATTAATAGCCCAATTACTGTTGAATCTGGTGTGTTAAGGCCCAAAGCAGTTATGCAGAAATCTCATGTCAGCTTTTGTATTCATTCAATTCAAAATGAGACAATTTTCTCCTTAGAATGATTGTATTAAATATTATTCTATGCAAGGATTTTATATCCTAATTGATTCAGATGGACTCAGAATGAGGTCCTTAACTCCTTTTCTTCACCAAAGAAGTCAGTGGCTGTGATCTTATTTATTAACTTAAATGCCAATGTTTAGCACAGTAAGAAATTATTAGAATAATAAATAATAATATATGTAAAAAATTTCTATGCACACTGTAAAAACAAGGAATACAATATTTTAATAACTACTCCAGATAAAGGATGCACAGAATGGATTAGCCTTACCTTAGACCACAAAACTAGAGCAATGAATCAAACTGCCCGTCACATATATGAGTATAGTCACTGTGGTGGTTTGAATGTAATAGGCCCCCATAAGCTTATAGGGAGTGGCACTATTAGGAGGTGTGGCTTTTTTGGAGTGGGCATGGCCTTGTTGGAGGAAGTGTGTCATGGTGGGGGTGGGCTTTGAGGTTTTCTGTGCTCAGGATACCACCCAGTGTCTCAGTCAACTTCCTATTGTCTGCAAGACATAGCCCTCTCAGTGGCAGCACCACATCTGCCTGCATGCTTCCATGCTCTGAGTCATGGTGATAATGGACTGAACCTCTGAAACTGTAAGCAAGCCACCCTAATTAAATCTTTTCTTTATGAGAGTTGCCATAGTCATGGTATCTTTTCACAGCAATAAAAACCCTAACTAAGACAGAAATTGGTGTCAAGGACTGGGGTATTTCTGCGATGGCCCTGACCATGCACTTGTTTGGAGTAATATGAACTTTGGTACTTTGGGTTGTGAAAGCAGTGAAATGCTTTAAGCACTGCTTAATGGGCCATACTAGTAAGAGCATGGAAGACAGGGGTGCTAAGAATTATTTGGACTCTCAGGGGCTCACTCAAGAGGTCTCAGAGGAGAAGAATGTTAGTATGTTGCCTAGAGATCATTCTTGTGATACTTTGGTGAAGAAAGTGGCTGCCTTTTGCCCTTGTCCAAAGAGTCTGCCTGAAAGTAATGTGAGGAGTTTTGGATTAATTTTATTGTCAGAAGAAATCTCAAAACAGCTTGGTATACACTCTGCCATGTGATTACTAGTATTTATGCTTATAAGGATTTATAATGAAAAGAAGAAAGCTGAGCAGGGTAAATTAAAAAAAAAAATGTAAATTTTGAGGAGAAAAAGAGCACCAGGAAGCGGAATGAAACAAAATCTTGTGTTCAAGGAGATACATGGATTAAGAAATGGAACAGAGGGAGTGGTGACCTCAGGGCAAGATCTCATCCTGTTAAATTTCCAGCTTGTGAAAGGAACCTAAAGAAGGGCTTTAATCCTAACACCAGAGGCTGGCGAATCTCTGAGTTTGAGTTTGAGGCTACAGAGCAAATTTCAGGACAGCCAAGCTTAGGCAATGAAAGACAAAAAGTTGGTGAAGATGTAATTGAACAAGGGGGGCATGTTCCAGCCCCAGCAAGCACCAGACCTTAGCAGCTTTAGTCATATTTCTGGGTTTAGAGTTAAGGATAGAATAGAAAAGTTATGGGATAAAGCCACTGAGGCCAGGCATGTGTCAAAGGTGTCCCTGAATGGAGGCCTAGTAGAGGGGCCATTGCAGGAAGTTATGGAGTTGACAACTGGATTGCCTTAGATAACACAAGATGTTAGAGATGCCAGAGTTGTGGGATAATGTCTAAGGAGAGCTGCTAACAGGGAGTGGAACCAGCCCAGGAGAAAGAGTGTGTTGCAGTCAAAAAAGCTGAATGGAGTTGGAGATGTGAAGTGTTTTGACATCAGACATGAACAGAGTTGAAAATCTGAAGTGTATTTTGGCATCAGACATGAAGGTACAAAGTTTGGAGTTTGCCTAGCTGGTTTTTGGTCTTGCATTGGTCCAATATTTTCTCACTATGTCCTTTTCCTATGTTTTGGAATGGTAATGTATATCCTGTGCCATTATATGTTGGATACATAGTAATCTGCTTTTTATTTTTATGTTTTTGATAGGTGATTACTGTTAAGAGATGAATCTCAGAAGAAACTTTGAACTTTAGACTTTAAAACATTGTTAAGACTATGATAGACTATGGAGACTTTCAAAGTTGAACTAAATGCATTTTGAATTATGATATTGTTACAAGCTTATGAAGCCCAAGGAGTGGAATGTGGTAATTTGAATGTAATTGGCCCCGATAATCTCATATGAGAATAACTTTATTAGAAGGTGTGGCTTTGTTGGGGTATGTATAGCCTTAGGAAGCGTGTCAATGTGGCGATGGGCTTTGAGAATTCCTATGCTCAGGATACCACCCAGTGTCTCATTATAGTTTGTAAGTTGGATGTATTTTAAGTCAAACCAGAACAGGTTTATGTAATAGTAATTTAGAACCTCTTTGTGCTGCTGACAATTCATATCAATAGAGTATTCAGTAGAGTACTTTAGCACAGGATGGGAGAAGTAGAGAGAGAGAGACATTGTGAATTTGAGAGATATTTAAGGACATTGTGTAAAAAATTAATGAATTGATCTCGTGATCTAAATAAGAATGAGGAATCCAGGTTTCTGGTTTATTCACATAAGTAGATGGCCATTTTAATATAGAAAACATGAGGGGCATGGGGTGTTGTGAGATAACTCATCCCTAACAGGCTTGAGGGCCAGCTGCTCCAAACCAGTAATAAGATACTTTCTGAGAGTCAATAAGATACTTTCTGAGTCTGCCTAAGGGCCTTAGCAACAGCAGCTGAGACATGATCTAGAGATGACCAATGAGAGACAGCCATTTCACACCAGAAGATGCATATTCATCAGACCTTCCCCCAGGGTGGAGTGGAGGGTATATAAGGCTTGCCTCTTTCTGAATAAACTGAACTTGTTGTTTCAGCATTGTCCCAGAGTCTGTGTCATTGATTCTGTGCCTACTTGACCCCCTCCCCCAAAGGGAACCACAGCACAGGCCCTGCCACAGGGTGATACATTAAAGGTGTTGCTGTTATAAGTCTCTTAGGGTACATTAAGTTTTTGGTGTTCAGGTAGAGGTGACCAAGGGTGCAGTTGAGTATTTGAATCTAAAGCCTAGTAGGAAAGTTATAAGCAAGCAAATCAACTACATTGTGAGAATACACGTGGAGTTTAAAGCTATAGAAATGGACATACTTCCCTAAGGTATGAATGTAGAGAGAGTGGAAAGATTCAAAAGGCACACTGAAGAATTGGCAATAATCAGCTTATGGGAGACTGCTAGAGAAGACTAGACTAAATAATTCAAGATAAAAATGTGAAAAGCATTCCTCTCTCATTTTAAGTTATGCCAAATAGAGATTGCTATATATGAAAGATTGGTTCACTGTTCTTGTTTTAAAATTAAATCTTTAACTTAAAAAGTTAAACAACTGTATTTCAAGGTGAGATGGTGGACTGGAAGCAAATTGGACCAAGTGTCTGGTTCCAGTTTGATAAACAAAGAGAACAGAAATATTCTATTACTTCATCATCTACTTCTGCAGTTCCTGAACCAACTTGAGCAACACTTCCAATGTACCCATGAACTTTCTCTCCAATTGAACAGGACATGCAGTTGTGACTGTTGTTTAGCCCACATAGACTGAAATAAAAGACTTATATCAGGAAATCTAAGAGAGCTGTGCCAGTAGGGATCTCACAGCAGAGCTTCCTAGTGACTGATGCTAGGAACACCACCAGAACTCGAATTGGAAAAAAGCAAAGGTGTAGGAGCTAAACACAACCTTTAAACTATACTTTGGGGCACTACACAGGCACCAGATAATACAGGTGGGAATACAACAACCATAGTGAGGTAAGGATTGCCTCAGCTATCCTCAGTCAACAGAGTACAGTCAAGAAAATCAGACCCAGTTGGAGCTATGAGCCCACAAGATCAGAGCAGGACCAGTAAAAATTAACATGGAGCACATCGTGGACCAAGACGCAAGAGACAAAACAGTGAATTTACCAAGGAGATGAAAACATTTAGACTGCTGATTCCATTATCTTACATCTCCACCAAGCTTTCTACCCTCATCTACAGCTATTTCTCATCTATATAGTACAATAGGGTATTGTAGCAGGCCAACATTGTCCCCTACTGTTCATACTCTCCCCTTCCCTTTTTCTTCCTCTTTACCCATTCCCATTCCTCTTACTGTTACACCCTCCAAATCCCAGAGGCTGACCTCACTAATGTATCTGAATACATATATTTACCGACTACTTTTAGTCTGTCATAAGTTCTTACAAATCCATCCCATTTTTTCCTTTGCCTCAGTTATTCTGACTCTACTTATGTTTCTCTCTACTTCCCATTTAACAACCAAATACTAATTATTAGTCTCACAGTGATTGCCCACCTTTGTTTTTGCTGTCCACTCACAACACATTACTACCACAATCCTTTTCTTTCCACCTCTTTATTGATTATGTATACAGTGTTCTGCCTGTAGGCCAGAAGAGGACACTAGATTTCATTACAGATGGGAATTGAACTCAGGACCTCTCTCCAGTCCTACCACAATTGTTTTAATCTCTAAAGCAATCAGGAATTAAAAAGTGATTGTTTTGTAGTCTCCTGCTGCTCTATTATCAGAGTGGATTAACTACTAAGAGTGACTGTTACAAAACTAGAACTCAACCAGCAGGATAAGACACCACATTGAGCCTGATGCTCAGAACCCCAACTGTAATATAGCTGAGTCTCCCCTTACCACTGCAAACAACTCCACTGAAAGAAGAGGGGCAATCTGAATTGAAAGAACAACAATAACAAAATTTCACCAATGTTCTAAACCCAAAGAGACAGATCAAAGTGTGAAATTATGAGTACCATAAAATGAAACAAGATAGATATCTCCTCCAAAAATTACCAACTCCATACTAGTAAATCATGATCAAAGTGACTTAGATGAAACTTCAGAAGTAAAACTCAAAAGAATGACTTAAAATATGATATTACAACTCAAATAGAACTGGAATATTTTTCAAGATGATACAGACAGTTGAATAAAATAAGGAAGTTGAGCCATGATATAAAAAATAGAATTTAATAAAGAGATAGAAATACCAAAGAAACCCAAACAAAAATGGTGCTGGAGATGAGAAAGCAACAAGTCAAATAAAGGTTTCAGTGAAAAGCTTGACCAATAGGCTGGATTATGTGAAAGACAAAACTATCAAAATATGAAGACAAAATAGATGAATTGGATCATTTAGCTAAGATCAATGATTTTTATCAATAAATGAAATATGCAAGAATTCTGAGACTCCATGAAATGGCAAAACCTATGAGTTTAGGTATACAGAAAGGAGACACATTTCATGCAAAAAGCATAGGAATTATTTTTAATAAAATCATATAAAGCATTTCCTAAGTCTAGAGAAAGAAAAGCCCATCCAGATATAAGAGGTATACAGAACACGAAACATAAGAACAGAAAATCAGCTCACTTCACCGTAGTACGGTATATACTAAGTGTACAGAACAAACTGCATTGTAATCTGCAAACAAGAATGACCCAGTCACATACCAAAGCAGGTCCATCAAAAATAAACACAAAAACAAGCACACATACACACACACACACACACACACACACAACCAAAAACAACCAAACAAAAAACCACCAGCTTACTTTTCAATCCAAGCCATTAAAGCAAGAAGGGCTTGGATAAATATCTTTCAAATTCTACAAAATAACAACCACCATCAATCTACTATTCCCTACTGTCGGACTTTGAATGTAACTGCCCCCATAATTTCATAGGGAGTGGCACTATTTGGAGATACAGCTTTTTTTTTTTTTTGAATGGATATGGCTTATTGGAGAAAGTGTATAACTGTAGGGGTAAGCTTTGAGTTTTCCTATGTTAGGATATCACCCAGTGTCTCAGTTGACTTGCTGTTACCAGCAAGATGTAGCCCTTTCAGCCCTAGCATCATCTATGTCTGCATGCTGCCATGCTTCCTGTCATGATGATAATGAACTGAACTTCTACAAGCTGTCACCCTTTCATTTATAAGAGTTGCAGTGGTCATGGTGTCTTTTCATAGCAATAAAGCCCTAATTAAAAAAACCCACCAAAACCATTAGAACTGAAAGTGAAAGAAAAAAATTATGATAAAAGTAGGCTAAGGGAATTCATGACCATCAATCCATTCCTACAATGAATAAAGGAAGAAATATTTAAGTATGAAAAGAGAGATAAGCATGCTGGGGACACTACAGGAATGAGAAATAAATGATGCTTTAATAGTCATTAAACAAAAGAATACAAAGAAATTTCCAAACACAAATATATTAAAAAAAAGAAAAATGACAAGAGTGATACATACATTACAAAAGTACTCCAGACACTATTGAAAAATAAATAGCTTGCTGAAAATATCATGGAGGAAATAAAACATCACTAGAAAAGTGAAAAGGAAAACATAGCATGCTCAAATCTAAGAGATAAAATGAAGATCTCCTAATAGGGAAGTTTATATCCATAAGTTCCAAATTTAAAAATCAAAGATGTCTCAAATTAACAATATGATGATGAACTATAAGACATTTTGGAGAATAAAACCAAATCAGTCCCAAAAGTAGTAGATAGAGAGAAATAACAAAGATCAGAGACAAAATTAATGAAATAGAAATTTTAAAAATCAAAAAGTAAATGAAAAAAAAACTTAGGTCTTTGAAAAGATAAATTTGATGTATTCTTACTGAAATTGACCAACAGAAAGAATAAAGACCTAAATCAGTGAAATTAGAAATGAATAGGTACATATTACAACAGACACTGAAGAATTTCAGAGAATCCTGAGGATATATTTTTAAAATTTACATTCCATTAAACTGAAAAATCTAAAATATATGGGTAAGTTTCTGGATGCCTATGACCTAACAAACTTAAACTAAGAGGAAATGAATGTTTGAACATTCTCAATCAAAAATATAGAAACAGTAATTTTAGAGGCAGGTAGTCCTGGCAGCAGCCAGCATAGGCAGGTAGGCCCGGCAGTGGCAGCTGGCAGAGGCAGGCGCAGTGGCGAACAGCAGAGGTGGGTTGGCCACTCGGCAGTGGACAGCAGAGGCGGGTTGGCCCGGCGGCGGCCCAGCAGAAGCAGACAGGTGCGGCGGCAGCTGAAAGAGGCAGACAGGAGCGGCAGTGGTTGGCAGAGGCAGGTAGGCCCAGCAGTGGCCCGGCAGAGGCCGGTAGGTTCAGCGGCAGTCAGCAGAAACGGGTAGGCCTGGTGGCAGCTGGCAGAGGCAATGGCAGCCGGCAGAGGCAGGCAGGCCCAGTGGGTGGCGGCCAAAACACAGTTGCAATAAAGACCAGAAACTGAGCTATTACCCACTGAAAAGTTAGTGAAAACAAACTCTTAATCAAGAACTTGAAACAGGGACGCCTTTAATCCTAACCCCCACCCCCACCCCCCCACCCCCTACCCCCCACCCCCGGGGGAAGAAGCTATCTCCATGGGACAGAACCAGAATGGATCTGAACACTCTGTCTGAGACCAACCAGGGCCCAGTTGCTGATCCTGAGAAACACAACAACTTGAAGGTGTTGGTGAGACTACCCTGCTCAGCTGAAACCCATCCGGGAGAGGATTCAGATCCCTATAGTTTGAAGTCTGAGGAAACAAGATCAGTTGAGTAGTTGACAAATGAGCAAAATGTGGCCTGAGAACAGAGAAGTAGGCACCGCCCAGCCACTGAACCAGATCACGAGAATCATAAGTATATACTTCACCGACTGAGATCAGCTGCTCCCAAAGAAACAGCCCAACAGCACTAATTTAACCAAGAACTCCTAGTGAACCAAGACTAAAAATTAGAACAAGAGAGGCACTCTCAGACACAGACATCACCTGCACTGAGCAGAGGAAGAGATGAGTAGATACCAGTGCAAAAATACAGGCAACAACATAAAGACCTATATAGCAACATCAGAACCTAGTGATTCTATGCCTGCAAGACCTGAATATACCAAGACAGAAGAAACAGAAGAAATCAATCCTAAAAATGACTTTAAGAAGATGATAGAGGCCCTTAAAGAAGAAATAAAATATTCCCTTAAAAAGGAAATAAAAAATTCCCTTAAAGAGAAAATGAAAAACTCTATTAAAGAGGAAATAAAAAATTACCTTAAAGAAATGGAAGAAAAAAACAACAATAATTGGAAGAAATCAAAGAAAGCCAAGAAAAAGCAATTAAACAGATGAAAGAAACATTCCCAGATCTGAAAAATGAATTTGAGACAATAAAGAAAACACATGCTGAGGGAATGCTGGAAATAGAAATCCTGACTAAACAAACAGGAACTACAGAAACAAGCATAACCAACCTAATGCAAGAGATGGAACAGAGAATCTCTGACACTGAAGACACAATAGAGAAAATAGATTCGTCAGTCAAAGAAAACACTAAAGGCAAAAAAGTCGTAACACAAAACATCCAAGAAATTTGGGACACCATGAAAAGACCAAACCTAAAAATAATAGGGATAGAAGAAGAATACCAACTCAAAGGCA
Source organism: Peromyscus leucopus (assembly GCF_004664715.2). Classification (NCBI taxonomy): domain Eukaryota; kingdom Metazoa; phylum Chordata; class Mammalia; order Rodentia; family Cricetidae; genus Peromyscus; species Peromyscus leucopus. The sequence goes on along the minus strand of NC_051071.1, from coordinate 17,162,650 downwards.
TAGAAAATATATTAAACAAAATCATAGAAGAAAACTTTCCTAACCTAAAGAAAGAAAAACCTATGAAGATACAAGAAGCTTACAGAACACCAAATAGGTTGGATCTTAAAAAAAAAAAGTCCCCTCGCCACATAATAATCAAAACACTAAACACACAGAACAAAAAAAAAAAAAAAAAAATATTAAGAGCCGCAAAGGAAAAAGACCAAGTAACATATAAAAGCAAACCCATCAGAATAACACCAGACTTCTCAATAGAGACTATGAAAGCTAGAGGGTCCAGGACAAATCTTATGCAGAAACTAAGAGAATATGGATGCCAACCCAGACTATTATACCCAGCAAAACTCTCAATCACCATAGGCGGAGTAAACAAAATATTCCATGATAAAAAGAGATTTAATCAATACCTGTCCACAAACCCAGCCCTACAGAAAGCACTAGAAGGAAAAATCCAACCCAAAGAAGTTAAACACATCCATGAAAACTCAGGCAATAGATAATCCCACACCAACATATACCAAAGAAAGACAACACTACACAACCACAAAAAAACAAAAAACAAAAACAGGATTTAACAATCACTGGTCATTAATATCCATCAATATCAATGGTCTCAACTCACCTATAAAAAGATACAGGCTAACAGAATGGATAAGAAAACAGGACCCATCCATCTGCTGCATATAAGAAACACACCATAACATCAAAGACAGACACTACCTCAGAGTAAAGGGCTGGGAAAAGGCTTTCCAAGCAAATGGACCTAAGAAACAAGCTGGTATAGCTATCCTAATATCTAATAAAATAGACTTCAAACTAAAACCAATTGAAAGAGATCAGTATGGACATTACATATTTATCACAGGAAAAATTCACCAAGATGAAGTCTTGATTTTAAACATTTATGCCCCAAATACAAAAGCACTTACATTAATAAAAGAAACACTACTAAAGCTTAAAACACAAATCAAACCCCACATATTAGTAGTAGGAGATGTCAACACACCACTCTCACCAAAAGACAGATCTACCAGACTGAAACTTAACAAAGAAATAAAGGACCTAACAGATGTTATGACTCAAATGGACTTAATAGATATCTACAGAACATTCCATCCTAACACAAAATAATATACCTTCTTCTTTAGCACCCCATGGAACCTTCTCAAAAATTGACCACATGCTTGGCCACAAAACAAATCTCAACAAATACAAAAAAATTGGAATAACCTCCTGTATCTTATCGGACCACCATGCCTTTAAGTTAGACTTCAACAACAACAAAAATTATAGAAAGCCTACAAACTCATGGAAACTGAATAATGCCCACCTGAAACATCAATGGGTCAAGGAAAAAATAAAGAAAGAAATTGAAGATTTCCTAGAATTCAATGAAAATGAAAGTACAACACACCCAAACTTATGGGACACTATGAAAGCAGTACTAAGAGGAAAATTCATAGCTCTAAATGCACACATGAAGAAGATAGAGCAATCCCATACCAATGAATTAACAGCACAACTGAAAGCTCTAGAACAAAAGGTAACAAACTCACCAAGGAGAAATAGATGCCAGGAAATAATGAAATGGAGGGCTGAAATCAATGAAATAGAAAACAAGAGAACAATACAAAAAAATCAATGAAACAAAGAGTTGGTTCTTTGAAAAAATCAACAAGATAGACAAACCACTAGCCAAATTAACCAAAGGCAAAGAGAAAGCACCTAAATTAACAATATCAGAAATGAAAAGGGAGACATAACAAAGGACAATGAGGAAATCCAGAGAACCATCAGATCACACTTCAAAAACCTGTACTGCACAAAAATGGAAAACCAGGAAGAAATGGACAATTTTCTGGACAAATACCACATACCAAAATTAAATCAAGACCAGATAAACCATTTAAATAGACCAATAACCCCTAAAGAAATAGAAACAATCATCAAAAGTCTCCCAATCAAAGAAAGTCCAGGACCAGATGGTTTCAGTGCAGAATTCTACGAGACTTTCAAAGAAGAACTAATACCAATACTCTTAAAAGTGTTCCACACAAGCCGGGCGTGGTGGCGCACGCCTTTAATCCCAGCACTCAGGAGGCAGAGGCAGGCGGATCTCTGTGAGTTCGAGGCCAGCCTGGTCTACCGAGTGAGTTCCAGGAAAGGCGCAAAGCTACACAAAGAAACCCTGTCTCGAAAAACCAAAAAAAAAAAAATATTAACCAAAGAAAAATAAATAAATTAATTAATTTTAAACAATAAAAAATAAATAAAAATAAAAGAAAAATTTGAAATATTAACCAAACAAACATTTTACTAAAGTAAAAAAAGGGAGAACTAAGGACTCATCATTCCTCTCCACATTCTATTCTTTCCCTTGTTTTATATATTTTAAATTTTTTAGCGGTGGATTCTGCTGGATTTTATCGGTGGATTCTGCTGGAGTATCCGATGCAGATAAGCACTGGAGGGCTCCTGTTGCAAATCACCCTCTGGAGTGATGGAAGGATCTTTTTACTAGCATGTGGAGGAGACCCGATCTAGTGTTGGTGTGGCCCCGGGGTTCTGTTTATGTCTTTCCTCAGGACAATGAGGTTCCTCTTTGGATTCCTGTGCACTGAACACGCCCTATGGCTGTTGCTGAAGCCCAACATGACAGAGACCTAATGGGTCTTCATGAAAAAAATCTACCCTTCTGATGCCAATGGGGATTGAGAGCCCAATATGGCCAACTTTGGCAAGCATTAATGTAAGCCTAGGAACTGTAGCCATGAGATTGAATTCTCCAGAAGAGCTGCCAGCTAAGGTCGTTCTGGGATCAAGAAAAATGGGCCTTGGCGGTTAGTGTTCCTGGAGTTGTATCCAGGCCAGTGGATGTCCAAACAATCCAGAAGAGAATTTGACATTGCTGCTGCTGCTGTTGCTGTTATAGCAATGGTGGCCACCACTGCTACTGTTTCTGGGATTACCATTTCATAATTGCTTACTACAGCTAGCACAGTGGAGACCCTGGCAACAAAAGTAGCTACAACAGTTAGTTAATCTTCCATTCTATTGGGCATGATAAATTTAATTCAATAGTTATATACATCTCAATTGGCTTTGAAAATTATAAATTTATAAACTCAAATTCCAGTTGCTTTTGGGATACTATCTTACAAGGACATCAACGTACAGTATGGCTCATTGAGGAAGGGAATGTCTCAGTTGCCTTTAGCCTACTGGCTATGGGTGAGATAGGACCTCTGTTGGTCTTTTCTGTGTCAAACACACAGATTGCAAGCCCAGTGCCACTTTGAGATACTTGGCAGCAGTTAACTCTGCAGCTCACACATGATTGAGCCTGTATGATAATGAGTATTCAGAGATTCGTAATGCCTGGGGGGCACTCACCAACCTAAGACAGAGCACCTGTGTGGCCTGGGCAGGCGTCTCCATGACGGGTAAGGTGACCTGCTGACGTCCCATGCAACCCAAGTCAGAAGCTCATTTTTTAATAAAAGGGAGACCTGTAGGTCCCTGGTCCCTGTTTTGGTTAACTGTTGCCTTGCTTGCTGACCTTGAACTTGATATCCTCCCTATGCTAATTCCCTGCCAAGTTCCACCCTCCTGAATGCTTAAGGGAAGTTCTTTGTCTGTGTATCCTGAATAATGGGTGTTAACAGCTTAGATGCAAGATTGTAAAACATTAGTAGCAAACTTCTGCCCTCTGGGATTCTCCCATTGTGCTGTAAGCCTATATTTAAGACCTCCTCCCTTCTTCAATAAATGACATTCGGCATTTAATATATATATATGTTTGTGTATTGTGTGTTGTGTTGTTGTGTTTGTTACATATATACATATATAATTGAATGAATACTGTGAATGTAATCTATGAATACCACAAATGTGATTAATATCATGAGTGTAATTAATGAATATCATGAGTGTAATTTAAAAAATAAAAATTAAAAAAAAACAAACAGTAATTTTAAATCTTACAACTAAAAAGAAAGCCTAGAGCCAGATGGATTCAGCACTGAATTCTACTAGATCCATCAAGTAGAAACAAGCATTGTTATTCTTCAATTTGTTCCCAAAGTAGAATGGAAGGAACAGAACCAGATTCTTTTTTATTGGAGCCAGTATTACCCAGAATCAGATAAAGACCCAATAATAAGATGAGAATTCTAGGACATTCTCCCTGACAGTCACAGACACAAAAATTATCAATAAAATACTTGCCAAAAGGATTCCAGAACACAAAAATAAAGATTATCCACAGTGATCAAGTCAGCTTCATCTCAGAGATGCAAGGACAATTCAGCATATATAAATGACAAAAACAGGCCCAAGGACAGAAACTACATGATCATCTCATTATATGCAGAAACAACCTCTAATAAAATCCCACATTCCTCATCATAAAAGTCCTAGAGAGTCTAGGAATACAAGCGGCAAACCTCAGCATAATGAAAGCAACATCAACACGACCATAGTCGACATCAAGCCAGATGGAGTCAACCCAGGGCACGCCCACTAAGATCATAAACAAGACAAGTTTGTCTACTTTGTTCACTCTTAAGCAATACAGTGCTTGAAGTCCTAGCTAGAGCAATACGACATGGGAAGGTAGTGAAAGGGGTACAAATACAAATTTTAAAGTAAGAAGTCAGCTATCCCTATTTGCAAATGGCATGATTCTGTGCATGAGAGATTTCAAAGACTCCATTAGAGAATGTCTAGAGCTGATAAACACTCTCTGCAAAGTTGCACCTTACAAAAATGGCAGCAAAATCTGTAGCCTTCCTGTAGAGCAAAGACAAATATACAGAGAAAGAAATCAGGGGACAATCTCATTTACAATAGCTCAAAGAAAATACCCTGGAACAAACTTAACTGTTGTTTTTCTGTTGGTTTAGCAGCCACACCTGAATCTACTGATATTTAACTACTGTCCATGCCCCCCCTGCCCAGCAGTCAGCACCCCACTGCTCAGGCCATGGCCTGGTGGGACTTCTGGTCCTGCTGGCATTAACTCTGCTGCTGCTGCCAAATGTAGTTAACTAAGTCTCTATCATTCTGTTCACCAATAAAAACTCAGGAGTCAGATGTTGAGGTGAAAAACCTGCTAGCTCAGAGAGGCAGAGAAGCAACCAGCTGACCTTCCTTTCTGTCCAGAGACCCAGTAAGAGAGCATCTCTCCAGCCTTCTCAACCCAAAAAGACTGCCAGACTCTAAGTCCCTCCCTGCTCCTCCTGTGCATCTCTCTATCCATCTCCTGGATCCTCCATCCTCTCTATGGTTAAATCCTGTCAAATAGTTGCTGGCCCTGCCCCCTAATCCAAGGTTTACTCTATTAACACAATCTCTGGCTTCACAGTACAATCAAATATCCTACAACACTTCACTGAGGAAATGAAAGGCCTATATAATGAAAACCTGAGGAAGAAGTTGACACTGGAAGATGGAAAGACCTTTCATTTTCATGGACCTGTAGGAGTAATACTGTGAAAATGACCATCCTATCAAAAGTAAGTTGCATATTCAATACAACCCTATCGAAATTCTAATGCATTTCTTTACAGAAATTGAAAAAAATCTTAAAGTTGATACAGAAATACAAACACTCTCAGTCAGCCACAACAATCCTGAGCAAGAAAAAACCACTGGGAGTATCCCCATTCCTGATTTCAAGTTATACAGCAGAGACATAGCAGTAAAAGCAGCATAGTACTAACATAAAAATAGACTCATTGACCAGTGAAATAAAATCAAGGACTCAGCTACAAGTCTTACACCAACACCCACCTGGTTTCTGACAGAGACCAAAGGTACACATTGGAGAGAAAAAATAAAGCAGCATTTTTAACCTATGGTGCTGGAAAAACTGGTGTCTTCATATAGAAAAATAACATGTGATCCTTCTCTCTTTGTCTACACATAGATCTCTTCCCAAGAACCAAGGGTTTCAATCTTTGACCTGAAATTTCCAAAAGAAAGAATAGGAAGTACACTTAATAATAGGCTCAAATAAGGACTTTATGATTAGAAATCTACTTACCCAGGAAATAGGACCAAAAATCAATGAACAGGCCTTCATAAAATTAAAATGCTTCTGTATTGTAAAAGGGACTATTAATCTATTAAAAAGGCAGCCTAGAAAGTAGGGAAAAGGTCATCACCAGCTATACATCTCACAGAAGATTAATGTCAAGAATATACAAAGAACTCAGAAGACCAAGCAGCAAGAAAACAGACAACTCAAATAAAAAGTGTGCTATAGAACTGAATAGAGTTCTCAGAAGAAATAAAAATGGTTGAAAAATATTTTTAAAATATTCACTGTTCTTAGTCATCAAAGAAATGCACATTAAAATTTCTTTACGACTTCACGATACACAACACAAATCAGTATTGCTAAGATTAAGAAAACAGATGACATCAAATACTGACACAGATATAGGGAAAAAGGGACATCCATTCATTATTGGTAGGAGTGCAAAATGATGCAGCCACTATGGAAAGCAGTGTGGTGGTTCATAAAAACCCCAAAATATATTTACCGTATGACCTAGAAAGACCACTCCTGGGCATATGCCCAAAAGACTGTATTTTCTCTTGCAGAGACACGTGTTTATCCATGTACATCACTGATTTGTTCACAATAGCTAGGACATGGTAAGAGCCTAGATGTCCATGAACTGATGAATACATAATGAAATATGGATGGCACCTATACATAGTGGAATATTATCCAACTGTAAAGAGAAGTGACATCATAATTAATTGTTGTTTAAAATACATAAGTTTGATGTACTTTGATTCATTATACCAGCACCTAGGAATCTAAAAATCCATTCTTTTTAGGGAGTAAATATTTTTAGAAGGATACACTATATCACATTGTCTAACAACTGTGAGAACCCATGACGTAAACATTTGAAAATGTACCAAATGCCAGGGTAGCATATCATATCAAGGAAACAGGTAAATATTTGACTCAAGCCACTTAGAATCTGGTGAGGAGCACTTGAGCAAAACTCTGACATTCACACAGCTAAGCAGTGGAAGGATCTAGTGCTGTGGTCTAAGGCGAGCTACCAGATTGCTTCCCTCTCTGCTCAGTGCACAGAGCATGAGTGGGGAACTGCGCAAGGGCCGCAACAGAAGACGGTCCTGGTTGGCTTCCTGCAAACGAGAATATCAAATAAGCTGGGAAGTGTAAGGCAGAAGGTAACTAAGGTGATGTCATGACCTACGGAATTAGTCACCACGGAAAAGGAGAGTGGTAAAGTGTGCCTGTGGTTGGGGTCATTGAGGTCAGTATGGAGGAGAGCTGCTTTGAGGGTAGGTGCCCTGGAAGGATTTGCACTGTTAACAACTCAAAAGAGAAGCAGTCAAGTCCCCACGAGATGGAAATGTGGACAAAATTTAATTATCTCTGACTCATCCTTTGATATTAATTAACATAGGAAAGAAAAGCTTCTGAGAATTAAGATGTTCATAAACTGTCCAAATATGGCCCCTATTAGCAGTTCAGAGTATGTTCTGAGATTTTTGTCTCCTGGTGGTTTTCTTCATCTGGACTTCTAGCTCTGAATGAACACTTCACTCGGTGACAGAAATCACTCATGCGTTGTCGGGAACTGTGAGTTCAGACTCTGGGATGACTTTATCCTCTTGAAGGTTGTACTACTGTTTACATGAGATGATGGACGGTTCGTGGCTTGAGGAAACTGCTGTGCTGAAGTTGTGGGCCAGTGTTTTACACCACACTTCCTCAATCCCCCTGTCAGCTCCAATGGCCTCTGAGAAGCTGGCTGTGAGGCCCTCCAGGGGTGAGACCCTCCATGTGTGAGACCCTCCATGTGTGAGACCCTCCATGTGTGAGACCCTCCATGTGTGAGACCCTCCAGGTGTGAGGCCCTCCATGTGTGAGACCCTCCAGGTGTGAGGCCCCCAGGTGTGAGGCCCTAAAGGGGTAAGGCACCCAGGTGTGAGGCCCTCCAGGTGTGAGGCCCCCAGGTGTGAGGCCCCAGGTGTGAGGCCTCTAGGTGTGAGGCCTCCATGTGTGAGGCTCCAGGTGTGAGGCCCTCCAGGTGTGAGGCCTCCATGTGTGAGGCCCCAGGTGTGAGGCCTCCAGGGGTAAGGCCTCAGGTGTGAGGCCCTCCAGGTGTGAGCCCCCAGTGTGAGCCCCCCTCCATGTGTGAGACCCTCCCTCCATGTGTGAGACCCTCCATGTGTGAGACCCTCCATGTGTGAGACCCTCCATGTGTGAGGCCCTCCAGGTGTGAGGCCCCATGTGGGGCCTAGGGGAGGCAGGTGTGAGGCCCCAGGGGGGGGGGCCCCAGGTGTGGGGGGTGAGGCCCCAGGTGTGAGGCCCCAGGGTGAGGCCAGGTGTGAGGCCCTCAGGTGTGACTCAGGGTCCTCCAGGTGTGAGGCCCTCCAGAGGCCTCGTGAGGCCCCCAGGTGTGAGGCCCTCCAGGTAAGGCCCCAGGTGTGAGGCCCTCCAGGTGTGAGGCCCTCCAGGTGTGAGGCCTCCAGGTGTGAGGCCCTCCAGGGTGAGGCCCTCCAGGGGTAAGGCCTTCCTGGTGTGCCTATGCTTTCCCAGAAACCTGTATCCAATCATGCCTATTTCATCGTTTAGTGAGGAAGAACCCAAGAGTGACAAAACACCCAAACTTTGTAAATCCAGAATGAACCCGAGCAACAGTGACTGAAGTAAACACTCATTGGAGGTGAGAGGTTGTCCAGAACAGCTCCTTGGGATATTTTTATGTTGACTCTCAGAAATACTCAGTTCACACCCTGACATTTGAAAAGCAGACTTAGATGATGTTAAAGAGAGCCCTTGAGCAGCCCAAAGTTTACCTAAAACTAACTAAAGGAAACTCAAGTGCTCTTCAGCCTCACCATTTGGTGACTAAAAGTGAAAAAATCACACTTTAGTCACAGTCAATGTCTTTGGAGTTTAGAAGACTATTATAATATTATATAAAACAGTATTACACTCAGAAAACATAATGACAGACTTTTATTTCCTAAAATTTTTTGATCTATATAACAAAAGGCAATATTTTTTATATCAACATATCCATTTAATACACTCCTCAGTGTTAAAAATCACAGGGATATTTGGAAGATTACTTCCAGAAGAGATTATAATGAAAAAAAAGCAAATATAGAGAGCCCTGGAGAAGCATAAAACTCTACAGACAGGTTGATAAAATTAAAATATTCCTTGAGCAATTGATGCTTCCAGGTGGTAGGACTGTAGCTCAAGTCAAGAGAGGAATAATACTATCTTGTTTTTAAAAATCATGATAACACTTAAGCAGTTATTTTTGTAAACTCATGGTGTAGTTCATATATTCTCCTTTTAATATTTGCTTTGGGGGATTTAATAAAATCTGTGTATACTTTTTTCAGAACAAAAATACAAATGCCTATTGGCATGGTGTTTTCTAGGTAGGTGGGAAGAATGTGCACCTTGGAAGGCAGAAGAAATTCTAGCAAACCTAACGTTGTGAAGAAATTACTGTGGTACAGAAACTCACTTTCTCCAACTTAAACATACCCATACCTTAGGAGAAAGCCATTTTCAAACATGGAGATGTGGACACCAGTGCCACCCTAAGTGAGATTCAAACTGTGAGTATCTGCAGGCGCCCAGTACTCCCAACTGCCTCCCTTTTCACAGCAGGACATCTGAGTCCTACTTGTTTATGACACAGAAAACTACAACAGCATTGTTTTAGAGTTTAGCCACAGTTGTTCAATCCCATGTGTGGAGGTATTAATGTGGTCTTTGAAAAATATTTAATGGCCGGGCTGGTGGTGACACACGCCTTTAATCCCAGCACTCAGGAGGTAGAGCCAGGCAGATCTCTGTGAGTTCGAGGCCAGCCTGGTCTACAGAGCAAGATCCAGCAAAGGCACAAAGCTACACAGAGAAATCTTGTCTCAAAAAAAAAAAAAACAAAACAAAACAAACAAAAAAAGATTTAATGTATAGCCTCAATTTATTTTCTGCACAAACAACATTTATTCCATTTCACAAGTTTTATTTTTTAAATGATTTTTTATTAAGCGTTTTTCTATTCATTTTACATATCAACCACAGATTCCCCTGTCCTCTCTCCTCCCATCTCCCAGGCTCCCCCCCCCCCCCCCCCGCCAATCCACTCCCTATTCCCACCTCCTCCAAGGCCAAGTCTCCCATGGGGAGTCAGCAGAGCCTGGTACATTCAGTTGAGGCAGGTCCAAGCGCCTCCTTCCTGCACCAAGGCTGAGCAAAGTGTCCCACCATAGGCACTAGGCTCCAAAAAAAGCCGGCTCATGCACTAGGGACAGGTTCTGATCTCAGTGCCTGGGGGCCCCCTATACGGTTCAAGCCAAACAGCTGTCTTGCCTATCCAAGGGGACCAGTAAAGTACCATGGGGGCTCCTCAGCTATTGGTCGACAGTTCATGCGTTTCCACTAGTTAGGCTAGTTTTCTCTGTACTTTTTCCAGTCATGGTCTCAATATCGCTTGCTCATAGAATCACTCCTCTTTCCCATTGACTGGACTCCTGGAGCTCCGCTTGGGACCCAGCGGTGGATCTCTGCATCTGTCTCCATTAGCCAGTGGGTGAGGGCTCCATGATGACAGTCAGGGTATTCAGCCATCTGATCACCAGAGTTTGACAGCTCAGGCACCCTCTCGACCATTGCCAATAGTCTATGGTGGAGTCATCCCTGTGCATTCCTGGGAACCCCCAGCCCCAGCACTCTGTTTCTCCCTATTCCCATGGTGTCTTCATTTATCATGGTATCTCTTTCCTTGTTTTCCCACTCTGTCCCTGTTCCAGCGCAAACCTCCTGCTCCCCTAAGCTCTCATCCCCTGTCCCTTGCCCTCCATTACCTTCCCCTCACCCCCAGTCTGCTCATGTAGATCTCATCCATTTTGCCATCACTTAGCAATCCATATATCCTTCTTAGGGTCCTCCTTACTAGCTAGCCTCCTGGAGCTGTGGGTTGCAGTCTGGTTATTCATTGCTTTATAGCTAGTATCCACTTATGAGTAAGTACATACCATGTTTGTCCTTCTGAGTCTGGGTTACCTCACTCAGGATGATATTTTCTAGTTCCATCCATTTGCTTGCAAACCTCATGATGTCATTGTTTTTCTCTGCTGAGTAGTATACCATTGTGTATATGTACCACATTTTCTTTATCCATTCTTCAGTTGAGGGGCATCTAGGTTGTTTCCAGGTTCTGACTATTATAAATAATGCTGCTATATGTAGCATGAATCTTAAATGTTCTTAATAAAAAACAAACCTGAAGCCAGGTATTGGGGTGAATGCTGGAAGATCAGAGAAACAGAACAAGCCACAGCCACCTCGCCTTGCCAGTTCCTCAGCTATTCCTGTTTTCTCAGACTGGAAGCCTCTAAAAGCTTAACCAACCTAGTTCCTGTTCTTCACGCCTTATATACCTTTCTGCTTTCTGCCCTGACTTCCTGGGATTAAGGGCTCACTTCTTGGGATTAAAGGCATGAGTCACCATGCCTAGCTGTTTCCAGTGTGGCCTTGAACTCACAGAGATGCAGGCAGATCTCTGCCTCTGGAATGCTAGGATTAAAAGCGTGTGTGCCACTATTTTCTGGCCTCTATATCTAGTGGCTGTTCTGTTCTCTGACCCCAGATAAGTTCACTAGGGTGCACAATATTTTGGGGAACACAATACCACCACAGCTATGAACATAGTTGAGCATGTCTCCTTGTGGTATCATTGAGTATCCCTGGGTATATGCCCAAGAGTGGTATAACTGGGTCTTGAAGAAGATAGATTCCCAATTTTCTGAGAAATTGCCATACTAATTTCCAAAGTGGCTGTACAAGTTTGCATTCTCACCAGCAGTGGAGTGTTCCACTTGCTCCACATCCTCTCCAACATAAGCTGTCTTCAGTGTTTTTGATCTTAGCCATTCTGACAGGTGTAAGATGGTATCTCAGAGTTGTTTTGATTTACATTTCCCTGATGACTAAGGATGTTGAGCAATTTCTTAAATGTCTTCCAGCCATTTGCAATTCTTCTATTGAGAATTCTCTGTTTAGCTTGATAGCCCATTTTTTTTTATTGGACTGTTAGTATTTTGATGTCTAATTTATTGAGTTCTTTATATATTCTTGATATCAGCCCTCTGTCAGATGTGGGGTTGGTGAAGATCTTTTCCCATTCTGTAAGCTGCCGTTTTGTCTTATTGACCATGTCCTTTGCCCTAAAAAAGCTTCTCAGTCTCAAGAGGTCCCATTTATTAATTGTAGCTCTCAGTGTCTATGCTACTGGTGTTATATTTAGGAAGTGATCTCCTATGTCAATACATTCAAGACTACTTCCTACTTTCTCTTCTGTCAGGTCCAGGGTGACTGGATTTATGTTGAGGTCGTTGATCCACTTGGACTTGAGTTTTGTGCATGGTGACAGATATGGATCTATTTGCAGTCTTCTACATGTTGACATCCAGTTATGCCAGCACCATTTGTTGAAGATGCTTTCTTTTTTCCATTGTACTGTTTTGGCTTCTTGTCAAAAATTAGGTGTTCATACATGTGTGGGTTACTGTCAGGGTCTTCAATTTGATTCCATTTGTCCACATGTTGGTTTTTATGCCAGTACCAAGCTGTTTTTTATTATTGTAGCTCTATAGTAGAGCTTGGAGTCAGGGATCGTGATGCCTCCAGAGGTTGTTTTATTGTACAAGATTCTTTTAGCTATCCTGGGTTTTTTTTTTTTTTTTTTTTTTTTTTTTTTTTTCATGTGAAGTTGAGTATTGTTCTTTCCAGGTCTGTGAAGAATTGTGCTGGGATTTTGATGGCGATTGCATTGAATCTGTAGATTGCTTTTGGTAAATTGTCGTTTTTTACTATGTTAATCCTACCTATCCATGAGCTTGAGAGATCTTTCCATTTTCTAATAGCTTCTTCAATTTCTTTCTTTAGAGACTTAAAGTTCTTGTCAAACAGGTCCTTCGCTTGCTTAGTTACAGTAACCCCAAGGTATTTTATATTATTTGCGGCTATTATAAAGGGTGATGTTTCTCTGACTGATTACTTTCTCAGCCCTTTTATCATTTGTATATGGGGGGGTTACTGATTTTTTTTAGTTAATCTTGTATTCTGCCACATTACTGAAGGAGTTTATCAGCTGTAGGAATTCCCTGGTAGAATTTTTGTGGTCACCTGCAAATAGTGAAAGTTTAACTTCTTCTTTTCCAATTTATATGACTTTGATCTACTTTTGTTGTCTTATTGCTCTAGCTAGAATTTCAAGTACTATATTGAATAAATATGGAGAGAGTGGACAGCCTTGTCTTGTTCCTGATTTTAGTGGAATAGCTTTGAGTTTCTCTCCATTTAAGTTGAGGTTTGCTGTTGGCTTGCTGTAAATTGCCTTTATTATATTTAGGTATGTTCCTTGTATTCCTGATCTCTCTAGGACCTTTATCATGAAGGGATGTTGGATTTTGTCAAAGGCTTTTTCAGCATCTAATGAGATGATCATGTGGTTTTTTTCTTTCAGTTTGTTTATATGATGTATTACATTGACAGATTTTCATATGTTGAACCATCCTTGCATCCCTGGAATGAAGCTTACTTGATCATGGTGGATAATTTTTTTATGTGTTCTTGGATTTGGTTTGCCAGTATTTTATTGAGTATTTTGCATCAATATTCATAAGAGAGATTGGTCTGTAATTCCCTTTCTTTGTTGCATCTTTGTGTGGTTTGGGTATCAGGGTAACTATAGCCTCATAAAAAGAGTTTGGTAATGTTCCTTCTGCTTCTATTGTGTGGAAAAATTCGAAGAGTGTTGGAATTAGCTCTTCTTTGAAAATCTGGTAGAATTCTACACTGAAACCTCGACCTTTTTTGGTTGGGAGACTTTTAATGACTGTTTCTATTTCCTTAGTGGTTATTGGCCTATTTAAATAGTTTATCTGGTCTTGATTTAACTTTGGTATGGGGTACCTATCCTGAAAATCATCCTTTTTTTCACATTTTCTAATTTTGTGGAATACAGGTTTTTGAAGTATGACCTGATGATTCTCTGGATTTCCTCATTGTCTGTTGTTGTGTCTCCCTTTTCATTTCTGATTTTGTTGATTTGGATGCACTTTCTCTCTCTGCCTTTTGGTTAATTTGGATAAGGGCTTGTCTATCTTGTTGATTTTTTTCAAAGAACCAACTCTTTGTTTTACTGATTCTTTGTATTGTTCTCTTTGTTTCCATTTCATTTATTTCAGCCCTCAATTTGATTATTTCTTGGTATTGATTCCTCCTGGGTGAGTTTGCTTCTTCTTGTTCTAGAGCTTTCAGGTGTGTTGTTAAGTCTCACTAGTGTGAGATTTCTCCAATTTCTTTATGTGCACATTTAGTGCTATGAATTTTCCTCTTAGCATTGCTTACATAGTGTCTCATAAGTTTGGGTATGTTGTACTTTCATTTTCATTGAATTCTAAGAAAGCTTTAATTTTTTTCTTTATGTCTTCCTTGACCTATCGGTGATTCATTTGGGCATTGTTCAATTTCCATAAGATTACAGGCTTTCTGTAAATTTTGTTGTTGAAATCTAACTTTAAGTTGTGGTGGTCTGATAAACTACAGGAGGTTATTCCAATTTTTTTTTTGTATCTGTTGAGATATGCTTTGTGACCAAGCATGTGGTTGATTTTAGAGAAGGTTCCATGGGGGTGCTGAGAAGAAGGTATATTCTTTTGTGTTAGGGTGGAATGTTCTGTAGATATCTATTAAGTCCATTGGAGTCATAAGTTCTGTTAGGTCCCTTATTTCTCTGTTAAGTTTCAGTCTGGAAGATCTATTCAGTGGTGAGAGTGGGGTGTTGAAGTCTCCCACTACTTGTGTGTGGGGTTTGATGTGCAATTTAAGCTTTAGTAATGTTTCTTTTACAAATGTGGTTGCCCTTGTATTTGGGGCATAAATGTTCAGAATTGAGACTTTATCTTGGTGGATTTTCCCTGTTTTAAGTATGTAATATCTTTTCTGATCTCTTTCAATTGGTTTTAGTTTGAAGCCTATTTTCTTCTTCTTCTTCTTCTTCTTCTTCTTCTTCTTCTTTTTTTTTTTTGGAGCTAAGGATCGAACCCAGGGCCTTATGCTTGCTAGGCAAGTGCTCTACCACTGAGCTAAATCCCCAGTGAAGTTTATTTTATTAGCAATTAGGATAGCTGCACCAGCTTACTTCTTAAGTCCATTTGATTGGAAAGTTTTTTCCCAGCCTTTTACTCTGAGGTAGTGTATGTTTTTAAAGTTAAGGTGTGTTTCTTGTATGCAACAGAAGGATGGATCCTGTTTTCGTATCCATTCTGTCAGCCTATGTCTTTTTATAGGCGAATTGAGACCAATGATATTAATAGATATTAATGACCAGTGATTGTTAATTCCTGTTATTTTTTGTTGGTAGTGTTGTGTGTTTCTCTTCTTTGGTATTTGTTGGTGTGGAATTATCAATTGCCTGTATTCTCATGGGTGTATCTAACTTCCTTAGGTTGGAATTTTCCTTCTAGTGATTTCTGTAGGGTTGGATTTGTGGATAGTTATTGTTTAAATCTGGTTTTATCATGGAATATTTTGTTTACTCCATCTATAGCAATTGAGAGTTTTGCTGGATATAATAGTCTAGGTTGGCATCTATGGTCTCTTAGTGTCTGCATAACATCTGACCAGGACCTTCTGTCATTCAGAATCTCCATTGAGAAGTTAAGTGTTATTCCGATGTGTCTGCCTTTATATGTTACTTGGCCTTTTTCCTTTGCAGTACTTAATATTCTTTCTTTATTCTGTATATTTAGTGGTTTGATTATCATGTGGCGAGGGGTCTTCCTTTTAGGATCCAGTCTATTTGGTGTTCTGTAAGCTTATTGTACCCTCATAGGCATTTCCTTCTTTAAGTTGGGGAAGTTTTCTTCTGTGATTTTGTTGAGTATATTTTCTGTGCCTTTGAGTTAGTATTCTTCTCCCTCTTCTCTCTCTATTATTCTTAGGTTTGGCCTTTTCTTGGTATCCCAAATTTCCTGGACGTTTTATATAATGACTCTTTTGGCTTTAGTGTTTTCTTTGACTGATGAATCTATTTCCTCTATTGTATCTTCAATGCCAGAGATTCTCTCTTCCATTTCTTGCATTTCATTGGTTATACTTGCATCTGTAGTTCCTGTTCATTTATTCAGATTTTCCATTTCCAGCCTTCCCTCAGTTTGTGTCTTCTTTATTGCCTCTATTTCAGTTTTCAAATCTTGGACTTTTTTATTCACCTGTTTAATTGCTTTTTCTTGGCTTTCTTTAGGAGATTAATTGATTTCTTCCAATTTTGTTGTTTGTCTTTTCTTCAAATTCTTTAAGAGTAGTTTTCATTTCCTCTTTAAAGGCTTGTATTATCTTCTTCAAGTCATTTTTAAGGTCTATTTCTTCAGTTTCTTCTGCTTTGGGATATTCAGGTCTTGCTGGTGTGGCACCACTAGGTTCTGATGGTATCATATTGGTCTTTATGTTGTTGACTGTATTTTTGCTCTGGCATCTACCCATCTCTTCCTCCACTCCATACAAGGTCTGTCTCTCTTTTGGTCTGATTGATACTCTTGGTCAAATGGGAGCTCTTGGTCTAATTCAGGCTCTTGGTGCATTCGGTGCTGATGAGTTCTGTGTCTCAGGGTTCAGATCTTAGTCCAATGGTACCAGTGGGCTCTGCCTCAGGGAGCAACTATTCCCAGTTGGTGCAGGGTAGGACCTGTTTTCTGTTCCCAAACAGTGCAAAATAGACTTATGTTTCTGGTTTTCACTGGTGTCACAGGGGGCTGTGGGTTTTTGTTGTTGTTGTTGTTGTTGTTGTTGTTGTTGTTTTTGGCCAGAGGGTGGGGGAAGAGGCAGCTAGCTGGTCCCTGTGGCTCCAATGGCTTGGGGGAAGGGCTCAGGTTATGCTCCCTGGGCCTAGGGGCTAGAGACCTGGTCTGTCCAATCTGGAGATCTTATAAGTTTTGAAATGTTTGGTAGTTGTGGTGGTTTGAATATGTGTGGCCCCATAGACTTGTGTTTGAAAGCTCGACCTATAGGATGTGACACTATTAAGAGGTATGGCCTTGTTGAAGTAGTTGTGCCCTTGTTGGAGGAAGTGTGTCACTGTGGAGGCAGGCTTTGAGGTCTCTATGCTCAAGATACACCTAATGTGGGAGACAATTTACTTCCTTTTGCCTGTGGATCAAGATATAGATAGCTCCTTCTCCAAATCCACATCTGCTCGCATGCCTCCATTTCCCACCAAGAAGATAATGGACTAAAACACTAAAACTGTAAGCCAGCCCCAATTAAATGTTTTTCCTATATAAGAGTTGCCTTGGTCTGATGTCTCTCCTACATCAGTAGTAGGAACCCTAACTAAGACAAAGCTTCATTTTTCTCACCTAATAATGGCATATATATGATAAGACTAAAAGACTAAATAGGACAGCACATGGAAAATGTGTAGAAAATGCCTTGTAAAGAGCAAGTATTTAGTAGCCTCCCTTTACTCAGACAGCACTAGTGTGTTAGGTGTAAAATAAGAATACAGCCAGGTGATGGTGGTGCACACCTTTAATCCCAGCACTCGGGAGGCAGAGGCAGGCAGATCTCTGTGAGTTCGAGGCCAGCCTGGTCTACAGAGTGAGATCCATGAAAGGCTCAAAGCTACACAGAGAAACCCTGTCTTTAAAAAACAAACAAAAAAAGAAATGAAATAGCTATTAAATTAGTGGAAGTCCCTTCCTCTCTCCATTTTGTTCTGGTAAAGGGAGAACTAGGCAACACACAGTCCATTCAGGGAACCATTGACAATAACATGGTTAAAGTTGAGTGCTATGATCACGTTGGGAAGAGTCTGAAGGTTTACTCCAGCCTGAGTTCACCAAAGTTAATTGAGGCTTTCTTTTTTCTTTTTGTAATTGATTTCCCAGTTCAGCAGCATTTGTTTTTTCGATGATAACCGTTCTGATTCTGGTGAGATGGAATCTCAAAGCAGTTTGCATTTTCATTTCCCTGATGCCTAAGTACACATAGCTATAGCCAGCTATTATTTGAGGAAAATATCAAAACCGTACATTGAATGAAGTACTGCCTCCTCAAAAATAGTGCTGAGAAAACTGGATATCCACATGCAGAAGAATGAAAACAGATTCCTAATCAGTTCAATAGCTCATTTACTTATTGAAGATTTGGGTTTGTTGGCTTAATTTTTGCAGTTCTTTACATATTCCAGATATTTATCCTGTCCAATATGTAGTTTTTAGAAATCTTTTAAAGGCTATGTTTTCAATCTGGTGGTGCCTTCCCTTGCTTTGCAGGGCTTTGTTTCTTTTTTTCTCCCTATGTCATATCATTTGTCAATATGTGGAATTATTTCTTGTGCAGGAAGTCCTTGCCTATGCCTAAATTTTAAGTGTTTTTACATGTTTTTCTCTGGCAATTCCAAAGTCTCAGATCCTTGACTCATTTTGAATTGATTTTGTGCAGCATGAGTGATGGAGATCTAGTTTCGTTCTTGTACATGTGGATGTGTGGAGTTTGTATTCATTACTTTCCTCACTTCTGTGGCCACCAGACAGGAAGCAACTTAAGAAAAGGTGAGTTTGCTTTTGCTTGTGGTTTGAGCAGACACAGTTCCCATGACAATGAAGGCACAAGGGCAGGAAGATGAGGTCACATGACATCCACAGGCAGGCCACAGAGAATGCTGGTTCTCAACTCCTTCCTACTTTTCCAGCCCATAGATGAGTGGTTCTCAACCTTCCTGATGCTGTGGCCCTTTAATACCATTCCTCATGTTGTGGTGATCCCCAAACATAAAATTATTTTCATTGTCACTTCATTTCTGTAATTTTGCTACTGTTATGAACCATAATGTAAATATTTGATGGTGACCCACAGGTTGAGAACCACTGCCATAGATGATGCTATCAGTGTTCAGAGCATATCTTCCCTCCTCAGTTCAGCCTCTCTGGAAATTACCTCACAGATACCCTCAGAGGTGTTTCCTAGCTGATCTAAGTTCAGGCAAGCTGACAAGGCAGATTAACCATCACTGTGCCTTCTGTGTTTCCATGTGAATTTTAGGATTGTTTTTGCTAGGTCTTATGAAAAAAATGTCACTGGAATTTTCATTGTATTGAATCTGTAGGCTGCTTTCAAAGATATGCCATCTTCACAAAATTCACGCTGCCAGTCTAGGATCTTAGAGGCCTGTCCATGTTTGAGTGTCTTCAATCTTTCTTCAGTGTCTTAGTGTTTTCTTTATGGAGGTCTTTGCCTCCTTCATTAGCTTTATGAACTACTGTAAATTCAATATTTCCTGATTTCTTAGCATGTTCATTGAAAGGATGTAGAAAAGCTACCAATTTTTGTATGTTGGCTTTGGAATTTGCCACTTTACAGAGAGTGTTTATAGATCTAAGAGAAATCTGGTAGAGAATTTGGGGATTAAGAATATATTTTTTTATGTTGCCTACAAGTAAGATAAACCGAGTTTTTACTCATTTGTTTTCCTTTTATCTGTTCTTATTGTTTTAACTAATATTTCATTCCAAATTTTAAAGAAAATATTTTCAGGTTTTTTTTTCCCATTCAGTATAATGCTGGCAATATGTTTGTTGTTTATAGATTTATTATGCTGAGATAAATTCTTTCTATTTCTTGTTTCTTTAGGGGGTTAATTAAAAGTATATGTTGAATTTTATTACATTTTTTCTGCAACTTGCTGTAATGATCCCGTCACTGCTCTCCTTGTGCCTGTTTATATGCTGCCTTACATTCATTGTTCTGCATACGTTGAACCAAACTTGCAGTCCTGGAAGGAAGCCAATTTATTTGTGACCTCTTTAATGTGCTCTTGCATTCAGTTTTAAAGTGATTTACGGAGAATTTTTGAGTCTCTGTCTATTGGTTTTTGTTGCTGTGTCCTTGTTTTGCTCTCCAGGTGGCACTGTGTTGATTGGTTAGATTTGGTAGTCATCTTTCTCTTCTATTCTGTAGAACTGTTCCAGATGCGTTGATTGTTCTTCATAAACATTTGGTAGAACTCAGCATGAACATGTCTGGTTCTGGGCTTTTCTTTGTGTGGATTATTTTACTCCTTCAATCTTCTTGCATTTTAGGACTCTATTTAATATTCTCTTGATTTTTAATTTTGGTGCCCATATGTGTTTAGGATTTACCCATTTCTTCTCAATTTCCCCGTGTTTTAGAATATAACTTTTTAAAATATTTTGTTCCCTGGGTTTTATTGGAGTCTTTTGCAGTATCTCCCTATTCGTCTTTATTGTTTGTTTTTATTAGTCTGGCTAGATGTTTGTCAACATGTTTTTTTTTCTCCCCCAAATCCAACTGTTTCTTAACTGGTTCTATCCATTGTCTTTTAGCCTCTATCTCATTACTTTTTGTCATGGTCTTTATTATTTCCTGCATTTGCATTTAATATGTTCTAATTCTTTATGTGCATCCTCTGGTTGAGATCTCTCTGAATTTTTTAATGCAAGTATTTATAGCTATAAGCTTTCCTCTTAGAACTGCCTTAGCTGTGTTTCAAAGGTTCCCATATAATATGCTGTCATTTTCGTTTGGTTCTAGGAATTTCATATGGTTTAATTTTGACAAAATATATTTATTTCTTCACCTTATGCCTAGGCATGGTGGCACAAGCAGAGAACCGAGGAGAGGATGGAAGGAGGAACACAGAAGTTCAAGACCAGATGGTCTACCTGTTGAGTTCCAGGTCTGACACATATACAGAGAAACACTATTTCAAAGAGGAAAAAAGCATCATCATAATTTATGTATATAATGTATAGTATAATATATTATATAAGTATAATATATACTGTCTATTAAGATGTTTCTCCCACCTCTTTATACTTCCAGTATATAATGTTTCTGTATGGTCAGATTATCTATGACAGTACTTGGCAGGAAAGACTATTGAGTTCTGACCACCAAATGGACAAAGAGACATGTTATGTGTCTAATTTTGGCCAATGAATTGGAAAAAGAATCACTTCCAGGCTAGACTATTTAATTGCCCATTAAGACCTCCACAACTCCAAATCTCATTTTTCAACTTTTGAAATTTTGCTCATGAATTCCTTACTGTTATAATAAAATGAAAGTTTGATTTGTTTTTAGGGCTAGAAATGGACTCCACAATCTTCTTCAATGATACATGAGTATTATTGAGTTATAAAATGTGGCCCCATTGAAATTCTTGTATGTCCTAGTCCAAAGGCTGGAACACAAAACCAGTGATGCACAGTGCTGGGAGAATATGTGCTCTGGTGGTACTGGTTCTCTTTCCCATGTTTATTAAGCACTTACATTGTGCTAGTTACTGCTCAAAGTATTTACTTAATTAATTCTTGTAGGTTGTTTTGAGGAATACATCTTCAAAAGCTCATTTTCAAAGAAGGAACTTAAACCTCAAGAGCCAAGTACAATTTTCAGTTATAATAAAAGGCCGGTTTTCCAAGTCTACAATCCAAACTCAGAACCGTCATATTTATGTAGCACCTGTAGACCTTGGGATCTGAACAGTAGGTATCATAGACGTTATTTGAGTGAAGGCAGTGAAGTTTCAAAGTATCTTCCCTTTCTCCCTTTTAAATTTCCCCACAGTCTCACATGACACTGCCCATGGAAGCCATTCCTCATCAGCCTTGCCAACAATGGACCAAGTTAGCACCTTTTGCTTGGCTCCGTTTATGGCCTTTTGTATGGTCTGATATTCAGTTTCAGTTCTTTAGGGCCCCCCATAAATTTCATGCTCTTTGATGTCTGGTAAGGAAAAAATGTCTTATTAATCTTTGAAAGGAGGCAAAAAGATTGTGAGACAAAAGCAGTGGATAACTTCAAGGAGACAATTTTCCGGAGCCTGTGAAGACATGTGTAAGACATGTACATTCAAGCCAGGCAAAATCCCAGCAAGGAGAAGGTGGGGATGTGGCACAAAGTCCCATCCCTACCCACAAAGCATTTGCAGTTGATAGCTCCTGGGAGAAGGAAAATCAGTTTTCTTTGATGCAGTGATACCATATATGTCAATCATACTTCAGGACAGACCTGTGTTTGGGAATAGTTGGCCAACACAAAACAGACTATTGGTTTTAGTGCTTTGTTCTGTCTATTTTAGTTTTTTTTTTTTTAAGATAAAAAGAAAATGAAATTGGTTAAGTAGGGAGATGGGGGAAGGTTTGGGCGGAGCTAAGGGAAGGGAATGTATATGATCAAAATATTGTATAAGAAATTCTCAAAAAGTAAATTCAAAAATATTTTTAAAAAGAATTAAAAACACATACAATGGGTTTCTTTAATGTCTATTATAAAATACCTGTAAAATAGGCAAGTCTTTGTTAAAATCAGTGGATGCAGTTTTCTAAAATTTTGAACACATGCAAATCTCCATATGTATGGTCACTATTCACTTACCTAGGACATCATGAGTTCATGCTATCTATTTACTAAATGTCATTGAGAGATAAATATCAAAAAGGAACTGCCCTTAGGAATCTCTTCTTGCAATGTCATCAGTTTATATATATTGTGGCAATAAATAAGAAAATGAAAATATTTGTGGTGTGGAGGAGGAGACAGCAATGTTCAAATACCAAAGATGTAATCACTCTTACATTTTTAAGGAGAAGCACAGGGTACTCTGGGAACAAATAAGAAATTACCCTACTGTGTGGTGAATTACCCTACTGTATGCCAAAGGAAGTGAATTGGGGAAGGAGCCTCTCTTCATTTGAACTGAGGTCAAGGATATGAATTATCTCAACCCCAGAAAGAGGTAAAGCATGAACATGCAGGTGGCAGAGATGGCATGTATCTCAAGCACATAAGATGCAGTCATAGCAGATTTCTGCAGATAATGGAGTTACATCATTGAATAGGGGAACAAATAGTTTCATGAGATTTAATAAAATTCCCAACAAGGGTGGTGATACACATCTTTAGTCCTAGAACCCAGAAGCAGGTGTATCTCTGTAACTTCAAGGCCAGCCTGGTCTACATAATGAGTCCCAGGACAGTCAGGGCTACAAAATAGGGAGACTCTGTCTCAAAACAAACAAACCAACCAACCAACAAACAAGTTCTTCAGGTTCTTGCTCAGCCCCACTTGAATGGTTATTTTCTGAGAATCCTTTCTTGATATGGAGAACTTAAATACATTTTAATCACCATGAGTATTTCAGAATATTTGTTTGCACTGTGTGAAGATGTGTCCTTGTAATCGGGTTAATAAAGAGCTGAATGGCCAATAGCTAGGTAGGAAAGACTAGAAGGGACTTCTGAGGAAAGAGAGAACCCCAGGAAAAACCTAGGTGTGCAGGAGATGCCATCAAGACACAGAGAGGACGGGCGTTGGTGGCGCACGTCTTTAATCCTAGCACTCGGGAGGCAGAGCCAGGTGGATCTCTGTGAGTTCGAGGCCAGCCTGGTCTACCAAGTGAGCTCCAGGAAAGGCGCAAAGCTACACAGAGAAACCCTGTCTCGAAAAACCAAAAAAAAAAAAAAAAAAAAGAGTAATTAAAGACACAGAGAGGGTTGGACATACAGAAGGTAGATTAATGGAAACAAGTTAATTTAATTTATTAAGAACTAGGTGGGAATAAGCCTAAGCTAAAGGTCAAGCTTTCACAATTAATAGTAAGACTCCATGTCGTTATTTGGGGACTGGTAGTCCCAAAGAAATTTGACTACACATGAGATCATTTTAAAGAATTTTATTAAATTTGAATTGTTAAATATTAAAATATTTTATTCAAATCACAGAAATGTTTTTCTAATGTTTTTCAAATACCCAAGCACACACATATTTACACTCCCACATGGATATATTTTCATACACACACATGAGGTAATATACCTCCATTCACATACATATATATACTCAAACCCATGAATGCTGAATACTCATATGCAATCATATACCTTCACTCATGCACATGTATATGTTCATGTACTTACTAAACCACTAACTAACATTCTAAGGAGTTGTGTGCACTTCATCCCTAGATACAGCTTATTTGTTCAACATTTTAATGGATTCATCAATCAACTAGAACAATCTATGGCTTCATAAAACTGTAACCCAGTGAAAAGAACAAAGAATAAGACAGTTGAAAATTACAGGCCATAATTTTGGTTGAAATAGATTCCATGGAGGATATAGACCAAGAGATACAGTAGCTAGGAAAAGTTCTCAGATTGGAGGGACAGAGGCTTATCTGGAAGGCAGTGTTTCAACTGAGATCTTGGTCATAATAATGATTTTACTATTAAGATGGATCAGCGAATATGAACGGTAGAGAAGAGCAAATGCTTGGAGAAAGGGTTGAGTAGGCAAAGAATCAAAATATGACAATTATGGCTGAACTTTTGTGATAAACAGTGGAATGATATAAAACTAAAAAGGGTGACATGGGTCAAATTATGAGAGGCCCTGTAGATTGTGATATTGGATTTGAACTTATTCTTTTGGTTATTGTTTGTTTGGTTGGTTGGTTTGTTTTGTTTTTGAGACAAGGTTTCTCTGTGTAGACCTGGCTGTCCTGGAACTTGATTAGTAGACCAGGCTGACCTCAGACTCATGGAGTCTGGCAGTGCTAAAGTCCTTGACTTGCATACATGAGGTTCTGGGTTCACTCCTCAATACTACAAGCAAACAAACAAGCAGATCCTATCAAGTTGGACTCAGGATTATCTCTCTTTGTTCTTAGAAAAATGCAAATCCAAGCAAGGTGTGGTGGCCCACACATTTAATACCAGCACTCAGGAGGTAGAGGAGGTGGATCTCTGTGAGTCTGACGCCAGCCTTGTAGCACGAATCTTTTTTTTCACTTGCTAAATGTCTTTATTTTTTTAATGCTGAATGCCATTTATTGAAGGAGGGAGGAGGTCTTAAATACAGGCTTACAGCACAATGGGAGGACCCCAGAGGGCAAAAGTTTGCTACTGATGTTTTACAATCTTGTATCTAAGCTGTCAACACCCAATATACAGGATACACAGACAAGGAACTTCCCTTAAGCATTCAGGAGGGTGGAATCTGGCAGGATAGGGAGGATATCAAGGTCAAGGTCAGCAAGCAAGGCATCAGTTATCCAAAATGGGGGCCAGGGCCCTACAGGTCCCCCTTTTACTAAAAAATGAGCTTCTGACTTAGGTTGTGTGGGACATCAGCAGGTCACCTTACCCGTCACAGACGCCTGCCCAGGCCACACAGGTGCTCTGTCTTAGGTTGGTGAACGCCCCCCAGGCATTACCCATCTCTGAATACTCATTATCATACAGGCTCAATCATGTGTGAGCTGCAGAGTTAACTGCTGCCAAAGATCTCAAAGTGGTGCTGGACTTTGCAGTCTGTGTGTTTGACACAGAAAAGACAACAGAAGTCCTAACCCACCCATAGCCAGCAGGCTAAAGGGAACTGAGCCATTCCCTTCCTTAACAAGCCTTACTGCAGATTGGAGTCCTTGTAAGATGGTATCCCAAAAGCAAATGGAACCTGAATTTATAAGTTTATAACTTTCAAAGCCAATCAAAATGTATATAACTACTGAATTAAATTTATCATGCTCAATAGAATGAAAGATTAACTAACTGTGGTAGCTACTTTTGCTGCCAGGGTCTCCACTGTGCTAGCTGTAGTAACCAATTATGAAATGGCAACCCTAGAAACAGTAGCAGTGGTGGCCACTACTGCCATAACAGCAACAATGTCAAATTCTCTTCTGGAGTGTGTGGGCATCCACTGGCATAGGCACAACTCCAGGAACACAAACCACCAAGGCCCATTTTTCCTGATCCCAGCATGACTTAAGCTGGCAGCTCTACAAAAGAACAACTAAGAACCATAAAGAAAAAACAGGCAGCTCACAAGGAGCAGAACTAATGGTCTCATATTGGCTACATTCAGGCTCACAAATTTTAAGGTATCTTCAAAGGGGGCTAAATGAATTTCAGGAGGCCAATAAATGTTGCACAGAGCCACTCCTGAAAAGTAGGTACTACACCAGCTTGAAGAGGATTGTGAAAATGAAAAGGCTTAGATGGCATGCTACTGTTAACAAATGGAGGTCAATGACCCTCAGGGTTATCCTTAATCTCCAAGGTGTCTGGGCGACACATTCTCAAACATACTTGAAAAAGCAGTTACCATACATTACTTTCTGGAGAATCCAACCACATGGCTACAGTGCCTAGGCTTATGTTAATGCCTGCCAAAGCTGGCCATATTGGGCTCTCAATCCCCATTGGCATCAGCAGGGGAGAGTTTTTCACGAAGGCCCAATAGATCTCTGCCATGTTGGGCTTCAGCAGAAGCCACAGGGCACACACAGTACTCAGGAACCCAAGTGGAGCCTCATTGTCCTGAGGAAAGACATAAACAGAACCCCAGGACCACACCAACACCAGATCGGGTCCCCTCCAAGTGTCAGTAGAAAGATCCTTCCATCACTCCAGAGGGTGATTTGCAACAGGAGCCCTCCAGTGCTTATCTGCAGTGGCCACTCGAAGAGAATCCACCAATAAAAAATTTAAAATATATAAAACAAGGGAAAGAATAGAATGGTAGCATGAATCTTAAAAGGTCTTATTAATAATAACAAACCTGGAGCTAGGTATTGGGGTGAATGCTGAAAGATCAGAGAGACAGAACAGGTCACAGCTAACTTCACCTCAACAACTTCTCAGCCAATCTTATTTCCTCAAACTGGAAGCCTCTGAGTCCTCATCCAGAATGAATCTCAACTGAACTACTGTTAAAATCCTAAAAGCTTAACCAGGCTCTAGTTCCTGGTCCTCACACCTTATATACCTTTCTGCTACCTGCCATCATTTTCTCGGATTAAAGGTGTGTGTCACCATGCCTGGCTGTTTCCAGTGTGGCTTTGAACTCACAGAGATCCAGACGGATCTCTGCCTTTGGAATGCTAGGATTAAAGGTGTGTGTGCCACTTTTTTCTGGCCTCTATGTCTGTTTAGTGGCTGTTCTGTTCTCTGACCCCAGATAAGTTTATTAGGATGCACAATATATTGGGGAACAATATCACCACACAGCCTGGTCTACTAATCAAGTTCCAGGACAGCCAGGTCTACACAGCAATACCTTGTCTCAAAAACAAAACAAACCAACCAAACAAACAAACAATAGCCAAAAAAAATAAGTTCAAATCCAATATCACAATCTACAGGGTCTCTCTTTATTTGACCCATGTCACCCTTTTAGTTTTATCTCATTCCACTGTTTATCACAAAAGTTCAGCCATAATTACCATATTTTGTTTCTATCTGCATATATTGCCAGTCTCAAGGCCCTGTAATTCTGATCTTGTATTATCAAAGCTGAAGTTCCAGTATCTGTGGCTTCAGGTATATCGAAACCTAGAAGGGTGGATTCCAAAATGGCTATGGCGACTTCTCATTTCCCCTATTGCAGTGACATTTCTAATTCTTTATCATCAGGGTAGTAGACTATCCTGAGAACTAGCTGAACCAGGACACAGAAGTCTTTGGTCTGATTCAAAACTTAAACATCAATACAGGGGGTTAGGCCAGAAGCACATGCCCACCAGGTGTCATCTTGTGGGATCAGGAAGCTGGCTCCTATTGGGTACTGAGTGAGATTGCAGAGATAGGAAGAGCAATGTGTGTGTTTACCTAGACAAAGACCACTTCCTGTCACCAACAGCAAGGTGAGCTTCCTCTTCCTTGGTTGCTGCTGTCTGCAAGCTTGTAATTTATGGGATATAATATAATTTTCCATAACTGCTATCCTTTCATAATAGGGGGCTTGGTATCAACCAGCAGTTCTCAATGAGACACGACTTTAAAACGTTTAGAAGCCCAGGGGTCCTGAGCTAGAGGACATGTCCAAATGTGGGGTTTCAGTAGTAGATATTGGGGCTCTTATGTCTTTTGACTTAGCTGGAGTGCCAACTTTATTAGGACCCAAAGGTTTGGGTGACAACAGAGGCTGAGGGTAGAGTTGTATAGGAAACAGTTTCCCTGGATCACTATGTTGCTACATTCCAGATCACAGTCTGCAGGTTTTACCTGATGTCCATCCCATGGCCTTTCTGCCTGACTCAGTAAACTGAATTAGTATTGGATTATGCCTTGCCTGTACCTTAAGTCTCTTGCAGGATGGGAGGCCTGCCCTAGAGATGGTGGTGAGGGTCTTGAGGGTCTGATTCATCCTTTCTGCTGGGCAGAACTCTGGTGAAGGTATGCACAATGAAGTTCCCAATTAGTCCCCATTACCTTAGCTAGCTTCTGTGTTACCTGAGAAATGAATGCAGGCCCATTGTCTGAGACCAAGAGCACTGGAAGGCCATACCTTGGAATAACTTCTTCTGGTAATTTCTTGACCACTATTGTGGCCATCTCATGTTTCAGTTTTTACTGAAAAAGTAAAGGAAGTAAATGAAGACTAATAAGTATTTATAACCATATAGGCATGGTTTTACATCAGTGAAGTCAATTTCCAGTTGGCTCCTGGTCCAGTTTCTCTTTCCCAGTGCCTTGTCCTTGGTATCATGAGATGGCATGTAGGGCATCCGCTTATGGCCTCTGCTGTCTTGGATTTAAGGTTAAAAAAAAGTGTGCTCTCTTTAGAAGGTCTTGTATCTTCTTCTTTCCCAAGTAAGTGCTCTGATGCATCTGCCAGACTAGTTGAGTGGCAAAATCTGATGGGAAAATGATCTGTTCATCTGAGGACTTGAACCATCCTTTCTCTTTGTAGGCATTTGTACATGTGTGGATCCTCCAGAGGTCTTGATCAGTGTAAGCTGAAAATTCTGGGTGCTACCAGCTTTGGTGGTGAGACCAGTAGGATGGATGCCTTCTGGAGGGACATTTCCTTTGCTATTGCATCTGCCCAGTTGTTTCCCCTTGAGATGGGGTCCTCTCCTTTCTGGTGTCCCTGACAATGCATAACAGCCATTTCTCTGGACAGCCATATGGCCGGTATGAGATCTAAAATCTCCTGTTTGTTTTTAATAGTCTTTCCTCCTGCAGTTAATAACCCTCTGTCCCTGTAGATGGCGCCATGGACATGCACTGTGATGAATGTGAATTGGCTATCAGTATAGCTGTTAAGCATCCTTCCTCAGCTATAGTGCTTTAATTAGAGCTATCAGTTCGGCCTCTGAGCTGATGTCCCAGAAGGCAGGGCCTGTGCCCATGTGACCTTGTCCTCAGTGTTGACTGCTGCCCCTGCTTACCTGGTACCATCCTTAATGAAACTACTGCCATCAGTATACCATGTTACCTCAGCCCTCATCAGAGGAACATCCTTGAGGTCTGGCCTGGTTCCATGGAAATGACTCAGGATATCCACAGTCATGGAGAGGCTGGTCTAGGTTTGGGTCTGGGAGCAAGGTGACAGGATTCAAGGCACTACTGCTGGTGAACTGGATTCTGGGTGAGTTTAGGAGCAGAGCTTGATAATGGGTCAGCAAAGCATTAGTTAGCCATCTATCAGGAGGGTGTTTAAGAACTCCATAAATAGCATGGGGGGGTTGTCACTTTTAGGGTTTGTCCCAAAGTCAGTTTGTCTGAGTCTTTAACTAGCAGGGCTGTTATTATAACTAATAGGCTGTTATTATGCAGAGGCAAAAGGACCATCTAGTGGCCACTGAGTCTAGTATTTTTGATAAGTAGGTCACTGGCCTCTTCCATGGGCCAAGGACTTGTATTCATACCCCTTTGGCAACTCCCTTTTTCTTATACAAATATAGGTGGAAGGGTTTGGTGACATCTGGTAATTGCCAGAGCTGGTGCATTTATTAGAGCTGCCTTGATTTCATCAAAGGCTTTTTCCATCTGTGGACTCCAGTCAAAGGGAGCTTTCCCTCTCCTTGTGCAGGGGCCATGCCAACTCATCAAACCCCAGGATCCAAAGTCTACAGAAACCAGCAGACCCAGCAGAATCTCTTACCTTTCAGTGGTAGCTGGGCCTGGGCTCCTCAGGATGGTTTCTTTTCTTGCTGTTGATAGCATCTCCTACTCCCCTTGAGTATGTATATCAGATAAGTTACCTCAGTCTGGCAGAGTTGAGCTTTCTTTGCTGACACATGATATTCCAGGTCTTCCAAAGTTTTGAGCAGTTTCTTAGTGGCAGCTTGGCAGGTTTCCAAGGTTTCAGCCACTATTCGATCATCCACATACTGTAATAGGCTGATATTGGGGTGGGTCTGTGCGCACTCACCCAAGTCCTCGTGAAGGGCTTCATCAAAGATAGTGGGAGAGTTAGGTAGTTGTTTCCACATCAGCTGTCTGTTGAAACCATTTTCTCTGTCCATCCATTTGAAGGTGAACAATGACTGGCTGGCTGGGACCAGTGGCAGGCTGAAGAAGTCATCCCTGAGATCTAACACAGTATAAACAGTCCTTTTTGAGGGCAAGGTACTGCACTGGTTGGTATTAATCGGAGTTAGGCTTTTTGATGAGCAATAGGGGCATGTTCCAAGATGACTGGCAAGGGATCAAGTTACCCAGGTCTCCAAGGCACTTGATGTGGGGGGTGATTACTAATTTGGTCTCTCTAGGTATTGGGTATTGTCTGGCACGTGTTTTGTCAACTTTTAGCTGTACTTGTATGGGAGGCCTGTGCATTGACAACCCAGATCCCCCAATTTCTGCCCAGGCCTGGGGAATTTTGCTTAGCCATTTTTGTAGCAGCTCTCCATTGTCCTTTTGATTTGGGGGCTTATAAACAACTTATATTCATCTGTGAGTGACATGGTAAGCATGCATAGTACCTAGCCCTTCTTATCAGTCACTGATATTCCAGTTCAGTCAAAATAGATGTGGGTCCCCATCTTGGTTAATAAGTCTCTTCCCAATAGTGGGAATTCAGGGATGATCATGAAAGAGTGAGTTACCCAGCCCTTTCCTGTGTCTACTGATCTTTGGGTAGTCTATGAGTATGGATTCATCCCCGTGGCCCCTTTTACCCAGAATTGCCTTTGGGACATTTGGCCCAAGAGTTGTTTCAGGATGGAGTACTGTATTCTAGTGTGTGCCAGAAAACCTATGGGTCTCCCCCTCCACCTTTAGGGTTACCCAAGGCTTAAGGAGGGGCTCTGAGTCCTATCCCCTTCAATCACACATTTCTTCCATTTCTAGTACCTCTATTGGCTCTGCTTTTGAGCTTTGTCATTCTGGGCATTCGTTTTTCCAGTGACCCGATTTCTTATAGTAGGCACACTGGTCTATTTGCAAGTTGGGCCTATTGCCTGGCCTCGCCTTTAGGCCTTTTCTTCCCTGTTTTGAGTTTTCAAAAGCCAATTTCCTTGCCTGTCTCTTAGCTTCAGGATCACCTGATGCAGCCAAGAGAACCTTGGTGAGTCCTTGTGTCTGCATATCTAAAGTCTTTGCTGTCCCTTTGGTTAGCCCATTCTTCCCAAGTCTCTCTGTTATTAAACACATTTCCTGCAACCACAATGAGTTCAGCCAGACTCATAACTTCAAAACCTTCTAGCCTTTTAACTTTCAGCAGCTATCCAGAGCTGACCTGTTGACAAAAGCCAGCCTCGCTGTAAATCTGTTCTCTGATGCTTCTGACCCAAGGATGTATAGGTCTTATGGAACTCTATGATTCTGTCCAAGGAGGCTCCTGACATCTCCTCAGGCCCCTGATGCACCTGATTTACTTTGGATGAATTTTTGGGCCACCTCACAGCAGCCCAAAGATCCATTAGAGCCCGAGGATAGTCTTTTAATCTCTCCCTACCTTCCTCCATGTTGAAGTCCCAGTCAGGTTGTGTCAGGAAAAAACAGCATTTATGAAATCTGCATTAGTAGTTGGCCTTCTGTCTGGGCCTAGAACCAATTTAGAGGCCTCTGCTAGAATCCAGTCTCTGCCCTCAGCAGTGAAGGAACCTGAATTAACTGGTAGTAGTCATCCCATGTTGGATGGTAAGTAAAAAGCACAGAATCTAACAAGTCAATGAGCTTTACAGAAAATTTAGGGTTCTTTATCTTCCAATTATATAGGTCATTAGTGATGAAAAGCCAATGGGCCAGCCACTGCCTGCCTTTGGCATCAGGTGGTCCCACAGCATGTAGTGGGAGAGCCATGGAGTCAGTCTCTCCACTGGTGGCTCCTCTTTCTGAGCCCTAGTGTGCATGTGTGCAGGGCTCCTTATCCCTCCTCCTTCCCGACTGTCACCCTCTGGCCTCTCCCTGTGCCTCCACCCCTCACCCTGCCCTTACCTCCTGAGCTGCACAGGGGTGCAAGGGGTGGTACTGAGAAAAATTCCTCCTCTAGATCACTTGGGGAGGACAGGGTGTAATGGCACAGAAGACTTGCCTCCTCCCTCTCCCTTTGGTTCCTCCTTCTAAATAGATACCACCATAATCACCTTTGTGGAGAAGGAAAGGGTTTCAACCACTTAGGGGGATTCTCTATAAGGAACTTCCAGGTGGTTTTGTAGAGGACCTGATCAGGTGCCCTGGTGATCCATATACTATGTTTTTGACTCAATAGATGATTGGGAGATGGAAAGTCCCCTCCTACATCAAATGTGGGTCACTTGCTCCTGCAAAAAATGGAGAGTGTGCTTCTCTGCACCACAAACCCTAAGTAATCAGCTCTGACCCAGAATTTCTTGAAGTTGTTTAACA
This sequence comes from Peromyscus leucopus, assembly GCF_004664715.2. Taxonomy (NCBI): domain Eukaryota; kingdom Metazoa; phylum Chordata; class Mammalia; order Rodentia; family Cricetidae; genus Peromyscus; species Peromyscus leucopus. Next base: position 17,129,946 of record NC_051071.1, on the reverse strand, counting down.
GGATATTTAAGGGGGGGAGGTGAGGGTGGATATTGCTTGCTCCATCTCCTCTAGGATAAGAAAAGAAGTTAGTAAGCAAGGAAGACAATAAAATGGACAATGAGGACAATGCCTTAAACAGAAAACAGAATCAAGACACTGGCCTACCTCAAGGTTGTTTGTCAGCCGTTTTGAAGGACTAACCTGCTGTTCTGTCACAGCTCAACCAGGAGGACCCAGTCCCCTACAAATCCTACAAATACAAGTGGCTCCAAGACCTCTCTTGACCCATATGGCATGAGCACCAGAAGTGTGTCCACTTGGCACATCCAGGACCAGCTCCATGTTCAGTTTAGCTCAAGCTTCCCAGAAAACAGAACAAAGAACACAAGAATGCAAAGAACAAACTGAGACACACAAAGAACACCCACTGGCCAACACACCACATGTTAGGGTCCACAAGAATTCCTGTAAAAGACTATCAGACATGATGAAAGCAGAAAGAGCATTTACTATCTCAAGAATAAAGGTACTAGCATCCTAGGGCAGAGCATCAAACACAAAGGCAAAAATGGTGATGCCAAGAAAAGCTTACAAGCTCCTTCATACATACTAAAGGAATTCTGAAGCAGTATGACTGTTCTACCCTGGATTGGCTTATGCAAGTGGCAATCATCTTAGTACAGTTCTAATTGGTTAGGGCTAGCAGGGGTGGTCTAGGGCTATAGCTTTTCCATTCTTGGGCAAGTCTGGACAAGACCCAGGCCTTGTCCTTATTTGGTTATTGCCTTGAGGTGCCTGGGGAGGGGAAAGGGGATTTGACCCATGTATTCATGCAGTTCTGCTCATCAACTATCATGGGTGTTAGTGATTGATTACCCTTTTCTTTTGAACTAAGGCGTAGTTCCTAACAGAGTTATTAGGGGCCTGTCATGATATTTTCCTGGCCCTCTCAGTTTACAGTGGTTACAGTAGATTTTGGAAAATAACAGGGATTTAGAACATAATTTGAAAATAAGACCAGACTTTTGCAGATATAATGCAGTGATTAAAGGAAGAAGGTTATCAAAGATACCTTCCAGGCCTTTGGTTTGAGGATCTGAGAAGACTGAAATAACTAGACATGATTTAATCGCCTATGTTGATATAATAGCTCACATTTATGCAAAGCTTTCTGTGCCATGTGTGTATTTTGCATATATTATTGTACTATTCTTTACAGCATCCCTATATAAGGTAGATCCTATTATCTCTGCTTTGCAGATGAGGAATTAAAGCTTACTATGATGAACTTCTCCAAGTTTCAAGGCCTTGAATGTAAATACTGGTGCAGAATTTACATGCAACTACTCTGAACTTGGAGTCACTTTAGTGAGACTGAATGATTACACTCAAAGAAAGGATAGTTGTTATGTTTGGATTGTAAATGTCCTTACTACTAGCTTCTAGCTTGTTCTTAAGTTGACTCAGATGGTATATTAGGTAGGATTCATCAAGCTGTCAGTAAAGATTATCCTGAAAGACCCTAACCCTTCAGGCTTACACCCCCAAGTCCCAGGAGAATAAGGAACTAAAAAGAAAACTAGTTCCAAGACAACCTGACTCAGCCATTATTCAACCACCCCTGCAACAATGTAACAATGTCAAAAGATTTCTGTAAGAGATGTGCTCAACTGTGACTGAGATAGTTGCAAGTGTTCCAGGAAGGACCACTGTGACCTTTGTGTAAACTCCACTCTGGCCCTGATACTCCCCTTGAGGTTTCAGGAAGACTGTACCCACTCTGTGATCAGGCCATGATCTTGTGAAACAAAATTGTATGGGAATTGTAATCTTATGGCTTTTGTGGATTTTGCCTTTAAAAGCCCCCATGTAGCTGCAGTAAGGCACGACTCTTGCTTTCAGGACAGGAGTAGCCCATCTGTACAGTCGCTTCAATAAAAACCTTTGTGCTGTTGCATCAACTGGACTGGAGTCTGGGTTCTTGGGACATACACTTGAGACCCTAGATTTTGGGGTCTAACAATCCCTCACAGATGGTGATCATTTGACTGTCATTTGTATCATCACTCAAGAACAAGAGGTTTGAGATATGATGGTGTGTATGCTGGACTATGAAGTAATGCAGGTATGTTGGAAAGATGAATGAAAATGGAATTGAAGCTATCTTGACTTGTACACATCTCTTTTAATATATAAGACATTTGATCTGTTTCACAATGAATGGTCCCAGAGATGAGTGCTTTAGGTATATTTTCTCTTGACTACTAATTTTGGTTAGGAGAATGTAACACAAATTGCTAAATGGTCTTATTAATAAAAATCCAGAGCCAGATATTGGGGTGAGAGCTGAAAGATCAGAGGAACAGAACAAGCCAACCACGTTCTTACCTCTACAAAATCCTCAGTCTCAAAAGAAAGAGTTCCTATTTTCTCACACCTTATATACCTTTCTGTGTCCTGCCATATTACTTCCTGTGATTAAATGGGTGTGTGCTTCCCAGTACTGGGATTAAAGGTGTGTGACACCACTGCCTGGCTCTCTTTCCATTGTGGCCTTGAACTCAGAAATCCAGATGGATCTCTGCCTCCTGAGTGATAGGATTAAGGGTAGTGCCAACACTGTCTGGCCTTTATGTCTAATCTAGTGGCTGGCTCTGTCCTCTGATCCTCTGGCAAGCTTTATTGAGGTGCACAATATATCACCACATTTCCCCTTTTTGTCTAAAATAATAAAAGAAGGTTATAACTTAATATAAGAAAAACTATATACAATAAGCATAATAACTATATACAATATATACAGGCAATAAATACATCGACAATGTCTAGCCCATTTGCATTTAACAAATTCTGAAAAAATACTCCATTATCTATCCGATCTTTATGAATCTAAAGGGTTGTATCTAATTCACCTTCTATCCTAATTTGCATTGCCAACCCAAAACTATCTTTTGATGTCTTTCAAACTTACAAAGGATACTAGATTTTGATTACAAAGGAGATTAGATTCAGGGCAGCACAGAGAAAAAAACCCTGTCTCAAACAAAACAAAACAAACATGAGATAAAAGGAACCTTTATACACTGCTGGAGGGACTGTAAACTAGTACAGAGCACTGAAAACAAAAACAAAAACAAAACAAAACAAACAAAGACTTAGGGATCAGTGTTTCTCAACCTGTGGGTCATGACCCCTTTGGGACTTGAATGACCTTTTCACAGGGGTACCTAAGACCATTGGAAAACAGAGGTATTTATATTAGGATTCATAATGGTAGTAAAATTACAGTTATGAAGTAGCAAGGAAAATAATTTTATGGTCACCACAACATGAGGAACTGTGTTAAAGGGTCTCAGCATTTGAAAGGTGAAGAACACTAGTACAAAGGTTCCTCAAAAAATTGTAGTATGATCTAGCAATACTAGTTCTAGGAATAAGCCAACATACAATAAAGATACCTGTACACCGATGTTTAGTGTAGCACTGATCACTGTTGCCAAGATATTAAATCAACCTAGATGTATGTGAACAAGTGAGTAAATAAAGAAAATATAGTATATATGAGTATCGTTAATCTATAAAAGGTAAATCCTTTCCTGTGCAAAAAATTAGGTAGAATTGGAGGATGTTATATTGAGTGGCATACCTCAGACTCAGAGATAAGCATCACGTGTGGAAAAGAAAAGAAGTCTGAAAGTCAATTAGGACCATAAGTGCTTGGAACTCAGGTCCTACACCTACGTGACTAGAGATTTATTCATTGGATCACCTCTCTAGCACCTTCATTTTATGTTTAATAAATAGTTTCAGCTGAGTAATAACTATGAATATATAAGTTGTACAATTTTAAAAGTATTTACTATGGTAAATATACTTTTCACAACCAAAAAGCAATTTTTCTATATATGTAATTCTCACATCCACAAGTACTAACTGCTACTATCATTGAATTTCTGGGTTTTATATAAATCATAAAAATATTCCTATAATGTTTATTTTAAAACTATTTTTCATTCATATAAGAAACACATGAGATTTTCAGCTACTCCAGATGTTGGCCATACTTGATGTGGTTGGTCTTGTCAATTTTAACTGTCTAATGTATACATATAATAGTGTCTCATTCTAGCTACAATGTACACTTTCTAATGACTAATTATGAACATCTGTTCAATGGTTACTTGATATCTGATGGATCTTTTGTCTATTCAAGAATATTAAAAAATTTGTTTTTATTCTTAAAATTCAGTTCTGAGAGTAATTTATTCTGACTACAGATTCCTCATTGGTGTGCAATTTGCTGAGTTTTTTTTTTTCTCAATCTGTGTGTTGCTTTTCACTTCCTTGGTTGTATTATTTTTCCATTTCAGATGCACTCATTTTTTTTTCCTTTGGTCATTTGTACTTTGTTGTAGCTTAAGAAAAGACTGCCTAATATACAATCACGAAGATATTCTCTACGCATTTCTTGTTAGAGGTTTACAGTTTGACCAATAAGTTCTATAAACTGCACTGGGTAATGTTTTCTTCTGCATGTGGTATAATGTAGGGGTCCATCTTAAATTAATTTGCATCTTTGTTTCTAATGAAGCCAAAGTCACAACAGTTTCTACATATATTGGCTACGTTTTATTATTGTAGCAAAAGCAAAGTAAAGGAAGGGAGAGGTGGCTTGTTGTGGTGCATGGTTTCAGGTGGCAGTCCATACTGGTGCAGGAGTTTGAGGCTGCTGGTCACATTGCACCCAAGTCAGGAAGCTGATGGATAAATGTGAGTTCTTGGCTGTTTTCTCATTTTTGTTCAGTCCAACAATTATGGTATCTCTTTCTGCCTCACTTAACTTAATCCCAAAAATCTCTCAAGGACAAGCCCAGAGATTTGTCTCCAAAGTAATTTTAGATCCTGTTGGCAATATAAACTACCATGCCACAAATGTCTAATTAAAGTTTTAATTACTCCCCACAAATGTTCAATAATACAACACAATTTTGGTTAGCAAGATCATTCTTTCCCTACTACATTTCTTTTGTACCTTTGTGTAAAAACAAATCAATTATCTAATTACAGTTCAGTCTATGTTCACAACCGCCTCAAAACAAAACAAACAAAAGAAAACACCATGAGTTAGCTTTAACCAAACAAATGAAATACTTCTACAATAAAAACTTTAAGATACTCAAAAAAAAGTTGAAGAAGACACTAGAAGATGGAAAGCTATCCTATGTCCATGGATCATCAGTAAGATTAAGATTGCAAAGTCCCCCATTATACCAAAAGCAATCTATAGATTCAATGAAATCCTCATCAAAATTCTAACACAATTCTTCACAGTGTAAAAAAAGGTCTTCAAGTTCAGATGACACACACACACAAAAATCAGCATAGCTAAAAATAATCCTGAATAATAAAAGAAGTATTAGAGGTATCACCATCCCAGATTTCTTCAAGTTGTACCATACAGCTTTAGTAATGTAAACAGCATGATAACGACATAAAAACAGACACACAGATGAATGGAACTGAACTGAAAAAGACATAAGCCCACACATGCTGTGGAATAATCCTTTTGTACTCTGTTAAGATTTGTCATTTGGACTGGCTTAATAAAAGGCTGAATGTCCAATAGCTAGGCAGGATTTTCAGGGAGAGAGAATGCTGGGAAGAAGGGCAGAGATGGGGAGTTGTCAGTGAGTCACAGAGGGAACAGGAGATGAACATGCCCTCTGAAAAAAGTACTGCCACATGTTAGAACATAGATAAGAAATATGGTTTAACTAAGGTTTAATAAAGCTAGTTAGTATAAAAGCCTAAGCTATCAGCCAAGCTTCTAAAATTAATAATAAGTCTCTGTGTGGTTATTTGGGAGCTGGCTGGCAGAACAGAAAGTTCACCTACACACATATTTACAAACATTTGCTTTTTTAAAAAAATGAAAAAAAGTATGGACTGGAGAAAAGACAGTACTTTCAAAAGTGGTGCTTGCCAAACTAGATGGCTACATGTTGAAAACCAAAAATAGATTCATATCTATCTAATCTCTACAAACTTGAAGTGCTCAACATTCCTAGTCATCAGGGAAGTGCAAATTAAAACTACTTTGAAATTTCATCTACCCCATCCACAATGGCCAAGATAATAAAACAAGCAATAGCACATCATGGTGAGAATATGGGGAAAGAGGAGTATTTATTCATTGCTGACTGTATTGCAAACTGATACAGCCACTATGGAAAACAGTATGGTAGTTCCCCAGGAAGCTGTGGGTTGATCTCCCTCAAGATCTAGCTATACCACTCTTGGACATATACCCCAAAGGCTCTATATCCTACTACAGAAATATTTGCTCATCCATAATCAGAAAGTGGAAACAGCCTATATATCCATTTGATGAATGGATAAAGAATACACAATGGAGTAATTCAGTTGTTAAGAAAAATAAAATTATGAAATTCTCCAGTAAATAAATGGAGTTAGGAACAAAATCATCCTCAGTGAGACAACCCAGACCCCCACAAAGACAAATATTGTATGTTTTCTCTTATATGAGGATGTTGGATGTTAATTTTCAAAATGTATGCTACAACCCCAATAACAACAGAGACTATATTCCTAGTAAAGGAATGGGGACAAGAGATCTCCTGAAGAAGAGAAACTATAATATAATGTTATGGAGAGAAAGGGGCAAACTAGACTAGGAGAATTATATAGAAAGGAGGGAGGGCAAAGGGAGGGAGGGACAATTCACGCTAAAGTCCATTTTTAAAACTATATGGAAACCTATTACGATAGAAGTATCCTCAAATATATACATACATGAAAGAAATCTTAATGGAGTCACTAGTGAAATAATGCCCCAACTAGACATCTCATTCTACCAAGCAAAAACCTCCAGTGCTAGGAATGGGTTCCATGTTGTACATTCATTGGCCAAAGGGGCCCAGAGAAAACTAGCAAACATCACAGGCTATTCAAAAGGCTATTGGTTGCTCTCAATAACATGGCAGTAAGGCCCTGTTGTTGAAGAAAACACATATGTCATGGAACATGGAGAAATTAAGCTGGTGCCTAACTAGAAGGGTCACCCCTATTGACTAGTATGCATGGTACTGGGAGGAACTCTGAACACTACTGGGGGAGAAAGATAATTATCATTATCACCCAGCTACAAACCCCACAGCTTACAAAGATGACCTGACTGCTAGATATTATGGTACAGTAGTGGCAAAGATATGGGATTAACCAGTTGCATGAATCCAAAATGGTCTTATAATAAAAACCTGGAGTGAGGTATCAGGGTGAAAGCTGAAAGATCAGAGAAGCAGAGCAAGCCACAGCCACCACCTCTTACCTTACCTATTCCTCAGCCTGACAGAGCGTCTGTAAGATCATGAATTCCTGTCTCCTCCCACCTTATATTCTTTTCTCTACCCAGTCATATCACTTCCTGTTTCAACCTTCCTAGTGCTGGGATTAAAGGTGTGTGATCCCAAGTGCTGGAATTAAAGGTGTGTGCCACCATTGCCTGGATATGTTTTTTTTTTTTAGAATGTATTCATCTCATGTAGCCCAGGGTGGCATTGAACTTATAAAGATCCAGAGGACTCTCTGCTTCTGCCTCATGAGTACTAGGATTAAAGGTGGGTGACACCACTGCCTGACCTCTGTGGCTAATTCTGTCCTCTGATCCTCAGGCAAGCTTTATTTCTTAGATTACAAATATATCACCACAATAACCAACCATTATTTGATTGGATTTAAGGCCCATTCCATGAAATGGAACCCATAGATGATACTGCTAAAGTGGCTAAGATCCTTTGACTAGAAAAGTCATGGTCCTACAGGAAAACCTATTACTATTTTTCTGCTAAAGGAAATTAGCAATAAAATGATTCCTAATGACATATTGCTATAGCCATATATCAGTTTCTCTCTCAACCTACATTAGAAACATTTCTTTCAGTACATAGGAATTAACACAGAGGCCCACAACTGGATAATGTCCAGAGTAAGAAACTCTGGAGCACTCATTCCTAAATAAGATGTCTTCATCACAGCCTTCCTTCAATGCTCAGTGTTGTGGTTTGAGTGAGAATGGCCTCCTATAGGCTCATATATTTGAATATTTGTTCTCCAGTTGCTCAGCAAGGATTAGGTATGGACTTTTTAGAGGAGGTGTGTCTCTGGGAGTAGGCTTTGAGATTTCAAAAGCCCACACCAGGCCCAGTTTCTCTTTCTGCTGCATTCTAATGGATAAGATGCAGCCTCTCAGCTACTTTTCCAGCACCATGCCTGCCAGCCTGCCTGCTACCACACTCCCTGCCATGATGATCATATACTAACCCTCTGAAACTGTAAGCAAGCCCCCAATTAATTTCTTTCTTCTATAAGTTGCCTTGGTCATGGTGTCTCTTCACAGCAAGAGAATAATAACTAAGACACACTGGGATCTATGCATTTGGCAAAACGTATCTGTATCATTAAAGGATATGTGTAGGTAATTTTTGAAATTCTGTCTGACAATCTCTGAATCTTTTTTTTTTTTTTTTTTTTATTTATTTATTTATTTTTTCAATCTCTGAATCTTAACTGGACTATTAGACTACTTACATTCCACACAATTATTAATATGATTTGATCACATTGCTATTGGTTTTCTATTTTTTTTTAATCATGTTCCTCCCACTTTATTTCTTCTACAGTTGTTAACTTATTTTATGGGTTGGAAAACTACTTTTCTTAGTTGTTGCTTTAGAGTTAATAGTATTAACTAATTAATAGCAACATCAGGTTATCTTCAAGTTATAATATACAACTAAATACAGACGGTGAGAAGTTTGGTAGTGCATATCTTGAATGGTAATGGAGGAGCACAGAAATGATCAGGCAAGATCATACAACCTTAATGTCTATGATAATGTCTATGATAAAATTAAGTTGTTCTGTGATGTCAAGAAAGTTCTCAGATTCAGTGGCATCTGGTTGAGAAACTTTTAGAAGAAAAAAACTTCTAAATTCAAGTTAAAAATATGAATAAATGGCATAGAAATTGAGGGTTTGGTAGACACAGGTGCAGATATAACAATAATTGTACCAAAGTAACAGCATCCAGTTTAGCCTCTTCAGGAAGTAAATGTTCAGCATTTAGGAATTGGCAGTTTGTCTCAAGTAAAACACAGTGCAAGATGGGTTGAATGTATAGAGACAGAAGGTCAGAGGGGAAAAATAAAGCCATATGTAGCAAATAAAGCAATGAATTTATGGGGACATGACTTACTACAGCAAGGGAATACTCAGATTAACATCTCCCCCAATCTCAGAAACAAACTATAAAACAAGGAATGCTTCTGACAGAAATATCAATACGATGCTACCAAAGACAGTCACAGATCATTCAAACTGTACATAAGCAGGGCACCACAGCTGTTGGTATTTCAAAAGTACCAACAGTCCTACATTTAAAATGGTTGACTAATAAATCTGTTTGTGTGGAACAATGGCTTTGGCATTAGAGAAATTACAGGCCTTAGAACATCTGGTACAGGATAAGTTAAATGCTCAACATATTGAAGAACCAACCAGTCCTTATAATCTTCTGTATTTGTTATTAAAAAGAAATCTGGAAGATGGAAATGGTAACATACATAAGAGCTAATAATAAGTTGATACAGCTAGTGGACTCTTTACAACCTAGAATTCCCCTGCCTTCTCTATTTCCTAAAGGATGGCCTATAGTTAGAAGTTTTCCTGTGTCCCACCTGTTCCTGCAGCCACTCAGACCCAAATGAACACACAAAGTCTTATATCATTTACAAACTGTATGGCCATGGCCTATGGCTCAATTTTCTTGCTAGCTAGCTCTTATAACTAAACTCATTTCTATTTATCTACAAGTTGTCGTGTGGCCATGGCATACCAGTACAATCACATCTTGCTTCTCCTGGCAGTGCTGGCATTTCTCTAGACTCTGCCTTTCTCTTTCCTGTCTCTCTCCTTGGATTTTCCTGTCTGGCTCTAAGCTGCCTTGCCATAGGCCAATGCAGCTTTATTTATTAAGCAATGGGAAGAACATATATTCAAAGAATACAGAAAGACATCACCCAACACTTCCCCTTTTCTATCTAATCAAAAATGAGGTTTTTAGTATTAGCATAGTAAAATTACATATAATAGAGCAGTTATCAACCAAGAATTACAGTTACACTATCTAGTCTATTTGCATTTGGTAAAATTAAGGAAAATATTTTATCATCTATCCTATATTTGTGAGTCTAAAATTTCATATCTAATTTATCTTCTATTATAACCAAGGAAAATTATAACTATCTAGTTTTCAAATACATCAAAAACCTCACCAGGCTATAATATTATCTAAGTAAACAGGAAGAACATTGTAAGCAACTTCAAAAAAATTTAGAATAACAGAGACAGGTGGCTGCTTGGACAGTCACCCAAAGTTCTTCTGCAATGCTGAGGCATTTATCTTCAGGCTATAGGCCTAGTCTCTCAATCATTTTTCTCTGTGTCTTGTAGAATGTCTGGCAGTCTCATCTGTGAAGGAGGAACCTGAAGGACCATTTCACCTTGTTTTGGCAAATTCAGTGGTCATTTTCCTATGGATCCTGCATATTATCAGCAGTTCAGACAAGAACAGTTCCTTGCCCAAATGGCTATTTTTGCCAAAAAGAAGATAAACTCCACATAGAGTGTCTTTGATGCCCATCTTTCTCTTTGAAGTAAATCAGTGCTGCCAGGAGTAGATGTGTCTCACTGTCTAGAAAGTCTAAGTTTTTAAAACATTTTAAATGCCACAATCTGTAGGTCTTTGAAGTGTTTAAAGATTACCTACCTAACTGACATATATCTATGTATACCTTGAAAACTTAACTAACATGACTATAAGTTTGACTGTCATAGATAACTAATTAGTAATCTGTATTTCTTAATTATACATTGCAATTTCAAATGAGCTACACAAACAATACCTTAAACAAGAGTAGAAATATACATATAATATAATAAAATTAACTTTAAATTTGTATCAAACTAAAATCCATAGCAGTGTAAAACATTTTAAACAAGTTATTACTCTTTATCCTATCATATCTATAATATCTCCTTTTCTTCTTTAGAAAGAGATTGCATTTATAATTAATCCCACTTAAAAATAAACATTTAAACAATATTTGGGGAATTTGGATGTAACTTCTCATACTACTTCCTGCTGATGGGGGCACTGGTAATCTTATGGTGATCCTGAGAAAAAGTAAGAATTATGGTCAATTCCTGACTGGAATAGTCTGCAAGGCTGCATTGTCTGTGCCAGTTGCCTTGAAACTGTTCTGGATCTTGGGTCATCTGGGCCATGGTATAACTGGAGAACTTTCAGGGGATCTTGGCTGATCAAATCATATTAGCCTGGAAGCAATATGCAGGTTCTCATCTTCTGTGGAAACAAAAGTAGAACCTCTTTTCCAAAGCAACATATCCTTAGACATAAACTTTAAAGTCAAGATACCTTTAATGTGTGTGTGTGTGTGTGTGTGTGTGTGTGTGTGTGTGTGTGTGTGTATTAATTGGTTTATCTCAGCAGCCTTTACAATCAAATGTCTTTCTGCAGTTAAAAACGCAAAGACAATATAATCCAGACTCTCTGTGATTTCCAACATTACATGGCTTATTTTTTATATTACTTTTACTGTCTCTTTAAAATACTTTCTTTTTTAAAAAAAAACTATTTCTTTATATAACTGTCTATCTTCCTCTTTCTCTCTCTTCCAAGACTACATACATTTTTACACACACTGTAAACCATTTAGAGGCTTATTCCATCTGAATCTGCCTTATTTTGAATATATAATACTTCTTTGACCAGGACATATTTTAAACTGCTAAACTGCATGTTTATGACTGAAGCAGCATCCTTGGCTGCTGACTCCATCTATTTCAGCTTTTCAACATGGCAGAGGTAATTCACCTCCAGCTCTGGGAGCCATGCTGTCCACTGACTCTGGGAGGCAGTGGATCCTTGCCTCCATCCATCAGTGTGTAGCTCAGAAACCTTTTTTGTACTAGCAAAAGCTAAATCCACCACACAGCATGCTGCATGGCTTAAAGACACCACTGTGTACTGCAGCAGGACTCCACCATGCTCCATAGCTTATGGCAGCTGGCAGCCAGCTCCATCTTACAGACAGATGTTGGGAGATGAGTCTCTACATTGCTACTGGCATGAGACTATGAGATTAGGAATCCTCGTAATGTAAAAGGGAGATGATGAGAAAAGGAAGGAGAATGGGACAGATGATGCTAGCCCCTGCCAGGAGAAGCAAGATATAAAAGTACCAAAAAGAACAGACTTCTGAGAGATAATAGCCAAACAGGAAAAAAAACAAGATAAAATAAGACAATGCAAAATTCCTCATTCCAAGGCTGGACAACACAACCCAATAGAAGGAAAAGAGTCCTAAGAGCAGGAAAAAGAGTCAGAGACATACCCACTTTCAAGATATTATTTAAGGAATCACTACTCATTGATAATTTTTATGAATTCTTGTGGAAAAGAAGCAATGAATGAGTGTCAGGAAGAAGAGAAGAGAAATTAGGGAAGACATCTACTTTTATTTCTTCTCCATCACTTGTAGCCTGGATTAAACTAGCATTACAGCTATAAAAGACAAGCTCCCTAGATACACTATCCTGCATGAATAATACCCAGGAAGGAATATTTGAATACACCACTGAATAGGAAAGAACATCACTAGAGAGACGATTTATGAGTAAGACACCAAGGGACATAAACCATCACTTATTTTTATATCATGATCTTGGTTCAGACCACTGAAAACTCCTCTTCAGAAAGAGTAAATCAATTATGAGCAAGAAAAGAAAGGAAGACTTTAATAATAGAATATATATCTTCCATACTTAACTATGTGCTTTTGCATACACATTGATAATAGATACTTTGTTGGCTCATATCATTACAAGATCATGAAATATGAAGAGAAATGAGTGACTTTTAATAAAATGCCTCCATGTCAGAGCCCAGAGATTTTCTTATATTCACATTGAGCTCAAATATCTTCTAATTGAGGTATAAATACTATACAACTTTTAAAATTTTATATTTTAAGTGCATTATATAGCCTTGATCATTTTATTTTTCTATGTATATATGCTGAGAAAAGATACTGTTGATATACAATTAAATCAAATTCCCAGACATCTACAGATGTTAGCAGAGTGCTTTCTACTGTTAAACTCTTCTGAGGTTTTAGCACATTAATGTTTCCAAAACATATAATTCCCTACTAACACTAACTTCAGAAAGGAGGAAACTGAACAGAGAGAATAAGTGACTTGTCTTAAGTCAAACAGTTTGTGAGTATTGGAAGTGTAATTTAAAAAAGAATTATTAATTTAAATTTACTTTTATTTATTTTTATCTTACATGCATATGTGTTTTATATATATATATATATATATATATATATATATATATATATATATATATATATATTATTACATGTAGGTGTATCATGTGCATGTCTAAACCCATGGAGACCAGAAAAGGATCCAGATTTTCTGAAACTAGGGTTACAGATAGCTGTACCCTGTGATGTAAGTGCTGAAAAATGGACCTAGATCCTATACACTGCTGATTTATTGATCCATCCCCCATGAAAATTCCATTTTGATACAGACAATATGAGCTCCCAAGTCCCTCCTCTTATATATTGCTTTGACCTATCCTGGACTCAGAACAGCCATAAAGCAGATATTATCTTAAGAGTATTTGGACAGCATTCAGACTCTTAATAGAAGGCATTGCACAAATGACCCATGTGTAATGGTCTTCACTGCAGAAGCTTTGCTAACTACATGAAAGAAAAGTATACTGAACATAGAGATAAGGATGAAAGGGGTATGTGACAAGCTGTGACAGTTAACAGTGATTATAAAGAGAGCTGATTCAATAAACAAAATGTTATTTACTAAGGAAACATTAGGTGGCCAAATGGATCTTGCTTGGCATTGAATGAGAAGCAGACAGTAACCAAAACTCATGGATGCATCAAATTATAATCATGAATGCTATGTGGCAGGGATGCTTCTAAAGGCCACAAGAACACATAAGTGGCCACTTAACCTAAACTGGGAAAACCAAGACAGACAGAACATGTCATATGTGAACAAGAAAATAGGCAGAATTTCATACCATTCACAGGGCAAAAATGACACCAGGCAGAAGATAAGGCAGAATAACCCTGAAGGGAGAAGGAAAGAGCTCCCTATAGGCACACAGTATTCTCTAAAGTTGCATGTTTGCTGCTTGTCAAAAACAATGTTAGTGAGACTAATTTTATTCTTATATCTTTAAAACATTTGCAAGGTTAATATGTAAATATTGCATTAGTCCATTGACAATTGTATGGATGTTACAAATAAACAAACATATGTTGGGATTTAAAAACTAAAGCTCAGCTAGCTCAGTCAGTAGAGTATAAGACTCAAGGTCATAAGTTTGTACCCCTCATTGGGCACCAAATGTAGTCAGAATTTTTCCTGTGTCCTGCTTGATCCAGCAGCTGATCAGACCCAAGAAAACACACAAAGGCTTATATCATTTACAAACTGTATGGCCATGGCCTATGGCTCAATTTTCTTGCTAGCTAGCTCTTATAACTAAACTCATTTCTGTTAATCTATAAGTTGCCACATGGCCATGGCTTACCAGTACTTTCACATGTTGCTTCTACTGGTGGTGCTGGTGTCTCTCTAGACTCTGACTTTCTCTTTCCTGCCTCTCTCCTTAGATTTTTCTGCCTGCCTCTAAGCTGCCTTGCCATAAGCCAATGCACTTTGTTTATTTACCAATGGGAACAACATATATTCACAGAATACAGAAAGACATCCCCCTATCAATGGCCTATTAAAATTATTGACTTAAAAGACTCTTTCTTCATTATACCTTTACAAGAAAAAGATAGAGAAAAAATTGCCTTCACGGTGCCTACTTAGAATAATTCTCTCTCTATTGAGAGAGAGAGAGTGAGAGAGAGAGATCAATGAAATATTCTTCCACAGGGGATGTTAAACAGCCCCACCCTGTGCCAATATTTTATATGATGGCCATTGGAAATAATTTGTGTACAATTTCCTCAATCTAAAATTTACCATTATATGGACAATATTTTACTAGCTGATTCAAATATAGATACTTCAGAGAAAATGTTTCAAGAAGTAAAGAAAAATTTATCTTGCTGAGTATTACAATTGCTTCTGAAAAAATACAAAGAGGAGATTCTATTAATTACTTAGGATATAAAATATGTTTACAAAAAAATTCAACCCCAAAAGGTACAAGTCAGGAGAGAACAATTGTGAACTCTTAAGAACTTTCAAAAAATTGTTGGGAGACATTGCCCATCTATGAGGTATTATTGGAGTAACAAATTAAGAACTGAGTAATTTGTTTCAAATTTTAAAAAGTGATAGTGTCTTAAATAGTCTCAGAGAATTATGAGCAGAAGCTGAGAGAGAATTGACTTTGGTTGAAAAGAAATTACAGGATGCTCATGTGGATCATTTGGATCCAGAACTTGATTGCAATCTGGTTTTTTGCCCTCTACACATTCCCCTACAGGGACTTTAATGCAAAGGGAAAATACTGACTTAGAGTGGATATTTTTTACCACAGAAACAGAGTAAATAATTAAAGACATATGTGGAAAAGGTTTCTTAGTTAATTATAAAAGGAAAATTTAAACTTTGTCAATTGACAGGAATGGATCCAGCAGAAATTGTATTACCTTTACTAATGCTGAAATCGCTTCATTATGGGCAGAAAATTTAAATTGGCAAAGAACTTACAGTAATTTCTTGGGAGAGATAAGTAACAATTATACAAGAAGCAAGATATTTCAGTTTATAAAAAACTAATTGTTTATTCAATATAGTACTAGAAGTTCTAGCTAGAGCAATAAGACAACAAAAGGAGATCAAAGGTATACAAATTGGAAAGGAAGAAGTCAAACTTTCACTATTTGCAGATGATATGATAGTATACATAAGTGAACTCAAAAATTCTACCAGGAAACTCCTACAGCTGATAAACTCCTTCAGTAAAATGGCAGCATACAAGATCAACTCAAAAAAATCAGTAGCCCTCCTATACACAAATGATAAAAGGGATGAGAAAGAAGTCAGAGAAACATCACCCTTTACAATAGCCACAAATAATATAAAATACCTTGGGATAACACTAACTAAACAAGTGAAGGACCTTTTTGATAAGAACTTTAAATCTCTAAAGAAAGAAATTGAAGAAAATATTAGAAAATGGAAGGATCTCACATGCTCAAGGATAGGTAGGATTAACATAGTAAAAATGACAGTCTTACCAAAAGCAATCTACAGATTCAATGCAATCCCCATCAAAATCCCAACACAATTCTTCACAGACTTGGAAAGAAAAATACTCAACTTTATACGGAAAAACAAAAGACCTAGGATAGCTAAAAGAATCCTATATGATAAAACAACCTTTGGAGGCATCAGCATCCCTGACCTCAAGCTCTACTATAGAGCTATAGTAATAAAAACAGCTTAGTACTGGTATAAAAAACCAACATATAGACCAATGGAATCGAATTGAAGACCCTGACATTAATCCATGCACATATGAACACCTGGTTTTTGACAAAGAAGTCAAAACAGTACAGTGGAAAAAAAGAAAGTATCTTCAACAAAGTGGTGCTGACATAATGGATGTCAATATGTAAAAGATTACAAAAAATCCATATCTGTCACCATGCACAAAACTCAAGTCCAAGTGGATCAAAGACCTCAACATAAATCCAGTCACACTAAACTTAATAGAAAAGAAAGTAGAAAGTACTCTTGAACACATTGGCACCGGAGAACACTTCCTAAATATAACACCAATAGCACAGACTCTGAACACAACAATTAATAAATGGGACCTCTTGAAACTGAGAAGCTTTTGCAGGACAAAAGACATGGTTAATAAGACAAAAAGACAGTCAACAGAATGGGAAAAGATCTTCATCAACCCCACATCTGACAGAGGATTGATCTCCACAGTATATAAAGAACTCAAGAAACTAGACATCAAAATACTAAACAATCCAATTAAAAATTGGGCTAAAGAGCTAAACAGAGAATTCACAAAACAAGAACTACAAATGGCTGAAAGACATTTAAAGAAATGCTCAACATCCTTAATCATCAGAGAAATGCAAATCAAAATGACTCTGAGATACCACCTTACACCTGTTAGAATGGCTACGATCAAAAACACCAATGACAGCCAATGTTGGAGAGGATGTGGAGCAAAGGGAAGACTCCTCCACTGTTGGTGGGAATGTAAACTTGTACAACCACTGTGGAAATCAGTATGGCAGTTTCTCAGAAAATTAGGAATCGAACTACCTGAAGACCCAGCCATCCCACTCTTGGGCATATACCCTAGGAATGCTGATTCATATCACAAAGATACATGCTCAGCTATGTTCATAGCAGCACTATTTGTAATAGCCAGAACCTGGAAACAACCTAGATACTCCTCAACTGAAGAATGGATTAAGAAAATGTAGTACATATACACAATGGATTATTACTCAGCAGAGAAAAACAATGAAAGCATAAAATTTGCAGGCAAATGGAGGGAACTAGAAAAAATCATCCTGAGTGAGGTAACCCAAACCCAGAAAGACAGTTATGGTATGTACTCACTCATAAGTGGATTCTAGATATAAAATAAAGAACAATCAAATTACAACCACAGAACCATGGAGGCTATATACATAGCATGGGGGACCCTAGGATGACTGGGGCTTATAATAAATTTCTGTTTTACTCAATTACTGAGCAAGCCTCAATGAAACATTTCACTATTAAGATAGGAATACATACTATATCAAGCTGATAATAGAAAAATAAATTATTTAATTTTAAAAAATAAAAAAATAATTAAAAAAAAGAAAAATTTGAACTATTAAAAAAACAAACAAACAAACAAACATATTTTACTAAAGTAAAAAAAAGGGAGAACTAGGGACTCATCATTCTTCTCCACATTCTATTCTTTCCCTTGTTTTATATATTTAAAAATTTTTTATCAGGGATTCTGCTGGAGGATCCAATGCAGATAAGCACTGGAGGGCTCCTGTTGCAAATCACCCTCTGGAGCGATGGAAGGATCTTTCTACTAGCACTTGGGGGAGACCCGATCTAGTGTTGGTGTAGGCCTGGGGTTCTGTTTGTCTTTCCTCAGGACAATGAGGTTCCTCTTTGGATTCCTGAGCACTGAATTCACCCTGTGGCTGCTGCTGAAAAACTCTACCCTTCTGATGCCAATGGGGATTGAGAGCCCAATATGGCCAGCTTTGGCAAGCATTAATGTAAGCCTAGGAACTGTAGCCATGAGGTTGGATTCCCCAGAAGAGTTGTCAGCTTAAGTCGTGCCGGGATCAAGATAAATGGGCCTTGGCCTTTCATGTTACTGGAGTTGTATCCATGCCAATGGATGTCCACATGCTCCAGAAGAGAATTTGACATTGCTGCTGCTGCTGTTGCTGTTACAACAATGGCGGCCACTGCTGCTACTCTTTCTGGGATTACCATTTCATAATTGCTTACTACAGCTAGCACAGTGGAGACCCTGGCAGCAAAAGTAGCTACCACATTTAGTTAATCTTTCATTCTATTGGGCATGATAAATTTAATTCAATAGTTATATACATTTTGATTGGCTTTGAAAATTATAAATTTATAAACTCAAGTTCCATTTGCTTTTGGGATACCATCTTACAATGACTCCAATTAGCAGTAAGGCTTGTTAAGGAAGGGAATGGTTCAGTTGCCTTTAGCCTACTGGCTATGGGTGGGATAGAACCTCTGTTGGTCTTTTCTGTGTTAAACACACAGATTGCAAGCCCAGTGCCACTTTGAAATCTTTGGCAGCAGTTAACTCTGCAGCTCACACATGACTGAGCCTGTATGACAATGAGTATTCAGAGATGGGTAATGCCTGGGGGGCATTCACCAACCTAAGACAGAGCACATGTGTGGCCTGGGCAGGCGTCTCCATGATGGGTAAGGTGACCTGCTGATGTCCCATACAACCTAAGTCAGAAGCTCATTTTTTAGTAAAAGGGGGACCTGTAGGTCCCTTGCCCCTGTTTTGGGTAACTGTTGCCTTGCTTGCTGACCTTGACCTTGATATCCTCCCTATGCTAATTCCCTGCCGGGTTCCACCATCCTGAATGCTTAAGGGAAGTTTGTTGTCTGTGTATCCTGCATAGTGGGCATTTACAGCTTAGATGCAAGATTGTAAAACATCGGTAGCGAACTTCTGCCCTCCAGGGTTCTCCCATTGTGCTGTAAGCCTGTATTTAAGACCTCTTCCCTCCTTCAATAAACAGCATTTGGCATAGAAGAAGAGGAGGAGGAGGAGGAGGAGGAAGAGGAGGAGGAAGAAGAAGAAAAGAAGAAAAAAAAAAAAAAAAAGAAAAAAAAAAAAGAAGAAGAAGAAGAAGAAGAAGAAGAAGAAGAAGAAGAAGAAGAAGAAGAAAGAGAAAAGGTATATGGCACCTGGGGGATGACACTGAAGATTGTGGTCTACTCTATACTGTGTGCCTCTATACATACGCTCACAGGTAATTGTGTGTGTAGGTATACTCACTTTCTATGAGTAAATGCAGACAGACACTGGCACATATGTGCATAAAAAGCAGAAATGAATTCACAGATTAAGACACTAGGTTATTCCAAACAGGGACCATTTTCTCAAGGCTTCTATAATTTTTTCTTACTTCCCATAAACCACTTATCTCATCTCCCTTTAGCCACAGTTAAAGCTACATACTTCAAAGATCTAGTGGCCTTCTTGGGGAAATGCCCTAGCTCTAGACTTTCTGGAATGGTTCTTTTGTTTGTTTGTTTGTTTGTTTTTGTTTTTGGAGACAGAGGTTCTCTGTGTAGTTTTGGTGCCTGTCCTGGATCTTACTCTGTAGACCAGGCTGGCCTCAAACTCACAGAGATCCACCTGCCTCTGCTTCATGAGCATTGGAATTAAAGGCATGCACCACCGCCCAACCTAGAATAATTCTTTAAAACCAAAACAATAGTCCTCATAGATCTACCCCTACTCATCAGAGCCACTATGGTTTGGGGGAATATGACTAGCCATCTGCGTATCTCTTATTGTACCCTGCACATCTGCTTTGGTATAGTTACAAAGCCAGCCTGTAGAGACACTATTGGATGTATTTGTTTAAATAGTCAACTCCCTATTGCAGAGTAGTTAACAAATCGTTTTCAACTGGAAAGAGTTGGGATGAAATTTGGCAAACCTTGTTCTAGCTGTAGTTCTGTTCAAAAATAAATATGTGGGTTGAAAAAAAACCTAATTGAATTTTACCTTATATAGTAAAAGGTACCCCAATTTCTGGAGCCTCTACATTCTATATGGATGCAAATAGATCAGGAAAGGCAGGTCATAAGTCAAGAAAAATAAGTAAAGTGACTAAAAACCCTTATGATTCAGTTCAGAAATCAGAATTATATGCTATTCTCATGGTATTGTTAGCTTTTTCAGGAACTCTTAATATAAATACTGACTCTCAATATGCAGAAACAGTTGTCTTACATATTAAAACTGCTGAACTTATTCCTTATAAGTCAGAAATAACTTCATTGTTTATACAATTACAGGAAAATGTCAGGAATAGGAAACATCCCACACACATAACATGTATCAGATCCCATATGGGTCTGCCAGGCCCTCTAGCATAATGTAATGATGAAATTGATCAGTTATACATAGGAAATGTGCTGGAGGTCTCAGAGTTTTATAAAAAGCATCATGTCAATAAGAAGGTTTAAAAAGGGAATTTTCCATTGCTTGGCAACAAGCCAAGGAAATTCTCAGAAAATGTCCTATTTGTGCCTTGTATAACCAAGCTCCACTATGTGCAGGAAGTAATCCAAGGAGTACTCAAAGAAATAAAATTTGTCAAATGGATGTGTTTCATTTTGCAGAATTTGGAAAATTAAAATACCTATACCATACCATAGATACATATTCAGGATTTCAATGGGCAACTGATTTGAGTTCTGAAAAGGCTGGTTCTGTAATTATACATCTATTAGAAGTGACAGCCATTATGGGGATACCTGTACAAATTAAGACTGACAATGCTGCAGTATACGTGTGCAGTAAAATGAAACAGTTTTTTGAATATTATAATATAAAACATATTATAGGTATAACACGCAAACCCACAAGACAAGCAGTTATAAAAAATTATACTTGAACTTTAAAAGAAATGATTAATAAACAGAAAGGAGTACAGAACAAAAACACCCAGAAATAGATTACACTATGCTTTATTAACTTTAAATTTCTTAAATGCCAATGAAAAGGGAAGAACAGCTGTGAATTGACATTGAATAATAGAAACAACTGATGAATTACATCAATCTATATATTTTAAAGATGTAATAAGATCAGAATGGAAAACAGGATATGTGTCATGTTGGGGAGAGGTTTTGCTTTTGTTTCCACAGGAGAAGAAAAACTATGGATACCATCATGATTAATAAAGAATAGATTTGAACAGGAGATCCTTCCTAATGAAGAGATAGCTAAGAGTTAAACTGGCCAAATGTTATAATGTATTTCCAACAGGATAAAATTTGATAAATCTTCCTAAATATTTGTTTTTGTTGTCCTTAACAACTATAAAAGGCAAATGGTCTTTTCATAATCCCAATTTAATTAAAATTAAATTAAATTGGAGCATGAATCTCTCCTCTAAACCCAAGCATGTTTGTTAAAGGAAAATCCAAAATCTCTGTCTTGTGTCAGAAGAGCCACATGATGATGTACGTCAGAAGAAAACCAAAATTTAGAGACTTTTCTATTACCAATAAACTCATAATCATTTAATTTTGTTGTGACTATTTAAAACTTTTCATAGACATAAATATTAGCTCTAAATTTATAAGACTATTCTGTACATGACATTTAAAATGTTTAAGTTTTCAGCAGTGAACTGTAACCAGTCATAACAATGACCTTTGACATTTCTAATAGAAGATGAGGCCCCACAATGATGGTTCAATAGGGATTGTGGTAATGTCCTTAAGTGGAAAAATACTACCCAAAGTTCAGTATTGGAGTACAAACTGCTCAGGAGGATGCTAAAATTGCTTGCTAGGAGGGTTCATTTTCATAGGATGCTTTAGCCAGGATTTCAGATAAGCTTTTCACTTCCCCATTTTACAGAGACTGAACAATGGATGTTGCAGCTGGTTTTCTTAGGGCTTGACCAATATTTCAGTTTTTTCAGGGTATCATTGCCCCCAGACAAAAGGAAGTAATTTTGGGCTCACGATGCTCACTTTCTTAAGAGGTAGAGAGAATGGCGTTAGGTCATTTGGTGTGTTATGGACAATTGTCATCATTAATGGGGGTTGTTTATTAATTATTACTGGTATTGGCATAGAATGAAATTATATAAATGATATTACATTCAGGGATCTCTTTGGAAAAAAGGAGAGGGGGATATAGAAATAATAAGATAGAAGGGTTGATTACTGAATCTACTTTAAATACTAAGGTAGATTATTGAATTTACTATGAACTAGGGGACAACTATTGATCTCAAATATTTTGTATTTGTAAGGACTTTTGTATATTGACATAAATTTAAGGTAATTTTTGATGCAACACACTGTATTATGTTTCTGTTCTTGTTTGGGGGATTTTTGTATATTGATAAAAATTTAAGGTTGTTTTATTACAACATATTGTATGTATGCTTCTATTTTTGTTTGAGGTATTGTCCTTATGCTATTCATTTCTAAATGTAGGGTGAGGTTCTAGTTTTTGGAAGCTATTATTATAAACTATATAGGATAATCAGGAAACATAGGTTAGTGGTCAGTCATTTATAACATTCAAAATTGTAGATATGTTAGGGTGCTTTCTGGATCACATAGATATATTTTAGATACACAGATGGTCTTCAAACCTTTCAAAGACCTACAGAATATGGTATTTTAAAATGTTTTGTTAACATAGGGCTTTTCATGACAATGAGACACATCTGCTCCTGGCAGCACCAATTTACTTCAGAGATGATGGGCAAAAAAACTACTTACAGTGTTTGCTTTCAATGTGGCAAGGCTAGCCATTTGGGCAAGAAGCTGCTCTTGCCTGGACTGATTGACAGTATACTGTATAAACTGGAATACAGGAACTACAGGAAAGTGGCCAGTGAATTTAGCCAAAACAAGGCAGAATGGTCCTTCAGGTTTCCTGCTTCACAGAAGAAACTGCCAGACATTCTACAAGACAGAAGAAAATGACTGATAAACTTTGTCAATATAGACAGGGCAGTCATTCAAATTTCCTGCTTAATTGAAAAGTATTCCAGATTCTATGGGTCTGTAGGTTGAAGATGGATGCCCCAATGTTGCAGAGGAACTTTGGGTGACTGTCCAGGCAGTCAGGTATCTGTCATTTCTAGAATTTTTGAAAGTTGTTTGCAATGCACTTTTTATTTAAATAATATTATATCCTTCTGGGGCCTTTCATGGAGTTGAAGACTAGGTAGTTATAGTTGCAGTTTTCCTTAGATATGATACAAATTAAATTAATTGTAAAATTTTGGGTTTACTAAGATAGAATATGGAGTATTTTCTTTAAATTTACCAGACAGAAATAAATTAGAATTCAGTACATTGTGAATTTAATCTTTACTTGATATTTGTTCTTATTGTATACAGTCTTACTATGTTAAGGTTAAAATCTTTCATTTTTCCCTAGAAAAGTGTGGGGGGGGGGGTTGGAGAACATTACTCTAAAGTGTGTTGCATTTTTTTCCTACTGTTTTTGTTAACAATTCAAAGATGTGTAGGAAGAAAATGCCTACAATGCCAACAGATGAGCCAACCTGGAGTCTGACTGAGGGCCTAGCAACAGGTGCTGTCAGAGGTCCTGATTGTGCCTAGCCAATGAGGAGTGACCACTCAATGTCACCCAGCATCTCCATATAAGGACTGACCCCACCCAGGAAGCAGAATCAAGGCTCAGATCCTGCACGCTGTTCCTTGTCTGGAGACACCACATGGGCATATGGCTGTGGTCTATAAAATCACAGAAATCCCCTACAAAGCAAAAACCATAAAGACCTGACACAATTTTCCACCCCTGTTGAATGCCATCTTCTCTCTGTTGCTCGCCTGCTGTCTCCCTCTACAAAATAGGTAACCTTTCCATCAATTCCACCCCTTCTATGTCTGATCTCTCTATGGCATCCAATGATGAGGAGGCAGAAAGTTCAGCTCCCCCCTCACTACAAAACCTGCTGAGAAGAGCATGGCCACAGTTAAGACTGTATGTGCCACTTTGCCGTCAGCCCCACTTCCATCACAGGGGGCTTCAACTGCGCCATGATACTTTTGGAGTGAAGAAGTGCCTCAATGTCCACATGCCCCTAAAGGCAGAAATTCCCTCATGCTGCTTTATGTCCCCCAACTGCTACAGCACCCCCATCTAAGGCCTCAAAGGCTAGTGGAAGCCTTTCCGGTCAACCTGGGAGAAAATGCCACTAGCCAGCCCTGGATTCCCACTCCCATAGCTGAACTCTCCCTTATCTGGAAGGTGGCTAATGAGTCAGGCCTGGATTCACCTTACTTCAATAGGTTCTCACTCAAGGGGCAATGCAACTACAGACTTATTTTGATTGGTATAGTCTACTTAAAGCTGTGCTGGAGCCGGCCACCTTTCTTAATTAGAAATTGGCTTATGATGATCAAGCAGAAGCTCAAGCATGAATGAACCTCTTAATTAACATTGTTCCAGTGACCCTTGACATGCTCACTGGATGAGGTAACATTGTCCATCCCATACATCAGACAGAAATTGGCCATTAAGCCTAGTACCAGCATGTTTCTGACCTGGCCTTCAAGGCTCTTAAGGCATGCACCCTGCCAGACCATTCAACTTACTTCCGGAATCTTATTCAACAGCCAGGGGAACTTTTTTACTGATTTTCTTGCATGTGTCAATGAGGCAGTGGGGGGGGGAGTAGACCCAGGCCCCACTAGGGAAATGTTAATCAAACAATTGGTTTGGGAAGGGCTTAATGCCCCCACTTGCAATGCAGTTGCAGTGGTCTGCAATGAGGACCATTCACAAGTGGGTACTGGCCATAAGAGGTCTTGACCCCAGTAACAGTCTGATTACTGCCCTCACCGCTTCCCTGGATGCCCTTCTTGTGGACAGGCAGTGCACCAATGACATATCCAAGGGCCTCCAAGTAGACAGATCCTGCTGAAGATGTGGCAAACCAGGCCATTTATGGTGTGACTGCCCCCAGGCAAAGCCTAGGACCCAATGCCCCAGATGAAATAAAAGATTTCTTTGGGCAAGGGATTGCAGATCAAAGCCTGCTGAAGCATTAGCCTCTTTAAACTTCAGGTGGGTTACTCCTCAGCCCTGCCAGTAAGAGAAGACTCTGATAATCCAAAAATCTATTGGACACTGCCCATTTTTCCTCACTCCCCAATGCTGACCATCTAGTTTGATAGACAAGTTGTTAAAGGCTTGGTGGACACAGCTGCAGACCTTACCATATTAACAGAAATAGAGGTGCTCCACTTCCCCCATTGGAAATTTAGACCTGGTCCTCCCATGAGTGGAGTAGGAGGCCAACAAGATTAAAAAATTACCAAGCATCCAGTTCATTGGAAAGACCTTGATGACAACAAGAGAGCCATTCACCCTATCATTTCTACAGAAACCTCTGGGGCAGAGACATTCTGGATGATATGGGTGCTGTTCTAACTACAGATGATAGAGCTTTCTTTGATGACCTTCAGGTCCATGAAAAGACAGGTTTGGAAAATCGTAATCTTACACATGAGTCACACCCCCAATTCTAAGGGTCACTGTCCCTCAGAAATCCATCATGATCGAGCTTCCTAGCACCATTCCATTGACATGGCTCTTGAATCAAGATATCTGGGTGGAACAGTGGCCTATAATTGAACTCAAGCTGTCAATACTAAAGAAATTAGTTGCAGAACAGCTAATGATGGGCCACGTAGAACTGACCACAAGTAAACATAATGCCCCCATTTTTCTTATTCCCAAGAGATAGAGTTGCAACAACCTCCTGCAGAATCTTCATGATTAAATGGGAAAAAATGGGGTCCATACAACCAGGCTTCCCCCACCCTAGCACTATTCCTCCATCTTATTATATTTTAGTTTTAGATATTAAGGACTGATTTTTTTTTCAAATTCCCTTGGTGCCACAGGATCCAGACTGCTTTGCCTTTACAGTACAGGAACCTAATATGAACAAGCCAGCCAAGAGATACAAATGGACTGTTTTACCCCAAGAAATGAAGAATAGCTCCACACTCAGCTTGTTATATATTTCTCAGGCCTTGGTAAATATTCCCAAGGACGTCTTCTTTATCCATTACATGGATTATCTTTTTCTGGTACATCCAGATGCAGTCTGTCTGCAGAGGTCTGCTGAAAGAGTGTTAAAAGATCTCTCCTCATTGCATCTGATGGTAGCATCAGATAAGATTCACTGGTACACCCCTTTGCCTTTTTAGGCTTTTCCATTGCTAAGCAGGTCTGCCCCCTTTCCTTTAATTTGGAAATGAAGGAACTGTACTCTGTACTCACTCTCAGAATTAAAACAATTATGTGGCACAGTTAATTGGCTTAAACTCTTTCTGCTCACCACTGACCAAGAGATGAGACACCTCTTTTCATTGTTGGAGGGCCCCACCTATCTTTTCACTAAGGTTAGGCTTACCCAAGAAGCTAAAGATTTGCTGCAAAGGATTTGTACATTCTAGCTACCTCCAGTCTGTAATGCCATGATCCACAAAGGCCCTTATTGACAATGGTCCTCTGCACACCCAGGGGATTTGGGGGAATATTATGGCAATCTGGGCACCTTCTATGGATACAACAAGTACATTCTGACCTGCACAAGGTCACCTCTAAGTTTGACCAGCCCTTCCAACTTGTCCTTAAGGCATGAAGGCTAGCACAGAGAACATATGGATGAGAGCCAGATAAGCTTGTATTCTCCTTTTCTCTAAAGAATACCCAGTCTTTCTGGGTGGATTCTATATTGTTCCAGGAATGGTTGCAGGATTCATGGGAACTATTGACAATCATTTGCCAAAAAACAAGATCTTAGCAGAGCTCTCCACACTTCCAATACAGATACAGCCCCATGCAGTGCCCTCCTCCTCTCCCACCCCTCAGGCCACTCTGGCCTTTTCATATTTCAATAAAAACAAATATGGTATTCTTATCTAGTGTCCTTGTTCCAAAGATGTTACACATGTTATCCCTAACCCTGGTTTCATTCAACTGGGTGAGCTATTGGCCCTCCTTAAGGTCCTAGTGGAGTGCCAGACTGAGCCTGCTAATATTTTTTCAGACAGCAAGTATGCTGCACAGGCAGTTCATGTGCTGGCCTTTTCTTGAGTCAAAGACTCACTGACCCCCATTGCCAGCACTATGTTGCTCATACAGCATGTCTTAAATCAGAGGACTGAGCCTCAGTACCTATCACATATTAGATCCCACTCCAAATTGCCAGGCCCAAGGTTACAGATACCATCATATTAACAGCCAATATAGATCTCCTAGAACAAGTCAGGGCTCTTCACCAGCAATTTCACCTGTCTCCACAGAACCTACATAAGCTTCCCCTCAAGCTTCCAACTTTCCAGTGCAAGCATTTGTCTCAGTCATGTGCCATCTGCATCCCTCTTGCCCCTTTGGGGCCACTTCAACATGTGGGGCACGTCAACCCCCATTGCTTATTGCCCAACACCATTTGAAAATTATGCTCCTTTTGGCAATCTTAGATATGTTCATGTGATAGTGGATACATACTCCTCCTTTGTGTATGCCCTTGCCTTTGATGGGGAAAAGATTGTTAATGCTACTAAGGCCCTTAAATCAGCCACATTGTTCATGGGGATGCCTTGAGCTATAAAGACTGACAATGGCCTTGCCTACACCTCTCAACAATTTAATGACTTCCTGGGATCCTGGAAGATCTTTCATACCACTGGCATCCCCTATAATCCTCAGGGACAAGCCATTGTAGAAAGAGCCAATAGAACTCTTAAAGAACTGTTGGCCAAGACCATCTCACCTAAACAAAGACCCTAGCTGAAGTCCTTTTCCATATAAATTTTCTCAGCTCTGATGAGGTGGGACTCAGTGTAGCATATAAATATTGGGCTTCCTGCCCCCGGAGCACACCTCTACCCCTAGTAAGATAGAAAGACCCTATCTCTCTCCAATGGCAGCCACCAGTCCCCCTGCTGACCCACAGGAGAGGGTATGCTTGTGTTTTTCCTCAAAGTGAAACAATGCCAATATGGGTCCTAACAAGAAATGTGTGTCCCACCACAGACCAGCTGGTCTCCACCAAAGAATTGGCCATGGATGAGTAATGTACATACCCACCACCACTGCCTCTTTATTCCCTTAAAAGCAGAGGATCTATGGGCTCTGGTTCCCTTGCCTCCCATTCTGTTGCCGGTGGCAATTAACTCCTCTGCTTTCCCTGTGATATTTACCACCTACTCTTGCCTCAGCCTGCCCTTTATGGATCTGGGGCTGACCACACACACACACACACACACACACACACACACACACACACACACACACACACACAAAATGGAGGACACCTGGTCTGTGGAGGAAGCCCTTTGCTTTACCCCACATTTTTTTCTTTCTCTTGTCCAATGCCTAAGAAATAGAATTAGTAAGAGACATCTCCCTACTGGCCTCCAATCCATGCTTCCAGGCAATTTGCCTCACCCCCTTAATTACTCCATTCTACTATGGGAACAAACACCTTTTCTCAATATGACCAGGGTCTGGTGATATCATTGGAGATAGATTTTTTTTTTTTTTTAAACTAAAGTCTGGGACAACTTTAAAGGGTGATTTGATCCTTCCTGTATGCTCACATATGCTTTGATTGATGGGGTGATACTGTTAATCCTTATTTTCTTTATATGTAACCTGCAGCAGTGTGCAACAACTAAAGTGACTCTTCAGGTTTTAATGGCTCTTAGATATCCTGCTCATAGCCCTCCACAGGAGGTTATGCATGCCTGATTCTCTGAATCATCTCCACTTGGGCGGCTCTCCAGGAATGGATGTTCAAGGGTTGGTAGTCAATGACAGGTAAGTGTTTGTTAGGCAAGCCCGCCTAAGAGAGGCACAATCCAATTGCTGAACCCTCCTGAGGTGGGGTAAACAAGGCCTGAACAAATAACTGGCTCCTGCTGAGCACCCAAGTAATAAAAACAAACAAACAAACAAACAAACAAACATATGTAGGAAGGCCTAGGAGGCTGAACGTGGAATCTGCCTGAGGGTCTAGTAACAGGCACTATCAGAGACCTGATCTTGCCTAGCCAATGAGGGGCAACCACACAATGTCCCAGATCAGGAAGTAGCCTAGGTGCTGGGAGGAGAGTATATAAGGCTCTTTTCATTGCTCAATAAATGAGTCTGTTGTTTTCCATTTATCCTGACTCATGGTGTCTGTTCCATTGATGTGGCACCTTCTCATCCCCTCCTCTGAGGAGGAGGCTGAGTTAGCAAGTAGCTGACAGGAAATGGTAAGGAGGAACCACGTGTAGCAAGTGCTTTTTGGAAGATGCCAGCAATGTGAGGTTACTTTCTTTTCAGCCTTTCTGAGGGAGCAGAATTCCACCTAAGCCACTAAATTGTGAGTTCTTTAGATTTAGATAGTTTCCCTTAGTAGCTTTAAAAGAGTTGGTGCCTGAAGGGACAGCAGCAGAGTTACAATCTCTGACTAGGATAGCCATTGCTTAAGGGGCAGCCACTGTACATAATAAAAAAAAAAAAATAGACAACAACAACAACCTACTTCTTTGAACTCCATGAGGATGTGGACATTTTGCTGTTGGTATTGTCCATACACGTATGTAATCGTGTTTTCTAGAGAAACAGAACTGATAGAATGAACATATTAAAAGTGGATTACATTGATTTACATGATAAGGTCCAGGTAAATCTAACAATGGCTGTCTCACACCAGTGAAGCCAAGAATCTAATTGTTTAGTCCATGGAGCTAAAGATCTCAACAGTACCAATCTGGCACAGGAGGTGGGTCTTCCCACATAAGTATCTGATTAATAAAGTCTATGGTGATATTTTATTTGTGCTCTAATAAATAAAGCTTGCATGGAGAGGAAAAAGTCAGCCACTATATTAAACTTAGAAGTCAGGCAGTGGTAGGACGCACCTTTAATCCTAGCATTCAGGGAGATGGAAATTCATCCAGATCTCTGTAAGTTCAAGGTCACAACAGAGTCAGCCGTGGTGGCACATGCCTTAAATCCCAGTACTAGTTAACCATAGAGATCTGGAGCTCTGTACAGACAGACAAGAAGTGGTAAGAGCTGGACAGAGAGGAAGTGAGATGGCAGGGACAGAAAAGATATAGGCATGAGTATACACGAAGTAGTCCTCTCTTGGGCTAAGGATTTCCTAGGGTAAGAACTTGTGGCTGTGGCTTGTTCTATTCCTCTGATCTCTTAGCTTTCACCCCAATATCTGGCTCTGGGTCTTTTATTACTAAGACCATTTAGCAATTTGTTTTACAATAGTCTTCCACAGGAATCCCCAGTAGCTTATGGTTTAGTTGATTTCATTGCCAGCTAAGATGGCAACCAAGATTAGCCATCAAAACATCAGTCTTGAGACTTTCCTCAGACTTTGAATGTGGTTTCACACTAGTAACTCTCCAGGAGCTCCTAAGCCTTTAACCTCAGGCTGGGGTTGTATCATTGGTTTCTCTAAGGCATCAGATCCTGTGGCAGAGAAACTACTGGTTTCCCATTTGATTACTATCATGAAACTGTCTAGCCTCTGATCATAAAACCCAATCCTTTTTGTAACTATATATATTGTATTGTTTTCTACAGAATTTGAACACTGTAAACAGAAATCTGAAATGCTGTCTGGTGATTGGTGACACATATACACCAGGAATAAAAAATGGATACAGAGCCATCCTAGCTCTTGTGCTATCATCAAGTATTTAAATTTTACAATATATTTCCTTTTAAATGCACCAACAAAGATTAGTTCAACATGGCAAACACGGATAGAACCCTCACAAAGCAGTTGAGACTTCCTTTTCAAGGCTTAAAAAGGTCCCAGTCTTAAATATGTGTGACCTTAATTTTTACTACCTGTATAGGACTTTTCGAAGACTTTCAGTTAAGCTGCTGCAGTTTAAATGCAAAATGTTCCCTTAGGCTTATAAGTTTCAGCACCCATTCTCTTAACTGGTGGCACTGCTTAGATTTTTGCAGGAGGAAGTGGGTCACTGGGGCTGGTCCTTGACTTTTTACAGGCTGGTCCCATTTCCTATTCATTCTTCATCTTGACTGTGGATACTGTGTGCTAGCTGCCCACCTCTCCTGTTGAGTGAATTTTCCGTTATGACAGAGTGTATCTCCTAGTAATGTAGGCCAAAACAAACCCTTCCTAAGTTGCTGGTCAGCTGTTGATAATAAGGAGAAAAATAACTGAGAATACTGACATCAATAGTAGAGACACTACTGTGATAAATTGACCACAAACCGAATATTTAAGGTTCGGAACTCTGGACTAGAAATGTCCTAACATACTGTAAAGAGAACTGAATAGCCCGCTCTGATGAGAGTTTAGAAGACCAAAATGCTAACCTACAGAAATGCTGACAGTGGAGACCCAGCTCATCAAGGTTCAGAGATCAAGGACTCACTCCATCTTAAATTGGGCTAAAGGTCATTTGAGTATTTGTGTGCTATCTTCACCAAAAAAATAAGCTGCATTCTACTAAGGTCCCAAGAACTTGAACAAAGATATATACAGGAATATAGCAGTAATGAGCTAGTTATTTTGGTGGAAGAAATTTCCAGGATAGTGTTCAAATTGTGATGTGGCTACTGCTTATTGTTCTGATTTAGGTCCACAAACAGCAAGAAGTGTGCAGTTTGGTGAAGGAAAGAGTGTAAATTTAAATTTATAGGCAAGGCAATGTTAAAAAGGAGCTGCTAATTATTAGTGTCATTAAAGACATACTTGACACTACTATGGTACAACAGGAAAGCTGTGCAACTGATCCACAGGGGTGAGGCCCCATGCTGAGTTGGCAGCACAAACTGACTACAACATCCACATTGTGCTAGTTTTACAAGCATAAAAGATGAAGGGTTGAGGATTCATGGTCTTACATCATGGGTCTACAGAGCTGCTGAGGCTAGCTTACAATAAGGACCTTCAAAGGCAAGGTGTTAGGATACGAAATGGAGTTCCTAGGATTCTGGAGACACCAGAACTATGGGGTGTGCACTGAAGAAAGCAGCAATCATGGAGTGGAACCTTCCCAAGGGCATTGTGTGCTGCAGGTGTAGGCTCCCACCTTTGGAGTCCACATTATGAATTCTATTGCAAACTCCACTCACTCAACAGTTTTAGTTGTTCACTACAACGTGGCTGCTACACCTGGAACTCTTATAAATAGGTCTGCTAGCCCCAGTTCTACAACAATCTAGGTTTCAAGGAAAGTTTTTTCCAAAGGCCCATGAGAAACAAATGGTAGCAAGAGCTTGGAGGTTGCCATTACTGATACCATTTTATTACCAGACACTAGAAACACTCATGGATCACGAGGTACAATGGCCATCGCCCAGGGGTGTGGCATCACAATCACCTGGCTGGTCACGCTGAATTCACTGTGAAGTATTCACCAAAACAAACAGGGAAGGCTTTGAAAGGAGAGATTAACCCCAACCCCTTGCAGGAACTCTTCCCTCAGTTCCTTTATGTAACAGGCTCCTCTGCTACTAAGGGAAGAAGTGATTGGGCTCAGAATAGACATTTTTGCCAAAATGTTAAATTCAACTATTTACATGTTTTTATTTTTCATTTGTGCTCTACCTTCTTAATAAATTTTACTACAAACCAAACCAAAAAGCCCTCATATGAGCTGGTCTTCCCTTTGGCTAGTTTTACTACATCTGTTCTTAAGAAGAAAGAAAAAAAAATAAAGAGAAAATGGCTAGCTCGAAGTCTGAATTCATATTTTATGGATGTAAAATTGCCATGCTGCTAAAGATGACTATAGTTTTTACTCATGTTCTGTGTAGGTTGTTCAACAGAGTGGCATCACCTGAGAAGAGGAAAAGTGGTTCACTTAAAGTCAAACCAGTGACTAATGACTCCTTACTGCACTTGTGTTCTGTCACAAAGCCTTACTTGTAAGTTCAGACATTCTCCCAACACAAGGCTTTCTTGTTTGCTCTTGTAGGATATACAACAGTGACTTCCTATTTTGGCATCAGGTTTCCAAGTTTTGATTATGGAATTTTTTAATCATAACATTTGGTATTAGACTATTAACTTTATGGGTTTAAGAAGGTCATTTAATCTACTTACTAAATTTCCCTATCATATAAAACAGGAATAGAAGTGTTCCATTATATGATTGTATTGAGAAGTTAAATAGCTTAAAGCTATTCTGTAAGTAAAACATTTAGCAATGTCAAATGAAACTCACCAATTATGATTTATTAGCCAAACAGACTTTAAAAAGACAAAACTCTAAAATCAACACCTATGTGTTCACTTATGACACCTAAGAGAAGGCACATTTGCTGCTTTGTGAATCGACAAGTGCTTACGATCACATTGCCAAAAGCTGAAAATCAAACGTGAACAATTTAAATTCAGTTTAGCACTTTGATCAAATAAGTGTTAAATAAAATTTAAACTGTTCCAAGAAACATTGTCCAACTTTAATGCTCAAAGAATCAGTTAAAATGATTTAAGTAGAACAAGAAAAAAAAAATCCACAAGCAGAATCGGACTTCAAATCATTCAAAATATAATTAGTAGCCATCACATACAGTAGTAAGCAAAGGCAGAGGAAGATACTCGTTCTTTGTAACTTAAAAGGTGCTAGTGTGTTACTAAAGAAAAATGTGGTTCATAACTACATAAAGCTGTTTCTGCAATAACTAACCTAAGTGTTCTTGCAGTCAGTTGTCTAAATGCTGCAACAGGCTCTTCCTTTAATAATGGTCTTGCTGAACTAACTTTCAGTGAAGCAAAATCAGCAAGAGATCTTGCAATAGAATACTGCTTCCAGTCCTACCAGCTGCCCCTTTGACTTTTGCGGATAATGTCCCTAGAGACTGGAAATGTGCCAACAGATGCAAACTAGGCAGCTCTTCACATGCTAGTGCTTCCAGAGACATTTAGGGAATGAAGATAGTAGAGTGGTATTAAAGCAGGAGTAGTCTGAAGGACTAGCACATGCCCACCATCCAGAGGTGCTTTCATAAAGTTTCCATGAAAGATAAAGAGATCACTTAGAAGAAATCAATTTTAGTGAAGATGGTCAACTATGAGTTCTAAGGAAACAGCCACATAAGGCCAGTGTAAAAGGATGGCAGAATGATTTAAACGCATTCTACAGAAAACAAGTGCCAAGAGAGCTGGAGCAGAGAGACTTAGAACAGACTGAAGGCTCACTAGAAAAGCAGGCCATTCACTTTCTGACATAAAACCTTGCAGTATTTATTTAGGTCTTAATAATATACTCTTCAGTAAATAATACAGAACAACTAAAATCTACCTTACTGTGTGTGTGTGTGTATGTATATATTTGTATGTATAAAAACCATCTGAAAAATGATACACACTTAATAATAACTATCAGATTGTCACAGCTCAAAGATACCTGAACAATAGTGAACACCTCATCAAGACGGGTGCTTCGTAGCTGAACTTTTCTTCATGTCTCCTAAAAGCCATTTAGAATACAAGCATCCTTACTGCCACATGCCTACCCCTCTAATTAAGGCTTGTATTACTGACTCATTTTTTAAAAGACAAAAGGGGGGCAGGGATGACAGAGGGAAAAAACAGTGATGCTAAATAATTAATTAGAAGGAAAATTACAATAATAAGAAAACTGAGAATAGAAAGTCTAATTTTGAATCCTAGAAAAGATTAGTTAATTCTTTAAAATAAAGAATGTATATGAGCACTGTTAATAAGCACTCCTTAATGTACTTTAGATTGTATTTCAGTGTTAATGCTCCTCCAAATTATTTTAAGTACTAATAGATTGAAGCACATTATGCAACTGTTTAGATGTCCAGAAAAATAAATTTTAACATACATGCAGGTTTAATTTGTCTGTGACTTTGAAAGCAACACCATGAATGGGCATGGCAGTAGATTATCTGTACTCACAGCACCGGGAGCCTGAGGCAGGAGAATCACTGTTAGTTTGTGGCCATCTGGGTGACAGAGCTCAAAGGCCAGCCTGGGCCATATGGCAAGACCCTGACTGAAACACACATACATATAAAGAAAATGAAAAGCCTGATCTATCTAACCTATGATAAAGAAGCTGGATCAGATGACACGTTCTGCCAATTCTAAACGTTAATGATGCTTTGTTACTTAGCTTAATCTTTTTTTTTTTTTTTTTTTGCTAAACTAGACTTAATGACAATCTGTGTTTTTTCTAATAGCAAAATGTTTTCAAATTGGATCACATTTAGAAACAATTAAGATTTAAACCTACTTCTGGCTAGCAACTGAAAAAAATAATTTATTAAAAAATAAATAGAAGTTCTCTACTTTTCAGCAAGGCCACTAAGAATATGGGAATATTAATTAAAAATTGTCAGTGTATAAAAAACCTTAACTAACTGAAAATGACACTACAAAACTAAGTTACTGCTTAGTTATTTTAATCTTTACAGCTGTCTATTTTTGATGCTCAGCTGCTATCATAATGAAGACAAGTACTTCCGTGTGTGTGTGTGTGTGTGTGTGTGTGTGTGTGTATGTGTATACATCTGGTAATTTTTCAAAAACTTATACATAATCCACATACATCTCCAAGAAAGTTTCATTTACCATTGTAAACACTGATTTATTAAATAATAAAGTAGAAGCATTAAATTTCTCACAGAGAAATCATGATCAGAAGTCCTATCATAGATAGTTATTAACAGCTATGAAACCGTCTGACTGAGATTCCATCAAAGCAGTGCAATGGGAGCTGAATGCACAGCAGGGTTCGCCTGTGCTTTGGCCTTTCTTCGAACCAGTGCTTCCTGCCTTTTCCGTTGAATTTCTTCGGGGGAGTACTTCCTGTTCCTCTCTTCTTCACCTAAAAATTAAACAAAGCATAGGGATTAATCTTATAACCTATAGGTCATCCTGAATATGGTGGAACTTTTGCTTTTTCATCGCACTGGTTTGACTATTAAATAGCACAGAACCATTATGTATATAATCACATATACACACATAAGATGGAATGTTCCAGGTCAAGAGGATGCCAAGTCCCTACCCAATACCCGCAATTTAAGTATGATAAAAGTTTAAGGTATTTAAAAACTGATTTTTGAAGACTCAGCAAATAATTCGTGTGAACAATGACATCTAACCTATGACTATAGAAATTTCTTTAAATACCAGATTTTAAATGGTACAAAAATATTGGTAGATACAGTAAAAACATTATGGCTTAAACCGTCTACCAATCCTTCAAATATAGCTGAGTGGTGGGTCATGTTTGTAATGCCAACCCTGGAGATGGAGGAAGATCAGTGAGCACTGTCTGCAGCTATGTACTGAACAAGGTCATTTTGTGCTACACAAGACAGTCTTGGGGGAAAAAAGTGAAGGGAAGGCAAAGAAAAGGAAAGAGACTCTAAATAGCTATGAGGGAAAGCTGAATACTAACAGGTACTTTTTTCATTAAAATAGTCACAAGGTTTACATTTCAGTTATCAGAAATATATTTGAGTGATGAAATGAAATCTCTCACGTCAAATTGTGTGGGAAACATGGAGGTCCATGTACTCACAGATAAGCACCAAGGGAACCAAAAATCTTAAACAGACCGAGCTATTTCTTCAAAGGAAGGGATGCATAACTTGTTATTCACCCAGAAGAGTGGGAGCTGACACAGTAACAGTCTGGAGACTTGGGCGTTAAACAAAAATCTTCCCCCAGACCCTGAGCATGAGCTTGTCAATCTACAGAACCTATTTTTATGCAAAGTGTCACATGTAGTCTATCTATAGAACCCATTTTTATGGAAGATGTCATACGTACTTTACAAAGAGTTTCCATGAAGTCACATCTTCACCATTATTGTGCACATGGGATTGAGTTAATTATTGCAGAGATACCTGCAACACTGGCCATTTATAACTGTTCAAAATTTTATTTTTATTGGAGAATGTATCAGAAAATTTAAAACAGTAATCTATATGTGTATTATGTGTGTATGTGTAAGTTGAAGCTTTAGATTAGAAACTATTCTCATTTAAATGCCATGTACTATCTAAGAGCACAACCCTAATAAACATTTATGAAAACTTACTGATTAAACCATAACCTTTTAAAGAATCTGTATTATCATTAGAGGAGAAATATTTAGGTAGTGAAATCACAAACTTTTTACACAAATTTATCTTGTTGATGAAAGGAGACTCTAAATATATCATGTACCTACTTTCTCTCTTGGTATAACCAGAAATGAGAAAGGATAAAGAATTTTTATTTCAAACCAACTCCTCAGAACTCTGATATCTATCATTTCCAAAGCTAGACTTTAGCTATTTTCCATCCCAGAGAAATACCAAAATACATTTTATAAAAAACAAGTTACTAATCCACAATGGTATAAAAGAATACAGCCTCATTAAAAAGGCTTCCAATTGGTTTGATAATATGGGAAGTAATTTCAAACACATGAAACCACACTATAAACTTCTGATTTAAGGAGAGCCAAATGCTTCCCCATCAGCTCTTTCTCTAACTCACTCACTCTCTCACATTTTATACATATATCAACCACTTACAAAGTCAAACTGCTGCACAGTACCAAGCAACTAAGTTTCTTAAATTTTTATTTTATTTTATGGCATAAGGGCCAGCAATTATTACTCTCTGTAGGACCAAAAAAAAAAAAAAAGTTAACTTTTGATACCAAAATGCTTATTCTAACTGTTCAACCCTATTCATTTTACATAAAGTCATGCATAATATTGTAAACAGATCAGAGCTTTATGAGTTCATGAGTCACACTTTCAAATCTGGTATTGTTCTCATGAATTTTTTAAAAACCACTTTTAAAACCCCTTGATTTCTTAAATCAAATACAAAATAGAAATACAAAATACAAATACACTTACGACTTAAATTTTTAAAAATGATTTTTAATGCACCAGATGTATAAAAAGAGGCTGCAAATTTACTAATAACTCTGGCCTAAAGCCACACACAGGTAGATGGATTCTGTCTCAAGGATATTCCTTGGAGACCAGTTTGTGATATATCAAAGGGAAGGAGAATAAGAACAATACAAAACACTTGCGAGGGCAGTATTAGGCAACAAGATCAAACAGTATTAATAAATCTAAAAGAAAAACTACTAAGATGAAAGGTAAGTAGTACATTTACAAAACAATGCAGATAGGAATATGTCTTTACTGGAGCTAAAAGTATATGTCATAAATTCATTTAAAAACTCTGACCAATCAGTTATAATATATTTACTTGAAAATAAACTTAGAATATTTACAACTATTTATAATAGATTGACAAAAATTTTCAACATTTCAAAACACACTGGGATGTCACATGGAAAAATACTGTATCAAAATTTGTTTAGCTTTTTATAAGGAAATCTGGTGATATCTGTCAAATTTCACAACATTCTCTTACATCATATTTTTAGGAATTAACAGATACAAGTACACAAGGTTCAGAAATTTGTACAGAAGAATTCCTACTGTACTGTTTACAATTGCAAAAAACTAACCCAAGCTTCCATCAATATAAAAACAATTCTTACCCAACCTGAACAACCATATAATTTAATATACAATACACAGATACTAAAAGGACATAAGGAAACCTACAGGTACTAAAAAGAAATGAGTTATAATTTCTTAAGGAAATACAAAAATCAAGCATGTATCATCCAATTCCATCTATTTAATTAAATCAATGGATATAGAAACACACCTTTTTTATATGCATAAAAAATCCTTCAAGACAAAAAGCATAAAGACTTGAAGATAAAGTTGAGGAATAATAATAACTTCTCAGAAAGTGTATTCCAACAGCAATTTAAAAATATGATTGCAACATATAATACCTCAGAGAAATAGACCAAACCAAAGCATTTGTAGTCTAAGAGAGGGAATAGACTAAAGGCATTGAAAGCACATTCCATAAAAGTCAGGCATTAAATATCCCAAATATAGGCAACGAAATACTGAAAGTTGGCAGAAGTAGCAAGTTACATGCAAGATAAACCTACCAGAACAACAAACTTCTCAGAAAAAAAAAATTATGAGATAGCATGTCTGATGTATTTCAACATTAAAACAAATTACCCATCAATCAATATTATTACACATACATACACACATAGCAAAGTTATCCTTTGAAGTTGAAGGGCAAACAAAAATTTTCAATGATTAAAATCAACTAGAACAATTGATGACCACTAAGCCATCACTGCAAATGATGGTAAAGCCATGATTCTCAACCTTTCTAATGCTGTGACCCTTTAATACAGTTCTTCACGTTGTGGTGACCCCAACCATAAAATTATTTTCACTGCTACTTTATAACTGTAATTTTGCTACTGTCATGAATTGTGATGTAAATATATTTTCCAATGTTCTTAGGCGACCCCTGTGAAATGGTCTTTCGACCCCCAAAGGGGCTGCGACCTACATGTTGAGAACCACTGTACTAAAGGAATACTATGCACAGATGAAGAAAGATTAACAAGTACAAGAGCTCCAGAAATAATAAATTTTAGAAATAACAAATTTTTAATATAAGCTAATGAAACAAATGAGTTTAGAAAGGAATCAAGCAGTTGTAAATGGGTATACCAGAATCTTTAAGATGAAAGAAATTTCATACTGTGGAACAATCACACTAAATGTAAACAGTTGTGACTCTCCAATTAGAAGTCACAAAGTTCAGAAAGGATTATATAGAACAGGATCTAAGTATTTGTTGACACAAAAAGAATGAAATTACAAAGTCAAAATGAATCTGAAAGCCCAGACAACAATGCCAGACTTCAAGCCAAACTGAGAGGGTATAAAGCAGCTAACTGTGTTAATAAAGGGGACAATCCATCAGAAGATATGATGAAGGCTGAGTGTGGCAGTAATCCCAACACTCAAGGGGAATAAAATCAAAGGACTGAAAATTTTCAGTCTGCCTGAGGCTGCATGAGTTCCTGGACAGCCTAAACCAGAGAATTCTATCTCAAAATCTGAAGTAAAACAAAACAAATAAACAAAAATTTGGCAGCCACATGATGACTCAATGGGTAAAAAGGCTACATCTCATGATCTGAGTTCAAAAACTGGACCAACATGGCAAATAGAGAACTGAGAAGGTTCTCGCCACAAGACTGATGGCATGAGTTTGATCACTAAACATGGCAGAAGAGAGAACTGACTCCCTGAAGTTGCCCTCTGATCTCCACTTGTGCTGTGGCATTCCCATCCATCTTTGTTAACAAGTCATCTTAAGAAATAATAGGACAGAGAGATCTAGTCACAAAGGATTTTAGTACCATAATATTTCATTTTTGTCAACAGACAGACCTTTCAAGCAGAAAAATAAATAACAAAACCAACTCTCTGTGTTAACTATTCCACAAATCGAAATGGATTCAAAGGACAAATACAGAATATTTAACTCAACCACTGCAGAACTTTTCTAGCAACCAATTAGACTTTCTCCAAAACAGATGTTACATCGTAAGTCTTAATAAATACACACACACACACACACACACACACACACACACACACACACACACACACACACGAGGAAGGGGGGGAGGAATAATTTCTTCTCTTATCAGATCCATGGGAGGGTGATATCAGATTCATATGGGAAAGGTGGGTCACTCAAGAAATGAGGAACTTAGAAATTTCTAGAATCAAGTAAAAATGAAAACAACTTAATAGAACATTTAGAATAGCTAAGTCATTACTAAGATAGAAGTTTAAAAAAAAAAAAGGAAGTTTATAGCTATGAGTTGCCTATAATTGAAAACATCAGAGATCTTAAGTAATTCATGTTCATTCTACAAAGTCAGTATTAACCTTGATATCAAAACTAGATAAGGATGTAACAATACATTTTCTGGAAGAATATAGCAAAATTCACTTAATAAAATAATTGGCAAATCAAATTCAATAACATATTACAAGATCATAATCAAGCTGACTTCATTCCAGGGACACATACATGACTCAGCCTACACAAACCAACAAACACAACATAGCACATTAAAAAAAAAAAGGATAAGAATCGCATGATCATCAACAGATATGGGAAAAGTTTTAGACAAAACTCAACACTCCTTCACGATGATAACCCTAATGAATCTAGGAATAGAAGTATCATATCTCAACGAACTAAAGAACATATGAGACAAACCTACAGTCAACAATTATAGTGCTGGAAAATTGGAAGCATTTCCTTTAAAATTAGATATGAAATAAAGTTGTCTTCTCTCTCTGCTCTTATGCAATAAAATGCTGGGTCTCTCAGTCACAGCAAAGAGGGAAGGAATAGGAACAATAGAAGTCACCAGATTACTTTCATTTGTTAACCATACAATCACATACATAAAGGGCTCCAAAGACATCTCTAGAAAACTCTTAGATCAGATAAACATTTTCAGTAACACAGCAGCATAAAAAAACTAATACATAAAAACTAGTAGATTTTCTGTCTCAAACTAAGAAATCAGCAACAAAACCAAACAATAAAACTCCAGAAGTAAAACTACCAATGTAGTGAAAGATCTACACATGACAACCACAGAACAATGAAGAATTTAAAACACTAGAAGATGGACACATTTCCTACGTTCATGCACTAGAATTAACGCTATGAA
This sequence comes from Peromyscus leucopus, assembly GCF_004664715.2. Taxonomy (NCBI): domain Eukaryota; kingdom Metazoa; phylum Chordata; class Mammalia; order Rodentia; family Cricetidae; genus Peromyscus; species Peromyscus leucopus. The sequence continues at coordinate 17,087,853 of NC_051071.1, read as the reverse complement.
AAATGGCCCTATTACCAAAATGGGTCTACAGATTCAATGCAATCCCATCCAAACTCCAATGACATACTTCACACGACTAGAGAATTTATATAGATAGATTCATGTGTGGGCCCAGACACACAAAGACAGACAGACACACAGACACAGACACACACAGACTCTCATTCTCTGTCTGCCCCCCTTCTCCCTCCCTCCCTAACAGCTAAAGCAAGCCTAAGCAAAATGAGTAATGCCAGAGGCACAATAACAACCTGATTTCAAATTCTGTTAGAGTCACAGTAACTAAGTCAGCGTGGTACTGTCACAAAAGCAGACATGCAGATCAATAAAATAGAAGACTAGGACCCAAACAGCTTATTCTCTACTAAGGATCTAAAAACTTACATTAAAGACAGTTTTGCTTTTTTTTTTTTTTTTTTAAACAAATGGTGCTGGAAAATTTAGGATATCCACATGTAGTGTCTCTCATCCTTTATAAAAACCAATTCAATATGAATCAAAGACATTAATGTAAGTTTTAAACTTTTGAACTACTGGAAATCAGTTAAAAACACTTCAAAATCCAGGGATGGTCAGGAGTTTCTGGAAAGAACCTCAATAGCTCAGGGAAAAAACAGCCAGAACTGGCAAGCAGAATTGCATCAAATTATAAAGTGTCTGCATAACAGAGTAAATAGTAACCACAGTGAAGACACAACTTAGATAATGACAGACACTTAAACAGGGGCTAATATTCAGAAAATATAATGGATTCAACAACTAAACAGCAAGAAAAACCCAGATAACCCACAGAACAAATGGCAAATTAAGTAAAAATCCCAAACAAGTACAAGTAAGCCAACAAATTTATACATTAAAAAAACAAAAACAAGACCTTCAACTTCTTTAAACATGAAGGACATGCAAATCAAAACTACTCTTCATTTGAGTGCACCTCAATTAGAATGGTTATCAAGGTGGGGGGAAGACAACACATACTGGCAAATGTCGGGAGACAGGAGGAACCTTTATACTCTGGTAGTGGGGAAAAAAACCACACACCTATCTATACATATTAGTGTGATCACTAGGGCAATCAACATAGAGGGTACTCAAAAAGCTAAGGCTAGTTACACTATTATTGGTATATTAATGAAGGGATCAAAATAAATATTCAATACCAATGTTTATTACAAAAATATACATTCAAAATAGCCAAGTTGTATGACAAACCTTATTGTCCATCAAAGAATTACTACAGGATGTAATGAACAACAAAAAACGACATGAAGGGTGACTATTTGGAAAGAGGAGGAAGCCAGTAGGAAAAGGAGTAATGGGAAGCAGTAACTATGACAAAGTTACATTATATACGGGTATGAAAATGTCATAATCTGCTGGGTGGAGGTGGCGCATGCCTTTAATCCCAGCACTCGGGAGGCAGAGCCAGGCGGATCTCTGTGAGTTTGAGGCAGCCTGGTCTACAGAGCAAGATCCAGGACAGGCATCAAAACGACAGAGAAACCTTGTCTTGAAACACCAAAAAAAGAAAATGTCATAATCAAACATCACTTTGTATAAGCTGATTAAAAAAGTTTCATGACATACACCAAACTGATAACAGTGGTTTTCTCAGATAAAATTACTCCAAATTATAATATACTATTTTCTTACTTTTTAGTATGTGGGACAGGTTAAGGAAAGACAATTCAGAGTTTTTCAGATTATAGTTTAAGCTTTAGATTTTATTTGAAATATGAGTCATTCATTGAAGGTTTACACATATGTTTCCTTATGTGAGTTAAAAAGTCTATTTTGCTTTTCTGAGAATTAGAATCTAAAGGGGACACAGAGAATTTAGGGTGGTAAGAATATTATAAGGTGAACAGTTTCAAATTAAAATTTTTGAGGTGTGATTAATGAAATTTATTGAAGGAATAAAAAACAATCCCAAAAAAGGATGAATTGAAAAGATTTAAAAAAGGTTGTATCAAATAACATTAATTTTGTCACAAATGGCATTGAATTGTATATCAGATACTAGTTATACCAGTTAATCAAAACAAGTAACTAGCATTAATACTTTTCAAAGAAAATTATTTCATACATACCTTTAGAAGATGGTTTCAAAGACTCAGAATATTTTATTGAAGATTGCTGTTGATTAGCCTCAAACAATGAATTGACAGTTTCCTTTTTTCCAAAATCCTGCAAGATTTTGCTAACAGGCATACTTCCTGCTATACAACTTTGATTTAACTGAGAAAGAAACTGCGGATTTTTTGTCTTAAATGTAAATTTTGAAAACTTCTGTATTTTGCTGTCATTCTGAGCTCTATCTGCTAAGGTGCCGTGGGATAGTTGATGGGTACTCAACTTATTAGTAGTCATTTCTGTGCTCTTAGGACCCAAACTAACATTCAAACTTGAACTTCCTGCAAGAATAAATTTTGAGCTATTCACCTGTAGTGGTACATGTTGATGATCATTTGAATTCTTAGGGCACACAGACAAATTTGTTGTAGCATCCAAAATATTGGGATAATCTCCACACGTGTCTCTTTTTTCCACCTTTACTGATGGATGTATCAGTGAGTTCTTTGGTAAGGATGAAGGCACTGAGGAACCGACAGGATTCCAATGTGTAGAAGGCACTGCCTGGCTTCGTTTAGATGCAGTCCAAGTATTTCTGGATCTGTGTTTGGGAGTGTTATTTATACTTTCTGCTTCCTTGCTGCCCTTGTTTTCTTGCTGAGTTAGTCTTTCAATGTCATCACATGCCTGACATAGCAAATCATCATCGACATCATCTGCTTCCCAGGTAGTCTCTAACTCATGGCATGCTTTAATCATTTCACTGGCCACCAAAGGATCATTCCAGTCATCAAGGGAAGAACTGAACTTTGATGCATTAGTCTGATTTGCAATACAAACACTGTTTTCTTTACCCAAGGATACAGAACCAAGGGGGCAGTATCAATAATAGGTGCTTTCAAAGGCAGGTTAACATTTTTTTCATTAGGGTATCTTGAGTATGAACCAGAATTGTCAGAAGCACACACATTAAATGTACACTTGCGACTATCTTCTTTTACTCTTATAAGATTAGAGACATCAACACAACCTTCATTTTTAATGTTATTGAAAGATTTCTCAAACCTCACTTTACTTCCAGTTAATGGTAACTTGCTTGATTCATCACTTGGATGTGATAAAAACCTATATCCTTCTGAATTTCTTAGTTCTCTGTTACATGTCTTTGATGGAAGATCCAGAGTTACTTTTGAATCTCTTAACTTTCCATCTAGATTCTTATTTGTTGTTGACGTGATTGTATCATTTTGAGCAATAACAGTACAAACTGCCTTCTGACCAGTAACTTGGGCAGTTGTAGAAGGAAAGAGTTCAAGCATTTCAGCATTTTCCATAAGGAAAGGTTCATTGCCTAGTAAGCTTTCCCAATCGTCCTCAAAATCACTAGTAGTCAACCCATCAAGATGTTTATTCGAAGCTTCTGGCTTCTTCGCACAGGGAGTCACACATGATTTCTGCAGTAAGGCAGTATCTACCTGAGGGGAAGGTGATTTCAGAGTTTTATCTGGCAAGTTTTCAGTGAGCAGAGTTTCATTAGTAACTTCCTCTTCTATTAAGCTTCTTTGCTTTACAAAGGTAGTTTTACTATTGTTCACAAAAGCATCTGGCAGATCTTGGCTTAGCTGTCCACTACACATCTGAGTGGAACCATCAAAAATAGCATTAAGGGCTGCTTCAACATTTTGGTCAAAGGGTTTCTGAATTCTGTCTTGCTCCTTTGCCACAGATATCCTGGTGTTTTCTTCCATTTGCTTCTTTAATAGAGCACAACTGATTTCAGGAACTGTATCATCTGTCTCTGTCTGTGCAGAATCTTGAAGGTTGTGCAAATGTCCCACTTCTGAAGTTGTCTGGATAAAATCATGATTCTTCACATCTTGTTCTTGAATCACATCAAGTTCTTCCATATTTTTATCAAACTGTTTAGCCAATTTCATAAGTTCTTTTTCTCGATTTTGTGTTTTTAACCTATAAAAACATTGAAACATTTTAATTAAAAAACTGTGTAAAAATTATCATTTGGTGTATTTTGGTGTGACAAAACACCAAAATTTTATCTCTCAGAATATGTTTTTAATTCCAAAATTTTCTATATCAAAACAGAGACGTTTACTATTTTGGTTTATTCCAAAACCTACAATATTAGTAAGCATATCTGCCTCACTGGAAGTACAAGAAGGTAAAGTCTTAACTCACTTTGTGCAGCTGATTTTCACTCTTGACTTTTCTTTGGCTACACTAGGAGTACAAGGAATAGCAGTGTCGCCAATCCACACACCCAGCATAGAGTTTGTCACTGGTTTCTCATCCTTTGAAAGAGGGAAGAAAAAAAGAACATAAGAGCACCATAAAAGCAACCTCCACCCCATCCCCAAGAAAAAGGAAGGAGAGGTGAGACTAGAGAAGAAGGAGAATTCTGGTGATAGTCATTTAACAAACTCAAACAATGGAAACTGGAGAAAGGCTGTAAACTGTGACCCATTTATGCTCCCAAGTAAAAAAGAAATATTCAAACTTTTATAAATATTCAAACCATATTTATAAAAACCAAGGTTTGATATATATTACCAATCAAGTACATTTTAGTGTTATATACATATAAAAGAACGTTTTATAAAAGGGAAACATTTCAGTTGTAAGATACTCAAAAAATCTGAACTAACTATATAAAAACATCAGAACTGAAAATAAGAATATATTCAGAGGCCAGGCGGTGGTGGCGCATACCTTTAATCCCAGCACTTGGGAGGAAGAGGCAGGTGGATCTCTGTGAGTTCAAGGCCAGCCTGGGCTATAGAGTGAGTTCCAGGAAAGGCACAAAGCTACACATAGAAACCCTGTCTCGAAAAACCAAATAAATAAATAAATAATGTGTGTGTGTGTGTGTGTGTGTGTGTGTACACACACACGTTCAAAATTCTTTCTGTAGCACTGATTCCAATTACTCTTATTCTCACTAACTCTTTATCTAAGAACTGGGAGGTCCATCTTGACTTAAACTGAGCACAGATAGAGTAATGTCAGAACTGACTAGAACTTTAAAACAAGGTCAAGGCTAAAGCTAAGAATAGAGAGACAGACAAAAAGACAAAAACAGAAAAACTTCAAGTAGGAAGTCATCTTAAACTAGGATGTTTTTGCTGTATTTTTTTCAGTCCCTTAGTCACAAAGGTAGTTACAGAATGAGCATTATATTATAAACCAGCAGTTCTCAACCTGTGGGTTGCAACCTGTGGCAAACCTCTATCTCCAAAAACATTATATTACGCTTTATAACAATAGCAAAATAACAGTTATGAAGTAGCTACAAAGATAATTTTATGGTTGGAGGTCACCACAACATGAGGAACTGTTTTAAAGGGTTGCAGCATTAGGAAGGTTAAAAACTACTGTTGTAAGATCATATAAGGTTAAAAAAAATGGCCTTATTACTAGATTACAGGTTATTTCAATTAGAGCTTAGAATTCACCATAGTGACTCTAAAATCATGCTGGGCCAGGGAGATGGCTCAATGGGTAAAGACAAGTTGTCCTCTGATCTTTACAAAGTGTGTGCCCACGTGCATGCATCCATGAAAACAAAACTTCTTTAAAAAGTAAGTGCTGAGCCGGGCGGTGGTGGCGCACGCCTTTAATCCCAGCACTCGGGAGGCAGAGGCAGGCGGGTCTCTGAGTTCGAGGCCAGCCTGGGCTACAGTGTGAGTTCTAGGAAAGGCACAAAGCTACATTGAGAAACCCTGTCTCGAAAAACTGAAAGAAAAAGTGCCACTTTATACTTATTTGAAGGTTTTGGTGAAAGACTTCTCTAATTTGGTGGTGAAACAAGAAGCAGTTTTCTTACAGCACACTTGATCTACTTTAGTTTTGCGAAATAACAGTATCAGTTCATTTCCCTGGTAGGCTAGGTATTTCCTGATTTGTTTGAACAACACTTACATAACATTCTTCATGATTTAATTATAGAATCTGTCCACATACTAGTAAATGAAATTCATAGAGTCTGAAAAAGTCATGACAAAATTATGTACCCACTCAAGTCTATGTATTATGTACCCACTCACCATGTATATAACACGAGTCCTCTGCATGTTTATGTACTCCTTATAAGAGCTTATTTTAAATTTATAATTGTTTCACTATTAGGATAAGAATTTATACTGTATCAAGCTGATAATAGAAAAATTAATAAATAAATAATAATAAAAAATTATAATTATATAACTTACTAAGTAAATTCTAGGTGCCATACAAGTTGTCTAAACCTTCAATTGATCTTAATGAGCACACTGTATAGTTACATAAATGATGAAAATAAACATAGCACCTTAAACACCACGTATCAGAAAAATGGAATGACTAATACGCAAACACATATCTTAAAAATGAAATCTGAAACCATTATGAGGAAATTGAATCATCTGAAGATAACTAAGAAAATCTCAAATATCTGCAATTATGATAGTATGACACTTTTCAAAAGATCTTAATGCTGCCAACAATGAACCTGCTTTTGTTTTTGTTTTTTCAAGACAGGGTTTTTCTGTGTAGTTTTGGTGCGTCCTGGATCTTGCTCTGTAGACCAAGCTGGCCTCAAACTCACAGAGATCCACCTGGCTCTGCCTCCCGAGTGCTGGGATTAAAGGCGTGCGCCACTGCTGCCTGGCTTGAACATGTTTATGAATGCTCGTTAATAGACAAAATAAACTAATTAGGAGACTCCTAACTAGCTAGGAGACTGAATAAACTAATCCCAATGTAGTTTTCCAGGACTCAAGCTACCACTATGTATTGTTGCCATTTCTTCACCAGTTGCTATTTCCAGCTCATTTAATAAAAGAACCAACAGGACACTCAACTGGCCAGCCCGAAGACATCTTATTCTGTTATTTGACTTAGTTAATGAAGATTTACTGTTAACACACAAAGTAATAATATTACGGCATAAATGTACTCAAGAAATGAAGTGTTGATACAATGAGTCAAACCAAGGTAGTAGAAGGAGAGAACTAACTCCAAGTTGTCCTGACCTCCACACATGCTGTGGGTATGCATGCACATGCATGTACATATGTATGAGAGCACTCACGCGCGCACATACATACAACATACACACACACACACACACACACACACACACACACACACACACACACTTTTAAAAATGTAAAAAGAAAGAATTTAAGTAAAGAAAAGAAACTCAAAACAGTTGACGTTCTGGATCCATGCTTCTTACTAACAGCAACAGGAGTAACACAAGGAATGACAGTTACTGGAGTCCTTGTGCTAAAAGATTCCCTAAAACTACTTCTGTTTCACGCAAGCACCACAAAAATTACAAGTGAAGAAAAGACATCTTTCAAGATGGGTCTATTACAATAAATAAACCATAATTAATTTATTTGTGGCACGCTATAATTTATTGCAAATTTTATATAACTTAATCTTAATAAAATCTATGGAAGACAGCAAGGTGCATAATAATTCTACTTCATGGTTGAGTGAACTGAGGTCATGAGCATTTAACTGACTGATGGGGGTGTCACACAGAGAAGAGGCTGCATGAGGCCTCTATCTAAACCCAGTAATCTCTCCAGTTTTAAGTGTTTCATGGTGGTAAAATAAGCCAATGGATCTTACTGAGTAAGAGCGCCTGCAATAGGGAGAATCTGTACCATAGACAGCGAACAAGCCCTAACAACAAAGACTGAAATTTACATTGCTTGTTCTATTACACAACTTACTCAAAATATAATGTGGAAAATGCATCATGGTGTTAAAGACAACAAAAGCAAAACTCTAGTCAATAGTTACTACTCCAAGAGAATTAAAACAAAATGTCTACTTGTATCTGCAGGTTCCACATCTATCTAACCAACAACAGACTAAAAATACGGGATATATACAGACACTTTGTTATTATTCCCTCCACAGTACAGCATAACAATTAACTGTATTATTTAAGGAATAAGTAACCTAGAGATGACTTAAAGTACATGGGGCGGGCTGGAGGCATAGCTCATGGAAGAGCACTTGCCTAGCAGAAGTGAGTCCCTGGGTTTGAGCTCCAGCACTGCAAAAAAAATAAACAAAATAAATAAATACAGTATACGGCAGGATATGCACAGGTTACCATGCAAAACCACACCATTTTATGTAAGGGACTCCAGAATCTGCAGATCTGGGTATTCAAAGGCGTCATGAAGCCAAGTCCCAGGGAGAATAAGGGATGACAATATTACCCATTCTATACTTTGCTCCTTTTTTCAAGACATGCACTCAGAAATAGAAAAACTACGTGTAACCTTTGTTGCTCTAAATACATTATTTTGAATACGAAAGAGGAAACGAGCATACAGTATACGATGTTTGCTGTTTTAAAAATCACGAAACTTGCTGTAGTTACCTGAGGTGCAATACGGCTGACAATGTGTGAAATCTCATCAGTGTATGTACTGGAAATCTGCTTCCTTCTTCCTTTACCTAAAGAAACAGGCATTTCTATAAACCTTAGACCAAGATTTTAAAATCAGCTGTTACTTTTTAGAAAATGATTGTAATCGGTGCAACTGAAATGACTCCGCACAAACATCACGAGCAAGTTAGAGAGAAAATTACACGAGATTCAACTGTACTGAAGGTTCTCATGTTACCCGACCACAATTTTACAAACACTAATCCTTCAACAAGCACGTAATGACATAAAAATCTTAACAGATTACCTAACTGTTTGGTCAGTGGAGAATTTTGATCCCAGAAGATATCAGTCTGTCCATCTGGATCGTTAGGAGAGCTGAAGGCACAGGATAATAAATCCGTTTTCACAACTCTTGTTGGTGTCTTATACTTTTCTGTATAAAATGACAGTTGTCACATTTTAAAATTACCTCACAAGAGCCGAAGTCAAACAGCAGATTAGACAAATTAATTTTTATGTCCAATACAAAACTTGTCTCTTAAAGACAATTACTTTAATCACAATAGAAATAAAAATGCCTTAATACTTTATAAATGCCTTAATACTTCATAGTCTTTTTTGAAAAAAATTTCATAGGTCCAGAAATGATACCACCTGGTCATTGAGTTACTATCGCACGGCTTCCATACTTAAAGTTCCTTGTTGCTAGCAGATTCATCAAAAACCTCAAAATGTATCCAAACAGAAACCCCTGTTAAAGTCTTTTAAGCACCCACCCCCATCAACTCTACCCAAATTTTATATTCCAATTAACCACTCCAAAAAAACACTAGTGATTTGTTTCTAGAGAAACTAGAGGTTTGGGCATTTAGCTCAGTGGTAGAGCGCTTGCCTAGTAAGCGAAAGGCCCTGGAAAGCACTTGAATTTTTACAAATTTATTACTCTTTCTCGGGTTTGTTCTGTCACAGCAGAGGCAGGCTGGGTAACAGAAGTTGCATTTTAAGAACACACCTCAGGAAAGGTTATGAGTCTGGCCCTTATTTGGTTAGGACCAAATCTTTAAAATCTAACCCAAAAGTTATCAGAAAGGAACCGAGTCATTGATTTGCTGTTCTAACCGGATGTTACTTCTAGCAAGTTCCGGGAGCAAAGGACAGCTTTGAGGTGACCCTTTTTGTTAAGCAAAAAAAAAAAAAAAAAAGCAGCTTAGGTGCCCAATCCCCCCAGGGGTAGCTCAAGGCACAGGCTCCGCCCAGAACCCGGCTCAGACAGAAAGCAGCCGCCGCCCAGTTCCGGGGACTCCCGCCCCCTCCAAGCCCCGGGCTCGGCTCCCCGCCCACTCCTCACCACCCTCTACCCCAGGGTCCGCTCCCCGCCCACTCCTCACCACCCTCTACCCCAGGGTCCGCTCCCCGCCCGCCTTCTCCTCACCCCCGGGGCTCCGGCCGCTGTCAGCCGCCGCCCGGCGCTGCTCCCGCCGCAAAGGCCGCGCTCCCGCCCGGCAGAGCCGGGAGTCGCGGGCCGTCCGGGACCACCGGGACCCCGGCTCCCCCGCCGAGCAGCAGTCCTCGGCAGCCGCCCTGCGCGGCGTGCTCCTCCGCGCAGGGCTGTCCGCATGCTTCCTTCGCCGACTCATTCCGCTGGCACTCTCCTCCTGCCGCATTCACATTTTGCTACCCAGGGACTGTGCAACGGCTCTGCAAACATCCCGCGCGCCAACAGCCATCGCCATCTTTGCAAGCAGGGCGCGCAAAAGGCGCTGGCGCTGATTGGCTGCGTCCTACTAGAGGCGGGGTGGCCGAGCCTGACGCTGATTGGCTGAGTCAGGTCGAGGGGCGGGGTTACGGAGGCTGCCGCAGTGCTGGCGGCCAAGACAGTTCCAACTTGGAAGGTTTCTTTGGAGATGTATCTTCAGCCTTATCCAGCATAGGAGGAATTGCAGAACTCTCCCTTGGACAAGTTATAGGGGAGTAGGTAGTATGTGAGGCAGTAATACAATGGCAGGTTCTTACTGAATTTGCAACTTGTACTCGCTGATTTTGTGTGTCAACTTGAAACAAGCTAGAGTCATCAGAGGAAGGAGCCTCAGTTGAGATCCAGCTGCAAGGCATTTTCTTATTTAGTGATCAATTGCAGAGTGCTCGGCCCATGGTGGGTGGTTTCATCTCCGGGCTGGTGGTCCTGGGTTCTATAAGAAATCAGGCTGAGCAAGCCAGGGGAAGCAAGCCAGTAAGCAGCTCATCTCCATGGTCTCTGCATCAGCTCCTGCCTCCGGGATCCTGCGGTTTGAATTCCTGTCCTGACTTCCCTCAGTGATGAACAGCAATGCTGAAGTGTAAGCCAAATGAAGCCTTTCCTCCCCAGCTTGCTTTTTGATCATGGTGTTTCGTTGCAGCAATAGAAACCCTAACTAAGACATAACTTAAATTGCATATTTCCAAGATTCTAATGATGGTGTGTTACTTGATAATTTAAGAAAATAAAGGATATGGTTTAGGAGGGAATAAAAATGACAGTTCATAGATGTATTATGTGCATAGAAAAGTCCAAAATGTAGGAAAACTTACTAATTTAATAAACTAACAATTGCTGAAAACTGTACATACAAAACAAAAGCTGTCATAATAAGTCAGTGGGAATAAGACAGTGTTTATTTTGGATCAAATAATTATCATGGCCAGGGAGCCTTGATTCAGGTTGACCTGAAAAACATGTTTCAACATAAAAGCATTTAAACAAACTTTAACAGTCACAGCACAAAACACAAAGGAAGCATTTCTCAGGCACTTTGTTGGGGACAACAGGAGATAGGTGGGTTAGAGCAAAGCAGGGAATAATTCTTCCATGGGCTTTAGGTGAGGATAGTTCATGATATCCTTCCCCTTTGTTTGATGGAAGTTGGTGGTCTGCTAATAATCAACAGGATGTTAAGCCTGACAGAGAGCTGGACAATTAGTGGCTAGTTAGGACACTAATGATAGACATAAAGATTATTTGGTTTTATATCTGCAACATTCCAGTTTTCTTTATCACAAAGTGTGCCTGTGTCTTTTATTAAGACCGTGTCTTATGTAGCCCAGTGTGTGCACCCCCTTATGTAATGCAGTCTGGCCTTGAACTCCTAGTCTGCCTGCCTCATTCTCACCAGTGTTAGGATCACAGGTATAAGGCCCCTAATCAGTCAGTCAGTCAGACTTGTAGAATCATCAGTATGGCCTTTTTCTTCCATTCCCAATACAAAGCGAAATTCAAATGCCGGTTGTGTCCTAATAGATTAGTAATAAACAAAATTCTAAGTTTTAAGAAAATATGATTCACAATAGTGAAATTAAAGAGTGCCAGCTCTCTAGACAGAAATATAAAACACCTTTGAAATAAATGGAAGACCAAAATAAAGAAAGGTTATGCTGTATTTGTGGGCTGCTAATACAGGGTCAGTTCTTCCCAAATGTGTCTATAGTCAGTGCTGATACACTTAGACTCTCAGAACAGGGTCCATGCATGTCTAAAGGGGGGGGGATAGCGTTACTCTAAGACATGTATGGAAATGAAAAAGGAGGAAAATAACCAAGAAACTCTTGGTCTCCTGTCCTGACTTAGATTAGTTAAGAGTTAGCACGGTGTTCTAGTGGTGAAGGGATGGACAAATAAATGAACGGAACAGAAGAAATAGCCCTCCACAGATTTCTACAGAAACCCAGACGTGTTTAATCCAAATCTGAAGCATCTGAACAATGCCAAAATGACTTTGGGAAATAACTAGTACAGCCAGATGGAATGGATAATAATACATGTAGTTCTCCCAGCACTCAGGAGGCTGAGGCAGGAGGACTGAGAATCTGAGGCCACCTGGGTTATATTGAGTGATTTTATCTCAAAAAATGAAAAATAATAAGTAAAAAAGTATACATATATATGTATTATATGTATACATCCATATATATAGTTTGCGTCAATATAATTCACACATTTAACAGTCAAGCAATAACAGGGTTCAGAGGTAGGGCTCTGGGGACATGTTTGGATCACGAGGCCTCTGACTCAGTGAGTAGATTAACCTACCAACACATGGATAATTTGAAGACATTGTTGGGAGGTGATTGAACTAGGAGATGGAGCCTGTTTGGAGGAAGTAGATCAACAGGGACATGTCTCTGAATGATGTATCTATTGTGCTCCTCTCCCTCTCATCCACATGTAACAAACTATTCTGCTCCACCACGTGCTCTGTCGTGGTGTTCAGACTTCCTTCCCACAACAATGGAGCCTGCTGACTATGATTTGAAACTATGAGTCAAAAATAAAGTCTTCCCCTCTCAAATTGCTTCTCTGGTGTTTTATCAGAGTGACAAAAAGTCTAATTTAGGCCCATACATAAAATGTGTAAATATTGGCTTGGTAAGAAAACAGAAGAGGCAGTCATTAGAACAGGCTTCTTGAAACAGAAATATATAAACAAACAAAGGTGCTCAACTCAGTCAGAAGATAAAGATCACATGAAAACAGCTAAAATTTAAAAGGCTGACCATACAGGCATCAGGAAAATAAACTAATGGAAGCTATCATATACCACAGGGAATAAAAGCAATTTTTGGTCAAGCAGTCCCACTGAGAGGAAATGCACGGGCTTGTGTATCAGAATATATCTACTCAAAATACTATATAATAACGGAATCAGGAAGCTACAGCTCCAAATTATCTTGTGGGTAAATGCCCAAAGTGAATTGAGCAAAAGTAGATAGGACTCACCCTCAGTTTCACCTCCATTCAGTAGAAGTGCCATATAAATCCCAGCAAACCAAATTCATTTGTATAGTATAGAGAGTTTGATTGTCAGTTTTGATTTCATGGGATTTAGAGTCACTATGCAGCAAACCTCTGGGTTTCTGCTAAGGCTTTTCTAGATTGGGTTAACAGAGAAGGGAAGACTCACTGTAAAGGTGGCACCGTTCCTTGGTGTCGTGGACATACATAAAGGAGAGAGCAAGCTGAGCACCTGCATTCATTGCTCTGCTCCATGGCTGCAGATGCAATGTGCTCCTGCTGACATGCCATCCCAGCCCCACTATGGTGAACCCAATGCACCAAAATAAACCTTTTAGTTCCTTAAGTTGCAATATGTCAAGAATTCTGTCACAGCAAACAGAACCGTGGATGATACAATGAATGTAAACCTCAATGTTGAAATTTTAAAGAAAGATCTAAGAAGTGATGGTCATGAAAGTCAGAATAATGGCCACTGTTCAGGTTTGAATGGAGTACGTCGCCCACAGGCTCGTGGGTTTGAACAGCTGGTAGTCCACTGGTGCTGTTGGGAGGTCGTGGAGCCGTTAAGAGGTGGTGCCCAGCTGGAGGAAGCTGGCTGCAGGAGGATGGACTTTGAAGCTCATAGCTCTGCCCCTTCGCCAGCCAGTCCCTCTGCTTTCTTTGCCCTGTGTGACACACCCCAAGCCACATGTCACCCTTCCCAGAGACAGGGGCCACATCTGCCATGCTTTCCCTGTCAGGTACTCTCCAACTGTGAGCCCAAATCAACCCTTCCTTCCTCGTTTCTTTTCAGATATTCTTCGAAAAGAAGGAGCAAAGTCATTAACTTTTGAAAGAGAGAAAGGGAAAGTGATTGAAAGAGGAAGACAAGTCTCGTGGGTTTGTTACCTTCATTTTACTGTCATGAAAGTGAGCGTCTTGTGGTAGCTCATTCACTTGTGCATCTTATATCTGTCCGTGAATGCATTATATTTATCAATAAACACATGTTAATCCCAACAGTGAGAATAAGACCACTACCACAATTTGAGCCAAATTTGAAGCAAGCTTGATTTTTTGGGGGAGGGGTGCACCTAAGAGCTGACCAGCAGCTGCCTCCTAACTCAGTTAAAGAGAGCAGCCCCGAATCCATCTCTTGGGCCCCTTTTAAGGCATAAAATCACAAGTAGTTTTATAGAAGGGAGCCGATGGGGCAATAAGGAAATACTAAAAGCCTTAAGAAAACACGTGGTCACCCACCGTGCAATTAGGAGGGGTCAAGGAGGGTCAGGGAGGGTCAGGGAGGGTCAGGGCATTCTCAAAAACAAATCAAGGTTGTGGGTTGGGAAAGGTCAGGTTTCAGGAAACAGAGAGCAACTCAACTCTCACAGTAAATAGAAACTTATTTCTAAAAATACAGCATAATGGCTCCTGCCTTCAAAATGGAGTCACACAGGCTCCTCACACATTGTAATTTTTTTTGTTTTGTTTTGTTTTTGTTTTTCCAGACAGAGTTTCTCTGTGTAGTTTTGGTTCCTGTCCTGGATCTCACTCTGTAGACTAGGCTGGCCTTGAACTCACAGAGATCGCCTGGCTCTGTCTCTGAGTGCTGGGATTAAAGGCGTGCACCACCACCGCCCAGGCATACATTGTAACTTTTAATCTAAAAATCTTAGTTCTCCAGAGGAACTCATCCATTTTTTTTTTCTTTGTAACTGTTTCCCTGGCAGTTTGGCTGAAGGAAGTCCTAGAAGTAGGTTTGAACCTCAGTCCTCATGCTTAGGTAAGACATTTGAGCCCAGAAGAACTGCATTTTTTTTTTGTTTTTTTGTTTTTGTTTTTGTTTTTCGAGACAGTGTTTCCCTGTGTAGCTTTGTGCCTTTCCTGGAACTCACTTGATAGCCCAGGCTGGCCTCAGACTCACAGAGATCTGCCTGGCTCTGCCTCCCAAGTGCTGGGATTAAAGGCATGCGCCACCACTGCCCCGCGAGAACAGCATTCTTTTCCCCTAGGTCTTTGTCCTCCTCCTAATATTTTCCCTTACTGTGATAATATGTATAAATCACATATTTGAATTTGACATCATTACTTGAGAATCTGCATGTCTAAATTAGCAGGA
This sequence comes from Peromyscus leucopus, assembly GCF_004664715.2. NCBI lineage: Eukaryota > Metazoa > Chordata > Mammalia > Rodentia > Cricetidae > Peromyscus > Peromyscus leucopus. The sequence continues at coordinate 17,072,499 of NC_051071.1, read as the reverse complement.
TCAATGTTTCTTTCTCTTAGGGATTTCTCCTGTCTCCCAATTGATCAAGGATTCTAGAAGCACACATTCACAATGGCTTAATTTATACCCCTCTGACCCAAATACCCAATTCACATTTGGAAAGCAGTTAAAAAGTTATGTGGCAGTTTGAATGAGAATGGCCCCCATAAACTTATCGGTAGACCTATATGAGAAGAATTAGGAAGTGTGCCTTTCTTGGAGGAAGTATGTCATTGGGGTTGGGCTTTGAGTTTTCAAAAGCCCTGGCATCCTGAGTTAGGTCTGTGTCTGTGCCTAAGGATCAGATGCAAGCTCTCAGCTGCTGCTCCAGCACCACGCTGCCTGCCTGCCGGCTGCCGTACTCCCTGTCTGATGGTCACCTCTGGAATTGTAAGCCCCAACAAACTCCTTTATAAGTTGCCTTGGTCATAGTATCTCTTCAAAACAATAGAAAAATAGGTAAGACAAATTCCAGATAATTTTTTTTTAAATTTTCCAGAGCTGAGGACCGAACCCAGGGCCTTGTGCTTGCTAGGCAAGTGCTCCACCACTGAGCTAAATCCCCAACCCCCAAATTCCAGATAATTTAATGACACCTAGAGGAGTAGGAAAAATAAGGCAGTCTTTTAAAGCTTACTAACTTCTCACAACTGTCCAAATTTTATATTATTCTTGTAATTCAAAATGAAATAACATACCTAAGATTGCCATACTCTGTGATCACTGGGCAGTAGGAAATTGTCCTATCATAACCAGTCCCTTAGAGTTGTAAATGGTTTTTCAAATTCAATACACTTCTTGAATTTAATTCCTAAAATAAATATAATTACTATATAAATGAAGCGTCTTCTACATTTTGTACTATTATTAATGTGTCCATTTGTATGGTATATGTGTTTGTGTACATGTCACTATGCACATGTGAGTCAGAGGACAGCATTGGGGAGGCAGTTGGCTTCTCCCACTTTACCTGGGTCCTGAGCTTGAACTCAGGTTATCCACTTCCCACAGCAAGCGCCTTTACCTGCTGAGCCATCTTACTTAAACAATACAGTGGTTTCATATGAAATGTAAGCTAAGATTAGGAGCTACTTTAGCACTTTATTTTTGTAAAGCCATGGAGAGAGGCCTCAGTGGGTGGAGCCAAGGTGTCCCGCAGCAGGTGAGAGAGACACTCTATGCAGACACAGCACCCATGTGGAAAGTTTTATTAATGGAGGAAAGGAAGGAGAAAGAAAAAGGAATTGGGCAGAGTTTGAGGAAAGGAGAAGAAGAGAAAGAAAAGGAAGGGAGGAGGTGCACACTACCTCATGGTGAGAGAGAAAGGAAGAGAGAAAGGGGGAGGGTTTTCTCTTAAAGAGAACTTTACATATGATTCATTAAGGGATCTGAGCAGGCCAGGTCTGAATGCTAGCAACTATGATTCAAAATGGCAAAACACAACATTTCTCTACATTTGAATAATTTATACATGTAAGTAATATTTAATTGGGGAAACTTTTTAATAACAAACTAAAATTATTGTTTAGTTCCTATAGAGAAATGGTTCATAAGCATGATGGTAATTATTAATCTGTGTTCCTAGGGAATCTTTTCTGTCAGAGATTGCCACCATATTCATTACAATCCTATTATCTCGTGCTACTATGAGTAGCATTTGTTTCAAGAAAAAAAAACAGCAAGATCGATAATTAAATCATAATTACATACAATTTTTTTTCTTTCATCTTTGCTAGAATGTTCCTACTCAAATTCTATCTGTGTCCTGGCATACCTCTGCTTAGTGGTCCCCTCAGTTGTATCAGTGACTATCAGGATTCACTGGACATCTCCAAAGGAGCTTCTGGCTCTTATGCCCAGAACAAAAAATTAGATGGAGACATTTGGAAAATAGCAAAGCAAATCATGAGACTTTACTAGGAATGGATACATTTCCAAGTGTGGAATTGAGCCAAAAGAGGTGGGGGAAGTTTAGGAGCTCAAACATCAGTATTGTACAGAGAGTTAACTTTTCATGCATTCTCCACAGTTGACATTGGCTAGTGGGTTTCCAGTTTTCCTCTTTGCTGACAGGTTTTTCTCATATACCAATGTTATAGTCTTTGTGTAAGGTCTTCTGGACCCCATTCTCTACCCTGTTCTCCTGTCTCATCTGACTCAGTGCTGTGGAACAATCCTTCCATATACTGTGAAAATGTTTATTAAATGTGTTAATAAAAAGCTGGTTGGCCGGTAGTTAGGCAGGATTTTTGGGGCAGAGAGAATGCTGGAAAAAAGAAGGGCAGAATCTGGGGAGTTGAGAGCCAAACAGAGAGGAAGCAGGACTTGTACAAAATGACGTAACAAGCCACAAACGATGTGGCAGCAAGTAAAGGAAAAGATATGGGTTAATTTAAAATCTAAGAGTTAACTGGTAACAAGCCCGAGCTATTGGCTGAGCATTTATAATTAATATTAAACTACTGTGTGGTTATTTGGGAGCTGCTACTGGGACACAGAGAAACATCCCCTGACATTTTGTGGAGGAGCAGAAGGATGATGGTTTGTTTTCTTGTAACTACTTCCTGTTGCTGAGGAGCATGACCCTTGCTTATGAGGATCTACAAAACTCTCCCTAGACATCTATCAATTGGGAAGGATGAGCTGGATTTCCTATGATTAGGAATTGTCAGGAATTCCAGCTATAAAAGGAGTTTAATATGAAACTTATGTATCCTAGAAGATACAAATTTTATATGAAAGTTAAAAATATAGGGTCCAGCTGGGTAGTGGTAGTCTACATCTTTAATCCCAGCACTTGGGAGGCAGAGGCAGGTGGGTCTCACTGAGTTTGAGGCCAGCATGGTCTACAAAGTGAGTTCCAGGACAGCCAGGGCTGTTATACAAAGAAACCCTGTCTCAAAAAAAATAGGGTCCAAATAAGAGTAACATGATTACAACAACCCATGGTTTCAAACAGTGCAAGACACAGGAAAGACATGACCGCGACTGCCCCAAGAAAGCATGGTAGATTGGTATACCTTGCTTCTAGGTATCATCCTTTGATCTGAAAAAAACATACATATATACATATGTATATATATATATATATATATATATATATGTGTGTGTGTGTGTGTGTGTGTGTATGTGTGTGTGTTTATGTGTGTGCTTATACATTAAGAAGGTGCCAAAGCAGTTCCAAGAAGGAATCTGATGCTTTGAAAGGAAAATAGTATGAGGTTGTAAATGATGAATAAATATTATAGCAACAGTGTCTGAAGAAAACCAAAAATATAAACAAAGGTTTCAACAAATTACAGACTTGATAGTAGTCCATATCACTGTCTAAGAAGGTAAGGCATCTGCTTTGTTTCTGTGTTTGAAACAGAACACAGAAACTTTGACAGTTCGCAAGCGTAAGTAGCCCTTCTTTAAGATAATTTTGAGGTGGTAGAGACTCAGATGAAAGAAATTTTAGTATAGAGAATAATCTCTTAAGTTTGTCAGGATGGCTGAGGGGTCTTTACCTGTGCTGTGGTGTCAGCAAATAAGAAGACATTTATATCATTGACAGTGCTCATCTAGAGCAGTGTGGTAACTTCTGTAACTTATAAGTGTTCTAGGTATTCAAATGTTACAAAGTAACTGGAGAAGTCATCTAAAGTTCCTTTGCTTTTAGGTGAGAACTCTCAACCTTGTTATTGGGTGCATTCCCTGAGGCTGGGGATGACAGTAATTTCTTTAGCTTTGGGGAATTTTTACTGACACTTGCCATTACACAACTTTATTTAGTAAGTGACCCTGTATTATTAAGGCTGAGAATGAAGTACCAATATTAGAAGGAGGGGTAACATGTAACCTGTTACATCAAGCATTGCCTAAGGTATTGCAGTGTTTGTCTTCAGTTGCTTGAGTCAAGGCTTTATTGGAGGGCTTTGGGCAGCTTTAGTCTTTAAGGGCAGCCATCAGGTTGTTAAAGGGCTATCCTTACTTCAGGAAGTGGGACTTTGTCCCTTACAGCGGTATTGCTCTTAACATAGGAGACAAAGCTCTATTTCTTATAACTCACCAGAGGGCAGTTCCTTTCTGGTGTCGGGTGTCCCATAGGCAGTATTGCCCCTTTAGAATCCTCTTTAGCCTGGGTTTTCTTTGAGGTGGCAGGACATTATATATCTGTACAAACATTATCCTGAGGCTAAGGTGTATTGGTCTTGTTCATCACCTGTAATAACTTCTATGGGCCTTCTGGACAGCCTCTATTTTATTCCTAAAGTTAACTTTGAAGTGTTTGGGGTCCAGTGCCTCTTTTTGTACAGAAGCAACAAGCACTGAACAACATCTAACCTTAGAGAAGTTAACAACCTTTAATTATAGTAAACTTAATCACATCCACAGTATCTTCAAGTATTAGCTTTCACAAAAATATGTTGTGTCTTCCTTGAACCTCTATTTCCATTTTTAAGCAAACCTTCATTTCTGAACAAAACTACTATCTAAAATCCCATCTCAACCAAAAGTGTATGAAAATGTATTTTATAACTATAACTTGTCACAGGTCTGTTTTATTTGACAGTTCCTTTCTGTCTTGTTTAGAAAGTGTTTTTGTCTTCATCAGCGTCCTATTGCTGTGAAGTAATTTTGTGACCAAAGCACCTTTTATACAGGAAAGCATTTACTTGGGGCTGGCTTACAGGTTCAGAAGTTTAGTTCACTATCATCATGGTGAGAAGTAAAGCAGCATGCAAGCAGACATGGTGCTGGAGAAGGAGCCAGGAGTTCTACATCTGGATCTACAGGCAGCAGGAAGAAAAGTGAGTGAGCCATTGGGGCTGGCTTGAGCTTCTGAAACCTTAAAGCCCACCCCCAGTGACACACTTCCTCCAACAAAGCCACACCTACTCAAACAGGGCCACACCTCCTCATAGTGCCACTCTCTATGGGCCTATGGGGCCATTTTTATTCAAACCTATTGTTAGTTTGGGTCTTTTCCCTTGGGGGAGCTGCAACCTAGCTCCCAAATAAATCACACACAGAAATTTATTCTTTTTTTTTTGTTGTTGTTGTTTTGTTTTTTGAGATAGGGTTTCTCTGTGTAGTTTTGGTGCCTGTCCTGGATCTCACTCTGTAGACCTGGCTGGCCTCAAACTCACAGAGATTCACCTGGCTCTGCCTCCTGAGTGCTGGAATTAAAGGCATGTGCTATTGCTGCCCAGCTTGTTTATTCTTACTTATGAATGCCCAGCCTTTGCCTCTGGGCTTTTCCCCTTCTCTTACTTCTGTAAATCTTACTCTTGCTCCATGGCTTGCTGTGTGGCTAGATTGCTGGCCCTTGCGGTCCTCCTCCTTCTCTGGCTACTTCTTCTCTCTCCTAGATTTCTCCTTCTATTTATCCTCTCTGCCTACCAGCCTGACCTATTTGTCTCTCCTGTCTCACTATTGGCCATTCAGTTCAGCTCTTTATTAGACCATCAGGTGTGTTAGACAGGCAAAGTAACAGCTTCAGTGTTAAACAAATACAATATAAACAAAAGTAACACACCTTAAAATAATATTCTACAACATGAACCACCAGAGTTTCTTTTATTTTAAAATTTATTACTAGACTTACTCATTTTATTTTGAGTGTGGGTGTTTTGCCTACATGTACCACATTCATGCTTGGTGCCTGCAAAGGTCAGAAGAGGGCATTGAATCCCTGGAGCTGGAGTTTTGGATGGTTGTGAGCTATCATGTGGATGCTGGGAATTGAACCCTGGGTCCTCTGCAAGAACAAAAAGTGCTCTTAACTGTTGAGCAATGTCTTAACCCAAGTATTTACCTCTTAGTAAAATGATATATTTTAGTGAATACCCATGAAACTGTATTTGAAATACAGGCAAGACATGTTAAGAATCCCAGAGAAATTTTTGCTTTTTTTCTTCAACAAATTCAAAATGACCAATTTGTCACAGACTAGGTTCTATTGTAACAGACCCCTGAAAACGATTTTGTTAAAAGAAAAAAAGGTACTCTTTTCTCACTTTGGCCTATAAGACAATTGAAAACAGGAAAGAAGAAGTCTGGCATCTCTGCCTTCATTTTGTACATGTCTCATTTTCTTGGTTTTAACTGTGTACTTCCATATGTAAGTAACTTAATATACAGAAACAAGTCATGGTCTCAGTTCTTGGAATCCAGGAATAGCCAAGCTGAGAGGCACCACCCTCCTGATGAGGGCAAGGCTACACTCTGGAGCTGGGACAGTGATCTCCTGAGAGCCAGTCCATCCCCTCAAGTATTTGGGACTTCTTACAGAACCAGAACTGAGACATCAATCACCTAGATAACACCCTGACCGAGCCTGCTGATTATGTATACCTTTTCCTTTTTCTGTTTAAGTGTAAAACACATGTCTGTACCTCAGATGGACCTGAGTTCATCAGACCTCTCCACTTGCTTCCTCTAAAATGGCCACATTGATTAAATCTGTGTTCTTCACCATTACCGTCTCCTTCACTGGCATATTCTGATGGGCAAGCTTAACCTATGGAGGCTGGCAGGACCAAGACTTCTGTCCTATAGTTCCAGCTATAAACTGAAAAGAATTTAGGTCAACTTAACAGTTTGAATCTGTGAAGCCATTCACTTGTAGCCAGTAGGGTGCCATGAAAGAAATATACAAATGTAAGCGCATATGTATAATCTGTCTTTTAAGTCCTCTGTCTGAAATCATGCAACCACAAAACAAATACTTTTCTCACCTTTCTAACGGTTTATGGGGTCTAATGTGACAAAGTCCTAGCCTTAAGTCAAATTAGCAATCCATAGGTGCAGCTTAGGGAGAAAACCTTTAGAAGGTAACGGATTGCTCATTTGGTGCTTCTTCCTGAGGGACAGATGAAGGCACAGACCCCATCATGGAATCCTAAAGCCAGTTTCTGAGACAGTAAACAGGAAAATTCAAGGAACCTAGATTCCAAAAATGTCGAATAGCATGGGACCCAGCCTGGGTACCCTGCCTCAGGACTATCCATCCATTGTTCTTTGATGGGCAATATTTCTGATTGTGGTTCCCAAGACTAGCAGCATCAGTATCAGTATTAACTGATAGGAAATCCTCATTCTGATACCTTTCTATAGTCACTAGGGAGAGACTCAGTGTAGAGCTAGATATTTGTGCTTTGATAAGCCTCCAGCTAATTTTTATGATTCTGTAGTATCTAAAACATGATCTTCTCAGGTTTCCTAAAAGCCATGTACAAATTTTTCAAATGTGTTTTTATGCAGATGTCTTGCTGAGACACTGGGCTAACCTTTAAAACATGTGACATTCTTATTCTTATATGTGAACAGCTAGAATGTAAAATACTTTTGTGTAACAAAGTGAACTGTTAAAAATGTATCTTGATAGAGGAGAAAGCAAGTTAGCAGTTATATACTTTGCACATGCTTCATTCATACACATTTTAAAGGAAATAATCCAAAATTAGCTATATTTTTCTTTGAGTTATGAAAGTGTACTAATGCTTATTTTTTAAATGTTGCTAATAAGTTATCTACAATGAAGATGCATTGCCCTTAATACTAGAAAGAATACATCCAAAGTATTATGTAGTACATTTGCAAATCATCAGAATAATACTCCACTGTGAGAAATAAAGAATTCTAATACTAAAATGGGTGTATAAGAAGTTTTACATGAAATTTCATATATGAATGAAAAAGACTTATGGTGTGTTAGCAATCAGTCTACAATAACGATTGTATTCTCTGAAGGTTTCACTCATCCACCCTCCCCTTCAAATTTTCTCATGCTCTGGTATTAGTTTTGTTTGCAATATGGACGTTCATAAAACCGACTTCTTATTAATGGCCATGCTTAGCAGCAGCTCTCAAACTTCATAAAACTGCAGTGGCTATCTCTCAGGAGCTAGCAGTGAGTGGACACCCAGGGAGCTACTGTCTGTTAGTGCTCATTCTCCTCTCTCCAGTTTAAGTAACTTCAGTTTCTTGGACATTTCCTCCTCTTAGCTGATTTGCAAGCCTTCCATTTGTTCTAAGCCTCCCAATTCTGCGGATGAACTTATATTTGAACTGAGAGAAGCCTATGCTGTGGGGTACCTGTACAAGTGAAGCCGAGCAGTGGGGTTGAAGGAAAAGAAAGTCTGGGGGCAGTAGGCAAGAGCCTAGATACCAGTGGTGAGGGGCTTGCCTGTTGTCACCCTTTGGAGTTCAGGTTGTGACTGTCAAGAGGAGGACAGAGGGAGAACAGGGTACCCAGTTCTAAAGTGTGAAGGGGTATTTTGAAGATGGTACTTTCTGCAGATATTACTCAACAGTAACATTTAAACTCACTGGTCATTTCTGATACCAAACTACCTGGCCTACACGCACCTATGAGTAGTAGCTGGGGTGCTGTGGAAGCAACTGGGAATTGTAGAGAAAAAGTGTTAAAATTTACCAGCCCCAAATATCTTACTGTAGGTAAATAAACAATAAAATTTAGTTATCATTTGAGAGTTTTTTTGTCCTTATGGATACCAGAAATATGGCCTGATTTTGAAGTTTGTCCCTGATACTTCAAACAGCAGAATTCGATCATTCATTTGGTCACCATAACTTTAACTTAAAACAGTCCTAAACTATCCCCAAGACTATCACAAATTTCTTTATTTCTTAATAAAAAACAAAATTTAAATTTCTTTCAACTCTTTAGCAGTATTTTTGTTAGCCAATCAAAAGGCACACAGAGAAACAACTGAAATGTTCTATATGTGAACAGTTCTTTTGGTGAGCAGTTATTTCCACTGAATGTCTGGCAAGTGATGAAAATGGATTTTGATTGTTTAGAAATAAAATCACAGCATTAAAATGCATTAAAGATTTAAATAACACCTTAGAGTGATTTGAGTGTAAAATACTGCATAGAAAAGAAGTCAGTTAAATTGCAAAGCATATATTTATATGAAAACTGACCCTACTTATTTCAATTGCCTTCCAGTCTTAATAAAAGGTTCCTTTTATCAGTGTTTTTCCTATCTTTAAAACTTCTGGGGAAAACGAGTGTTTCACTTCACACAAACTGTGAAGGCTTCTTTTGGCTTTATTCTAGTATAAATAATCTAGAGTACAAGGGCTGGAGACGTGGCTCAGCAGTTAAGAACCCTTCTGCTTTTCCAGAGGACCATGGTTCAGTTCTCAGCACCCATGTCACAACCGCCTGTAACTTTAGCTCCAGGGAATCCAACACCAACACTCTCTTCTGGCCTCTTCAGGTACATACACATGTGACACATCTAAACACCTAAATACAAAGGAGTCTTTATTTTTTTAAAAATTGTTTTTGATTAGTGTATGTGTCTGTATGGGGATGTATGCACGTGAGTGTCCATGGAAGCCAGAGCCATCAGATACCCCTGGAGCTGGAGTTCAAGGCCGTTACGAGCTGCCTGATATGGGTACTGGCAATCAAAGTTGGGTCCTCTGCAAGAGGACTCAATCACTACGGCATCCTTCCATGTTCTCAAAATAATCTTCAAAATAAATCAAGATGGTAGCACTGTGGAAAGGTAGGCCTGGGAGTAGTTATCTCGTTGATGAAAACCAAAACCACACATGGAAAATAGAGGTTTATTTATTTTACTGTTGGACAGTTTTTCTAAGACTTGTGATTTCTAAGGGTATCACCAGGCAGACTACTCTACCTGTTACTCTTCACCATCTCCACCCTTTCCTGTCCTCTAAAATCTCAAATATTCAGTGTAGCAACATGGACACCACCTGAGAGCTTGTCAGAAATGCAGAACCTTGGGTTGGAGGTGTAGTTCAGTTAGTAGGGAGCTTGCCTAGCATGCACAGGCCCTGGGTATAATCAGCAGTACTGCCTAAAACCAGGCCTGGTTCCTGTAATCACAGAACTCAGGGGGATCAGCAATTCAAGGTCATTCTCATTTTAGGCCAGCCTGGACTACAAAAGAACCCATGGGGGTGGTGGTTAAATTAGACAAAAAAAGGAAGGAAGATAAACAAATCCACAAAACATTGGCTTAAACAGAAAGCTCATTTTTATTGTTAAGGTCACTGGGGCAATAAGACAGGTGAAAACATGCATGTGTATGTGTTTCTAAACAGTTTTTTTTTGTCATATTGTTCTTTTTTAATTAGAATTTTCATTCCTCTTTTGCTAATGTGTTTTAATGCTTTAAGTATTAATGCAACCTAAGAACAAATTCTGGTCCATTGATGTTATAAACAAAAGGGCTATCTCATGATGATATTAGACTGTGATGCTACCAGAATGTAGAGATTAAAGATTAATACTATAGCCAGACAGTGGTGGTGTGGTGCCCAAAGTGTTGGCAAGAGTTTCCACCTAAAACCTGAGAAAAAAAGATTCTAAAATGGAGCTAAAAACAGTTCCTAGTTGTCTCTTTCAAGCTAGCGGCAGCCTGCGTGTTTGAGCTACTATGGCGGGTTCCTGACGTGCATGCTTGATCTGCAGTATGGCGGGAATGAGGCCTCTGCAATGGCACATTAAGTTGTGTGGTAGATTTAGCCTTTGCTAGTACAAAACAAAAAAAGAGGTTTCTGGGCTACACTCTGCTTTAATAAGAAGCATAGACCCACTATTTCTGAGAATTGATGGCTCCCAGAGCTGGTGGAAAATGTACCACGGCCATGTTGGGAAGCTGAAGTGGGTGGAGCCAGCAGCCACAGCACTGTTTCAGGCTCAGAAGGCTTCAGTTTAAAGCAATAGGCTCAAGGTAATATAAAAAATAAGGCACGTAAAGATGGCTACCACATAGAGAATCTGGATTATGTTGTCTTTGATATTTGTAACTGAAGAAAAACATTTGATTGTAAAAGCTGTTGAGTTATGCCAAAATGTATATTTTAAAGGTACCTTGACTTCAAAATTTGGATGTAAGGATATGTTGCTTTGAAAAAGAGGCTCTGCTTTTGTTTCCGCAGAGAGCCAGAGGCTATGGATTTGTTCCAGATTAAGATACATCAGGTTTGACCAGGCAAGACCCCCTGAAAGGTCTCCGATGACACCATGGCCCAGATGATCTAACATCCAGAACCATTTCAAGGCAACTGGCTCAGACGATACTGTCTCACGGACTAGTCCATGATCCTAAAATTTTCTTTGTGTCCCCATAAGATACAGCGCCCCCCCTCCAGCAGGAAGTAGTAAGAGAAACTATGCCCAAACCCAAATATACCAAGCTGGCTTTGGAGATGTGTAAAAGTTAAAACCTTCCTTTTTAAAAAAAGAAAAGGGGAAGTGCTGTCTGATGGTCTGTATGTCAAATCTGTTGCTCTGATTGGTCAATAAATAAAAACACTGATTGGCCAATGGCCAGGTAGGAAGTATAGGCGGCACTAACAGAGAGGAGAATTAAGGGAACAGGAAGGGAAAGGGAAACAATGCCAGCCGCCGCCATGACAAGCAGCATGTGAAGATGCCGATAAGCCATGAGCCACGTGGCAAGGTATAGATTTATGGAAATGGATTAACTTAAGATATAAGAACAGTTAGCAAGAAGCCTGCCATGGCCATATGGTTTGTAAGCAATATAAGTCTCTGTGTTTACTTGGTTGGGTCTGAGCGGCTGTGGGACTGGCGGGTGATAGAGATTTGTCCTGACTGTGGGCAAGGCAGGAAAACTCTAGCTACAAAGGTGCAGGCCTTTAACCTCAGCACTTGAAAGGCAGAGGCAAGCTGACTGGTCTCTGTGAGTTGGAGGCCAGCTTGCTCTACAGAGTGAGTTCCAAGACAGCCAAGGCTAAACAGAAAAACCCTTTCTCAAAAACAAAAACAACAAAACAATAACACCAAAACTACAATTACAAAACATTGTCAAATGTTTTAAACTACTATTGTACAATAAACTACTATTAGAAAATATTACTTTTGATCACTTTGCTATGTAGTACTCAAATTGGGCTTTTATCAATGTCAGTATTTCTTTACACTATGACCTTAATGAAAAAAAATAAGGATTTTTTTTATGACTATGCTCTTAATGTTTATCCTGGCTATTTTAAGTAGAGCAGCAATGAACATGGATGATTGGGTATCTCTAGAATAGGATGTAGACTCATTCAATGTATGCCTAAGCTGGATCATGTGGTTGCTGGAGGATGTCCCTCTGAATGCCGTGAATATATGTTGTTCCCATTGGTTAATAAACAAGCTGCTTTGGCCTATGGCAAGGCAGCTTACAGGCAGGTGGGAAATCTAAGGAGAGAGACAGGAAAGAGAAAGGCAGAGTCTGGGGAGACACAAGCTGGCCTCCAAAGGAGCAACATGTAATGGGACACAGGTAAAGCTACAGAACACTTGGTGATACATAGATTAATAGTCATGGGTTGAATTAAGTTATAAGAGCTAGCTAGCAAGAAGCCTGCCATAGGCCATACAATTTGTAAACAATATTAAGCCTCTGAATGATCATTTTATAAGTGGCTGAGGGACTGTGGGGCTGGGTGGGACCAGAGAAATTTTCAGCTACATTTGGCTGCCCAACGTGTTGGCTCAAGTTTTCACCTGGAACCTGACAGAACTTAATAAGAGATTCTAAAAGGGAGCCAAACACAGGTTCTTGCTTCATGTCTCATGCAGGCCACAAGATGCTGCAACATTTGGACTTGAGCTCAACATGGCGGATTCCTGCCTCTGTACACAGAGGTGTCTCCAAGCTGCATAGTGTGCTGCATGGTGGATTTAGCATTTACTCATGCAAAAAAAAAAAAAAGGTTTATGGGCCAGCTGCAAGCTACCTGGTGAGTGTGGACCCCCAAGTTGTCAGTAAGCGTGACTCTCCTGGGTACCTCCACCATGTTGGAAAGCTGAATTAGGTGGAGTCAGCAGCCAAGGCTGCCACTTCAGTCTTAGCCAAGCTGCAGTTTTCAATTATCAGAAAAAGATTATAGATACACAAATATAGATTCATATGGAACAAATATCTAAATATTTTATATTATGTGTAAAAATATGCGTAGACTTGGAAAAGACAGGAAAGAAAAAGGATGGGATGCCAGCCTGCTGCCCAAAGAACAAGATGCCAGCAGACCGTGGGAAAACATAGATTACTAGAAATGGCTTGATTTAAGATATAAGAGCCAGACAGCAAGAGGCCTGCCATAGGCCATACAGTTTGTAAATAATAATCTGAGTGGCATTCTCATCAACTACAGAAATATGTTGGCCAGTCTTTAGAGCTGAATTGCTAACCATTTATGTAATGTATATTATGATCATCTGTCACAGTTCTTCATTGACCCTTAAAGCATTCAATAAAAGAAAGCCAGAAAAAGTCTCAGATATATAATTTTGTAGTTGTTGTATTGAGATAGTCTCACATAGCCCAGGCTGGCCAGGAACTGGATGAGGACAAGGATGACATTGAACTCTTGATTCTCCTTCCTCTGTCCTCAAGTATTAGACTCATAGAAGTGCCACGTGCCCTACTTCTAAGTTCTTACATTTTTAAGCTGAAGTTTTATTTTATATGTTCCTAAGCAGAGGGCTTTAATTTAAACAATTATTGTTAGTAACTCATTTTAAAAAGACTTATGTTGTGTCAGCTGCTTGGCAGTCCTAGACCTTCTGTGCACCAAACCTTGTTGAAATCCAAGAGTAGCAGGGCTGTCTGCTGAAACCTGACCAACAGAATACTGCAGAATGGAAAGTTTACATCAGATCCTTGTAGCATTCAGCAAGCTAAAAGCCACACAAGAACCAAAGTCTACAGGGAAACTTTCATAAAGACTCCAAGGAGCATTCAGACATCAGGAAAAGCAGCATGGGGGTAGGATCAATATCTTCAACTAGAAACCAGAAGATGCTACAGATGTATGACCAGCACCTGTAATGTGAACATTTAAACAAAGACTCAGAGCAAAGAATGGGACCTTCCATCACAGAGGGACTCCCAGGAATGAAATAAGTGTCTAGAAACTGAGGAGAGAACTCTGAGATGCCTCAGATGGATCTAGAAATCTGTTTTTATATCCCTTCTATATTTAATCCTACTTTATTTAATATGTAATGTCAATTTATTAGGACAACTCAGTTCTGCTCTGTTCTTGACCTATATCACTTTTTTTCCTTGTCCTTGCCTAACATCCTAAATGCTCCACCCAAAAAGTCTCAAATGGGTAAACACTTTTAACAAAGTGTCAAGATACAAAATTAGCATATAAAATCAGTAGCTTCCTTATAAAACAGACACAATCATTCTGGGAAAGAAGTCAGGTAAACTATTCCATTCATGGTAGCATTAAACAATTAAATACCTTGGAATAAACCTAACCAAGGGTTAGAAAGACCTCTACACTAAATCTTTAAAATTCTGAAGAAAGATGAGTTTGGAGAGAGAGGCTCCTGTGAATGACATTGTTTTCCTGTTGTTTTTTTCAATGAATTTGTGGTTGATATAGAAAAGCAGACAATTTAGCATGCCATTTTGAGTTTGTATCTTGTTACTTTGCTAAAATGGTTAATGAGTAATGAGAGATTTTGGTGGACTCCTCAGGATCTTTAGGATATAGGATCATATAATTTACTAATAGTTTTAATTTGACTTCTTTATTATTTGTATGCCTTCTGTTGCTTTGACTTGGTTTGTGGCTCTGGCTTATACTCCAAGTATTTTATTGACCTAACAATGTCAATAGTGAACACTCTGGTCTTATTCCTATTTTTATTTAAAAAAGTTTACTCTTTAACCTTCAGTATAATGTGGATTATGTTGTGCCATATACATAGCTTCTATCCTCTTGAGGTAGGAACATTGTAGCTAATACATTTGTCTTATTTTATTTTATATGTTTGAGTGTTCTACCTGCATGTCTGTCTCTGTACTGCATGTGTATGTGTAGGTGCCTGTGGAGGTCAGAAGAAGGCATCAGATCCCTGTCTGTCTTGAAATCTCTTCTGCCAAAGAAATTTAAAAATTTCTACAGTTTTTAAATTTAGCCCTGGGAAAACAAAATCTTTAGGACCAGGGCAAAAAGCAGCCACATGTTTTGCCAAAATATCATAAGAATGGCCTCTAGCTCAGTGGTTAGCGCTGTCCCCTCTAAAACATCTGGAACTGGACTTCCATAGTCCACACTGCTCTTAGCACTGTTGTCCAAGCTCCTACTAGAATGGCCCACTTACAGAATTCAACCACTTTTCTCATCCAAACTCCCAAAGTCTTCCACATCCCTTTGAAAACTCACATGGTCTTGACTTAATTTGGGTATGTGATACTTATCCAGAAAATTGTCCATTTCTTTTAGATTTTTAAATTTTGTGGAGTACACGTTTTTGAAGTATAAACTGATGTTTCTCTGGATTTCCTCATTGTCTGTTGTTCTGTCTCCCTTTTCATTTCAGATTTTGTTAATTTGGATATTCTTTCTCTGCCTTTTGGTTAGTTTGGATAGAGGTTTGTCTATTTTGTTGGTTTTCTCTAAGGACCAACTCTTGGTTTCATTGATTCTTTGTGTTGTTCTCTTTGTTTCTATTATATTGATTTCAGCTCTCAATTTGATTATTTCCTAGTGTCTATTCCTCCTGGGTGAATTTGCTTCTTTTTGTTCTATTACTTTCAGGTGTGCTATTAAGTCATTAGTGTGAGATTTCTCCAACTTCTTTATGTAGGCATTTAGTGCTATGAACTTTCTTCTTAGTACTGCTTTCATAGTGTCCCATAAGTGGGGGCATGTTGTACATTCATTTTCATTGAATCCTAGGAAGTCTTTAATTTCTTTATTTCTTCCTTAACCCAGTGGTGATTTAGTTGAGCATTATTCAGTTCCTATGAGTTTGTAGAATTTCTGTAATTTGTGTTGTTGAATTCTAACTTTAAGCCACAATGATCCAATATAGTACAGGAGGTTATTCTAATTTTGTGTGTCTTTTGAGATTTGCTTTGTGACTGAGTATGTGGCCAATTTTAGAGAGAATTCCATAAGGTGTTGAGAAAAAGGTATATTCTTGTGTATTTGGGTGGAATGTTCTGTAGATGTCTAGTAAGTCCATTTGAGTCATAACATCTGTTAGTTCCCTTATTTCTCTGTTAAGTTTCTGTCTGGCAGACCTGTCCATTGGTGTGAGTGGGTGTTGAAGTCTCCCACTCTTAATGTGTGGTGTTTGATGTGTGATTCAAGCTTTAGTAAAGTTTCTTTTACATTTGTGGGTACCCTTGTATTTGGGGCATAAATGTTCAGATGCTGAAAAAGCCTTCAACAAAATCTAACACCCTTTCATGATAAAGGTCTTGGAGAGATCAGAACTACAAGGAACATACTTAAACATAATAAAGGCAATTTACAGCAAGTCAACAGCCAACATCAAATTAAATGGAGAGAAATTCAAGGTGATTCCACTAAAAATAGGAACAAATCAAGGCTGTTCACTCTCCCTATATTCATTCATTATATTATTCAAAGTTCTAGCTAGAGCAATAAGACAACAAAAGGAGATCAAGGGGATACAAATTGGAAGGGAAAAAGTCAAACCCCACACTTGATAGAGGGCTCGTCTCAAAAATATATAAAAAATTCAAGAAACTAGACATCAAAATGCCAAACAATCCAATTAAAAAATGGGGTACAGATCTAAACAGAGAATTCTCAACAGAAGAATCTCAAATGGCTGAAAGATATCTAAGGAATTGCTCAACATCCTTAGTCATCAGGGAAATGCAAATTAAAGCGACACTGAGATACCATCTTACATCTGTCAGTACAGCTAAGATAAAAAAGACTGATGACAACTGTGGTTGACATATCGTGCACCCCAATAAACTTATCTGGGGCTTGTTGGTTAAGCAGCGTTGCTCGTGGCTGGCCAGCACCCATGGCGGCCATGCTGACGGAGGAGAGTGCTGGATGTATTGGTGACTGGAAGAGTCACGAGCCATGGTTACCTTTCTAGAGCTTTATTGGGAGAGAGAGGGAGAGGGAGAGGAGAGAGGGAGAGGGAGAGGAGAGAGGGAGAGGGAGAGGGAGAGGGAGAGGGAGAGGGAGAGGGAGAGGGAGAGGGAGAGGGAGAGGGAGAGGGAGAGGGAGAGGGAGAGGGACCGAGCAGAAGGGGGGGAGTACGGAAGGAGAGAATGTGGAAAAGAAGGGCACAGAGGGCATGCCCGCTTTTTAGGCTGGGACGCTAGTGACATAATTAAGGATATAATCCTTATAGGGGTCAGAGAACAGAACAGCCACTACATTAAACATAGAGGTTAGGAAGTGGTAGCACATGCCCTTAATCCTCGCATTTGGGAGGCAGAGATCTGTCTGGATCTCTGTGAGTTCAAGGCCACACTGGGAACAGAGCCAGTCATGGTGGCAACACATCTTAATCCCAGCACTTGAGATCTCATGTCTTTTCTTGGGGAGGATACATGCCTTTAATTCCAGGAAGTAATATGGCAGGACACAGAAAGGTATATAGGGTGTGAGGACCAGGAACTAGAGGCTTTTAAGCAGTCCAACTGAGACCCTCAGAGGTGAGGACTCAGAGGCTTTCAGTCTGAGGATTTGTGCAAACAGGATCGGCTGAGGAGTTGTTGAAGTGAGGTTGGCTGTGGCTTGTTCTGCTTCTCTGATCTTTCAGCTTTCACCCCAAAATCTTGCTCCTGTTTTTTCTTTTAATAAGATCTTTTAAGATTTGTATTACAGACAGCTTTTGTTGGAGAGGACATGGAGCAAGAGGAACACTCCTCCACTGTTGGTGGGTATGCAAACTTGTACAGCCACTTTGGAAATCAGTGTGGCGACTTCTCAGAAAATTGGGAATCAATCTGCCTCAAGACCTAACGATACCAGGCATATACCCATGGGACATACCACAAGGACACTTACTCAACTATGTTCATAGCAGCATTATTTGTAATAATCAGAACCTAGAAACAACCTAGTTGCCCCTCAACCAAAGAATGGATAATGAAAATGTGGTACATATACACAATGAGTATTACTCAGCAGTAAAAAAAACAATGACATCATGAAATTTGTGGTCAAATGGATGAAACTAGAAAATATCATCGTGAGTGAGATAACCCAGACTCAGAAAGACAAACATGATATGTACTCACTCATAAGTGGATACTAGATATAAAGCAAAGGATAACCAGACTGCAAACCACAGCGCCAGAGAAGCTAGAAACAAGGAGGGCCCTAAGAGGGACACATGGATCATCTTGGGAAGGGGAAACAGATCAGATCTCCATGAGTAAACTGGGGATGGGAGTGGCAATAGAGCGGAGGGCATGGGGGATGAGAACATTAGGTAATGGGATGTTCAAGCTGGGGGAGGGATAGAGTGGGAGAGCAATGAAAGAGATATCTTGATAGAGGGAGACATTATGGGGTAAGGGAGAAATGTGGTGCTAGGAAAATCTTCAGGAATCCACAAGGATGATCCAAGCTTAGACTACTAGCAATAGTGGAGAGTGTGCCTGAACTGGCCTACCCTGGTAAACAGATTGGTGAATACCCTAACTGTCATCATAGAGCCTTCATTCAGTAACTGATGGAAGCAGATGCAGAGATCCATAGCCAAGCACCAGGCCAAGCTCCGGGATTCCAGTCGAAGAGAGGGAATAGCGATTACATGAAGAAGGGGAGTCAAGATCATGATGGGAAAAATCTACAGAGACAACTGAACCAAGCTCGTACGAACTCATGAACTTTAGACTGACAGCTGTGGAGCCTGCATGGGACCAGACTAGGCCCTCTGCACGTGGGAGACAATTGTGTAGCTTAGTCTGTTTGAGGGACCTCTGGCAGTGGGATCAGTATCTATTTCTGGTGCACGAGCTGGCTTTCTGGAGCCCATTACCTATGATGGAACACCTTTCTCAGCCTTGATGTGGAGGGAGGGGCTTGGTCCTGCCTCAAATGAATGTACCAAAAAGCTTTGCTGACTCCCCATGGTAGCCCTTACACTTTTGGGGGAGAGGATGGGGGGAGCAGGAGGATGGATGAGAGAGGGATCTGTGGTTGGTATGTAAAATGGATAAAACCTTTGTTAAATAAAAAAGAAAAGAAAAACTCACATGGTTAAGCCTGTTACAACAATAACACACTCCCTGGTGCCAACTTCTGTCTTAGCTACTTTTCTGCCACTGTGATAAAACATCATGATCAAGACCACTTGCAAAAGACGTGTTTTAATTTGGTGCTCATGGTTTTAGAGGATTGGAGTTCTTGACCATCATGGTTGGGAGCATGGCAGCAGACAGGTATATATATATAACATTGGAACAGTAGCTGAGAGCTCACATCTTGAGATACAACCATGAGGCAGAGGGAGAGACACTGTGAACAGCAGAAGTTTTGAAAGTTTGAAGTCCACCCCAGTAACACACCTCCTCCAATAAATCCACCTTTTAATTCTTCCCAAACAGTTCCACCAACTAGGAACCAAGTATTTAAATCTGTTTAATAATTCTTCCTCTAAGTTCTTTCAGTAGTGGTGACTTGGAGAAAAAAGTATTTTCCACAGGTTCAGATGTTTGAACATTTGGTTCCTAGCTGGTGGCACTATTTGGGGAGGTTGTGGAACATACAACCTTGCTGAAGGACATGGGTCATTGGGGGCAAGTTTTAAGGCTCCAGATCCTTTGAGGTTTCATATTCTAGTCACAGATCTTGTATGCTTTCTGCTTCTTGTTGAGATGTAAGGTCTTTCAGTGAAGTGTTCCAATCACCATAATTTTCCCACCATGATGGGCATCTCCTGTCTAACCATGATCCTAAATAAATATATTTCCTTAAATTGCCTCATGTCAGGTATTTAAAATGTTAAAGCAGTGAAAAAGTAACACACATTGTGATAAATATTATATGTATGTTTGAATGTCTTAGGCTAGTCTTAAAAATGAATTAGAAACCGTTAACATATCCTTAGAGGTGACCTCCAACGTAATGTTTAAAATTATTTTTTGTTTTATTATTATTCATTGACAATTTTATACGTGTAGATACTGAGCTTATAACCCCTATTCTCTTTCATTCCCTCTCTCTTCCGGCTGTTAACTTCTCTCCTTTGTCCTCACAACAAGCCTCCTTGTCTGATGTCTTTTAAAACAGTTTTGGTGGATCCACTGACTTTAATTATGGCTGATTTCATGAGCATAAGTAATGAATTATTTACTGAAATGTGGGCAATTTATCAGTAGCTACTCAACGAGAAAAAAAAAATCACACCATATTCTGCACATATTCGTTGCCCATAGTCCCTCAGTGGAGGGCCTCATGAGCTCTTCATCCACACATGATGAAACGGATACAAGAATGTACAGGTCCTGTATAGGTGGCCATAGTGCAGTGGGTTCATGAGTACAATGGCCATGTCACATTCAGAAGACACTGTTTTGTAGCACTCTTCCCAACCCATGGCTCTGAAATTTCTACTCACTCTTCTGGTAACTGAGCTCAGGAGAGGAGATACAGATGTCCCATTAGGGTTGAGCACTAGTCTTTGCACTGTGATTAGTCATGAGTGTCGGCACTGACCACTGCCTAGTGCAAAAAGAAGCTTCTCTAATGACTGCTGAAAGCACTGATCTTTGAGTATAAAAATAAACATTCAGAAAGCTGTTTTAAACTGTTTCCATTCAATAAGGCAACATTAGTGAGTTTTCCTCTGGAGCCTGTAGCTTCCCAGCCATGGGTTCATGACTAAAATTACAATGCCAGTATTAATTCACTCCTATGAAATAGGTCTCAAATCCAATAAAACATTTTGTTATTTCCATAATAACCATGCAACTATTGCATCAGTGGACATATTTTGCCTTGCTGGTCATTATTGTAGCCTGTGGGGCCTACAGATGGACAGGATCACTGATGGTTTTTCTCTCCCAACAGCTTGTATAGTACCTTCCAGAACTATCAAAGGTTGACAACATGGAGGAAACTTCCACTCAGATACAGCTTAATTTCTCTCTCTCTCTTTTTTTTTTTTTTTTTTGGTTTTTCGAGACAGGGTTTCTCTGTGTAGCTTTGCGCCTTTCCTGGAACTCACTTGGTAGCCCAGGCTGGCCTCGAACTCACAGAGATCCGACTGGCTCTGCCTCCCGAGTGCTGGGATTAAAGGCGTGCGCCACCACCGCCTGGCCCATAATTTCTCAATGTCTTACAATACAAGGGAGTTATCAATAGAGCTCATCAATATGGTCTTATGATCTTATTTTTTTGGTGTTTTTAGGGGAGGCTACCACCCAGCTTCCAAATAAAGCACACACAGATGCTTATTCTTAATTATAAATGCCCGGCCTTAGCTCGGCTTGTTTCTTGCCATCTTTTCTTAACTTTAAATTATCCCATCTACCTTTTGCCTCTGGGCTTTTCTTTTTTTTTTTCATTCAATTATATATATATATATATATATATATATATATATATATATATATATTTTAATTTAAATGTCAAATGTCATTTCTTGAAGGGGGTAGGAGGTCTTAAATACAGGCTTACAGCACAATGGGAGGACCCCGGAGGGCAGAAGTTCGCTACTGATGTTTTACAATCTTGCATCTAAGCTGTTAACGCCCATTATTCAGGATACACAGACAAGGAACTTCCCTTAAGCATTCAGGAGGGCGGAACCTGACAGGGAATTAGCATAAGGAGGATATCAAGGTCAAGGTCCGCAAGCAAGGCAACAGTTACCCAAAACGGGGGCCAGGGCCTGCAGGTCCCCCTTTTACTAAAAAATGAGCTTCTGACTTGGGTTGCGTGGTACGTCAGCAGGTCACCTTACCCATCATGGAGATGCCTGCTCTGGGCTTTTCTTATTCTCTTACTTCTGTAAATTTTACTCTTACTCCATGGCTTGCTGTGTAGCTGGGTGACTGGCCCCTGGAGTCCTCTTCCTTCTCTGGCTACTTCTTTTCCTCCCAGATTTCTTCTTCTATATATTCTCTCTGCCTGCCAGCCCCACCTATTCTTTCTCTTGCCTTGCTATTGGCCAGTTCTTTATTAGACCATAAGGTGTTTTAGACAGGCAAAGTAACACAGCTTCACAGAGTTAAACAAATGCAACATAAACAAAAGTAACACACCTTAGAATAATATTCCCCAACACTATGGCTTCTCCCATGCATCCCTCGTTTGGTCAACCCTTTCTCTGAGTCTTTCTCTCTCCTTCATTCCCCCTTTTCCTATTACTAGTTCTGTAAGTAATACATACCTGTAATAAGAATTCCAACCTTATTACAGTAGAAAAGTAGAAAGTGAAAGCACTTCTTAAATGGCAGGGTAAGAATTTTCCTTGCTAAAATAATCATAAACAAAGCAATGATTTTCCATTTCAGTAGACTATATAAAACATCAAGTCCATCACTAATATAAGAGCATCATGGGATGCCCCCAGGTGCCCTACACTTTCAATTACTGATACACTGCTGCTTCCTCATGCGAATAGATGAAGAATAACTTTGGAAGTAGGGAAAGAAGAGAAGGGGTTAATAGCTTAGAAGACAATCACTTTGGAAAACAGTAGGAGATTTTTGACAAATGTAACCAGATACCTTAGAGTTGAGGGGTGTCAAACCTTCTTCTTTTTGATACCTCTTTAAAAAACAGGGTACTTCCCCCCCACCCCAACACACAGACAATTTTTGTTAATGTACAATACAAATGGGTTTCATTATGACATTTCTGTTCATGTATATCTTGTTCTTTGATCATGTTCGTCTTTGGTACCCTCTTTCATCATCCCTTTGCAGTGTCTGCTGCACCCCATCCTGCCCTCCAAACAGTCCCGAGTCAAACCCTGTTCTGTCTTCTAGGTTCCTTTTCTTACAGTTTTGGTGCAAATGAGTGTTAGTGCAATTCAAGGATGTACTTCTTAACTCATTCCTGTTGCTTACAGAGACATTATACTTACCCCCATAGCTAGGAAATATTGTTTTGTCTTTAGTTGGTGTATTTTCTAGTTTCAGTATTTTTATAGATTTAATAAACATTTTCATTAGAAGTGTGGTGAAAGTAAATTCAAACATTTGTAAATCCTTGCCATGAAATTTAAGATCAGAATTTAAGTAGAAACTTGTAATACATTTATTCAGACTCACTAAATGTGTTGTAGTTTTGCTTTCACTTATATTACTAGCTTTTGTAGAAAACATGATGCTGTGGCTTCCAAAGGGACCTCTCATTGACTATGCTGCAATTCTACTAGGCTGAATAAGATGGTTTAAGGGAATGAGAAGTTGCCGTGAATATGAAAGATAAGAATTTGAGTGTGTATCTTTTTGATTCTGCAGAATAAGAATAAATTAATTTCTCTCAGCTTCAAAATCTTCATGTGTAAAATGAGATTAATAGTATCTCAATGGGTTGTGAGACTTTAGGAGACACTATTTGGAAAATGCAACATGAAGTATACAGTTGTTAACAAAAAATAAGTGCGATTCATGTTCTTATGGTGCTTGCTAACAAAGGGGACACTGAGTATCAGATTAATACCTTTACCAAGTAACTGTGACTTGTTTTACTAGGGAGAAATTGTTCCATTCTGTTGTGATTTCAATACACTTGGATTTCAGTTACTATGATGTAATTAATTAAAGTCAGTTCACCCCAACAATACTGCTCAAATTTTCAGCTACTGAAGTATATTAGCTGAGTAATTATATAGAGTACAAACTTCATTTTTATCTCTTTTTCAACAAGTATCTACATAATAATAGGTGCACATCATCATTAATGACCAACCACCAGTTTTTCCAGTTTGTCATTGATTGGCTCCTGCATATCTTATTCTATTCATCCATAAGTAGTAAAGGAAAGACTTGGGCTGTTCTTCGTCTCTTAGTGATAAATCCATGTGACATTTTACACAAGTGGATAATAGGAAAAGAGAATTCATACACAACGATGAAAGTACCATAAAAAGAATGAAAAATGGCAACGTTGGAGGTGAAGTTCAAGTTGAAAGTAAAGGATCTGTCCACGAGAGTGCTGCCACTGTTGTCACTTCAAGGTTTGTGGCCACAGGTTCAGTTCAGGTGGACTTAGTGACATAAATGGAGACAGTGGTTGTGGCTGAAAGGGTGGAGATGTCAAAAGTAAGTGATAGCAATGAAAACTTTCTATTTCAGAAACACTCAGAGATGTTTCACCATGTTCAAAGTGCAAAGGCTAATGTGCTGGGTGCAGACTGGAAGTACTCACCTAGGGAGAAGGAGCTTGCTCATTGTTTTAAGTTATGATAAGAAGAAAGAAAAAAAAAACACTGCTTAATACATATGAAGGTATTTTTAATATAACATTATATTATAATATTTTACATATTTTTCTCTTGAAAAATACACAAAATAAAACATTAGTGCTATTTTAAACTTTCAGGTGGTGCATGTTCTTTTTCTTTGAAAATTTTATGCACATATACAATGAGATGCTGTCTATAGTCCTATTTCCCCTTCTAAAATCCTATAACTCCCTCCACTGCACCATTCCCCCACAACTTTGATAACTCACTAAGTCTAGTTAGTGCTGCCCATGTGTGCAAGGGTTTGAACCATCCACTGAAACATGGGCAACCTATATTTTATAATAATATAACCTCAATATTTCAACATGCATTTCTAAAAACAAAGCCATATTCTTAAATAGCCTCAACATAGTAATCAAAATCAGAAAATTATGCAACTACTTTTCAGCAATGTCTACAAGAGTATGTTTTGGTAACTGATACCATCACAATTTTTATTGTGCATATAATTTGATCTGATTTCAAAAGGATCACCATATTAGTCCTGCCTTTTGTTCTTGCTTTACAAATTTTGCTTCAAATGATGTCAAAATGAAGCTCATTGCTTCTTGACAGTGGTTATATCACACCGTTTCTTCCTTGTAGGTATAAAGCAATACATCAAAAGTTATTCTGAGACCTCCCAGAAATAATACATCTGTCTCAGTTTTTAATATTATTTTTTATGGTCTTGTAAAAACAAAAAAAAAACCCTTTGAGTTGCAAAGATATTTGATGTGTGGTCTTGAATATTCACAGAGCCATTTCTTCCCAAAAATTGTGCAGTATGTGTGGAGCTATGGTGGTACTGAATCACCCACACAACCACCATGGCCTATCAGCTCTCACAATGATTAAACACACAGTGGGTTCTTTTTCTATTTCATTTTTTCTTAGTTCCTTCTATCCCACTAGGTGATAAAAAGCTTTTCTCAGATTCTTTATTTAGATGTGTTTTGCTCATCAAGTATCTATGTTATGTTTTAGTGCCCTTTCCTTCTTCTGTGAGGCAGTGGTACCAAAAGTATTGTCCCTTATCCCCTTGTTCTTGTGGATCCATCACCTGCCAGTCACACCTGTGTGATCAGTTTCATTATGTTTAAACTCTCATAGAGTTAAAATATTGTAATAAGCTACTAAGTGTTCTATTTGTTTCATTATAGGATCTTGATCCCCCCCAAAATGTCTTTACTATTTAAAAACCAGCTTTAATTTCCTTCCAGCCAAAAGGATCTCAAGGGTTAGGTGTCTGTGTATCTCTGCATAGTTTTTAAGCTAGTCCCTTACAAAATAAATAGTCTAGAAAAAACATTTTTTATTAATTATAGACTTAACACACACACACACACACACACACACACACAGAGAGAGAGAGAGAGAGAGAGAGAGAGAGAGAGAGAGAGAGAGGAGTTCTTAGTACAAATTTCAGTTATAAACTCAGAAGGAATCCCACTGTTACCTTTCTTGAAGATTTTGTAGTTGTTTTTAGCACAGTATTATTTTAAAAACTCTAACTCCACATGTTACTTTTGGAAACTTATTAATCTACTAATTTTTAACCTATTTGTTCTTCACTTTAATTTCTGTTCTTTCTTTTGCTATCCTCCTTGTGGTGGTTTGAATGAAAATGGTTCCCACAGGCTCAGAGGAATTGGCACTATTAGGAGGTGTGGTCTTGTTGGAGGAAGTGTGTCACCAGGAGTGGGCTCTGAGGTTTCAGAAGCCCAACCTGGACCCAGTGGCTCACTCCTCTTTCCTGCTGCTTGAGGATCCTGATATAGAAAGCTCAGGCCCTTTCCAGCACCATGTCTGCCTGTATGCCACCATACTGCCTGCTATGATGATAATGGATTAAGCCTCTGAACTGTAAGCCAGCCCCTCATTAAATGCTTTCCTTTATAAGAGTTGCTGTGATCATGGTGCCTCTTCACAGCAACTGAAACCCTAACTAAGATACTCCTCAATATTGTAATGCTTGATTCCTTCAAACTAGATTCATTTTTCTTTTTAAAAATATTTTTATTTTTTGCTTGAAATTTTTGTATAACATATTTTGGCTATAATCACTCTCCCCCAACTCTTTTTCCATCCACGCCCTTTTCCTTTACCAACTAAATCTGGGACAGCCCCCATCAAAGCCAGTTTGTGCTGCCCAAATATTTTTGGGTGTGTGGACTGCAAGTGGATTGTAGTCGGCTTATCCGGGGCCACACTATTATAGAAAAGAGACCCTTCCTCTCCCGGAAGCTAAGAACTGCTAGTAACTCTTCAGCTAGGGGTGGGACATTGTGCTTAACTCCCCTCTTCATGCTAGACTTGGTCTGCCTGGGGCTTTCGCAGGTCTTGTGCATGCTGTTGCAACTGCTGTGACTTCATATGCCAGCTCTCTGCTGTGTCCAGAAGACACTGTTTCCTTGTAGTGATCCACCCACAGCCTCTTGCTTTTACATTCTTCCTACCTTTTCCCACAGTGATCCTTGACTCTTTGGAGGAGGTGGTAGGGTATATATGCTCCCTTTGGGGCATGAACCTTGGTCAGAAGCCTAGTGCAATGGAAACTCCCAGAAATCGATGAGGGTGACCCTAGCTAAGACTCCTAGCAAATGGGGGATACAGAGCCTGAAACAGCCATCTCCTGTAACCAGGCAAAACTTCCAGTGGAGGGATTAGGATACCAACACAGCCACAAAAACCTTGGCCTACAATTTGTCCTACCTACAAGATGTGCTGGGATAAAGGTGGCACAGAAATTGTGGGAGTGACCAACCAATGACTGACCCAGATTGAGACCCATACCATGAGATGGAGCCCACCCCTGACACTGTTTGGAGGGCTAGGACCCAGAGGTGGGATAGCCGAAAGAGCTAGGATAGAACCAAACATGACTGGAAATTTTTAAAAAAGTAGATGAAAGGATTCCTAATGATATTCTGCTAATCCAACTGCCATCAGAGTGGCTTCACCAAGCAATTGACAGAAACAGAAGCAGAGACCTACAGCCAAACACTCAAGGAATCCTGCTGCAGAAGGAGAGGAAGGATTGTAGGAGCCAGTGGCACCAAGGGTATCACAAGAAAACCCACAGAATCGACTAAACTGGGCTCACAGAGACTGAACCGACGACCAGGGATCCCTCGTGGGACTGACCTAGGCACTGGGCACATGTTATAGTTGTGTAGCCTGGTCTTCTTGAGGGACTCTTAACAATGGGAGCAGGGGCTGTCTCCGACTCTGTTGCCTGCTTTTCGCATCCTGTTCTGCCTACCAGATTGCCTTATCCAGCCTTAATAGAAGAGGAGGTGCCTAGTCTCCCTACAACTTGATATATATACCATAACAGGCTGATATCCTTTGGAGACCTGCCCTTTTCTGAAGAGAAACAGAGGAGGAGGAGTGGATGGAGGGTGGAAGAAGGTGGGGGGTAGGGACTGAAAGGAGAGGAGGGAGGGGAAACTTTGGTCAAGATATTAAAAACAAAAGAAACAAACAAAAAAAACCAACCAAACAAAAAAAAACAAACAAGCAAAAAACAACAACAAAGAAATGCAAATCCTCTTTGTAGTTTGGAAGGTTTTCCTGTGTCCCGCCTGGTCTGCAGACCCAAGTAAACACACAGAGACTTATATTAATTATAACTGCTCAGCCATTAACTCAGACTTATTACTGACTATCTCTTACACTTAAATTAACCCATAATTCTTATTTATGTTTAGCCACGTGGCTTGGTACCTTTCCTCAGTTCTGCCTTGTCATCTTGCTTCCTCTGTGCCTGGCTAGCGACTCCTGACTCAGCCTTTCCTCTTTCCAGAATTTTCCTCCTCTGCTCATCCTGCCTATACTTCCTGCCTGGCTACTGTCCAATCAGTGTTTTATTAAACCAGTGTACAAAATCATTATCCCACAGCACCTCTCCTTTCTGGTTCTGTCTTCCTTCTTCTGCATGCTTTCTCTGCTCACCCCTTTAATGATGCTCCCTGACTTCCATGACGGAAATAAAACCGGATCTCCCTCAGCTGGAGCTCTCTCCATGAGCATACAGCTATTTCTGTGTGCCTAGTCAGGTCACCTTATGGTGAGTGATTGCCTTCTGAGTCTTATATCCCTCCAGTTCCAACTTGTTACCAGTTGTTGAATACCATTGGTCCTAGATATTTTTTTTCATTAAGTCCACATCTGCTCATAGTCTTGCATGTCCATTTTGGAAACCCTTTAAACTATCAGGAAATATGTCCTTAAAGTTAATAATTTATTGATTGAACTTTATAAAGCATGTAGACAAAATTTTCAACAATCTAAAAATGATATATGGCTGTTCACAGAAACTGAGATTGCAAAGAAGATAAACTCACCCTACCCCGATACTTGGTTGGAATTGGAGACATGCCAAGAAGTTTTCTGAAGCCAACAAAATATGAATGGACCAATTATGTGTTACTGTTGTTCAAAGACTTTAAGAACCAGTAGCTGGGCGGTGGTGGTGCACACCTCTAATCCCAGCACTCGGGAGGCAGAGCCAGGCCGATCTCTGTGAGTTCGAGGCCAGCCTGGGCTACCAAGTGAGTTCCAGGAAAAGGCGCAAAGCTACACAGAGAAACCTTGTCTTGAAAAACCAAAAAAAAAAAAAAAAAAAAAAGAAAGAAAGAAACAAAGAAAGAAACAAAGAAAGAAACAAAGAACCAGTGAACCTCTCCTTACATGGAGGGAGGGAGACCCTGTCTTAGCAAACCAAGGAAGGAGGATGTAACTCAGTGGAAAGTGCTTGTCCTGGGATTGACATCTGATATCATGAGAAAAAATACTTAATAAAATATCATTTTAAGTCTGATATTTTCTAAGTTTTGTCATACTCAGCATAATTGAGGGTTTGCTTAAGGTACATTTAAAAACAAAGTTATTAGCCAAGCATGGTGGTACACACCTGTAATCTCAGTACTAGAGACAGAGGAAGGTGGATCTCTGAGTTTGAGGCCAGCCTGGTCTATAGAGTAAGTTCCAGGCAGGACTACACAAAGAAACTCTGGCTTTTAAAACCAACCAACCAACCAAACAAACAAACAGAGTTACTTAAAATAATTTAATTTAAACTAAGATTTATCTGTAAGGGCCTTTAATTCTACCTTAATTTATGCTGCATTTTTGTGTCTCGGTGTATACGACCCTACCAAATAGACTAATACCTTCTTGTTTGGAAAAAACACCAGTTTCAAAATATTCCCAGTCTACAGTGTTCTCTCATTAAAAACATAAGGTGTATAAACAAAAATAAATAGGCCCACAAATTCCCAGAGAGGATTTCCTGCATATGGTATACTCATTGGGAGACACTTTCTTTAGACCTGGTCACTCAAGCACAGTCACGCCTCAGCAAACCTGACTTACACACCATCTTCACGAGGACAGAAAGAAACAGACTATGAAGGCCCAGCCCTGGAGGGCCAGGATTAGCAATTCTAGAATGTTCTTTGGACCTTTTCTGCTCCACATTTACAAAAGAGGGTTCTCCTGCTCGTGTGTCTATCTTCCTGACCTAACTCCCTTTTTTTAATCAGGATTGTCTTTCCCACTGGATTAGTGGGTTAAAGAATGCATATAGTAATACATTTTGATGCACGCTCATGGACTATTTGCCAGGAGTTTGTAGCAATGTAAGGGTTTGACAGAAAATTGTGGCAGTGTTTTTACTGCTAAAGGGAAGACTTATTTTTAATATTGTGTTTTAAACCATATAATTGCACACATGTCCAAACCTGATGATTTATACTGTGAATGTTTGATGCACTGTGATTCAGCATAATAACTGTCATAATCCTTTGCCTTGGTGTATTCAGTGGAATTATTGCAGTACTTGGGGAAAAAATGATTCTGGGCTCATTGCAAAATTTGTTTTACTGTCTGTGAGTGGCACCTGAAACTGTAAGTATTTAAGTGATTGCTTCTCAGAAGGTGTTCATCTGAGTGCAAATGAGTTTGGCTCAGAATGGCTTTTAGCGGGCATTTGACAGCTTGGATGACTGGCACGCTGTCATCTTCATAACACACCTAACGTGTGGAGTGCCAAAAATCACAAACAGGTTTGGTGTAGTTAAAGAGCTGAGAGCTTGTCCAACTTAGTTAATCTCTTAAAGCACAGCAGCAGAAATATGCCAACTTTAATTAAAATTGTAATCTGTAATGTAAAACATGATTATCTTACTTGAAGATACATACTTGTAATTTATTGTTCCATACTTTCCTAGAATGAATCACTGGTCCTGTCTGGTCCAGTCCAGAGAACAACTGAGGCCAGACCAGACCAGACCATAGCAGTCAGTATTTCCTTTCTCTGACTAGTTTTGATTGTTTGATTGTTTGCTACAGGGCTGTATGGATGGGAGTTTTAATTAAATAATTAACTTAAGAGACATGATATTGCTATATAGCCCAGGCTGGCCTCGGACTTTTAATCCTTCTGCTTTGGTCTTCAGAGTGCTAGGATTCTGTGTATGTGCCAGCCACTTTGGAATTTGTGTAGATGAGGAACAGCCCCCGCCCCCCCCAACACACACACTTTTGTTATAGCATATGTTGATGACAGGTGTTATCAACAAAGGAAGGTGTTATAACAAAGAAAGGAAAGGCCCCCATAGAATCATTGCTTTATGATATGTAAAATGCTCCCTGTATGTGCTTTAGAGGTGATCCCAGCACCATACACAAAACTAACCCAGTACAATAAGACACTTACTTCAGGAAATGCTGGGGGATAATCAGAGGGGCTCTCATCATTCTCTTTTTCTCTGTCTCCCCACGTGTGTGTGTGTGTGTGTGTGTGTGTGTGTGTGTGTGTGTGTGTGTGTGTTTTAGTTAATGTTCGCCAGTTAGTGAAATACAGAAGGAAGGCAGGTGGATTGTGGTGAGGAAGAGGAGTTCCTAAGAAGTAAATTACTCACCAGGCGGTGGTGGCGCACACCTTTAATCCCAGCACTTGGGAGGCAGAGGCAGGTGGATTTCTGTGAGTTCGAGGCCAGCCTGCGCTACCAAGTGAGTTCCAGGAAAGGCACAAAGCTACACAGAGAAACCCTGTCTCAAAAAACCAAAAAAAAAAAAAAAAAAAAAAAAAAAAAAAAAAAAAAAAAAAAAAAAAAAAAAAAAAAAAGTAGATTACTCATGGTTCTGACAGTCCTTACTTGGAAGGAGGTACACATCACAACAGCTCAACATGATAAAAGCTGCAACTAAGCAATTTAATGCCAACATTATGCTGAATGGGGGGAAGTTAAGGCATTGCCTCTAAGATTAGAGATAAGAATACACACTCCCAATGGTTTTTATGCAATTATAATGCTCAAAGTCTTAGTCAGAACAATAAAGCAAGAGAAAGAAAGGGCACATAAATAGGAAAGAAGAAACCAAATGAACTGTTTGTAGAAATGATGATACACATAGAAAATACCTCAAGCCTTCACCAAGAGACTAGTAGAATGGTAAACAAATTCAATGAAGTAGAAAGATACACAAATCAGTAGTTTTTCTGTACAGAAACAACAAATTTGGTGAGAAGCAATTAAAATGCAGAAACAGGAACAAACCTAAGAGAAAAATTACCCAAAGAGGAGGACACCTGCCAGGGAAGTGACAGACCACTGAAAAAAGAAGTAAACAAAGGACTAGAAGGTGAAAGGGACTCCTCCCATATTCACAGATGGGAAGAATTAGCTCTCCGTAGTAATCTACAGATTCATTCCAATCCCCATCAAAATATCAATGACATTTTTCATAGATGTACTAAGAATTTCTAAAGTTCAAATGCAGGTTCAAAAGCACCCTAAAAGGAAGAAAGTAGTCTTAAGCAAGAATGACAATGATGAAGGCTTTCCCATTTCTGTCTTCAAGACACACTCCAGAGACATAGTACATAAAACAGTATGGTACTGGCAGAAAAGAAGACACACGGAACAATGGGCCTAAATAGGAACTTCAGAAATAGACCTAAAACTCTACAACCACCTGATTCTTGTCACACAAACAAATAGTACATTAGATAAAGAGGGAATAAAGGCTGCCTCCTCAACAAATGATTCTGGAGAACTGGATAGCCATGCATAAAACATTGAAAAATGGTCCCTGTGTCTTACCATCTACAAGAATCAACTGAAAACAGATCAAAATGACATCTGTTTAAGACTGGAAACAAGGACTTCAAGAGGAGGCTGCACAGGGGAAGACAAGGGCAGTGACTTTCTGGACGGTGCCTACAAAGCACAGGAAACAAAAGCAAAATGTGAAAAATGTATTTCAGATGACACCAAAGCACAAAGCTTCTGCCCAGGATGGAAAACCATCATCAGAGAGAAAAGAGAGGATGGCAGAAATATTTACCAGCTGTTTGTCTGCGTCCAAAGAATGTCAGAGGGTCTGATGGCAGAAAACAGTGAGCATCGCAGTACTGGCTGTTGCTTTGCTATCCCTTCCCTGAACTTCTGACCTGTAGGAAGGGATGTTCTCTTTTGTTCCTCTGGTTCTCCTCTGTCCTCCACACAACTTCCTGGTGGGTGTTGGGTGCGCGCGCACATGCGCGCGCGCGCGCGCGCGCACACACACACACACACACACACACACACACACACACACACCCACACACACACACACACATAAATGTAAAATTTTTAATGCTTACTATTTATGCAGCTAACCTTCATTTTCTTTTCTTTCCTTCTTTCCATCTTCCTTCCTTCCTTCCTTCCTTCCTTCCTTCCTTCCTTCCTTCCTTCCTTCCTTTCTTCCTTCCTTCCTTCCTTTTATTTTGAAACAGTGTCCTGGCTGTCCTGGAACTCACTCTGTAGACCAGGTGGCTTCAAACTCACAGAGATCCACCTGCCTCTGCCTTCCCAGTGCTGTGATTAAAGGTGTGTGCCACCACTTCCCCTCATTTTCCTATTTTTATTTGTGTGCATTTTCTTTTGTTTAAACAAATTAATATTTAGTGGCTTCTCTACCTTTGTTTTCAATTCAGTATGTCTTTGTTGACTCTATTTTCATTGTTGCTAGGCCCTTCATTAGTTCTTACGTTTACTCTTATTTGGAATTTTTGTAGTTTGTATTTATCCTGTTCCTCTTCTGGTTTTCTGGGTTGGACAGTAGAGTAATACTTATTTTCTAAAGTAAGTTTTCAGAGCATAAAATCCCTAAGTATTACTTTAGTTGCACTCACAATTCCAATATTTAGACATTATATTGTTGTTTAGTTGAAAATATCTTGAGATTACCATTGTAACAGGGATCCATAAATTCGTTTGATGTTTATTTTACTGCTTACAGTACACGAGGCTGCGTTTTTGTCTATGACATCAAATCTTATGTATTCGCTCAGAGACTGTGCTTTGATGACGGATTATTTAATTGACCGTTGCTTTGTGTTCTAGTAGGTGGTCAACATTTGCAAATCTTCTACATGGGCTTGTACAAAATGTTTCTTCTTTAATTGATGGATGCGTTTTTATCTGAAAAAAAATCATATTCGTCAGACTGATATTTTGCCTTTGACTCATAAATTACTAGGGAAAAGGTATTAACATCTCTCACTCTGATTATAGCCCCATCATCTGATCCTTGCATTTTTTTTTTTTTTTTTTTTTTTTTTTTTTTTTTTTTTTGATACAGGGTTTTGCTCTGTTACTCAGACTGACCTCAGACTTGAGATCCATTTGGGTTTGGAATGTTGAGATTACAGGCAACTACCACACTCTTGAGGCTGTGTTGTTAGGTACATAAAAGTCAGCAACACTATGTCTTCCTTGTAATGTGTTGATGATTGGAATATGTAATGACAGCCTTTATTTCCAGCTTTCCCCCCCTGAATTACGCCTTCTCTGCTGGTAACACAGCGAATGAAATGTTTACAGCCCTTGTCGTTTTTCTTCCTTTATTTTCAGTCTTTGTGTGTCTGTATTTTGGGTGTCTCTGTTTTAAATTCATGCATTTTTCACCTTTTTTATTTGATATTAAAGTTATTAACTCATTTACTTTTCTTCTCATGGAAGGTCTTTTAAACCAGAGATTTTATTTCTTTTACAGGTGGTTTTATTAATAGAATTTGGGGACATTTTCTATGTTTCTCCCACTTTCCTCCACAGTAGTTACAGTTTGCATAGGAAACTATGTACATGGGTGTGATTGTAGAAACCACTAAAAGTGACTATATTGGTAAGAAGCAGAGTATTGTTAAGAATGAGAAGTAGGTTTAACAAGCCAATAGAAAAGACCCAACAAAGAGACTGGTAAGTTATGACTAGAGAGATGGGGAGAAGATCTGGAAAGGGCAATTTCTTCAATTCTTGCTGGCTGCACCATTGGCATGTAGGGACATCAGATGCTACTGTTTCTATGGAACAGGACTGCACTGGTCACATTCCATAGGAAATTGTTGGCGACTTTTGAGGAGTAGCAGCAGAAATGTTACGGGCAGATGAAAATCCATATACAGAATATAATCTTTGATTGAAAGATTTATGAGGATGGAGGAAACTTCATGATGGGATAAAATCCTTGTCAAGGTTTCATAGCAATTGGGTGACAAGACAGAGGAACCAATGAACCAAAGTCTTGAAGAGGATGATCTTACCTCTCCTTTCAGAGGTAGGCTTCTTTCCCAGAGTGCACTTAGAGACTGCACAGATTACATGCCCAATTATGACTTGGAAGAAATGCAATATAAATGAAGAGGGTGTCTCCACAGGCCATGCTGATGGACCCATTAATTTTGGTATCGTTGATCAAGGACTGTGACGTTAATCCTGCAATGTGGGTTATATCAGAGCATACATTAATAAGTGCACTTGCACTTGACCTATAAAATGAATGATCAACATGTCCCATAGGGATGGGGCCTGGTGAGCTCTCTGAAGAATCATCAGTATCACTAATCTGCTTTAAAGGCCTGGTTTTAGATTTTCATTAGGACAAATATCTCTGAATGCCTTTGTTAATGAAAACCAAGTGTCTAATTCTCGCTAAAACAGACTCAGAGCAATTAATAAGGTTTTTTACTCTCATAGTAGAAATACAGTACTTTTACTGTACCTAAACCTGGCTCATTTTTTTTTTTTGAGAAGTAACTGTCATTACCAGTTCACACATATTTGATAAATGGTACTAAAAGTGATATTCATCACAACACTAGCTTTTCAACAGTTTAGGAGGTGCTATTTGTGTTTCATTTAGAAAGAGACGCTCCTCCAGGCATCTTTGACTGTTTAGGAAAGCCCCTGTTCATCTCCTAAAGCAGTGGGAGAAATAATGTTACAATTTGATATCTTATGAAACATCTACCTTCAACGAAAGGAGATTTTCTTGGAAAGAAAAAACCTTGTTTTGGGTCCCTTGATTCTGAAAAAGAACTGAGCACTCATCCTCATCAAGGTTCTGAATAGAGTAATAGGAATTGGGCAAGTGATGTTTCACACATCGGTAAGTTACTGAAGGGTTTGAGTAATGTTCAAAGGGGCGGAGCAAGAGCATCTCAGTAGTAAGGGAACATGGTCAATAAAGAGGACCTAAGGGAGGAGGAGGAGGTAGCACGCTGTTCTCTGTAGCAAACAGCTGACTGTCTTTATGATGTTAAAGATTTCACTTGCAATCTCATTTTCTCTGTGGTGAAATCCACTTTTCTTTTACAATCTTTGAGAAGAAAAGCAGGTTTGTGTGGTGGTTCTTACTGTGGCGAAGTGGAAGAAAGGACTGTGACGTTAATCCTGTGTGGGAAAAAGTGAAAATACAGAATGTCTCACCTGAGGGTAAAGTGACATGGGATATGATTCCAGGAGGAATTTGAAATAAAAGGTCACATATGAAAATATTGAAGAGGAGTGGGGTTTCTCCATAAAGAATGGTTTAGGATGAACTTAATGATAAAATGGTGATCCCTGATTCCCAAGGGGCAGGAGACCCAGAGATTGTGCCCTCTACTTAAAATACTGATGGCGACAATGATGCTGGTCATGCAATGCAAAGGATCCCCCCAATACACATGTGCACACACATGCACACAAATGCACACCCATACAAAGACACACCCACATGCATACACACACACACACACACACACGTGTGTGTGTGTGTGTGTGTGTGTGTGTGTGTGTGTGTGTGTGTATATATATATGTCCCAAAATAAAGACATACCTTGAAAGTAGTGTACCTTCTGTAGAAGGCAATTCTTGATGTTTTGTAAGATAGTCACGCCTCCACAAAATGTCCCTCACATACATACAGTGTCAGAATCTGTGAGAATGTGGAAATACAAAGAGGAAAAAACCCCTCTCTCCTTTCCCGAAGGAACCCATGGGGTAATTTTGGGAGATGGTAAGGATTGATGTGCTCTCTTCCTCTTTGCCCCTATAACCTTTGCAGAGCATCCAGGAGAGGATGAAATAAACCCAGACTAATGGGAGGCACAATTCCATCATAGCGAATGGTCCCTGGCAAAGAAACATGACGAGGTAGTTATCTAAATTCACCTGAGTAGACTGAGCAGCAGCAGGACCTCCTTCCCCTCAGGGAAGAATGCCCTACCATGGTGTGCCTGCTTCCTACAGTCTGCAAGTAAGTGAGGGAAAATCAGCCTTTGGGGACATGGACGTAGAGAGAGTATGGAAGGGGCACACTTCACAGCTGGAAGCCTCACCCACTTTGAGTGTGTCTTGGCTAAAGGAACCGCTGTCTACTTTCGGGATCGTATAAACAACTGTCCTTTGGGTCTCCGGTATGTGGACATGTGTACAGTTTTCCATGTAGGAGAGAATAGCTTTTGTATTAAAAACATCTCTGTTCATGTTTATTAATGGGGAGGTTGTAGAAGCAAAGCTGTGTCTGTTTCATTTTTTTTTTAGCACTTGTGACAAAATGGCTCTGCATCTGGCTCGTGTGAGGACATCACTATTGATTAAATAGTGTGATGAAAGAGAACAGTGCTTATGTGTTGAGCGATTATTGCCAGAGACACATGGTCAACAAAGTGCTGAAAGGAGGCCTGTGTGACAATTTCACTGTGACTGAGCCATGAGCAGCGCGGAGAAGCAAGGGCAGTATTCCAGGGCGCACCTCTGTGTGCTGTCGCTTGCATCAGGAGGCATGTAGGACCACATAACTTGCTTCTCAATGAGCTCATTTATTGTTCTTCACAATAAGAAAAACAAAAAAACAAAACAAAAAAAAACCAACTTCTGAAATACAGCCATCTACCCCAATCTCATGGAAAAGGAACATGACTCTAACTTCTGGCATCATGCATGAAACAACACACAACTCAAAATATACATTCGCTGCACATTTTTCTGCACTTCTGAAAGCAGTCTACACCTCTCAGAAATGCTAGCGTCTACATGCACTAGATGTGTTGTTTAGATCTGTGTGATGGTTTAAAAGAAAATGGCCCCCATAGGGAGTGGCACTATTAGGAGGTGTGGCTTTGTTGTAGTAGGTGTGGCCTTGTTGTAGTAGGTGTGGCTTTTTTGGAGTAGGTGTGGCTTTGTTGGAGTGTGTGTGTGTGTGTGTGTGTGTGTGTGGTGTGTGGCTTTGTTGGAGTGGGTGTGGCTTTGTTGGAGGAAGTGTGTCCCTGTTGGGGTGGGCTTTGAGGTCTCCTTTGATCAAGCTAAGTTTAGTGTGACATACAGTTGCCTATGAATCAAGATGTAGAACTCTCAGCTTCTTCTCCAGCACCATGTCTGCCTGCATACCACCATGTCTTGCCATGATGATAATGGACTAAACCTCTGAAATTGTAAGTTAGCCCCAATTAAATATTTTCCTTTATAAGAGTTGCCATGGTCATGGTGTCTCTTCACAGCTATAAAACCCTAACTAAGACAATCTGTGTGTGAAAAAACAGAATTATTCAAAAGTATAACTTGGCATATGACTTTTGGCCTGTAAAATGATGTCTTTTTGTTTTGTTTTTCGAGACAGGGTTTCTCTGTATAACCCTGGCTATCCTGGAACTCACTTTGCAAATCAGGCTGGCCTCGAACTCACAAAGATCTGCCTGTCTCTGCCTCCCGAGTGCTGGCATTAAAGGCATGCACCACCACCACCAGCCCCTAGAATGATGTCTTAGTTAGGGTTTCTATTGCTGTGAAGAGACACCATGACAAGAGTGACTCATAAAATAAAAACATTTAAAAAGCTTGCCTCCACAGTGACACACTTCCTCCAACAAGACCACACCTACTCCATAAGGCCACATCTCCTAATAGTGTCACTCCCTTTGGGGGCCATTTTCTTTAAAATTGCCACATTCTATTCCCTGGCCCCCAAAGGCTTGTAACCATATCATAATGCAAAAATTCTTTCAGTCCAGCTTCAAAAGTCCCCAGAGTCTATAACAGCCCCAAACTTATTTAAAAGTCTAAAGTTCGAAGTTTCTTCTGAGATTCATGCAATCTCTTAACTGTAATCCCCTGTAAAATCAATTTTTTTTTTAAAAAAAATCACACACTTCCAATACATAGTGGCACAGGATATACATTACCATTCCAAAACACAGGAAAGGGAGAATAGCAAGGAAATACTGGACCAAAGCAGACTGAAAACCAGCTGGGCAAACTAAACTCCACATCTTCATTTCTAATGTCAAAATGTTCTTCAGATCTCCAACTCCTTTGACTGCAACACACTTCCCTCTCTTGGTTCTACTCCCTGTTAGCAGCTTACCTCAGCAGGTATCCCACAGCTTTGGCATTGCCAACATCTTAGGGGTCTCTAAGGTGACCCAGGCTTCAACTTCACAGCTTCACACAATGGCCTCCGTAGGCCTCCATTCAGGGACACCCCTGACACATGCCTGGCCTCAGTGGCTTTCCTTAGTCTTAGGGGAATATTCCATAACTCCTTTCTTCTATCCTTAAAGCCAGAACCATGTGGCTGAAGAGGCCAAGTTCTGATGTTTGCTTGGGCTGGCACGTGCCCCCCTTGTTCAATTATGTCTCCACCAACTT
The DNA here is from genome assembly GCF_004664715.2 of Peromyscus leucopus. Lineage (NCBI taxonomy): Eukaryota > Metazoa > Chordata > Mammalia > Rodentia > Cricetidae > Peromyscus > Peromyscus leucopus. The sequence continues at coordinate 17,033,310 of NC_051071.1, read as the reverse complement.
CTTGGTTTTGATGGTTATCTTCACTGTCTCAGCTTGGCTGTCCTTGAACTCGCTCTATAGACAAGGCTGGCCTCAAACTCAGAGATCAGCCAACCTCTGTCTCCATAGTGCTGGGATTAAAGGCGTGCACCAACATGCCTTTAAGCTTTTTTTTAAAATTCCTTTTCACAAGTTGGAAACTTAGCTGGGTGGGATCTTACTCTAAGGTCACCTACTCCCTTTGTTCTACCTCTTAATCTGTTTATCTCCTTGAACACAGGATTTAGCTGCATTTCACTTTCTGGTGCTCCTTTTCTCCTCAAATATGTTCCTGGCTCAACTTGCTCCTTTTCATTATATATCTTCATTAGATCTAACACTAGTAACCATACAACGGAGTTTATACTGCCACTAGAATGAATCCAAACTCCTCATTTTAGCCTCAGGCAAACTTTTTGGACAAGGGCAAAAAGCAGCCACATTCTTCACCAAAATATTACAAGAACAATTTCTAGGCAACATGCTAAAATTCTTCTCTGAAACCTTTTGAGCCAGGCTCCCACAGTTCAATTCACCCTTAGCATCACTGTCTCTCATGCTCCTACTAGTATGGCTGCTGTGGATATCACTCTATATAAATAAAACACTGATGGCCAGTGACCAGGCAGGAAGTATAGGCGGGACAAAGAGAGAGGAGAATTGGGGAAACAGGAAGAAGGAGGAGAGACACTGCAGCCAGGGCCAGGAGAAGCAGCATGTAAAGATGCCAGTAAGCCACCAGCCACGTGACAAGGTATAGATTTATAAAAATGGGTTAATTTAAGATATAAGAACGGTTAGCAAGAAGCCTGCCACGGCCATACAGTTTGTATGCAATATAAGTCTCTGTGTTTACTTGGTTGGGTCTGAGCGGCTGTGGGACTGGCGGTGACAAAGATTTGTCCTGACTATGGGCAAGGCAGGAAAACTCTAGCTACATACGGCCCATTCAGCAGTGTTTAAAGCATTCCTCCAAACAAAAACATGGTCAGGTATGTCACAGAAATCCCCTACTCCTCATATCAAATTCTGTCTTAGTTGGGGTTTCTATTGGTGTGAAGAGACACCATGACCATGACAACTCTAATAAAGGAAAACATCTAATTGGGGTGTCTTACAGAGGTTTAGTCCATTATCATCAGGGTGCAACATGGTGGCGTGCAGGCAGACACGGTGCTGGAGAAGAAACTGAGAGTCCTACATCTTGGCTTGGAGACAACAGGAAGTGATCTGAGGCACTGGGCATGGTTTGAGCACATGTAAGATGTCAAAGCCTGCCTCCACAGTGACACACTTCCTTCAACAAGACCACACCTACTTCACAAAGCCATACCTTCTTATAGTGCCACTCCCTTTAGGATCCATTTTCTTTCAAACAACCACCAATGATTAGAGGAATAGATTTTTCTCCAAAAGAATGAGTTTCTAAAATCTGAGTGATAACACCAGTATTTGCACTGCTTATGCAGATAGTTTAGCCCCATTGAAAGGAGGCACAAAGGAATTTTTGCATTTCTTTTAGTGACTAGATCTCATTCCTACCATTGAGTGCTCTTCAGACTCTCCTATTTTTTTTTGTTTTTTGTTACTATTATTTTCTCTTTACTTGCCTGCCTTCATTCTTTATTTTCATTTCCTTTTTTCCTTCTGGAAAATAAACAGTTAAGTCCAAAACCCTGGAAACTATTCCTAGCTTCAAGCCTCAGTACCATGTGTGACCTTAGGAAGACCACTTGGCCTTTCTCTGACTCACTTTCCTCATTTATCAAATGGCTACAGCAATAAAGCCTACTCCTTAGAGTTGCTCCAAGAACAAATAGTCTAAGATATTTAAAGTGCTTAAGTCATTTCTGACATATATAATTGCTACTGAGCTTTTTGTATATTTAAACAACCAGTGAATGCATTAGCTTGATTCATGTGGACATAAAAATATTTATTACTCCCACTCAAGACTTGAGAATTATGCCAACCTTATTAGAAGGGGATTTGAGGTACTCCATTATTATTGCAATGTGCTTCAGCACACCCCATATTCCAGACATTTGATCTTTTCACCAAATTGGCTATGAATTTTTCTATTATCCCAAACTACTCATCCATTCAGAATACCCCACCCCATTACTTCTCTGCTGCCACTCAAAATCCGACCATTCATGTTTGTATCACTTATATTAGGGAATGTAATACTATTAATATGTTAAAGTTTACTATGTATATGCTTCCCACTCTTTATGGAAAGCTGGATAGTGGATCTCCTTGCCAAAGTGTTTACGGTTTATTCCCTCTAGTTGAGATTAAGTTAAAAGTTAAAGTCTTTAAATAACCTTTTTTTTTTTTTAATATTCACATGGATGCAAGTGTATTCACAAGAAGGAGGCAAAGGGAGATTGTACATAGAAGAGAAGTCAATAAAACCATGGAACCTGAGATTAGAGTGATAGTTTATGGCTTTTACCATAAACTAGGAATATCAACTTTCAGAAGTTAGAAAGGGCAAGAATAAAAACAAATTCTCTTCTAGAAATTCCATGTGATGATCAGTTTTCAATCACGAAGACAAAATGCCTGAGGGGGAGGGGAAACTTGAAGGGGAAAACATATATTCTGGCTCCCTGTTTCAGTCCCTCACCATTTAGCTTCTATTACTTCTGGGCCTGTAAATGGGCAAACCTCATAGAAGGAAATCTGTGCTTGAGAAAAGCTATTTATATGGTGGTAGCTGAAGGGACATAGACATACATACATACATACATACATATATATATATACTATATATATATATATATATATATATATATATATATTATATATATCATGTATGTGAGAAAGAGAGAACACTCACTGGATTCTCAGTAAGAGACCTCTTTCTATTTTACCGGTGTCTGACCTCACATTATAGTCCACATGAAGGGAGAAAACCTCTCTCATGCCCTTTTAGAAGAATAAGGGCACCATGAGGCAACCATCTCTCTCCCGCTAATGTCACCACATGGGGGATTCTGATTTCAATGTATAGATTTTAGGATGAGCTCGGATATTCAGTCCCAGCACTTCATACCCTGTATGCATTAACTCTAGAAGTATCGGTGTTAGAAGAAGCCACACATAACCATGGCTTTTTCACTGTTTAATAACACTATTGCAGTGTGTACTGGTTCTTCTAGAGCATTTGAAACTGGACAAAAAGAGCTTTCATGGCATCAGCCAAGTCTATAATCACCACTACTCTTCATGATGTAATCCCAGCACAATCTGCATGAGGGGCAATTTGTTTCTCCTTTAGAATTTTCTTGACTGTGTACTTTGACTTAGGTGATCTGAGTCACAGTTAATTGGCCTTTTGTATTTCCTCCAGAACCACTAGCAATTCCTTCACGTTGTGACCCACTTCCAGTTCCCTCATTTGGAATAGACTGAGTTTATCTCTTAAGAACTGTTTCCTAAGAATTCACATTAGAAAAACTTCCTGGATGTTCAGACCAAATTGGTGTTTTAAAGAGGCTCCCATTTCAATTTCTCAACTCTCTACCAAGAATCCTGCTTTTAATTCTAGCAAAAGATTTTCCCTAAAAAAGACTCCTAAGCCACCATCCTTCTTCAGAAGCAAATCATTTCTCTCCATTTCATCTTGAGAACACAAGCCTTTGACACTCTTTCCAGAGAGTAATTGGCTTTTGTCTCTTCTTCCATGTGAATGGGCGTTTGCAATCGAACCAGTATAATCTGAGCAAATTCAAGTGCACAAATAACCTCTACACAGCTTCTATATTACTACTTTGTAGTGGAAAAGGGTGTTTCCCCTGCTGAGAAGAGGGTAAGCTGTTTGCTGTTACTAACTGTACTTTATGCCGAAGAACGGGCAATTTAAACTTCAGAGGCATTGTTATGCTTTAAAAAGTCGAATAAGATCATGCTTTTTTTTCTTGTTGGTTTTTTTTTGGGGGGGGTTGTTTATTTGACTGGTTTGTTTTCTTTCTTTTTTTAATAATAACATCTTTATTTTATTATTATTTTAGGTTTTATAAGCATTTGAAACATCCATTAAAATGTACATGGTATTTGATACATGTAAGAGTATTTTGTCAAAATTTTCTTTTCTATATTAATCGCATAAAGTTGTGTTATATAATTTATCTCAAACAAGACTCTTCTTAGGACAAAAAGGAGTAGTAGAATTGCACCAGCCCTCTCCCAGGGATGCTAAGATTTGGACGATCTTACAGTTAACTTCTCTCAGATTTCCATTGGCACTGCTTGCTGAATGCTCACATCTTTTCTGTCTCGAAACTGTGGGGAGAAGAGCCCTGGGTGATTTTTCTCTCTACTCTCTAAGTTTGTTCTAGCTGTTGGGCAGATATTGGTAAGTGTTTCATGATCAGAGATAAGTGACATTCAAGATGACTAGTTATTCAAGCTAGGCAAGGTAGTAGTGAGCTGAATACCTCTGGAAGAGAATGGTCTGTTTTCTTGTAGTAGGATCTTCACTATGTAGCCAAGATTGGCCTTGAACTCAGAGTTGCCCTGCATTCATGATCCCTCTGCCATGGATACTGAGATCATAGGTGTTCATATACTACTAGACTGGCTATGAAATGAAGCCGAGTATTTTGCAGCTCTAGCTACCAGTTGTGAAGCCATTGTTAGGCTTATTTGGGAATTTCCTCCTTCAGGTCCTAACAATGTCCTTTTTTTCATAGGCTGAAGAGAGGGTTGAGGGGGGGATAAACTGGAAAATAACACAACAGGAAATAGTCATGTTCTCAGGATAGTATTTCTTTCATGCAGTAGACTACAATGAAAATATTTCATGAAAGCTTTCACTGGGCTCGTGGAAAGAAAGACACACCTATGCCTTTCCATTGTGTTGCACAAATTCTAATTGATCTTAATAATAAAAACCAGGAGTCAGATATAGGGGTAAATGCTGAAAGACCAGAGAAGTTAAAGGAGCTTGCCACTAGAGAGATTCCTTACCACTTCCAAATCCTCAGATCGAAAGAGCCCTGTCTCCACCCTGTCTCATCACTTCCTCTCTCTGCCCAGCCATATCACTTCTTGTTTCTTCCTGCCTGGCCTCTAGTGGCTAGCTCCACACTCTGATTTCCAAGCAAGCTTTATTTGTTAAAGCACAGACAAAATATCACCACACTGTTGAAGTGTTACTACTTGTTAAAATATCTACTGGTTGCTGTATAGACTGAAGCTGAGGGCTTTAGACATGTTTCTGAAAGTAAAGGGAATCATGATTTAATGAGTTTGAAGTTTTCAGTGCACTAGTTCAAATGTTAATAAAAAGGGAGCTCTAAATTTCTTATTCTTTCCTTCATAAACTAAAGAAATAATGAACCTTTACCAATTACAAGTATTTCTGTTCTAATTGTTTACATTGAAGAATTACAAATTGTGTCTAAGCATTCAGTAACAGAAAGGAATATTTCATACATGTTTGACCCTTATAATATCTTTAATATGTGTCTTTTGATAATCTTAGCAATGTTTTCGGTGCTTTGGGGGATAGTCTTATAGCTATCGAGACAAGCTATCTTATAACATATAGATAGATGAGCTGATTGATTACAAACCAGTGGATCCCTTGCATCTACAGTATATTCTTTATATCCTGAATTTCTAAAAGATGTGAGGTGACACAGACACACACATCTTCTCTGGGAGAGAAAATGTGCAAAGCAACAGAAACCTCCCCACAAACCATTAGTATAAACTCATTGGTCTGGAATGATATTTATTCTTTTAATTATGTTTTGCTAAAGACTGATAATAAAAGCAATCTTCCAGGGAAAGACTAAGAAACTATTTCAGAATAAAAGAGATTAAAGAAATATAAAAATTGAACGCGATGCACATTCCATGACTTTTTTAAACCATAAAACCATTATTAAAACACTTGGTAAAGTCTGAATTAAGTCTGTAAGTTAGACAAGAGCATTATGTTACATCAATGTTAACTTTCAGAGTTTGATTTGAATACAGATTCTTCAAACTAATTAGATGAACAGACTTTTTAAATTAATTTTAACAAATAATAGAAATGTAAATTTGAGACATTGCCATAATTTTGTTCATCTTCTGTGATATATAATGTTGTGTTAGAATAAGAAATTTGCTTGTTTTAACATTTGTTTTATTTTTAATTATGTTTGTGTATGCATGACCAGTGTGTATGTGTTTTGTGTGTGTTTATGTGACCATGTGTATATATATATGTGTGTGCTTTGTGTGTGTGTGTGTGTGTGTGTGTGTGTGTGTGTGTGTGTATGCATGCACTCATAAGTGTGGTGCTCAAGGAGACCGGAGACATCAGACCACTTGAAGCTGTGGTTACAGACGTCTGGGAACCAAACATGTGATCTCTGCATGAGCAGTACATGCTCTTAACCTTAGCATATCCATCCAGTCCTTAGAATGGGAAATTTTTGATAAAGACGTTGAAGGAGTTCCAGCTGTAAAGTTCAAGTAAAAATATATTTCATAAGGTGATAATAAGGATTATATGAGTGACAGGTAAAGCTCAAAGAACACCAGCTGGCTGGTTGTGCATTCAGCAGGGATTGTTAACAGTATGATAACTGAAATTCTTTCTTATGGCTTTTGTAGTCTAATGAAATAAACTTGTCACCTCAATTTATCTGTAGTAGAGCATTGAGACACAAATGAATGCCTACAGTGAGGATGACCTATGTTCATTTTAGGGAAGAAAATTTAAATCTGAGTTCCTAGGTGAAAATCCTCAGTCCTATTGACAGAACTTCCTATGCACTACCTGCCAAGACCCACCCTCCCACCCCCCCACCATTCCACCCCGCCCCATCACTACCCTGATACTAAGTCTTGCAAAGCATGCATCTATTTCAAAGTCTCTTTTGAAATATAATCTGGTGTAGTGCAGTGTTTGTTAAACTGTGGGTGATGTTACTTGTTATTTTTTTGTGCATTGTTTTTTTTTTTTTGTACTTGTTATGTGTGTATTGAGTTACAGTACCAAATATGTTCCTCACTCTACGTTTTGGCGGATGAATAGACTGGGAAAGAAGGGCTGAATAGCAGGATGTGCTTGGCTTCAAATGTATACCTCACTGGGAGGTGCATGCAAAAGGGCACTGACTGACTCACACCTGGGGTGACACTTTATTTGTATGTTAATAAATAAAGTTTGCCTGGAGATCAGAGGTAATAGGAAGCCATTAACACAAAAGCCAGGCAGTGTTAGCACACACCCTTAATCCGATCACATGGCAGGCAAAGTCTCTGTGTGTTCAAGGACACACTAAGGAATAGCCAAGCATGGTGACACATGCCTTTAAATCCAGTACCAACCATAGAGACCTGGAGGTCTGTACAGACAGGCAGTGACAAGGAAGTGAGGTAGATGGACTAAGAGCCAATGGGAGGGCAGAACAGCAAGGCAATAAAAGCCTGGATAGACAGGAAATAGCTCTCTTGGGAAGCTATGGCAGCGTGGTAATATAAGATTAGCTGGTGGCTCTCACTATTTCCCCGATCTCTAAGACTTTCACCATGTATTTGGCTCTGTGTTTCTTATTTAATAAGACTGTTTAGAAATTCATCTATGCACACCTCTCTCACAATAGTCTCCCAATGACAACAACAAAAAACCCAACACACAAAGACCCTTTTCTCCTGCTCCTGTCCGAAGGAAGCCCCACTTTCCTCACTGGGTACCCAAACTTACGGAAACACAGAGATCAGTAACATCAGAATTCATTACAAAAGTAATTTTATTTTTTATTTTATTTTTTTTTGTTTTTTTTTTTTGAGACAGGGTTTCCCTGTGTAGCTTTGCTCCTTTCCTGGAACTCACTCTGAAGCCCAGGCTGGCCTCGAACTCACAGAGTCCCAGACCTTTCTTTGATATCCCTCACCTGGATTCATTTATTGTGCAGAATGTTCTGCTGGATTCCAGGGAGAAGAAACAAAAGTACGGGTCTGGTTTCAGTGCTTCATGTTCAGCAGGAAGAGACTGATGTACCTCTTCCAGGCTTCACTATTTTCCTTTCCCCTCTCTCTCCTTCTCTTTAGGAAACACCCACAGCTATGCCACAACCTAGGAGACTGGCACCAAGAGCTGGACACATCTCTTTTGCCTCCAGAAAATGTGACAGCAACTGCCACTGAGCAGGCGCTGGTTGGAATCTAGGGCTATTGTTGAAGAGAAAGCAGGAAAGTCCATGATCGCTTCAGGCTGTCTTTACCACAGGCCTTCACTGAACTCCACCTTTTATAGAAAGGCAGTCACAGGGTAAAGGACAGCGCAGGGTCAGGGAGGAAAAGAGAAAGCTGTTTTTTTTTTTTTTTTTTTTTTTTTTTAATAAGCAGAAGGATGGACATATTTAGTTTGGGACATCACCACTGTCATTTCTAGGTGATTAAGTTTACTTCCTTCTATCACTTTAAGATGGAATATTACAGTATTTAATTTACAATACTAAATTTACAATTTAAGATGGAATATCCAAATATTTTGTGTTTGAAACACATGGGCTTAGCTGTATCTTCTGGCTGTGGCTGACTAATTCAATCATCTCTTACATTTAGGGCAAGACTGCTTTTTTTTTTTTTTTTTTTTTTTCATCTTGTGTGTTTGGAATTTTGCCTGCAAGCATGTCTGTCCACCACTAGCATGTGTGCCTAGGGCCCAAAGAGGCCAGAAGAGGACCTCTGCTTTCTTGGAACTGGAGTTATGGGTAGTTGTGAGCTGCCATGTGGGTGCTGGGAACTGGACCCAGGTCTTCTGGGAGAGCAGCTAGTGCTCTAAACCAATGAGCCATCTCTCCAGCCTCAACCTTGAACTTGTAGGAGCTGGTGAAACCACAGAGGTCAACTCGCTTGCTGATTTGTTCCTTGTTGCTCACACAAGGAATTTGATAGAAGTTTTGTTTTTATCCCTCTTTTCCTGAATTTTATTTTCCTGAAATTTCAAAAAAGTTTCAAGTAAATCACTTGTTTAATATCCCCAATTGCAGCAATGAAATGGCTAAAGATGTGGACACTTTTGGATTTTTATTTTTTTTTTTTATTTTTTTTTATTTTATTTTTTACAATAATGTGAAGTCATGAAGTCCTGTCAAAGGAATGCATTTTGCTATAGGCAATAGATAAATGTTTGGAATCATGGACTGTACTTCCTTCACTTTTTTCCAGGTTTTTCAGCATAGATACTGAGTTTTTAATCAAGAGAAATTCTAGCCATTTTGATTCACCTCTTTACAGCCCATTTTCTGTCCAGATTTTTTTGCTAATGAGTTTAGTCACTCAGCCCGTGAATGTGTGGCAGGTCGTGGTCTCTCTGATTCTGTGGGGCATATTCTGCCCCCACATTGCTGTACGCTAAGATTTCTGATTTTATTGAAGAATTATCTACCTTTAGGAACAAAGAAGTGATTACTATTACTCTGTAAAAGCAATAGTGCTAAGAATAATTTTCAGCAAAATGCTGTTGAGAAAGAAAACAGTACGAAATAGCTCTTTCCAGTCTCTGCAAGACCATCTGTTCTAAAAGAAAAAAAAAAAATCTTGTTCTTCCCAGAGTTATATTTTAAAAGGGTTAAGCATTCATTCACATGATTGGACTTCATTGCTGTGAAATTTTATCAAAGTGTCCTCAGTCCTTGAGCTGATATCCAGGGCCATTTTGCCAATCGGATAAAACGTCTTAGATATCTCTTTTCCTAGAGGCATGAGTGGTTAACTTGATCTTATTCTGCTGCGAAAGAGTCTGTGCTACACATCATTTTTCATAAATGCTATTTGTTGTGTTAGGAAAACTCCAGAGAGACTCCTTGTTAGGATGGATTTTGACTGGTAGGGGCACACTGGTACTCGAACTTCTGTTGCTTCATACCGAATGAAGGTTTTAGAAACGCATGCAGTTTAACCACAGAAGAAACAAGGAGACAAACCAGGAAAATTAGCCTATGGAGAAATAAAGGCTTTATTTCTCATGAAGAGATTAGCAATGATCTTAAAAGCCAGAGGGAGGGGAAGCCAGGTTTGGTGGTGCACACCTTTAATCCCAGCACTGAGGTAGAGGTGGAGTTCTCACCTACATAACAAGTTCCAGGTCAGCCAGTGCTACACAGTGAAGCCCTGTCTGTAAAAAAAAAACAAATGGGAAAAAGTGGGAAAAGAAAAGAAGAAAATATGAACAAAAAAGTCCTAAGAAAATTCCCAAATTGGAAGCATTGCGTTCATTTGCCTTAAGACTCTCTCTCTCTCTCTCTCTCTCTCTCTCTCTCTCTCTCTCTCTCTCTCTCTCTCCATCCTCCTTTTCCTCTCCTCTCTTTCCTCCCTCTCCCTTTCCTTTTCTACTCTCCCCCTCCTTAGAAGGCAAAAGGTTTGAAGACAACTGACTCCTTTTATGTTATCTTTGTAAAGGCCGGTCACCCCAGCGCCCACTTGCGTCAGGACAAGCACTCCCAGCCTTTGCCCTGAAAGAGCACTAGGTGGTGCCCATTTGCTTTGCAGTGAAAAGGGGATTCCCCAGGGGAGCCACTCCAGGGAAGCTCATCAGGCCCCAGCCTCCTTCAATGCACAGTCCTCCTCTAAGAGGTGACTAAGAGAAGGGTGTCCTGTTTGTTTGTTTGTTTGTTTGTTTTTCCTGTTCCTATTTTTCCTCTTACTGCCTTAAAGAGTCCTAGACTTGCCCTTTTTAGGATGGAGTTTCAGTTTGAGAAAGAGTGTGTGTTTGCAAGTGTGGGGGTGGAAATGGAGAGGCCTCAAACATTCCCTTTGGAAATGAAAGATAAGAGGAGTAAAGGCTGTGCCCTGCCATCTGTGTGCATAAAAGTCGCAGCCGATCGCTTGCCAAGGCTGTGCTCCTGCCAGATCATCTGCACAGGACACTGCGCATGCAAGCTTTAGTTTTCTACTTTGCCTATAATCAAGCTGTAAAAAGAATAGCAGAATAGAATAAAGGTGACTCTTAAATTTCACTTTGCCTCTTCACAAAAATAATTCTTTGTCAAATGAAATCCGGTTAAATTGAAGATTTTGCATGCCGCTGTCGATTCCCAAACCTACTACTTGAAGGGGTGGCTTTACACTGCTGGGTTTATTCCTTAAAAAAATAATCTTATTAGACATGCTTAACAGCTTGTTGCTTTGTGTTCCAGGAGAGCAGGGAGCTGGCCACGATGGTGTGTGTTCTCTGTTTCCCTGTTTCATCCACTCAAGGTGCTCTTAGCTCTGTTTTAAAATGTAGGACCATTTGGAAGTTTTTTCTTTGTAAAGATCTGTAGCAATTGGCATAATCACACTTTTGTCACAAAATAGAAAGAGCAAAAAAAAAATTCATTTCTAATAGAAATGTGTAAAATGTTCATCTTTCTTTGACTTATATCCCAAAGTTTAGCTGAGTGGAGCCAAGTCCTCCGAATGTATTTGCTTTGTTTGAAAGAAGGCAAGAAAAATGGTTTTCTGCATGTCCAACTAGATTCTTCTAGTCAAGCCTGAATTGTGTTACAGTGAGGGGAGAATGAGACTAAGTTCCAAGAAGTTAAACTAAGGTCGAAGCTTTACAAAGCCTTGAGAAGCACTTCTGAGCTCCGACTGCTGGGTCATATGTCATGGCATGTGGCAGTTGACTGCTCATTAATTCTATTTATATCAGTGTGAGAATCCACCCCACTGAGTACACATGTGTTAAAATATTCATAAATTATGTTTATTCGGAACAAATATACATTAAAAGTCCAAGTAAGACCATTATTTAAACACAAAACTAGTCAACAATCAAATGAGCAGAGCCGTTCCACTGCGAGTGTGACACAGTGTGTTTTGTCAGACTAGAATGAACTGTTTTGTCTGGTATTTCCCAGAGCAGGCTCACCTTTTGTTTTTCAGTTCTGTCGAGGGAGGAAATAGATTTCAATGAAAGGGGTAGATTTGGGAAACAAAGGATGCTCTGTTACCTCGGACCAATAACAAAACAGACAAGAGCAAGTACGAAATGCACTTCGGTGTTCTCAGATCATAGAAAGTATTCACTAATTCATGACTTGAACTTGAATTGATTGGTATTTCATAAAAACATACATCAAGTTGAGCAGATCAGATGAATTCCTGATAAAGTTGACTGAAAATAGAAATTTTAATTATCTACTTTTTTTTTTCTCAAAATAGCGAAGGTTAAGAAAATTGAAGACCTTGAGAGCTGAACTCAAAAATTCAAGCACTACAGCAGCCAGCACTTTAGAACTTAGTGCTCCCCAGTGAGACACCCCTGAAAGACTCTCCTCTGAATGATTCTGAGATGCTGATGTGGTGGAGGTGAATCTCTCTCTCTGTAAGCTTCTTGTGCAGATACCCAGCACAATTGAAAAATGTGAATTCCCTGTCAAAATCCAAAATGGTTCTAGATGAAATTACATTGCCTAACATACCCAACTCAACATATTCTGCATTAGTACCACGGAAACATCTAGGACTATCAGTTATTAGGAGCACACTTCAGATTTAACTGAAATCATGGCCATCTTAATAGGTGAGCTGTGTCCCAATCTACTTGTCTATTTGCATTATCCAAGGAAACTGTTATAAATGTAAACCTGCATTGAAAGTGTCATTTTTCTAGGTTGAAATGCAGATGAGAAGTAAAGCAACTGAGGCAGTCTGGATTACCTTCGTTATTACTGTGTGCTTACTTTGAAGAAAAGCACACTTAGGGACACGGAGCAAAAGAGAAATATTTTTTTCCCACGGCCACAATACTTGCTTTGGAATGAAGTTGTTACCTAGAATTGCATATGCGTTGTATGCACCTTTATTTTAACCAGTGGTGATGCTTTCACACAATATTTTACTTTCCATTTATTTTTGGAAGGAAATTTTGTACACACACACACACACACACACACACACACACACACACCTTTTAAAGAAATGTGCATTTTGGGGGAATCTTTTCTAAGGCAGTTATTTAAAATATCGAACAAGCTCTGTCTACAAAAATTGCCTTTATAACCCTGAAAAGTATCTTAATTATCTGACAATAGGAGCATGGTTGGAAAAAAATGATAATGAGATTGGGGGAGGTGGCTCAGTGGGGAAAATCCTTGCGCATGAGCATGGGAACTCAAGTTCAAATCCCCAGCACCCATGTGAAACACTTGTAGTCCTAGTGCTAAAGGGATGAGACAGATAAAAGCCAGAAGACTCTGCCTCAAAAAAACACAACAGAAAAGATATTGAGGAAGACATCTCATTGGTAACCTCTTGGTTTCCACGTATACTGCCTGGCATGCACATGTGCATACAACACACTCAAGCACACACACACACACACACACACACACACACACACACACACACACATACACACAGAAATTTTTAAAAGGATAATAACATCACTTGATGAAAAATTATGCTGTCAGCCAGGTGATGGTGGTACACACCTTTAATCCCAGCACTCGGGAGGCAGAGGCTGGTGGATCTCTGAGTTTGAGGCCAGCCTGGTCTACAAAGTGAGTTCCAGGACAGCTAAGGCTATACAGAGAAACCATGTCTCAAACAAAACAAAACAAAACAAAATTATGCCATCAAATGTAGGGGGAAAAGTCTGAATATAAGATTCAGTTGTAACATAATTACAATAATTTTGTGACATGAAAAATAATTTTAAGAGCATGCAAAAGTCAATTTGTCATCATATTAATGACCGAAACTGATTTTGTACCTATTTTCAAGCATCTGTTATTGTGCTAAGATAATTAAAACACATTTAAAAATTTTTCATTCAGGAAATTAGGGATCAATTTACATTTTTTTCCCTCAAACATCACAGTTACTACAGACTTTTGAGAGAAGTTAGACAACTCCCACTCCCAAAAATGTCAGTTCTGAAGATCTTATCCAAGTGTATAGTTTTTAGTGGTCAAACCCAGTTTTATTAAAAACCCATTTTATTAAGAAAGACTTCCTGACACATTCTTCTGTGTATTATATTGAACTCAAAACCAGAGCATTTTCACCTATCCATTCGCAAACCCCTTGAGCAGACTTTTCCACAAAGGAAACAAAGGGTACGCGTATCAAACACACCACAAAGTCCTTTCATTATGCTGAGAAGTTTGAGACACACTTTCATGTGAATGTTGGCCTCTGTACAGCACCACCATGCATCGTTTTCATCTGAGACTTGAACATGTTGGGGGAACTAGAGCCTTCCTTTCTTTTATCCCGTCATTTTCCAACCCTCCCCCAGCCACTGGCGGTGATGGGCATATGGCAGGCACCCTCCACGGATTCTCAAACAACAGGAGGGGCCTGATTTCAATTCCTACATCCTGTCATCAGTGACTCTTGGGATATTTTGTTCTTGCGAGGCTAAGGATGTGATTCGAATTTGCCATACGGACAGAGCTTAGCGGGATGCCATTTTTTACCACTGGAGCCCTCCATCAGTTAATTAAACATGATACAAACCACCACATGTATTTGTAAAGTAAGATTAATATGGTTAAGTCGGAGAAAATGAGGAATCCCCTTATTGGAAGATCACACTTTTCGAAACTCAATACTTTTAAGCAGCCTTCGTCAGTTTAATTCCTCAGACTGCTTTGTGCAACTTGAAACCCTGAGCTGTCATCTTTAGCTAAAAATACAGCATAACTTCCTCAGCTTTTACCCCATTGTTGAAATCAGCATTCACAATGCTTAGCAAAGATCAAACCTTTCATCGGACTACAGGGCAGACTCTGACCGCCTGCGACACCAGAAACACATTTAATAAATATTTCATTTTGTTTTAACATGAAGACTTCCCTGGTCCTCCTTTTTTTTTCTTTCCTGGGGAGCTCAAGGCTACCCCCAAGCTGTGCATTCCATCACTGTGGTCAGTTAGGTTTATAGCCTTAATAAAAGGATTTTCCCCTCCACGTGCTACAGAGCCTTGTTAAACCAGCGCAATTACAGAGACACAAGATAGGTGTTCTGCAAAGATCAAAGCTCACCTAAAGAAAGCTCCATAGGAATTCAGAGTTCTCTTTGAAAAGTGCTCAGTTTACAAAGTATAGAGGCATTAAACCCCAGGAATTACAAAGGAAAAAAGCCTAGTTTTGAATAATGTTAAAGTCTGACAGTACTTAATACGTGATCTCCTTCAACCACTCTGTGAGTATTATTCCTAATATCTACTCACAGCATACCAATAATAGCTCCAAAGGAACCATTATGCTCCAAAGACATATGCACATGATGGATCCTTAATATCAAATGCATTACCTGCTCAGTAGGTACATTTTAATCTCCATATCCTAGCTCAGGGGAAGAGTAAGGAAAAAGCCTGTAAATTTCTGTAGAATGAAAACAATGCGGCCAGCCTAGGTCTGGAGCTTGGTGTCATTTGGTGGGATTCGCCTGCTTCATTTTCCACACTGAAGGAAAGTGGATGTTCTGTCCTGAGCGTACCAGGTCTCATCAGCACCTGCCCCTAGGCCAAGAAAACCCACCCAACTATAATTGGGAGTTGAAATACCCAAGCTTAGGCAATATAATGTTTCCATACCTCAACAGACTGCATCATTTCTTCCTAAACACACACACACACACACACACACACACACACATACACACACACACACACACACACAAACAGAGCACATGAACACACATAAATGAGTTCATGTATTCTAATAGTAGTCAATTTTGCTTCAGAATAGCATTGATACACCTTGGGTATTGTTCACTGTTCACACCTCCATATGGTTGTAGCAATTTTCAGTAGGAAGATTTTTGTCTTTTTTCCATTTTTTCTTCTCTCTAGCATCCTCCTCCTCCTTCTTCTATGATGATGATCATCACCATCACCATTGCTATTGTTATTGTTACTATTGAGGCTGCATCTTGCTGTGTAGCTCATGCTGGCTTTGAACTCATAATTCTTCTGCCTCAGCTCCTTGAGTATTAGAAACACAGGTGTAAGCCTCCCCTTCTGACTGTGATTCCTTTCTTGTCACTTCTTTCCTCAAGTCTGATCATTTCTCTGATGTCAGACCGCGTTCAATACAATAGTACAATTGGGATGAGCCTGGTATTGACTTCTGTGCTTCAACCGAGAAAAATGGGTTAGACAGCTGTCCAGGTGTGGTTCCCCATGCCTGTGATCCCAACATTCAGGAAACTAAGGTAAGAGAATTGCTATAGTTTAAAGGCATCACGGGCCACAAAGTGAGCACCTGCTTCAAAAAGCAAAACAGCAAACAAATGGACAAAAAAGGCAACTCCTGTCAGGGCATTTTAAATGTCTACTTAGGAGAAAACATTTGGAGTTTATAGTGTCCAGGAATATTAACTTGGAAAAATGCAGAGGCGGATACAAAGCTCTCATTTTGCTCTGTATATCCATTTAATAACTCATGGCAACAGTAATAAAAATAAGAGCTGATATTTATTGGCTTTTGTTTTGTGCCAGGCTGTTTATCTAGCAGGTCACATGGAGTATAACGTTTAATGAGGCAGGTTCCATGACTACATCTATTCTCTAGAGGAGTAGACTGGCACAGAGGGTCGATGAAGGTTGCCAAAATCACACAGCGAGGAAGGAGGGGAGGTGATTTTAATCTGTGTTACAGGCCTGGAAGCAGAGCTTCTTCAGCCTTTCTTTGATTCGAATTTTATTTTGTGCTATGACCCCAACATTCTATTTTATGGTTTCTTTTATTTGGATATAGCTTTCAGGAGAATTCTAACCTTTGCAATATACTGACTGCTTTTAATTTTGGTATTGAACGTGTAATGTACCATTCAACTACTCTGCCTAATTTTTTGAGATTGGATCTCTCACTGGACTCGGAGTGAGTGCAGTGTTTCGGTTTGACTGCTCAGGAAGTCCTAGGCATTCTTCTATCACTGTTGCCTACTGACTGGGATAAGATGCACATGGGGCCACAACCATGCTTTTACTTCGGTGCCAAGATCCAAATTCAGGTCTTGATGCTCTCGTAAAGTGGGAAGCTCTTACCCACTGGGCTGCCTTCCCAGCCTGCGTTAGATTCTTATTCTTGGGTAATTATTTAAATTCTCTTAGACTCCAGTTGTTTACTATTGATAAAATGAGAAAAATAATGCCACCCATTTGGCACTATCCTTGGAACAAAAACAAACAATGTTTTTAACACCAAGTAGAGTTTTGGTCTCTGGTGGTGTAAGACACGCTACTTTCCCCTGTCCTCTGCTTAGTTCTATTTGTAACAGACAAGGCTGCAGAGATCTTGGAAATGCTGTGACTGTCTGGCACTGTATTGGAAGGAAAGAGCTTATTCTGGGGTTTTGGATAAAATTTGGTGTTTGTGTCTTTTCAAAATGTCTCCTAGCTACTCCTGCCAGATCTGATGCTCTGAACACTCCGAAATGGACTTTTCTCCATAGAACCTTGCTTGATAGCTGGACATAAAGGAGGCCCTTGAATCAGGAGGAAAATGCTCAGTTTCAATTTACAGATTATGAGTTTTGCATGTTCTCAAAATCTGTCATCTGTGTACATTGTCAGACCACATGGGACAAACATTTCAACCCTCTGATTGGCAACAATATATGCCATTCTATCCTTTTAAAACCTCATCACCCAAAGTTTCAAGTCTTTCAAGACTCTTCTTTCTTAAGCCATGGAGACCTGGCCTGCAGGTTCCTACAGCCTCTGCTTCTTACTGGTATATAATAAATATTAATAATCTTTCAGTCAATCTGCTGCCTTTCTAAGTATTGCATTTCTTTCACAGTTTAAGAACACACTTGGCATTTTACCCGAACGCTAACCTTTTGAGAAGTTGTTTTATCTTTTGTTGATCTGAGTATGTCTGTAGAAACATGCAGAGACAGTCTTCCCAAAAGGGATTGTTGTGTAAACCATTAATTTGGCTTCTTGGGGAGCATCCTGGTTTGCTTCCTTCTCTTCAGAACTTTCCTCCATCTACCTGCAGCATTCTGTCTTTAGAAGCATTCAACAAACCGCTTCACTGAAGTTATGCTCTTGGAAAATATGATTTTAGTGAACTGTGGCATGTTGTTTCTTTTTGGACAGTGATGTATCAAGATAATTGTGCAATTGCCTCTTAACCAAGGGCTCTTCTACTGTACCAGCATCTGCATGGAAACACCTGGCACTTAAAACATTTGCTTTACTTCAGTGTTGCCACATTTAGCAGATAAAGGTATATATATGATGCCTAGTTAGATCAGTGAGGCAGACAAATAAATTTCAGTATTAGTATGTGTCACACAGTATTTATGATGCAGTTATTTTGAAATATTTCTTATGGTTTATCTGATATTTAGTTTAATTGGCCTTCCTGTATTTTATCTGGCAACTTGTTTTTCTCCCCCTTGTATAAGTAAAATGAACTCACTTCAGCTTCTTTCTGCTCTTGAGATTTCACAACGTGGAACTGGCGGGTGGCTCTGCTTTTCATAAGCTCGCAGAGAGATTTGAAGCAAAAGACGAAGAAATGGATTAGTCATAGGGACACTAATTCTCTCCAAAAAATCTACCAAGCCACCGATTGTGACTGCATAATTTTCTGATTTGCTCTCTTTATTTCTCTTAAATATAAAAGTAAGGAAGACTCAATTAAAATGGTGTGGAAAAATGAGAGTCTATGAATTTATTCTTTCTTCCTTCATTTATTCAATGCATATTTAGGGAAGGTCCACTTGGTGTTGGTAATGTTAGATAGTGATAATAACATATTCACATTATACCTACCTACATTCGGATTGAGAGGCACTGTTTGTGCTTGGGTATTAAGGGCTGTTGTTTTGAGCAGCACACACTGTGCCTGCCTATGTCATGTTTCTCGCCTTATGATCAAACAGCAACAGTAGATATAATCCCCATTGCTGACAACTAGTGATGCATATGTTATCAGAAGTCTTTTAGTTTCAACTCTACAAAATAGTTATATACTTAAAGATGATCATTATATCAATACCTTTTTTTTTTTTTACCTAGAGCTACCTCACTGTAACACCTCTGCTTTCTCATAGCATTAAGTTAAATTATGACTTATTCTATATTTTTAGAAGCCAGAGGATCAAAATACTGTTCAGGAAAATTGCTTCACTTTTCAGACATCAAAACCACTCCTATCAATTCCCCTTCTTAATTTTAAGTCATTTTTATCCATTTTGAGGTTTATGGAGAGTCTTATATGTTTTTGATTGGATTCATTCAAATAAGCTGTACAGCTGTTACTATGCCTTGTAATTTTTTTCATTACACTAAAAAGCCTTTTAAATCACTGCTACTTAGAATTATATTGAAAATACTTGTGATACTTTTATATACAGTGAGTTTAGTGCCAGGATGTGAAAGCAAATTGATTGCAGGCAATTCTGTGCTTGAGTACCCCAGAGGAAAAAGAATTACACGGGTAACCCTGGGGACCTGCAGACAACAAGCCTTTCTGTGCACTCAGACATCCACTGGCAGGTGAAAGAAAGGGGGAAAAGATTGCTTGATTCTTATCTGAAACCGTATAAACACATTTTAATTCAGAGAAATAATTTTTGAGGGAGAAAATCACCTCAAGAGACACTTATGTTTAATGTTTTTAATTTAGTAAGATGAACATCAAGAAAAGTATGTCATCTTTGCCATAAGCATTGGAACATCTCCTTAGAGTGTCTGAAACATAGACAGCCTGCTGTCCAGAGGATGTGTGGGGCTGCAGAGGGGCTGGGCTGCCTGGGTCAGAGGATAAAACCCATGGAGACTCTTTACTTCTGACACCTGGGGCAGAGTGAGAAGTCCTTGGGGCTTTTAAGCAGAGTCTATAATGACATATACCTCAGCCAGCTTGAAGAGCAGCTGACACGCTTGAGGAGTGACCTCAGACTGTAAGGCAGAAGAGTGAATTAACACTTTAGGAAGGGGCCTTTGGTCAGGATTATGATCCCTGGTGTCCTGGTTCTTTGGAGTGAAATAATCAGAAACAAAAAGGGACAAAGTGTAGACATTCCAGACTGGACATGAGGAGTCAGACTAACCATATACAATTCATACTTCCTTCACCCAGCCAGCTTTGGCTGGGAGAGATAGTGGGGACCCTTGAAGGAATTGAAACAAAAGGCTAGAATGTGTTTGCTGCCATGGACCATGAATGCTTGAAGGGGACAGAAGGGACCATGTCTACGGCTGAGTGGGCTTGCAGACAATATGGCTCTGGAAGAAAGGGAGGCCTCTCATGTGAAAACATATTTATACCAAGGACATGGGCTTGAACAGCTTCTGGGTAACCTCAAAAGCAGAGGTCTACAATTCCTCATTGGGATGGGTACCCCTTAATCCTGCTGTCTTGAAGAGGGTGTTCCATGCAAGGACTTGCATCTGGTTTCTCCCACCTATCCTCTCCACAATGTTTAGAGACGAAAGACCTGTAATGGGTGTGTGTCCTGCAGCTCACAGCCCATCTGTGAATCCCGGCTCCTGAACTAATGAGCTGTGCAAATGCAAGCAAATTATCCATCCTGTCTGTGGGAAAGCTGTGGTTGCCTATCAAGCACATCTTCAATATCTGGCTACGAGGCTGAAACTCTGGGTGATTTTTGTTGTTGCATGTACTGAGAAAACAAAAGTGTGTTAGCTCAGGTAGGCAACACGTACCATTTTCAGATGTGTTTATCAAAATGGTTGTCACACACTACAGCAAGGTTCTACCAGTCTTTGTGACAAAGTCTCTTGTTCAACCATGCTTGGGAGTTCTCTGCTCCAGTGTTTTTCTTTTACAGGTAACTACAGCTCCAGGAAAGTAGGTCCCAAGACTGATATTGGCAATGCCACGGACTGACTTCCCTGTCCTTTGTTTTCTAGTGTGTTCTGGTTCTTGACGCCATGTAAACTAGACCAGGTCAGAACTTTCAGACAAATTACTGGTATAAGGCTTTTCTTATTAATTTTCACCTGAGACAGACTCACGTTAATTTTTTAATGCATTCTACAACTCTCAAACCAGTTTGCCCTGGAATACTGTATACCCGTGTGATGGGATTCTTTTCCAATCGCACCACTGATGAGTCACAAAGGCCCTTGTTGGCCTTTCTAAGGAGGGTTGCTAAAGTGATGACTCATGGAGCAACCTTGACATTTTTATCATTCACTGTTCTCAGCATCAACTATGTTCTTGAACTTGACAGAGATCAATCAGTTGGTCCCAAACATACCTGGGAAGTATCTCATACCCAAGTGGCCTTTATATTCCTATCTCCTTCTGTAAGGTTTCACTCTGTTTCATCATTGCCTTTATGAAATACTCTGTCAACAGCTACTTAGTTGAGTCATATAAGGGCTAATGTAGCACTCTGTTGTGATAAACTGGAGCCAGTTGATAGCCACAGTATCTGGCTGTCCTTTTATTGCTCAACCTGGACCTCTGCTCTCTTAGGCCAGAGCTGAGCACCCTTCTGCTTGCGTTCTTACCATTTGCACTGTAGATGGATGCAACTTCCTGTCTAATATTCTTGAGAATGCATTATGTAGATTGCAGTTCATTTAAACTGCAGCTGTCGGGTTGTGACACACAGAGATTAATCATCATGCCTGGGATAGCTTCATTACTCTGACTACCCATTACATCTTGCTGAGATTATAAAATGTTGTTTTTAATTTACAAGATCTACACTAACACTCACTCACCTCTTTGGTCCTATCAGGTCATAGGAAATTACTGTTACTTCTCATAAGTTTTGACTTTGAAACGGAGCTTTCTAATATCAGATGGAGTAACATGTATAGAAAAGAGAGCACATCATGTGTTTTATTAGAAGTAACATAAAAATTTACAGGGCATATTTAAAGAGCTGCTGTGGGAATTTCAAAGAAAGAGCCAATGATTGGGGCTGGAGATGTCACACGGTGGCAGAGCGCTTGGGCAGCACATGGGAGGCTAGGAGTTCAATCAGCTGCATTGCCAGGAAAAAACAAAACAAAAACTCACTTTCAACTTTCATTGATAAATCTCATTATCACAAAAGATAAAAGATCACTCTGCAATAGTGAAATAAACAACTTAGCTTGATCCGAGTGTAAATGGAAAAGTTAAAGAAGAAATTTCTTGTAAAAATCACTCCACAAATTTGGCTAGCTGAAACTGGCAAGAACCACCAGCAAGAAATGTACTGATTTCCAAAAACCTGTATTGTAGATGTAACCAACAGTCTTATTAAATAAGAAACACAGAACCAATGTAAAAGAGAAAGCCGAGAGGTCAGAGCTCAGAGCTAAAATCTTACCCTTGCTCCTGCGGTGTCCCAGCTTCCCGAAAGAGAGCAATATCCTGTCTGTCCGTCTTTTTATAGTATTTTGTTCTGCCTTCTCATTGGTTGTAAACCCAAACACGTGACTGCCTCGTCACTGTCTGTATGTACAGCCCCCCAGGTCTTAAAGGCATATGTCTCCAATGCTGGCTGTATCCCTGAACACACAGAGATCTATGGGATTAAAGGTGTGTGCCACTACTGCCACACTCTTGCTATGGCTCTAATAGCTCTGACCCCCAGGTAACTTTATTTATTAACATACAATCAAAATCACATTTCAGTACAATTAGAATACCACCACACTGTATCTCTATGAGATCTTCCCAGAAACAAAAGCAAAACGTTAAGGTGGCTGTAGATGGGGCGTCCATGTCAGGCCCCTCTCCAAGGCTTAACATTGCTGAAGTATGTGAGAGCTGGAAGATGGGGAGGATGGCTGTGAAATGCCTTCTGGATTTTACGTAGGTACTGCACATAGGAACTCACAGCAGCTGTGGTTGTCTATACAAAATCTTCACAAGATCAAGCCAGCTAAAAATTCCAACACAGGGACTGGAAAGATAGCTCAAGAATTAAGAGCATGTATTGCTCTTCCAGAAGACCTGGATTTAATTCTCAGCACCCACATCAGATGGCTAACAACTGCCTGTAGCTCCAGATCCCCTTTGGCCTCTGCATGCATATAGCATACACAATCCTACACACACACACACACACACACACACACACACACACACACACACTAAACATAAAATAAATCTTTAAAAGAAAAACAATTTTCAGAATGGGGGCTGGAGAGATGGCTAGTCCATTAATAGCACTTTCTGCCTTTCTACTTGAGTTCAGTTCCCAGGACCCATATTGAGTGGCTTATAACCATCTGTAATTCCAGTTCTGGAGCATCCAAACTCTCTTCTTGCTTCTTTGTGGAAGTATACACTCTCACACACATGCATGAAATGCATAAATAAAAGCAAAATTAATTTTATAAAAATCCTGTATAGGGTTGGTGGAGGCTCATGAAGTCCCACCCATCTTAGCAGTCACTTTTCTTTGTGGAGTGGCTACTGGTAGGTTGTCTATATTCCACTGAATGAGTCCACACCTCTGCACAGATGGCGAGTGCTAACAGGATATGGTGGATTTAAATAAAGAAAGAGGTCATGAAGTTGAAAGCAGGTTATGTTGGGGACCTGGAGGGAGTTGGAGGGAGGAATTAGAAGGTGGCCATGACCAAAGTACATTGTATACATGTATGAGATGTTCAAAGAATAAAAAAACTGACTTCTCAAATTGTATCCTTAGAGGGTATATTTTAAAGAACTTAGAATTAAATCTCTAAATCAAATAATACAACAATTATTTGGACCTGGATACCTATAAAATCAGAGGGCAATGAGTACCTAATATTTGATTATGTAGATAAAATACACACTTTGACTATTTTGAACAGCACAATTTGTGGTAGTCAATCCAGGGCCAGCCTCACTTCTTTCTTCTTGACTGGCCTCTAAAAATGGTCATTGTTTGTCACTAAAGCATTCCTGCTCATGGTTGAATTGATAGTGTCACTTTTATATCCCAGCTTAAAGATAAAACATGGATCATCAGCATACAGTTGAAAGCAGGTAGAGAAATGTCAGTTTGAACTTCTTACCCCCAGTCTGGGTAAATAAACCTTAAAAACATGGGGAATGGGTAGAGTACACTACCCCCCCCCCCATCAAATGGTCTTCTCTCTACAGCAGATGGAGACTGTTGCAGAAAGCCACAGCTGGTCAAAACGCAGACAACTGACTGCCAGATGCCCAGCCTTATGTGATACATCCGCAACCTAAGACCGACACTCAAGGCTCAGGGAACACTGCAGAAGAGGGGCCAGAGAAGACAGCAAGAGCCAGAGGACAGTGAAGTCTGCTGCAAGAGATATCGTCTTAACCAATAAAAGACGCAGAGTGGAGGAAGGTAGGGAGGAGGAGGAGGACAATCTGTGAGGAACTGGGAGGAGATGCATATGATCAAAACATTGTATGAAATTCTCAAAGAATCAATAAAAATCTTAGAAAAAAGAACAACAAAAGATGTCAGGGACCCATTAAAAGTTTGGGGGGAATGAATAATCATTTCCCTAGTTATTTAAATACTATGTGACCCAAGACTATTGGGTAAAAGCTCAAAACAAAATCTCTTACCAAGAAACAGAAAAACTTCCTGAGGGTCTGTAGCAATATTTAGGAAAGTGACTAATTAGCAGCTGGACAGGGACATTATACAGCACACAGTACACTAAAATGTTTAAGATGCTTAAGCAAATGCTGATCGAACATCCTAATGGTATTTATTTTTCCCAGTAGACTGCTCATTGGCTACATTTATGCTATAGATATTAGTTGGGCAATTCTAACTTGGAAGTAATAAACTAAAACACAGGAGAGTTGGAAAGTGACTAAGAAAAACCCTAAATTTTAATTATAACCCAGCATTAGAAATACTACTATAATATCAAAGATGGAATGCAACCGTGCATATTTAAGAAATGAATAAAGTATTGAGAGGAACAAGAAATAGTGTTAATTAAGAGATAAGAAATCCCAAGGGTTCTATCAGCAGAGTTGGGGACCAGTCATTCTAAGCAGGAAGACATGAAGTAGAAAGCAGATGTTGTTCAGGTTTATAGACTCTCATGTTCTAAAAAGCAACACTTTGCAATTTCTTCAACTAGAATACATATACCATGTCATCAAAATGAATTTGTCCCTAGGACATGTGCTGGAATGTAATGAAGAACCTTAATCGACCTGGCAAATTGATACCCCTTTCTTTTCTATAACAAAAATTTCCTTATTTGGTAATGATTAAGTTGTATAAATTTTGACATCAAATTACTTAACAATCTATCAAAGTTACTTTCAAAAAGTAGTACCTCACCCACAGTGCCATCCTTAGATAGCTATTTTTCCTACAGATCATCAGGCATCCACATGGTATCTACATATCTATCAGGGTCATATTGCCGATGATGGTGTCAGTAGCTAACAATTACTGAGATCCATATCCCAGATCCATCTCAGTGTAGGAACTCACTGAGTTCCCTCAGCTACCCTGTGGCCATACGTGATTTGTCCACAGGGAATGACTCTGAAGAGGCAGAGCTGGGCTGGGCTCTACCATCTTTCATCCAGCAGCCACATCCTTCAGGTCAGACCTTCACTTTCAGCCCATCCTTTTCCTTACCTCTAGTCTTCCCATCTCCTACATGGTGACTCCACACCATGTGCTCTCTCCAACATGTTCCAGTATCCTCTCCTCTGTGAAGAATATGAGTTTCTACACAACCTTTGACCACATAGAATTGCCTGGAAAATAGAGACTGTGCAGCTGGTCACATTCCTTCTATAGGTTTCAAGGTTGAAAGCAAACACTGTCTCTTCCATAAAGCCTTCCTTGTGCTCCTTAGTTGTGTTCCCATCTCCAATATAGCTCCCAAAGCCCCTCTTTGTCATTTCTTTCATAGCATGCACCCCCTATCTTATATTTTGGTGCCAGTCCTGGATCTCACGCTGTAGACCAGGCTGGCCTCCAACTCACAGACATCTGCCTGGTTCTGCCTCCTGAGTGCTGGGATTACAGGCGTGCACCGCTGCCGCCGCCGCCGCCGCCGCCGCCGCCGCCGCCACCCGGCCTATTTTACAGTTCTTAATGATTTCCACCCCAACCCAATAAGTTCTCCAGTTTCTGTGGAATGGGTACTTCTTGTTCACTTTCTACAGTATATTGTCTCTGTAATGCACTTACTAAAGTCAGATAATTAAGATAGTTTCTGATCAGATTTTTAGGCCATGTGTAAATGTTTAGAATTCCAATTTTACCCAACAGGTGAATTAAAGTGATAACAAAGTTGAATGACAGTACTAATAATAGCAGTCACAATAAATGACACTTGCTTGTCTCCTCCTATGTTCCAATATTTTAGAGTGACCGCTTCATTTATGAATTGATTGATATCATTAAGATTCTTTTTAATGAGAGAAGATCAGGCTCACAAGGTTATAGTATGTTGTCAAAGCTCACTGGGGAAGTCAGTGTTGAGTGTAAGATTTGAACTCCATGAAGTCTGACACCAGCAACATGCCCTTCCTTACCAAGCTGACTCCCTGTGTGATAATGAACCATCCGAGGCAGTGCTCAGTAATGGCTGGAGCACACGGATGCTTCAAGTCTGGGTTCTGTAGTAAATTCTGTATTAGGTTTCCTTTCCTCATGTTGCTGGGATGTTGGCCAATAACTAATGTCCTCCTAAGTTCTGGAGTCTGATTCTCAGAAGACTTATCTTAGTTTGCTTTCTATTATAATCAGACACCATGAACAAAAGCAAGTTTTCATCATATACCTTATAGTCTATCATGAAGGGAATTCAAGGTAGGAAGTCAAGGCAGGAATCTGGAATCTGGAACTAAAGCAGAGGTCATAGAGGGGTGCTGTTTACTGGCTTGCTCCTCTTGGTTTGGTCTGCCTATTTTCTTATACAATGAAGGACCACCTGCCTAGGGGTGACACTGTACACAGTGAACCAGGTCCTCCCACACCAACCACCAGTAAAGAAAATGTTCTACAGACTGGTCTACAGGCCAATCTGATGAGACACTTCCTCGACTGAAGTTCTTCTTCCCTGATAATTGTAGCTTGTGTAAAGTGGACCAACCCAGGACAAAGTTCAAACCTCTTCTTTCTTAGATGTTTACCAAACATTACATATGGCACATGTCAAAAGTTATAAAAATTTTTATTTAATCTACTGTGTTTATTTTCTACAACATAAAGGTGAAATATTTTTTGCATTTTCCCAATGTGTTTTTCAGTAATAACACAGCCACTAAAAATATTTTTGCTCATGTAGAGCAGTGCTAATATACCTTAGCCAAAGAAAAAGCACAATATTATCTACTGGAAGAGGGGAAGCAAGTCTCATCTGTTATCAAGAGGGAGCTGGAAACACAGCAATTATTACACTGCCCTTTCCCTAATTGGACTTAAATTAGTGATTTTATATTATCAAAGAATTTGAAATATATAGTATGTGCACACAGGAGAAAAAATATTGCTTGCTCATATGTACGTTTATGACGTTAATCTATCTCTCAATGATCTAATATAAAATAAACCATTTGGAAGCAATTTCACTGAAATACTTTCAGAAATGTTGAAATGAAAATATTAATCTTTTGGAAGTGTCATGTTAGATTTTTTTTTAATCCCAGGAAGATGGGTTGAATAGTACTGAGAATAAACAAGCAGCCAAGAAGATAAAAACCAAGACATAAAGATGTCAGCCTACAACTAAGAGTCATCTTCTCTCTCTCCTCTCTGCATTCCCTCTCTCCTGAGACAAATATTACGGAAAAACAATGGTAAACAAAGTATTGTGCCAGGTTGTGATGTAGAAGAAAGGCCCTATCTGAGTCTGTATACTGGGGAGTGTCATTAGAGGTGGATTGAATTCTTCAGAGGAGATCCAAGTGTGGTAACACAGCCAGAGGGCCCTTCTTAAGCCTGTTCATGGATAACAGCTTTAGACTGGTGCCTGTTCACCAGGTCCTTTCTCTTACACCATGCTTCTTGCTCCATCATACACATACATAAAAGAGTTTTTCAGAGTGCTCTTTTACTTCAATATACACTCTCCTTATTCAAAAATCAATAGTTTTGCCAGGTGGTGGTGGTGCACGCTTTTAATTCCAGCACTCGGGAGACAGAGTCAGGTGGATCTCTGTGAGTTTGAGGCCAGCCTGGTCTCCAAAGTGAGTTCCAGGAAAGGCGCAAAGCTACACAGAGAAACCCTGACTTGAACCCCCCCCACACCAAAATAAAACCCAAAAAACCCAAAAACAAAACAAAAAAAACAAACAACAACAACAAAAACCGATAGTTTTTCATGAACATTGGCATATGGCATACATCTACATAAGTGTGTACATAAGAAGTGTAATTAATTGATGCTGGACCTTGTATGGACTGTTCTATCATTGTATCTCTCTCTCTCTCAGCATTTTCTTTTGATAGAGTCTTGGCTCACAATTCTTTCATTTTAGTGTTATCATTGTTGAGATTATATGTGTACCACCACCATGCCTGGACAGTTTCTTAACTATAAGAATAAAGATGGTATGAATAAAATAAACTCAATTCATCAATGACTTATCACTCCACTTAGGAAATAATGTAATCAATGATTATATTATTTACATATTGATCTTGATTACATCATGATCTGTCTCTGTCTACCCATTTCATCTTGTCTCTTTCTGAATATTGACTATCCCCAGCACTTTTCTAATGTAATATTCTTACACATAAGCATTTGTTTCCTATTTTGGCATTATGTTATTATAACCGCTGCATTGTTTATATCTGTCTACTTATTATTTATTTATTTGTCTCTTCTCCCAAACAAAAGCTCCCTGAGAGACTTTGCCTCTACTGTCTGTTTCTGTAGTCTCAGAGCTTAGCATAAGCACCTAGTATAATTTTCTAAATAAGTAAATGCATGAGCAAATGAACGACATAGCAATTTGAAACTTAAAGGAAAGTGGAACAAACAGTCTTAAAAAAAAAAAAAGCATGGAACAAAGTAGAAGATTCCAGTTTGAGAAAATGGGTCTGGTCTAGACCCCACATTTATCATCGACAAACTGCAACTTTGGGGAAATTAAACATCTCTGAGTGTCTCAGTTTCTAGAACACAAACATCATAATACCATCTATTTTAACATTTGTTGAATCTGACAGTGTAACACATCTAAAGTACTGTGATTGGCAAATGCTGACAAATGGTCAAGCACTCTGATATTCATAGTAGTATTAACAGCATTCAGAAATGCTCTTATGCACAAGAGTTCATTTCTTAATTCATTGTATATATTCAAGGGATACACCACATAATTTTGAAATAGATGTAGATAATGAAGTAATTGAATGTTGATGGTAGTTGGAGGCAGGTTGTACTATGACTCTTTACTTTGGCTGATGTATGAGCCCGCTAGCTGACAGCCACTTTAGGGTCAGGAAAACCATGGTACTCCTCTTCTGTGAGGTTGGCACCAGACATACCAAGTGTACATGGCCCTGAGTGGCTTTACTGATAGATGGGGGTCATAGGAGTGCAGTGTGTCCACTTTTTTCAGCAGTACAGAGATAAAATTAATGGCATGTGACCCTGATACCTGCCTGCCTGACAGCCTCTACAGTGACAAGGGTTGCTAGGGAGAAATCACAAGACCCTGGTATTTTGGGGGGATTTCACAGTAGAATTTGATTCAGAATCAAATTCTTATAAGAGGTCTGCAGTGATCCATCAGTTCATTTGAGCAGATAGATGAATGTTGCCTTGTTTCCTTGGAAACTCAGACCTGAGCATCTGTAGCTCAGAGCATGCTACATGAAGCATGAGCATGGAGCTCATCCATGATGGTTTATCACTTGAGATCCAATATGTTGCCATAAAAAGAAGAACTGATACCCACATAGAATCACCAAGCTAAAACCTGACACTCATGGACACATCTTATAAGACATGATAATTGTATGTAACAGAGGCAGACACTGTTAGAAGCTGGTTTGTTGGGCTGGCAGTTTTTTCTTCTGCATATTCTCTGAACTGTAAATGTGAGCATCTTTCTTGCTGTATTTGTTGTGTTTATAGTATCAACTCTCACTTCTTGCTCCTGGGATCTCCATGAGAAAAGCAAGCATTGCGCTCCCTAGTTCTGCATAGAAAGGCATTTGGAAAACCTAAATTCATTTTTGTCCTTGGATACATATTGCATATATAAGGTGATGCCAGTGTTTTAATCAGATTTGTTGGTAGTTTTGTTTTTGTGACCAGTAAGGCAAGTATTCCACCACAAAGAGACTCCCCAGTTATATTAACCCTTAAAAAGGATAAACTCAAGCTCTTAAGATGTTTCTGGTCCTTGGTGGTGCCTCTAACTTATATTTAGGTTTTGGAATGTTCTGGCATTTATAGGTTTGTCTATGGCACATTTGAAATACCCATGTTTTCCAACTGCTACTGTTAGCTCCTTGAGTCGATCCTGTCTTTATCTTTCAGAGTTTTACATGTTTAACAACTGAAGAAATCAATACAGAAAGAGGTCTGAGCAATCTATCTGTGGCCACACCAGTGTTTGGTGGGGAGACTGGAGAGGGAATGCAAAGGCTTTCTATTCCTAAACCTGTACCTGTCACTTAAAGCCGTCTTCATCCACACTAGTGAATCAGAGTGAGGGATGAAATGCTCCATTTAATCATTGCTTTGCCTAATAAAAAGTGCATATGTATCAGCTATAATTTGCTACACATCAAAATATTGCAGTAGGGAAACTGAATGGCAATGGAATAGATATTAATTCAGAATTGGGGGGGGACGACAAAATGAAGCAGGGGGACAGCTAACCTGCCATCAGATGGGATGGATAATGTGAGAAAATGCTTATCTGCTTTCACTGGTCCCTAACTAGAGACTGGAAGACAACATTTAAAGGAGAGAATAAAGTAAGCTTCCACTAGTTTTAAAAATGTGATATTTAGTGCCTTTTCAAGTTTAAGAATATGAATCTGTACAACAGAGACACTGGGAGTGAAATTTAATTTTGTTGATTCAGAAGATGCCTCAAGGAGTTTTAGTGGTCATGGAGATTATCATGGTCATAAATGCCTGAGTTGAGTGGAAATATTACATTCTCAGCTAAATGATGGCTATCTAATACAAATTTTCTTTGTTTTTAATATTTTTAAACTACTGCCAGCACTGAAAGTTCCCTCTAGCTCTGCAAACTTTTTTGTAAAGGACCAGTTAGTGTATATTTTAAGATTTGTTTGTTTGTTATGGGACTGCATGGTCAGAATAAGTCACTATGAAAGGAGCTGTAATTGAATAGACATGACTGTAGTCCAAAGTAACTATTTATTTGTTGGTACTTATTTGGACTTTTCCAACCCCTTTGCTATGTTAGAGATCCAGAAATTTTCGTACACATTTACTTACATACTTGGTGGCCATAGAAAGAGCCGATTCTCCGTCATGACCACAGTGGTTTACTACCTGAGTCTTTTCTCTTGATATGATAAAGTCATTAAAGTGAACAGCTAGAGCAGGTGCATATTCATATGTGACTATTGCCCCCCCAAAATTCATTTGTGAAAAGTAACCACAATAATCTTAGAGGAAATGGTGAGTATTTTTCCTTTAGAAACTTAAGTGGTAAGAAATTCATCAAAATAATGACAAGTGTTAGGACTGAGCAGGCTCCACCGGCATGATGCTCAAATACTACAGTGCCTAAACCCTCTCCTCTGACTAATTACCTAGGCAACGGAGTGAGAGATAACATAGAACTGATATTCCTAAGGGATATGGAAAATGTGAGTATTCTTCAAATTTCTGACACAAAGATGGGCACTGAATTCTTGGTTTAAATGGAGCTTATCGCTTTGCATTTACATCACTTCAAGTGCGTTAAAGAGGAGTTAGACTCTAAGAGTCTTTCTGTGGAATTCCTTTCCCACTCCAAATTCAGAATATGGAAGATGAGTGCCTCCCTTTAAGGAAAGCAAGCATGTTATTGTTTCATTTTAATTATCTATCTATCTATCTATCTATCTATCTATCTATCTATCTATCTATCTATCTATCTATGATGATGGCTAATAGAGTCATGGCTTCATGCATACATGTATCTACCAGCTGAGATACATTAGTTTTAAATTTAAAACATTTAACATACAAAGGATGTATGCCCACAGCATCCAGACAGTTATACAGAGCAGAGATTCTGGGTTAGGGACACCCCTGGAATTCCTTTTTATGAACTGAAAACCTCACAACTTCATTTTGTCTCAATGTTTTAAATTAGTTTCATAGCATGTATGTCAAAGGTCATCATGATGGGGAAAGATATTAATTTGGGAAAGCATCTAATAAAACAGATGACACTATGATGATTATTGACAGTGAATTATTTTAAGAGCATGTGTGTAATGAAAGTTTGGACAAGAGTGTGCCCTAAAAGATGAATCACATGTCTTACTGACAATGAGTTTCAGGCACTGATAGTTCTAGATCCTTGAGTTGTCTTGATACCGCAGAATTTCAGTAACATTTATCTCTAAAGAAGCAAGCAAATCTAAACCTGCACCTTGAAGTCAATGCAGGAGACCTGAAAAGTCTGTACCTGGTGAAGAAGGGATGAGTATAGTGAAGAATACCGTATGACCGCAAAGGAGCAACTGTACATCAGAGCAGATTTCCTTGACAGCTTTCAAGGGATTTTAAGATAAACATCTTAGGTAAAAGCGATAATATATCAGTTCATTTTTTTTTTGTCACAAATGTGGACTGTCTGTTAAAATTGATGGGAGAATGATTTCTTGCAAACATCTTCCTTTCACCATGACTGAGCTATTTTATATGAAAAGGAGAGAGAGGGCGATAAGATAAAAGTGTAGTGATTTTGTGCAGTGAGTTGAGTAGCGTACACAATGTTGCTTGTGTACGGTATTAGTCAGGGAACAAGAACATATCTGCCTTAGTGAGATTTACATGCTTGTGTCAACCATCACCATGTAAGAACACAAAGCCCATTGCCTGTGCTTCACTTGGAAACATTCACTATCCAATTGCCACATTATCTACTAAAATCCATGATCATATTCTAATGTCACCAAGCAAATATCATGAGTTACATTCTACCCAATCAGCACATCATTTCAACCTTTTCTATGAAAAAATGTGCCATAGAAGCACTATAATCAGCCCCATGAGGCTGATGTAGCAAGTTAATAACTGTCCCTGACTCAAATTCAGGTGCTAGAGATCTGTAACATCTGTTCCAACACCTACTCCCTGTAGCAGGAATCTTAAAAAGTTCTTATTAATAAAATCAAACCCGAGGCAAGTTATTGGGGTCCATGCTGGTAGATCAGAGAGACAGAACAAGCCACAGCTAACCTCACCTGGTCAACTTCTCAGCTGGTCTTGTTTCCTCAGACTGGAAGCTTCTGTGTCCTCATCCCAATGGCTCTCAGCTGAACTGCTGCTTAAAAGCCTGAATGCTTAACCAGCCACATGCTTAACCAGCCAAATCTTCTAGTTTCTGGTCCTCACGCCTTATATATCTTTTTGCTTTCTACCACCACTCCCTGGGATTAAAGGCTGGCTTTCTGGGATTGAAGGCATGTGTCACCATGCTTGGCTATTTCCAATGTGGCCTTGAACTCACAGAGATCCAGAGGGATTTCTATCTCTGGAATGCTAGGATTAAAGGTGTGAGTGCCACCATTTTCTAGCTTTTGTATCTAGTGGCTGTCTGTTCTCTGACCCCAGATAAATTTATTAGAGTACACAATATTTTGGGGAACACAATAACACCACAACTCCCCATCATCCTGAACACCACAGTCAATCAGGAGTATGCTTTTTTTTTTTTTTTTTTTTTTTGGTTTTTCGAGACAGGGTTTCTCTGTGTAGCTTTGCACCTTTCCTGGAACTTACTTGGTAGCCCAGGCTGGCCTCGAACTCACAGAGATCTGCCTGCCTTTGCCTCCCGAGTGCTGGGATTAAAAGCGTGCACCACCACCGCCTGGCAATCAATAAGGAGTATCTTATCCCTGCCATAGCCACAGGTACTTGTCTCTCCCTCCACAATGATCTTGGTTCTACAGATAACAACCTCATTATACGCATTATGCTCCTCCAGGATCTCTCCCACCTCAATGTGGTGGTCCACATACAACTTTCCTTACCACTACAGATCTATCCCTTTATCCCAGTCTACTGAAGGTCAAGGGCTCTGAGTCCTTTAACAGCCAGGAAGAGTGAATCCTGTGTCAAGATGGCCACTTCTTTCCCCACAAATGCAGGGATGGTCATCTCAAAGCCTTCTTCCTGGACCTAATAATCTTCATCAGACATGGTATGGACCATTTTACCATGGATACAAATTTGGACAGAAGGCAGGAGAAGGAAAACCGACATAGTCAATCTTTTAATCACACTTTCATTATTTGGAGAAGGAAAAATTCTCTTCTAAAGTGACAAAGAAACACACAAAAGCTTGGATCTTCAAAAGGCTCTACATCTTGACCTGGGGATAGATTCCAACACTGTGCTGTAGTGCAGACAAGTGGCTTGCTTGAACACAGCAATATCTTAGTGATTGCTAACCTTCTAATGACCCAGAAGTGACCATTCATGATTTTTAAAAACATTTCATCATTCTACTTACAAAAATGCCACATTTGTTAAAATCTGTATTTAGTTTTCCCGGTGATACATTTTGTTATGTTGAGTAAAAGAATTCAGCTGTAAGCTCATTTTTTAGTAGAAGGGGGACCTGCAGGCCCTGGCCCTCATTTTGGGTAACTATTGCTTTGCTTGATGACCTTGACCTTGATACCCTCCCTCTGCTAATTCCCTGCCAGGTTCCACCCTCCTGAATGCTTAAGGGAAGTTCCTTGTCTGTGTATCCTGCATAATGGGCATTAACAGCTTAGATGCAAGATTGTAAAACATGGGTAGTGATAGATAACTTCTGCCCTTCGGGGCTCTCCCATTGTGCTGTAAGCCTGTATTTAAGACCTCCTCCCTTCTTCAATAAAGGACATTCAGCATTAAAAACAAAACAAAACAAAACAAAAAAACCAAAAAAAAAAAAAAAAATCCAAAACTCATTTGCCTCCCCATAGGAGGCCTTGCCTTCTGGTGTGTGGGGGATGGGAGGTGGGTTGGGAGGGAGGCTGGGGGTGGGTGGGAGGAGGGAAGAGGGGACCTTTAATTGGTGTGTAAAATGAATGAAAAAATTTTCTTAATAAAACAAATCAAAAAAAAAAAAAAAAAAAAAAGAAGAAATTAAACCAGTTATAGAGGTGCATGCCTTTAATCCCAGCACTTGGGAAGCAGAGGCAGGTGGATCACTCTGTGGAGGCCAGTCTGGTCTACACAGTGAGTTCCAGGACAGCCAAGTGTACACAAAGAAACCCTGTCCTGAAAAACCAATAAAATAATAATAATAATAATAATAATAATAATAATAATAATTTACCCTAACATATATCATATTTATTTTATTATTTTTTTTGCCATGTTCCTTATCAAACCCTGGGCTTACTGCCTGCTAGGCAAGTTCTATACCATGGATGTACGTTCTTAAATACATATATGTATATATGTGTATCTGCACATTGCATATATATGCATAAATATATGCATGCATGCTTATGTGTGTGTGTGTGTGTGTGTGTGTGTGTGTGTGTGTTGTGTGTATGTCTGAGTACATGTATATATATACTTGAGTATATAAGATGCCTACTTAGGCAGTATATGTTGTGATGGTTTACTTTGATTGTTAGTTTGACAGAATGTAGATCCACCTAAGAGACAAGCCTCTGGGCTTGCCTATAAAGCATTTTCTAAATTAGACTAATTGTAGTGGGAAGACCCATTTTAATGGTAGCAGCACCACTCCATGGCCTAGAATAGCAGACGGAGTATAATGGAGACCGCCAGCAGAGCACCAGCATCCATTGCTTTCTGCTTCCTGACTGTGGAAGCAGTGTGACAGGATGCCTCTTCTTCTTCCACGACTTCCCTGCCATGGTGAGCTACACCCACAAACCGTTATCCCCAACGAGTATTTCCTTCTTTAAATCACGTTTGTCAGGACATTTTATTATAATAAATACAGAAAACAGGGACCCAGAATGAGAATGTTGCTATGATAAACCTGATCCTGTGGTTGTTAGGTCTTCAGGATTTTATTTGCTGTAAGAACCCTGTGGAAGAATTTGGAACTTTGGGCCAGAAATGCCCTCAAAAACAAATATCATTAGAGCTTAGTGGGATACGAGTTTGGAAGAGAAGAATTCTGAGAGGAGTACAGACAATAGAGACTTGGAGTTTCAGAGGACAAAGTCTCTGTTAGGAACTTGAGACACTCGTGTAATTTTTCTGACAAAAAAAAAAAATTGGGGTGCACCCTTCTACGTCCTGAGTGATTAAGCGAAGTTGAATTTAAAGATAATGAGCTAGTATCTTTCAGGTCTACAGTTAAAAAGAACAAAAAGTTGGGCAAAAATAAGATATTAAAAATATGTAGTTTGGTGAGGAAAAGAATAGGAGTAAGTTTAACACTGCTAAAAAAGTGTGTGTGTGTGTGTGTGTGTGTGTGTGTGTGTGTGTGATTGTCCTAGAGGAACCTCCTAATCTGTACTGAAAGATTAGAATAAATGCCCTGAGTTCAAAATCTCCCCCATCAAAGGCTCTAATTTTTAAAAAAATGCAAATTGACTTTAAAGTATTTTTTAAAGGAGAAAGCCTGAACTGCGAAAGAGTTGAAAAGGCCCCTCACTCAGACACAACTACTAGGAAAGTGATATGGCAGATTCAGCCAACAAAGCATACAAAGGCCATTACAGCTGGGTCCAAGAGACTAGGCTGAATATGGGTCAGGCAGCAGAACTTGCCATCATCATCCATGTGGTACTGGTCTTCCAGGCACGGCAAATGCAATAGTCCGTAGCTCCTGGAATCTTCCTCCATACTTTCAGGGAGACGCTAATGTTAGGCAATCTGAGGCAGGCTTGAAGCTCCTACAGGAGGTGCTGTGAAGCAAAGATAGGAAGCCGAGGAAGTAGACGAAGCCTAAGGCACGGTGGAACCTCTAGGATGTTAAGGAAGCTAAAATTGTGTGACACCTGATGAAAAAAGCTGCCCGTAGACTCGGAGCTAGTCCAAGAGAGCAGTTATTTGTGCTACAGGCATCAAAGTTTGGGTGGAGCAAGACTACACAAACTCTTTGGAGCTTAGATGATTCCATCGTGAGCTCCAGATGCTATATGTGGAGCTGCAAGATTTGGTTGTTTTTTCCCTCCTGGCTTTGGTCAGATCCTTCGAGGCCATGTTTCCATTTCTCCTTTGTGGAATGGGCATATTTGGCTTTTTTTTTTTTTTTTTTTTTTTTTTTAAATAAGATCTCAGGTGAAAAGGGTCAGATGCAAGTTCAAGAGGGACAAAGATATAAATTTCTGGGGTTAAGAAGTCTACTATCAGAGCTCTTGATGCCAAAAATAGACAGACAAAGGACAGCATGGCGGAGACTCTAAGGAGAGTTGAGCACCAGCAGCAGAGACAGCCAGCATGGGGAGGGCTCTGAAGAGAGTAACCAATACGCAAATGGCAGCATCCCGAATTCTCTTCTCTGAGGATGGAGATGGTCTCACAGCAGGGACCTGCCGCCAAGATCTCTGATTTCCTGGGGAAGAAATTTGGGGTGGGGAGGTAAACTCCCTTCCCTAGGTGAGGAATCCTGGCACTTGGAAAACTGTTGGCTAGATATTCATAGATATTCATAGGCCATATTTCAGTGAGATGCCTGTCTGTCTGTTAGACCCGAAGGTCTGTGTCCTGCTGGATTCTAACCTCCCATTCATATGAAGAGACTTAGATTTTAAATAGTGTTATAACCTTTCAAGACTACGGGGCCTTCTGATGTTGGGTTGACTGCATTTTGCATTAAGAGGTGGCCAAGAGCCTATCAGGCAAAGGGAAGGAAGATTATGACACAACAGTGATGTGTTTGGCTGTTACAGGGATGAGAGGCAGATTTGTGAGGGGTTGTATTGCTTGTCAACTAAAGACACTATAGAATTACCTAAGCCACAACCATCTTGGTATGCTTATTAGGGAATTATTTACATTAAATCACTTGTGGTGGGAAGACTGACTTTAATTGGTGGACTTTATTTTAAATGGCAATACCATTCTGAGAGTCTTAGATTACATGCAGAGGAGAACGAGCTGAGCGCTAGAATTCACCTCTCCCTTTCCTGACAGCAGGCACAAAGTGACTAGCTGCCTCAGGCTCCTGCAGCATTATCTTTTTTTCCTTGAGAGGCCATCCCCTGGAGCTGTGAGCTAAAATAAGCCCTTCCCTCCTTAGGTTGCTTTTTTGACTGTGTTTCCTCACAGCAACTGAAAAGTAATAAAGAAATGTACTTGTGTTTCTTTGATGTAACTGTAACTGAAATTCTCTAGCTCATTACAAATGTTGCACAGAATTTACATGGTCACTTAAATGTTTCCTGCATTTCTACAAAAGAATCTGCAACGAAAGCCATTAAATGGGATGCAATTTGTAAGCCTTTCATTAAATAATGATTCTCAGCTGGATTTCTTTAAAGGAATATTAATGCAAACACATGTAACTAGCATTGCAAAAAATGAGCCTTGCTGACTTAGTCTTGAATCAATCATTTTAAGCTATGCATTAGAGTTGTTGCTGATACATTTCTGTCTCAGACAGCTCAGCACATAGTGTGGGATGAACACAGTGGTTTTTAAGAGTATGATTTGTGTGAAATGCCCCTAGCATTTCAGGTTTCCTGGGTTTGCAGGGAATGATTAAACCCATATGTAGAGGGTTGGGGAGAGAGTTCAGTGGTTGAGTGCTTGCCTGGCCTCTGCAAGACCCCAGGTTCAGCCTCCAGGACTACAAAACCAAACCAAATAAAGCAAAATAAAACACCATACATAGAAAAACAGACTGGTACTGTTCAAGGTTCATTGGTTAATTACTAATTTCTAACCTGTATGCTTTTGGGCACAGGGCTAAGGAATGAGTCAAACTTCACCCAACTTAGAGCTGGATTTCTGGATAAGGGAGCCAGATTGGGTTATGGTGTGGGAGTGGTTGTGGTATGTTACAATCTCCAAGACCCAATTTTGGTTGCCAAGGTATGAAAATATTATGAGGCATTTTCAAGTTTTCTTTTACACCATTATTTGACTAGTTCTACAGCATTTCCTCTGAGGTTAGAGTATTTATGCTAGTGTGCATCTCATTTTATCAGTCACAAGATACTACTTTAACAGCAAAGATTAAGTCATCACCAAATGACAGTTAAGGATTTAGCTAAGAAAGATTGGGAGAGGCAATAAAGTGGAATTCTAAGGTGTTGGATTAGACATGTCTGCTCGTTCTGGGAGAAATCAATGAAAAGAGCTTAGCTAGGTTTTACAGGCTTGTCGTCATGCCAAGGTCCAAGAGGTCCACTGTGGAAATCACTGTGTGGAGTTGGCAGTGTAATCCCATTCCACTGTGATTTTGTCTTCCTGACGTTATCCCACGAGTGCTCCTCTTTACCTCTACCTCCCATTTGAGCAGTGCATTCTTTTAAAAACTTATTTCTGAGGAATGGATTTGATTAGTGCTACTTTATACTGTGGTTAACTTGTTTTTTTTTTTTTTTTTCCTGATTAGGTTAAGATTCAAATTTGTAGTCAGTACGCTAGATCTGACCTATCTCAGGGTTTCAATACATATGCTGTCAGATTAATTCCCAAGTCATTTTCTGGGTGACGTCAGATTGATCCACTTGTTATAAAATTTCCCACTGACCTTTCACCTAATAATTTTGGTAGTGATACATGAAGGCTACTCCTGCCTATTATTTTATGAAAAGATACTAAAATCGTTCTGAAGGAATGACATTGATTCCATCTAAATGTTCAAAGTGAGGGGGATTAAAATTCTGAAAAAGTAGCCAACTGCCCTGGGCAGGCTCAGTATAACACTAAGCAAAGGATCAAACAGTTCCAATGGACAAACATATGCAGCACTTTCAAGTATATTTTGTATGTCTATTTTCCATTGTTGAACAGTAAAAACATCTGCAGGCCCAGGAGTAGTCAAAGCTGCATTGTGGAACAACTCTATCAAAATGATCAATAAAAGCAGTGCAGATGCAAATCCCTACTCATTGGTACACAGTCTAATGATAGCTGGGTCATTTCAGTTTCCTCTCAACCTCAAATTCCAGTGGAGGTAATTGGTGACAATTCAGTCTTATTAAATAAATATTATACACAGACTTCTTCCAATGCAAATATTTAGTAAAAAAACAAATTATGGAAGTGAAATTGTCTTATTATTTTCAGTATGTTTATGCCATAAAAACCATCAAAATGGGTGGTTTCAGTGTCTTCAGAAACAGACAGCTAAGGGGCTGGAGAGATGGTTCAGTGATTGAGAGCACATGTTGCTCTTGCAGAGGACCAGAATTCAGTTCCCAGCGCTCAAATGACATCTAATAACCCTGTAACTCCAGTTCCACAGGACCTGACACCTTCTTCTGGCCTCTGTGGGCACTGCATGTATGTAGTGCACATAGATACATGTAATCAAAATACCCATACATATAACTTTAAAATAAACATTTAAAAAAGAACAAACACTATAATAAAAATCAAACCAAAGCTTCAGATTCTTTTGTCTATACTTCTTTCTGCCTTAGTCTATTCATATTCCTCACTTGTACAATAGAAAACTCCATATGACTCAAGCCATTATTTCAAGTTGAGTATGTAGTCACTCACATTCTTGATACATAGGAGGAAGGACCAGTTTTTCCTTCAGTGGACTCTTGAAGACATCATTTCTTGATCCTTTTGGGAGCTCTCATTGGAGAAAGAGGGTCTGTGCTGGAAACATATGACCATTTTTGTACTATCCTAAAAGATCCTTAAGAATATTTATTATCCATCAGTGTCTCTACTTCATTGTCTAGACCAGTGCCCTCCCTACAGTAAGTAATCAGATAACAGCTGACTCTGCTCAATATGTTCAATTAAGTCTAGATACAAATCCATAGAACTTGCCTATGGTGATTAATTTTTTTGTCAACTTGATGCCTCCATCATATTGGCCTGCAGGCAAGACAGTGGAGGCATTTTCTTGATTCATGGTTGATTCAGGGAAAGTCCATCCACTGTGGACAGGGCCATCCCTAGTCGGGTGTTTCTGGGTTGTATAAAAACCAAGCTGTGCCAGCTATGAGAAGCAAGCCAATAAACAGCATTTCTTCATGACCTCTGCTTCAGTTCCTGCCTCAAGGTTTCTGCTTCAGTTTCTGCTCTGACCTCCTTCCAAGATGAGTTATGATATGGAAATGGGAAAAAAAACCATTTCCTCCCCAGGTTAGTTTTTGTCAGTGTTTTATCAAAGCAACAGAAAGCAAGCCAGGGCACTGCTCTCTCAGAAGTCAGAAAGAGCAGTGTTTCCCAACCGTTTGCTTTCTCGACACATCCCCTCCTCTCCCCTTTAGTATTGTCCACAGGTTATTATTTAGAAGTGTTTCTTTCATTTTCCAGCAGCAGAATGGAAGCGTTTCTCTTTCTTTTTTCTTCTTATTTCGTTCACTAGTCTCTCCCAACACCAGTGCCTAGTTCACAATGAGGAACACAATTTAAACTTCATGTGGAGGGTTGGAATAACATGCTCCCTATCCATTTCCTTGATGCCGTATTTTATTCAGTGGCTCAAACTTGCTTGGGCTGGTTGGGAGATCCTCTGTGTGTGCTGAGAAAATATCCTCAACTTCTGCTTTTGGGGTCTTTATTACTTAAATTAAGCAACCAGAATGTATTTCCTGCATAGCTAAGAAACACCTCCAGCTAGTTATTTTGTGCATTTGTGGTAGATATTTAGGTTTTCTACTTTATCCTGTGTCACACCCACCCCAGAACCCTTCAGCTGCTGCTATTGATTTCCAGTTCAGGTATCCATACAGCGTGGTCTTCGCCTTCTCACTCATTTCTAAGTACAGACACAGCCTGTCTGTCCTGCAGATTGCTATAAGAGGTAGTGGGAATTAGGCAGCTCTGCCGGAAAGTGGAGAGCATGAGAGCTGTACAACAGACAGCAGGGCCAGCACCATGGAGTGACGTCACAGTGTCACAGCGGGACCCTCAGTCTCCAGGCTTTTCGTTAGCCCGTGTCTCCTGCCTTCCTCTTGGAGCACACACCTTCCGCTGCATCTCTGTCAGCTCTCCTAGATTCTCTCATTTCCTGTCTATTTCCTTGCTTGACCTCCCCACCAAAATGAATCCTATTAGAGGGTGGTTGGAGCTTAGATATAATTTTACTTTATCAAAATAGCACATCTGTCTGAAAGAAACACTCTCCAGCCCTTTCCACGGTGGACATCTTTCCTTCCAGGTTAGGCCCAAGTTTTACTTTTGAAAACTCACAAAAAAAAAAAAAAAAAAAAAAGCCCATTAAAAATATTTCTCTAGCAGGGTGGTGGTGGTGCACACCTTTAACCCCAGCACTTGGGAGGCAAAACCAGGTGGATCTTTGTGAGTTCGAGGCCAGCCTGGTCTACAGAGCGAGATCCAGGAAAGTCACAAAGCTACACAGAGAAACCCTGTCTTGAAAAACCAAAAAAAAAAAAAAAAAAAAAAAAAAATCTCAAATAACAACAAGCAATTCTTCCTTGAGAAATATTCTGACACATTTTCGAATAAATCACAGAATGTTTGTTTTACTGTAGAAGGAAAAGCCCGAGGCAGAAGAGAAGGGCCTGGGTAGGTAATATGACTCAGTGGTGCAACACGGAGCAAGCCACCTGTGTGGGTGATGAACTTGATCCCACTGGCACTTTGTGAAGAACTGTCAGACATGTTCCAGCACTGTCCAAATTAAGAAGGTGATCTTTATCTCCATAGGTTTTTACAGTGAAATGGTGAATTCCCAACATTCCAGTATTGTGTGTGTGAGCCTCAGGCCAGTGTCATAGCAGGGTGTGTAGGTTAGACTCCTTGCTGCCCTGTCATGTTAGCTGGGTTAAATGGTGGGCTCATTGTGCAAAAGGAAGTTATTAAATAACAAATCTTAATGGACTTAAAATCCTGATTTGCAATCCAACTCTTTGCTTTTAATTGGCTGCAAGATCTTAGTCAAACCAATTCCTAACTTTTTCTTTGAGCCTATATTAAAAGGTGAATGATCAATTATATCAGTTAAAATAGTAAGTTAATAAAACTGAATTCTCAAGTTATATGTACTTTTGATAAATGGATACTAAAATAAATATCAATTATCAAATCAACAGATAAATAGGAACAGAGTTTTGCTGATATTTGAAGGCAATTTAACTAATACACAAAATAGTGGAATCAAGCATTGAATAGTCACTTCAGACAGAGTAGTGATAATCATACTGTGTAAATTTCATTTTAAAGTGTTGACTATTGGGTTTGTTATCAAACTTAAACTCAAAGAATAATGGCATACTTCTCCAGTAGATATGATGCCTTCTTAGGAGTGGGTGCTGATTCTCAACATGTGAGCAGCTCTTTGGATTCCTGGTTGTCTCTTATTTGGGGAGTTATGTCACATGAAGCTATTTGGTGTGCCCTATTACCTGAAGAAGGTCTTGAAAGCATTGAAAAGCCATGCCACAAAGATGGCTGCAATTGTTTTATTTTCCTTGAGGACTTAGGATATATGGGAACTGTAATTTCATCATTTCCCCCCTCCCTTTTCTCCCTCTAAATCCTTCTCAAATTCATGGCCTGTTGTTCTTCACACACACACACACACACACACACACACACACACACACACATACACACATAATTTAAAAGTGCAATCTGTTGAGTTCTGGTAGTGTTTCTCATATATATATATATATGTGTGTGTGTTTACAACAGACTGCTAGGGATTGGATTACCTATCAAGAGGCTCATCTCTGGAGAAGACTGATACTTCCTTTTTCAGGAGTCATTAATTGCCTGTGCATGGTGTGTAATACCCTACAAAGTGTTGGTGTCTCAACAAACAAGGACACTTTGTGCTGTAAAGGAAAGAAATTGAGTAGTGAGGTGTTAATGATCCCAGATTTTGAGGATCAAAATCTAGCCACTAAAGCAAACTGATACTGAAGATTGGAGCTTTACCCTCTTCAGGACAACACAGCTGTCAACATGCTCTCTCATGGGTGCCTGTGACAAATTTATCAATGGAAGGAAGAGATCTAAGTTTTCAGATTAAATTTTAAAAGAAAGATAACTAGCGCAATAGTGGCACAAATGTTAGGAAAGTAACCAAACACCTGTGG
Organism: Peromyscus leucopus; assembly: GCF_004664715.2. Lineage (NCBI taxonomy): Eukaryota > Metazoa > Chordata > Mammalia > Rodentia > Cricetidae > Peromyscus > Peromyscus leucopus. The sequence goes on along the minus strand of NC_051071.1, from coordinate 16,989,051 downwards.
ATCAGATCTAAGTCCACTTGAGCTGGAACCCATACCTGACACTGCTAAAGTGACCAAAAACCTGAGACTAGACAGACCATAATCCCTAGTGGTAGACCTATTACTGTTATCAAATGAACATAAGCGATAAAAGGACTTCCTATACCCACGGATCAATGACATCACTCAACCCATTCAGAGAAGCTTCTTTCTGTCATAGATCAACACAGATGTAATTAATACAGAGACCCACACCTAGACTATATGCAGAGAAAAAGATACTTTGTAACACTTAGCCCTAAAGGGGAATTCTTTGTCAAATTCCTTCTCTAAATGCTCAGGGATCTATTGTGGACGAGAAGGGGGGAAATGTAAGAGTCAGAGGTAGGGGATGACTCCAAGGACATAGTATCTTCCAGATACAGCAGAACTGAAACACACTATGAACTCACAAAGACAGTGAGAGCATAGACAAGGCCTGTACATGTTCAAACCGGACAAGATCCTAAGACTGAGAAGTAGGTCCAAAGCCTCACCCCTGACCAGGAAGCTTCTTGCAACTGCTTCCTGGAAAAGGAAAAGTCTGTTTTCACCAATGGAGTGTCACCGGGAATATCAACTACAGTCCAAGGTAGGTTGTATTCAGGAGTAGTTGGCCAACATAAAATAGGCTCTGTGTATTTTTTCTGTGCTTTTTATCTTTTTTTGTTTGTATATATATGGAGAGAGAGAGTCTCATTAGTTTTTGTTTGTTTTAATTTTTTTTCCTACTTTCTCTTTTTTAAGAGATAAGGAGAGTATGTGTGAGCATGAAGTTGACTGGGTAGGGAGATGGGGTGATATGTGAAGAGTTGGGAGTGGGAAAATGTGATAAAAATATTGTTATAGAAACATTTTTAAATAATAAAAAAAGAAAATTATTTTCTCAGGAAGTATCAAAGTCAATGAAACTTCACTGAATCTTACTTAAATCCATTCAGACGTACCCAAGCACCTTCAGCAATAAGGCTAAGGCCTTTCACTTCTGGGGCACAGCCAAGGGTAACACCAATAGCCTATAATGTTTTGGAAATCTCTTGAATATCCCTGACCAGCAATTCAAAATATGGCTTCTCATGCCCGTTTTGGGGGGTTTTACTAGATAGTCTATGGCTGTTGGGGAGAGCATTTTTAGTCTGGAGGGGAAGCTATCATTTAAACTGTATATGTATCCACTAACTTACATGTATTACGGGCATATCTAGAGAATTAATGTCATGATTTCTTTGATGTCTTCAGAATCCTTACTGTTACTTTGCCCTCTTGTTTGTATTTACCTTCACATCCTCCACAGCTAAGACCTTCCAGTTTCTCATTTTACCATTGTTCCCTCTTTATTGCTTGGTTCACCACCCCACAACACTCCCTTTTCATTTCTCATTCCCTGTTTTCTGCAGGTACTCCAGGTTATCTAGTCATATCTGGAAGAGGGCACCAACTGGTTATCTATCACCCAATGGTCAGCCTCTCAAACATATACAACACACATACACACTAACACACACATTAACACAATACATACTCACACATACACACAAACACACATACACACTCACACGTACACACTAACAAACATACACACATTAACACACATATACACTCACACACTATCACACACACTAACACATATACACACACTAACACACACACATAACACACATGCACACACACACTAACACACATACACATTCACCGATACACACTCACACAAATACACACACACACAAATACACACACACATACACACACTAAGCCATGAATTTGAAAGAATGCAAGGGAGGGTACTTGGGAAGACTTGGAAGGAGGAAAGGGAACGGGAAAATGATGTAATTTATTATAATCTAAAAAGAACTAAAAATTAAAAAGAAAAAACTAAAAGAAAAGAAAAGATGTGCTCAGGCAGGGGCTTGAGAGGTACAGGCTCTTACATGAGCATGAGAACTTGAGTTCAGACCCCTGCACCTGTATAGTGTCAAGTATGTGCATGTACAATCATACACACACACACACACACACACACACACACACACATACACACAGTACTCACACAGACAGAGCTGTTTCTTAAAATATTATCACACATGGCACATATCCACTAAATCCTGCAAGCAATTCTTTTTTTGTAGGAAATTTCAGGAAAATAGCAAAATAAAAAAATGTGCCAAATGTACCCTAAGAATTATTGTGTATCAGAAATTCTTTTCATTTTAGTCACTTGACATATCACCAGTACAAGACTCTCATACTACAAATGCAGAGTGAAGACAAAGTTTGTAAACACACTTGGCCTTGCCGGGCACATATCCTTACAAGCAGGAGTCGACCTTCTTTTTAGTGACTGGAGGTGCCTATGGCTGCTTCTGTCCCTGCATTAAGAACACTGTTCTGATTCTTTAACCAAGCAAGCTACTCAGCTTTTACTGGCCTTGGCGACTTAAGGACACTTCTGTAATTCCTTTTTCATTTCTTCACATAAAGAGGTCTGCGATAATCAAGTAGACACATATAAGCACTAAATAATTATAAAATTTCAAGGTGCTACTTTCTCTGCTAATCTCATGCCAATAAATCATGATATTTCAGCCAAGTATCTCTGTTCACCTGCATATATGTAACATATGTGTATGTGTGCAGGTTTTGTTTGAATATATCAGTAGGAAAGCCTCAGGAAGCCTTATTGCCTCTAAAACTTTATTTCAATGCAACCAAGGAAACTTCTTTTCCATCTTCTCTGCTCCTTTTCAATAACTAAGGCTTAAAATGACACTTTTAGTGACTCTTTGCTTTGGATCAAGTGTTAGTCCTCTTGCAATTACCCCAGGAGAGTTGATACGTTTTGCCACATTAGATATTGACTGTCTATGATCCAATTTGTCAGCAATATTTAGTTCAAAGGAGGAGAATTGTGGTGAGGGCACTGGACACCTGGAGGCAAGGATAGAGTTACCATCAACTGACAGAAGAACCCAGAGAAGAGAGACTGGGAACATCCAGGACACACTGCACTCACAGTAGGTCCTATACAGAGCTGAGTGGTATAGCAATTAGACTCGGAACTCACTGAAGCTTTCTTCTTCCTCTTTCTTTGGCAGGCTTTCTGTGGGAGCCCGTTTTCAGGTTCCTCGTGGCTTTACCCAGCAGGTCCACACAGAGAGGATGATTAGGACCACGGGCCTGAGTGCAGGTGTCTGGGATGGTCTGCACTTGGCTGTGATGGAGGAGGAGGTCTTTTGCTCCACCCCTTGGTGTCTCTATAAATACCCTGGGGCAGAAACAGTCGGGCCCATTGGAAAAGGTTTCGGGCCCTCTCGAGGTTTTCCTTTATTTTCTATCTGTTTATCTCCACAATCTAAATTCTTCTATCTAATATTTCCTGCTGCTTGAACTCAAGAAAACTCTGGGGAGCTGTGGGGTTGGTGGGTAAATGCCCCACAGCTTTCTGACATCATGGACACAGAAAAAAGGAAACAAGTAACCACTCTTTACAAGGATGATGATGCAATTGGTCTGCTTTGGGTGACTGTCAGAAGATAACTGAAAGTCACGATCATGGAAGCACTATTGCAAGGTTTATCCTCTCTTCTTTGGGCTTCTGATCAAGGCAGCACATCGTGGTGGGGGCACATGACAGAGCAAATGCTCACCTCATGAGCCAGAAAGCAAAGAATGACTAGCCTGGCTGTGGTGTATGAACCCCCTTTGGGGGCACACTCCCAGTGACCTAAACATCTCTCACTAAGCCTCATTTCTTAATGACTCATAGTACTGCTCAAAGCTCCCACCTTGAGAAACACAGTCTCAGCATGCAGGACTATGAAGACACTTCTGCAAACTACAACAGAGATGGAAGAAACACCCAGGCTCTGTCTGAGAGGGAAAATGAGAGACCCAGGGCTTTCATCAGGCACAAGGACTCATCTTTTGCAGTTTCTAAAGAAGGCCAGGGGAGAGTGAGTGAGTGAGTCAGACAAGGCACAGGCCTGCTAGTATACCCAGAATGTGAGCTATGATTCCTGTAGAGTCTGGCCATTACCTGAGCACTGAATTTGACAGTGAAACAGACAGTGAAGCAGGCAGCAAAGGGTTATTTGAGATGCCATATTATACAGTGTAGTAATGACTCTTGAAAAGGTGTGAATGGAAACTAAAAGACAGCATCTCTGAGGTTTCAAGACAAGCCAGGCAGAATAAACAACCGGAGTATCATTTAGTTTCAGCTAGAGTCCTAATTCTAAACAATTTACACATTTTCCGAGTTACAGGGGAAAAAAGGAAACAGACAATAGTCTCTCTCTCTCTCTCTCTCTCTCTCTCTCTCTCTCTCTCTCTCTCTCTCTCTCTCTCCCTCTCTCCCTCTCTTCTTCCCTCCATCCCTCTCTCCCCCCCTCTCTCTGTGTTGTTGTTGTTGTTGTTGTTGGGGCAGTACCTGTTCGTATGTGTGGGTTTGTGCAGGTGTGTACACTCATCTGTGAACATGTGGAAGCCAGAAGCTGATGACAGGTGTCTTCTAGGGGATGTCTTTCTGTACACTTTGAATATGTGTTGTTCCCATTGGTTAATAAATAAGCTGCTTTGGCCTATGACATGGCAGCTTAGAGGCAGGTGGGAAATCCAAGAGAGACAGGAAAGAGAAAGGCAGAGTCTGGGGGGAAGACACCAGCCGCTGCCAGGAGAAGCAAGATGTGAAAGTACCGGTAAGCCATGGCCACGTGGCAACTTATAGATTAATAGAAATGGGTTAAGTCATAAGAGACAGCTAGCAAGAAGCCTGCCATAGGCCATACGGTTGATAATTAATATTAAGCCTCTGAATGATTATTTTATCAGGGGCTGAGGGACCATGGGGCCAAGCATGACTGGAGGAACACAGACCGTGAGGCCCGGTGGGACAGGAGAAACCTTCTGGCTACAGGTGTCCTCTCACATTGTTCACCGTGTTTTTTGAGATAAGCATTCTTGCTAAATGCTGAGCTCACTATTTTAGCTCATCTGGCTGGGCACATAGCCTGCAGGACCTGGCTGTCCCTACCACCCACCAGCCCAGGGGTTACAAGTGTCTACTGCTACTCCCAGCTTTTATTAGATACTGGGAATCTGAACTCAGGTCCTTGTGCCTGCTCAGCTGTCAAATCACTTTACCTGTTGAGTATCTCTCCAGCCCTAGCCAACAGTCTTAAGAGCCCAAGTGACAGCCAGAGTGTGACCCTGAACCACCATGACAACGAGAGAGGAGGACTGATGGGGGTGGTGGTGGGGCAGCTCTCATACCAAGGTGAACTGTTAAAATCCAAAGAAATGGAATAGGGGTGTGATGGGGGAATGCCTTTCTGTACGCTGTGAATATGTGTTGCTCTGATTGGTTGATCAATAAAGTGTTTGGCCAATGGCAAGGCAGCTTAGAGGCAGGTGGGAAATTCAGAGAGACAAGAAGAAGGCTGGGAGAGACGCCAGCCAGCCACCCAAGGAGCAACATGCAACAGGACTCAGGTAAAGCCATGGCACATGTGACAATATATAGATTAATAGTTATGGGCTAATTTAAGATATAAGAGCTAGCAGCAAAAGGCTTAAGCCATGGCCATGCAGTTAGGATTAATATAAGCAAGCCTCTGTGTGTTTACTTGGGTCTGAGCAGCTGCAGGATTGGCAGGTGAGAGAGATTTGTCCTGACTACTGGCAGGCCAGGACACAGGAAAATTTCAGCTACAGGGGTATTTGATAAAATTTTGGTCAAGAAAATAAATATACTAAAATTTTAAAGGCACTTGGATGTTATATGTCTTGGTGCTTTTGTGTCTGTGTTCCAGGAGAAAATTCTAAGGTCTTCGTGTTGTTTGTTTTCAGGGAATTGAAATGGTAAGTCAGTGTCAGGCGGGCAGTGCTTCTCCCTTACAAAAGTTAAAATTGTGTTAAATGCAAAGAGAGGCTCTTGTTTGTGATAAATATGCAGTTGCTTCCATGGCTTTCCCATTAGTAAATCTAAATTATAAACTTTTAATAAAAATAACATCTACCAACCAAAGGCTGTTGGGAACTTGGGAAGCTTTAATATCTTTGGAAGTTAAAACTTTGGTAGGAGTTTTAACTTGGTAAGAGTTAGGCTTAGCCATTCTGGGGCTGATGCATGGATGCTAAGTAAAAAAGCAAGATGGTGGCAATCTTCTGGACAGGACCACTGATGGAATGCTCAGGCTCCGCTCTCTGTGACTTGGGCATCTGGTAGTGGGTAAGGAAAGGTTATTTGAGATAGCATAGTATACAAAGTAATAATGACTCTTAAAAAGGTGTGAATGGAAACTGAAAGACTGTAACTCTGAGGTTACAAGATAAGCCAGGAACTATAAACAATCATCATCTAGTTTCAGCTAGAGTCCTAATTCTAAACAATTTACACATTTCAGAGTTACAGGGAAAAAACTGCCGATGGCTAAATAAACAGGGTGAGTACATGATTAATGCTTTAAAACAGCAAACACCTCCCCTGTGTGGCATTCCTTTAACAGACTGATTCAGGAACCCTTGCTTTCCTTCTTCCTCTGCAGTCTGTGTTGTATTTATTTATTCTTCTTATGTTGGATTCCTCTCTTTTAATTTACCTATCATCTTAATTTACTCTAGGTGCAAAGTGAAAATGTCTAAAATAAGTGAAAAATCTAAAACAATTACCAAATTTAAGACTGAGCAATAACCAACTCAATGAACATAATTTTTGCAAGATAAAAATGTCTGATAAAAAGATACTGTTGATAGCTATTTTCTTTAGATTGAGAAACACATCTAAATCAAGGTTTATATTTCTAACAAAAAATAATCCAAAGAAGTACAGAGGCTGAGAAGAGATGGGGTTTTACTTCTTATCTTGGGAAAATAGGGGAAGTGAGGGACCATAAGCAGGAATTTCCTCTCAGAGACTTAAACAATCTAGTCCTAAAAGTGCATGTTTTTTAATGATGTATTGAGAGTAGAACAAAATTTGATCACAAATTCATTAGAAAAAAATAATTAAACACATATGATTCCTCTGGACTTAAAGGGTAAAAGAAGCAGGATGTCCTTTTTTGCTTGTTTGTTTTCATAATCCATTGAGTTCAATTTATGCAGCCCATATATGAATGAGTGTAGATCCATCCAGTGAAGTGTGGTTGGCCTACTAAAGGCCACATCTTCAAAGAAAAGGGACTTTCTTTCACCTATCAGCTACCCACTGTCAATAGCTCCTCATCTCGGGGTGGATGCATATGGGAGGGGGTTGCGAGGTAGGAGGTGGATCTGTGAGGAGTTGGGGGGAAGTGATCAAAGTATATTACATCTGTCTATGAAATTCTCTAATACTAAAACTTCTATATTCTTTAAAAAGAAAGTGTTGCACGAAACTAAGGACACAGAGAGAGAGAGAGAGAGACAGAAACAGAGATTATTTATAAAGTATTTGGAGAGAATTACTGAGCCAGGTTGGACCTGAGATCTGCTCCAATTGTAGATTGACTGGCATTTTGAAAAAAGAGAACAGAAAGTCCTGTTGGCAAAAACTTTCGTGGCTATGGTCAGGTTAATATGCTAAAATACTGAGAATATGAGCATATTTTTTGAAGTGTGGCAGGAGAATAGGGATTCACAATTGTGACAATTATTGCAGCTAAAAAAAATCATAACCTGGCTACTCAAAATAGTGTATCTGAGCAGAAATCTAAATACCTTTATGAGCTGACATGGCTTCCATAACATCGATGTAGGTAACTTTTAATCACCGGGTGCTTGTCCAGGCTGAGGTTGGGCCATTCTGTGTTTCTGTCAGCCCCTCATCCAGTCCTCATACACTTTCCTGGAACAGTGTATACATCCCTCAGTGCTGTTCATCATCTGCTGTGAGTGAAAGGTTGTTTGGGGGATAGTTTAAAATTGTCTCTTTGTGAGCTACCATGTATTTGTTTCTATTTAGTTGCACGATTTGGATATAGCCCATCTACACTGGACACAGGTACAGCTACCGGAGGCTTTCAAGAGAAAGCATGACTCACTAGGATGTTTGGGCTCCAGGCTCTCATCTGTGGAGAGTCCTTGTGAGGCACACAACAGTGTTTTGGAGGTAATTCACATGGGAAATTAGCAAGAGAAACAGACTGGCTGCATATGTTGTTTAGATCCGCTGTCCCAGCACTCAATCCTTCAGGGCTGTGATTGTTCTTAAATGTTGTCCTAGTCAAAGAAACCTAGAGTCTTCATGATGTAGAAACACAGCATCTTTCTATTCATTTTCTGGAGACTAGTGTCCCCTGGATTGTTCATAGACAATAGGGTACATTATAAAATACAGTATTCAAAGTGGCTGTTCCACAGAATTGGTTGTAAATGATTTGGTGCCTCTGTTTTAATTAAGTGTTGGGAGTCAATTTTTGGCAAGTGCTCTGGAAGCTACACACATGAAAACACTCCTTGAGAAACTGTAGTCTAAGTGGATGTAGATGCATAAATACCAAGTTATAAAGGGTGGGACAGAGTGGAGTAAAGAAAGTCCTAGGCTGAAGCTATGGGTGTGCAGGGATAGAACTCATCCAGCAAAATTGCCTTATGAGAAAGCACATTTTTAATGCTGTATAAGATTTTAGCTATAGTGACTTTAGCGGCTGTGCATGATTGGAATCTTAGGACTTGTTGCCATGCTGTTTATAAATTGGTGTGTAATTTTTTTATACATGATAATGGTTTTCATTAAGAACACTTTCAAAAAAAAAAAAAGCTGGGTAGTGCTGGTACACGCCTTTAATCCCAGGAAGCAGAGGCAGAGGTAGCTCCATTTGTTCCAGGCCATTCTGGTCTACAGACAGAGTTCCAGGACAGCCAAGGCTACACAGAGAAACTGTCTCAAAAAAAGAACATTTTCCTACAAGCATGTAATGTACTTTGACTTTGCTCCCTCACACCCTATTCACTTCCTTCTCCCTTCCTGTGCCTTATTGTTAGTGCTTTTCCTTCCCCTGGCGTGTGACTTCTACTTTCATGTACATGTGATTTGATATAGTCATAGGAAATCTAGGATCCACACATGATTTTTAAAAAGCAGTATTTGTTTTTCTCAGCCTGACTTAATTCACTCAATATGATCATGTCTAGCTTCAACCCTTCTTCCTATGAATTTCATTCCCCTTTACAGCTGAATACAAGTCCAATGCATACATATACCACAGATTTTAATCCAACCCTACACTGACGATCACCTGGATTTAATCTATAACTTAGCTGTTGTCAATAAAGCTGTAATGAACGTTGGTGTGCAAGTATGTCTGTGATATATCAGCATGGAGTCTATTGTGACACTGTCAAGGGGTACTGTAGCTGGGTCAAAAAGCAGAGCTATTTTTAAGGATGGGGGAAACAGTCATACTGATTTCCATGGTAACCAGACTAATTTACGTTCCATCATTGTTGACTAAATGTTTATATTTCTCCACACCTTCCCAAACCTCTTAGGTTATTTGTTTTATTTGCACTTTTTAAAATTGCATTTTTAATATATTTATTTTGTTTGTGTGTCCATGCGTGGCATAACATAAACAGAGGTTGGAGGACAACCCATGAGAATCACTTCTCCCTTTTACCCTGGGATTGGGCTCAGGCTGCCAGGCTTCTCAGCCCCTTATCCATCTAAGCAGCATCTCTAAGTTACTTTCATAATGACTTACATTATGACTGGAGTGAAATGAAATCTAGTTTAGTTTTAGTTTGTGTTTCTCTGCTAGCTAATGATGTTGAGCATTTTCAATGAAATTGATTTTATTACATTTAATGAATTAATCAATCAATCAATTAATTTACACTGCTTGTATGTGTGTATGCCTGCATGTGCATGTGTATACATGTGTGCCGTAACACATGTGTGGAGAGCAGAAGACATCTTGTGAGTGTTGGTTCACTCCTTCCATGATTTGGTTCCCTGGTATCAAATTCATGACTGTCTGGCTTGGCATCAACCACCTTTCCTGCTAAGCTATCTGTCTGGCCCATTGAACATTTAAAAATATGTCTAATGGTCATTTGCATTTCATCTTTTGAGAACAGTCTGTTCATTATCCTCTTTATCGATTGGATTGTTTGATCTCTTTATATTTACTTTTGGGGTTCTCTATGTTCTAGTTATTAATCTGCTGCTAAATGTCTAACTGTATCTTCTACCACTCTGTAAGCCATATTTGCACTCAGTGCACTACTTCCTTTGCTGTGCAGATTTTTTTTTTAATTTTATGAGGTCCCATTTGTCAGTTATTAGCATTGTTTCTTGAATGATCAGAGTTCTTTTCAGAAAGTCTTCGCCTGTACCAATCCCTTGAAATGTCTTCCTTACTTTTTCACATATTTCTTTTAGATTTTTCAGGTTTTCCATTAAAGTCCTTGAGTTAATTTTTATACATGGCAAGGGGCAGTGTTCTAGTTTCATTCTCCTATGCTGGGATCATCAGTTTTCCCAGCACCATTTGTTGAAGGGGCTACTGTTTCTCCATTGCATGTTTTTGGCTTTGTTGTTAAGCATCAGGTATCTGAAGGTTTGTCTTGTATAGTCTGAGTATTGTCTAATGTACAGGACCACACCCTCCACACAGAAGATACTTTATTTTCTTCCTTTCCTATTTTATCTCTTTTATTTCCTTTTCTTGTCTTATTGCACCTCTAAGACTTCAAGTATTATACCAAATAACAGTACAGAAGGTGAACACCCTCACCTTGCTCCTTATCTTGGTACAAATAATTTTAAATTTTCTACATTTAGTATGATGTGGGGTATGGGTTTATTACATGTATTCTTTACTATGTTCAATAGGTTCCTTATATCACTGGTTTCTTCCAGGCTTTTATCATGAATGGATCTTGATTTTGTCAAAAGCATGTTCTGCATCTGTTAAGATAATTATGTGAATTCTGGTCTTGAATCATTTTATGAAGTGAGTTATATTTGTTGGTTTGTATGTTGAACCATCCTTAGAACACTAGAATGAAGCCAACTTGATCGTGGTTGTGGTGGTTTGAATGAAAATAACCACGATCAGCTTGTAGGGAATGGCACTATTTGAAAGGATTAGAAGATGTGGCCTTATCCCTAAACAACCCAGGCTGATGAGAAGAAAATAGGCTGCTTTCTACAAACTGATAGCAAGGCCCCGTTGCTGAAGACAACATCCACACAACTCACTGAGTGTGGAAATGTCGAGCTGGTGCCCACATGGAACCCTCACCCTATGTTCTTCTGTCTATGACACAGAAAGCTACAATGCAGGCACCCAAAGAGGAAAGTAAACACCAATGTGCTAGGTCCATGGTGGCACAAGCCATGTGGGAGTAACCAAATGATGTTTGATTTGACTTAAAGCCCATTCCATGAGATGGAGCCCGTACCTGACACTGCTTGGGTGACCAAGAACCAGAATCTAGAGAGCCCAAAGACCTAGGGTAAAGCCAAATACTACTGGTCTAATACACACACACACACACACACACACACACACACACACACACACACAATGACTCATAGGTAAGATAGATTCATGCACACAGAGGTGAGGAGATACTCTCACACAGGTGGCCAAGTGAGGACCAACCCCCAAAGGTTGCCTTATGACTTCCACCTATGTGCTGTATCATGTACATACCTGTATACATACACATGAACAAGCACCCCCACACGCACACTCACACACACAAATAAATAGTAAAAGAGTTCGGCAGTGAATCTAATTGGTCCTGTCTTTTGGAGGTAGAGATGGAATTTTTCATTAATTACAGATTCAATATTATTTGTTATAGAACAGTTTTATTTTTTTATCCTCTTGATTTCCTGTTGGCTGGTTGTGCCTTGTTCTTCATACTATTAACAGCCTTTGATTTGGGAATGTATCCCAGTGGTAGAGTACTTGCCTGACATGTGAAAAGCCCTGGGTTTGTTTCAGTTCTGTATAAAATTTTCTGACACCCTTTGAAGAGGCTAATGATCTAATGTGAGTAGCCTGGGGACAAAACAAGAGCTGTATTAAAAGTTTACGTACTGACTTCAGTGTTGTTCTTTTCTGCCAACTTGGAGGCTTGTTTCCACCTTTGTCTTCTATCTTGATCACATTTTTGTGGTAGGTTTCTTTCAAAGAGCTCTGTAGTATGAGCCACCTAAATTTTGGAAAATTAAAATCTTTGATAAATCAGATACTAGCTGAAGGACTGCTTAGGCACCCTATAAAGCATAAGCCAGCTCATTTAATACACACACACATACACACACACACACACACACACACACACACACATAAAACCCACCAACTTTGGTAGGCAGATTAAAGAAATGAAACACACAAAGTACAAATTACATAAGAATACCCAACTGTGTTAGTTAGGGTTCCCTAGAGCAGGGGTTCTCAACACGTGGGTAGCAGCCCTTTAGTGGTCGCATTTAAGAAATCCTCTGTATCGGATATTTACTTTACAATTCACAAGAGTAGCAAACTTACAGTTATGAAGTAACAACGAAATAATTTTATGATGGGAGAGGGTCGCCCCAACATGAGGTACTGTATTAAAGGGTTGGAGCATCATAAAGGATGAGAACCGTTGCTCTAGAGGAAGAGAACTGAGAGGAGGAATGTGTATTAAAAGGGATCTATTACATTTGCTTACATGATGTGGTCTGGGTAGGTCAATAATAGCTGTCTCTTATGGGAGAGGCTGAGAATCCTGTAGTTTCTGGTGCCTAAGGTTCGCTGTCTCAGCAGTCCCAGTCTGTCCCTGATGGCTTGAAGGATTCCTGGATAGCTCCTGGTCTTCAGTCAGTATTGGAAGGCCAGGCCAGCTGATTCTAATATCAGCAAAGAAACACAGCGCCAACAGGTAGATGAAGTCACCAGTGAGGAGTGAGGAAAAGCATCAAAATGTATGTTTCCTTTTTCCACATCCTTTTGTCTGCTCTGCCACCAGTAGGTGATGTCCACACGTAGGCTGCGTCTTCTAGCTCCAAACAATCAGATCAAGAAAGTCCCTCCTAGGAGTGTCCAGGAGCTTGGGTTTTAGCTGACTCCAGATCCTGTCTAGCTGACAACCAAGGTCAATCATCATACAAGTTTACAGATGGCTGAATCAAAATTCAGACACAAGTCTGAAGCTTCCAAGTTCAACCTCCTTCTATTTAAAACAAGTTTTAATTTTGTTAAAAAGCCTCATGTCAAAGAGAAGAGAATTATAATTACCTGGAAGGTTTGTGTGTGTGAAATATTAGTTTAAAATTTTAGTGCTTTGGAAGCAAAACAATGAATATTTCAGAATAGTAATTCTCAAGCAGTAAGTTAGTGCATAATTAAAAGCCACTATGTTTATATTAATTGGTGGTTGAATTTGGATTTTGTATTTCAAACCAGTTTGGCACACACATTGTACAGTTGAAGTACTAGAATAGATCCCCACACACAAGGTAAAGCCAGATGTGTTAGTGCATGCCTTTAATCCAGCAACCTGGAGGCAGAGGCAGGAAGATCGTGAGATCAAGGATAGCATGATAACTCTTTCTCACAAACTAAAACAAAAACCAAACAGACAACCAAGCATATAAAAACATATAGCAGGCCAATTGCAGATAAGCATGTCTCTCCTTTATTGGAGCGGACTGTCACCTACTAATTATTCCCAGGACTGGATTGTTCATGGTGCCCTATACTGGGTGCCCACCTTAGCTTTATTGAAGAGATTTCCAGAGGTTCAGCATTGTGTCTGATGCTAAATCAGTAAGTTGGGAGCACAATTGATCTTTCAAGACAATGACTAAGATTAGAAGATCACAGTCAGGTTTTTTTGGGGAGGGTTGTCACCAAGATACCACTTTTTCCTCTCACCAGGGGCCTAATGTCACAAATGTTTTGAAACAATGCCTAATGTTTTGCATTCAACATGTCTTTGCTTCAACTACGCATATGTTTTCTCCATAGATTTAAAAATATCTTACAAAACCCATATTTAGTGTATGTATGTTCACACACACACACACACACACACACACACACACACACACACACACTTACATAAATCTTTGCTACTGCAAATTCCTTTGTCATGAACAAAAATAAATCTTTCTTATCCAAAATCTTTTTACCCTCCTAGTTAAAAATGTTTTAGTAGGCAAGCTCTAGTAAATTAATGTAATAGTTACCTTGAAAAGTTTTGATTTCAGCTGGTAAGATATAGCTTATAGAGTGCAGAATTTGTTGGACTTATTCCACAGGCTATGTTAGTGCTAATTAACTGATCATGTTGTTCATCATGCTGTTCTCTTTATATATTCATTATCTATTCCAAATACACTTTTATCTATTCAGCAAAAGCTTTTCCTGTATGTTTTGGTAATGATTTTGAGGTGCTCTGAAACAGCACAGATACAATTTTTCACCATGGCTATCGGTACCGTAGATAAACTTTCAAATTGAAATCTGTATGGCATGGCATTGTTCTCTACTTGACTATTGCAGTGCTGTGTGGTTGAAGCACATCTTTCTGCCTGGTCAGTTCTGACTTAGTAAGTGATATTACCCTTAGCTGTGCCTTTGGCATAGACATCATCTATTTGACATGAAGACAAAATCATAGCATTATGATTGACTTATTTATTTCTTCCTTAAAAGTTTAGCAGGGCTCAGTCTTCTGCTCTGGTGTACAAGGTCCAAGACAGCTTTGCAGAATTAAGCTGCGTTTCCACCCCTGATGTCCTCCCAGGTGAGTGCCTGGGCTTCACGCTTACACTCCTAAAGCAAGCAAACTTTAAGCTAATTATGTGCTAGCTGATTCTCCCTTGCTGAATTTTGGCAGGTTGCTTCTGTAAATTATGAAAAATAAATGTGAGATATGCAGATGTCTTTTGTTTGAAGCAGATGTTTGGTGGGTCTTGCCAAAATCTAATCAGCTGTTCCCCTGGGGGTCTTCCCCTTACAGCGTTACCCCAGAGCAGCTCAGAAACATGAAGAGGTGATCAGACAGCACTCTGTGGAACTGTGAGGAAGACTTTGTTCTTAGAGATCTTTGTTATGGAAAAATAAAAACAGAACTATCCCAATCATCTCTGGTAGAAGACACTGGATACAGAGCAGTATTTTTTTTTTCTGGCAGTCATTGATAAAAATGGCCACAGTTGAGCTCTCTTTTGCCATTGTCAGAAGCAGAAAGGCCTTCTATCACAAATGTTTAGGGCCAAGAATGCTATTTTGAAGAAGAAATCTTTCATTTGCTTATCCAAGAGATCTAATTGTACCATGAAATATGGGTAAGAATGAAAATTTCACATAGGCATGATACATATATATGTAGATCATATATTCAAATGTGAAATTAGCAAATTTTTACAGTACCCAAGTTGTTGATCAGTTTCCCCTCTCAGGTGGGCTTTACGTGAAAACAGAAACTAGTTGTAGTGTCCTGGCGGCGCACTGGAGAAAACACTGTAGAATCAATACATGTTGAGATTATCATAATGCCGTCTTAATTACCCCCAACCTAGCAAGTAGACATGCCCAATACTTGCAATTCTGTTGACCACGAACATGTGAGTTTGGGCAGTTATTTAGCTGTTCCTGTCCTCAGTTTTCCTATAATAATAATTCCAACAGCAAAGAACTTGTTCCAGCGAGACAATTTAAGTCAAATGCAGACACACTGTATATGTGCCCGACATAGTATTGAGCAAAAACTGAACAACTGAAGAACTCATTCTATAATTTCCTACTCTCCTCTCTGCCACCTCCTAACAAGGACTTACATATCTATTTACACTTACCAAATAGACATCTCTTGCCTGCAAAGTGAACACATTTATCTCATTTATCTGCTTACATCTGCAAAAGAGACTAGGCACCAGCCTTTTGCCAGCATTACCTCTTTCATTTAAAATGTCATAACGTGGCATTATATGATATTTGCAATGTCCCTTCAGTTTCCTCCGAATAATTTCAAATTCCCTTCGATTTCTTTACTGGCTTGTCTCCAACACTGCTTTTCTCTTCTGAATCCCTTTCAGAACCCCAGGTTCTTCTTTAATGGAAGTTTCCCATATTTTTAGGACTTTACTGATACTAATATAAGAAACATTAAGCTGAGCCAGTATCTATTGTCAATTGTGAGTCCAGTACTTAAAATACTGAAGGCAAATAGTACAAAAATTGTCCTTCCGATGGCTCTTTGCTTACTCATACCCTCTCTACTCAAAGTGAGCATTTATTATTCAGTCTCCTGGCTTTGATTTAAGGAGTGTTGCAGACTTAACAGATATTGTATTTCCATGCCTTTTAGGCTATATTTCAGGAACATCTGTGCCACATGCATAAGACTTGTACAACTGGTTAAACGTGATAATTTCTCTAATGGTACATTATTATTTTTCTCTGACAGAAAAAATGCTAGTTATTTTGGCAATATATCGACACAAACTCAGCTGTATTTTGCAAATCACATTATATAAGAAAAAAATCTACCTTATGGATCTGCTCATAAGCCACATAAAATAAAGGAACTTGAGAAGAAAATGAGATAAAAATAAAATTATTAAAAGATCAATAGAACTGTAGCCTTGGGGCTTTTAATATGAAGTGGATAATATAAAGTCTATACACTAAAGATAATGATTTATTGTATTAAAATAGCATTTCACCCAATTCATTTAATACCATTATTTTTAAAACTGGATGGTAATGGTGCTCACCTTATACACTACCCTTTGAGGTATTAGTTCAATGTAGGTAATCCAGAATTCTGTAACCTGGGGGAAGTGTTCAGTTATTGGGTGACACATTGCTGAGTTTGAGAAGCACAGAGGTTGCTTCTATTGCTGTTTTATGACATAAAAGAGATAGAACCTCAGACTAATCAATGTTTCTAACTTACATGTAGAAAGCCACAGAACTTAACTGTGAGTCTGGGGCTGCTGACCTCAAATGAAGTATTTTCTCCATTATACCTGTCTAACTCTCATATGGATATGAATAATTAAGATTCCACATAATAATAACAATAACATATTAATAAAATATAAACCAAACACACAAACATTTGACAAATAAGAAAAACATTATGAGCACACTTAACAAGGAATGCTTCATGGGAGAAGCTGAGCTTTGAAGAAAATAGGGTGGAAAAAAATCTACATAATATACTGCACATGAAATATGCATTGTAGTCGTCTTGCTTTCTAATCCTGAATCTGACTTCCTTCTAATTTAAGTTTATAATTAGCAATTTATTTTCTATCTTTGAAGGTATGTGTCTTGTTGCCCAGCAATCTCCTACAAGGACATGTTCTCACATGAGAGAATGGATTCTTGGCCAAGGGGCAGTTTCACAAGTAACAGAAGTAGGAAGAACAGACATGAAAGATGTTGGCAATCTTCTCATTCACCCTTTAAGGGGATTTTTAGCAGTGGTCCAGAGACAAACAATACTATGAACCAACTCCATAGGGATTTCAATTTTCAACTGTGTGTGTGTGTGTGTATGTGCATATATATATATATATATTATATATATATATATATATATATAATATGTATGTAAAATAGAGTCTTTCTTAGAGCCCACTCCAGCCTGAAACTCACTGTGTAGTTGAGAATGACCTTGAACTCCTCACCCTCCTACCTCTCCCTTCTAAGTGCAGGGGTTACAGGCATATAGCACCACACACAGCATGCTGGCTATTTTTTTTTTATTGCATTTATTTTTCTTGAAAAACAAAACTTCTAAAATAGATGATAATATCAATAAAAACAATAATTCTTTGTTGAGCTACATCCAGAGTTAATGGGAATATATTTTAAAGATATCATGGATGCATTTATCTAGCTTTAACAACCTCATCAAAGAATATTATTTTTTAAAAAGATGCCTCATAAAGATGTATGAATAGATAGACCTATGATTATTCAAAAAAATTGTACAAATCAAAATAAGTTTGCCAGAGCAATTTAAAATAATTAACCTTTGACAAACCTCCCTCTCTGGTAATGAAACAGTAACTATATGAATAAAAGATAAGTCGTGACATTCAATGAATTATAATATTCATCCCATAAATTACTTGATATAATAGCTCTATAGTCTACATTTTTATAACACTAAAGTGTCCCAAATGCCAAAAAACCTCATTCATTTCTAGTGTGTAGTTTGTGGATAGGCTGGGTGATTTTTTTTATTCTTTAAATATCTTTCAATTAGTGTGTATTATCATTCTCCCCCACCCCACAAAAAAAATACTTCCTGTCAGCCTGTCAAGCATTTATGCAGTACATATACATAGTAAAATTAAGAGTTGTGCTCACTGCCCCAGTAGCTTATGAAAATAAGTGAATGCTAACCTGATTTGCACATGGGGGTTGGTTACTGGGTGGCATTGCCATCTGGCTCATTATCACATTTGAGAACACAGTGGCCAAGTTACTTGCATAGATGGCATACCCTTCAGACAAACTGCTGCTCACACTACTTTTGTCCCTGCCTCTCTGAGATAACAAACCATATTTAACTTCATAGAGAAGATGAGCTGCCAAAGAGATGCGATGAAGACCTTAGGGGGCTCTTTGGTGTAGCCAACCCCAGGGATTTTGGAAAAAAAAAAATGCAGCATGCCAAAAAATCTTTGATCCAAAGTGTCTTACAAATTTATACATTCCTAGCTTCCTGTTTTGCCCACAAAATGAAGGATTTGTTCATCATCCAGGGCTAACCAATTGGTTTCCTTTGACTCTTCCAAGGCATTTGGTAGAGTCTAGTGAACAAAATAGACCATGAGAGCAGCAGTAAGTTTCAGATCAATATCTTTCAAATTCATTACATAAGCAGAATGTTCCTCTACCAACACACTGTTTAACACCTCATCATATTTGCTATTTTAATCATGACCTGGATTCAATGACACCATAATAAAACCAGATACATTTATTGACCATTTGCTATGTATTATGTATTGGGCCATATCCCACAAAAACTGGTTTATTTTTTTTTCATAACTCCTAAGTTCAATTCTAGTGTTAGAAGAAGGAAATTGAGGCAGAGTTTCTGTGATTTGCTCCTTTAATTACCAAGCTGTGCTTCCCTAGACAAGCCATGACCTCTAGCTACTTGTGCACAGGACATCCTCAGAATCGGATCTTTGTTCCCTGAGGCATGGCTCAGCTTGTCACAGCATGTCACAGTTGCAGCTGCATAAGATGGCAATCAGGGTTTTGGAACTGGTTACTGAGTTCCCCTTTTACAGTACAGGAGTAGCTGAGTGGAGCACCTGCTAATTCCAGGCCTCCAAAGAACTGCACTAGGCTAGCCTCTGAGGTGTCATCTTTTAGACTTCAAATACCTTTTGTTTATGCAGTGTGTGCGTGTGCGTGCATGTGCGTGCGTGCGTGCGTGCGTGCGTGTGTGTGTGTGTGTGTGTGTGTGTGTGTGTGTGTCTAAATTCAAATACAAAAGAAAAAAAAGATTCATGGAAAATAAAAGGGATCAGTAATTTACAACCAAAAAACATTATTCCTCAATCAGAACAAACTGATAGTATCTGGGTTTCAGAGTTGGTGACACAATCCTTTATTAAGCAAGCTCAGAGTGACTTGTTTTTGCTTATTCCACCTCTTCTTTTTTCTTTTCTTCCAACTTCTTCAGGCACTTTTTTTTTCTGAGACCTGAAATGAGGAATCACTGGAGGACCATAAATGCCCAGGTGTGGATGGAGGGCATAGAATTGGTGAATGGACCTATGGAACTCTTGGTTATGCAAGGTTTCTATGGCTGAGTATTAACATCCCACAAAAAAAAAGTCTTCAAAGGAGATGTTGCTCTTGCCCAACTCCTCTTTTTCAGCTAGAGCTCAGAGATATTAAGAACATTGGCAGGTTTTGTTGCATGGCCTGTTAGTTGCTGACTGTGAAGTCTGCAATTCCATCTTCTTGATCAACCTCAATTCAGTACAAAATGTTGTCTGTCTTTATGACAGGAGCTAAGTATATTTCATTCCCCAAACTTTGGTTTGAGGAGGTGAAAACACACATCTTAACCCATGGAGGTAGAGTTCCTGTTCTCTTATGGCACTCTTGCTCTTTTCTCTAGCTTCATAACTTTCTTTTTTAGTAATCTACAAGACATTGTATTGGGACCAGACTAGAAAGATATTTCAGGTTGTGCAAATAGGTGCTTAGTGCAAGGTAGCCCAAAATTAAGTGAGAAGCTTCGATTTTACATTTTTGTTGTTGTTGTTTTTGATTGATTGGAACCCAGTAAAATTCCCATTACAGGGAATTCTGATGTGGCACAGAGTAGAAAGCTACATTTGGTATCATAACCCAGCATATGTATTATACACACACACACACAAATATGAGTATGTATGTATGCATATGTATACATATAGATATAACAGAAACATGGGCATACTACTGATATTGCATCAAACATGAATCAATTATTATGTAAGTGCTATAAATATACCATATTGCCTTAATACTACTTAATTTCAAGTTTCAAAAGATAACTAGAGCTTAGAGACTTGAATCAGAACAATATAGGGAAATATTTGAATGTATTACTTAACTTTGCTTGTAAAAATACAGAAAGGCCATTCCACAATGACTTATACATGGCTTAGCTCTTGATTCAGACTGAGTGATGGGCTGTCTGAATGCTAAGGGGACAATAGAAAATCCCCTCTTCATATCTTTTTCACTTTCAAATTTCCTGAAGTCGACTGACATGCCTGACCTTGAGGACTGACGCAATGTCCCTGAACCTGCATCACACAAAAGGATGAACCCTCCTGAACTCTTCTTGCCCAAAGTCTGTGATTCACAATCTTTCATCTGGTGCCTGAATCTGGTGAAAGCTCTCCCTGCGTTCTGTGCATGAACTAAACATTTCTGTGAATGTATTTGTGTTGCTCCAGAAGTTTCTCTCAAATGTTGACAGATGTGAAAGTGAGCATTATAAACACTTAGTTTTGCATTTATATTTCTATTGTTTCCATGGTGATTTTTTTTAAAAATAAAATAAGGCCCTATTACCGCTGTTTTTAGAGTTCTTCTGGTTTGATAGCAGGTTTAATTTGTTTGATGAACCTATTCTTACTTGCCTTTTGGATTGGAGAGGGACAGCAATTATTCCTTTAAGGCGTCCCAGGGAGAGAGAGGTCTAAGTCTTCATTGTCATAACATTTTAGCTCTAGGGTCTCTATTTGTGAGAGAATCACGGAGGCTGCCTGCCAACCCCGAGGTCTATTGTGTGTATCACAAAGGCACAGGGGCAGCATTCAGCTAAGGTTGGTGAAAGGAATCTGGTCACAGCCTGAAGTGAAGCCAACTTTTATTGGTTATGTAACTCAGTTGCCAAGATGAGTGGCTTCTGACTTTTCTCCGTATGTAGCTGTGTGAACAGCAGACCCAGGCCTTGGCTTAGTGATGTAATCGGATGTCTTGGTGGAGAACATTTAGAGACATGGAGACTTGCTGCAGAGCTCAGCCGTAGGTGAGAGCTTAGGGAAGTTTGTCTTTTCAGTCCAGTGGCAGCTCAATTACAGTTTTACAAGGGCCCACAGCTCATGAGTTTATTTACAGTGAGACATACAACTGTCTCCCATGGCTGGAGTCTTTACACGGGCAGGACCAGTGTGCACCCTCAGCACTGAGAAACACTTGAGGCCATCTCATAAACACCCGTTCTTTGTGGGCCTGGAACTCCAGCAGGGTACTGGATACACAAGATAATGCCACTGGCCAAGGCAATCCGTATGTCCACCTCCAAAAAGGATTCAGACAGTTCATTGACTAAGCCTTTCTTTCTTCTAGATGGCCATTGGATAGTTGGAATGATGTTATCTGCCCTTCAGTACTGTTGTGCAGGATAGAGAAGAAAAACACTTTATACCTTAAAAGCACTTTTTAGTGTCTAGTGAATTACAAAAAGGGCTCCTAAAATGTTAGCAATTGTAACCTTTGTGACCAGACAGGTGTGCCTGACCAAAGTATCCTCACTTCTGAATAATACTTTACTTCTTTTTTTTTTTATTACATTATAATAGTGGGTGTAGAAAACTGTTGAAATTCAGAAAAGTACTACTAAATTAAAAAAAAAAAAAAAAAGAGAGAGAGAGAGAATGCAGTAAAAGCTGTAATCCCACCCCAGAGAGGAGAGATCTTTGTTAGCATTGTGATGCAGTCTTTCCCAAAATGTTGACTTTGTCTGAAACCCAGTTCTCTGAGGTAGGGCAGGCTTTATTTGATGTTAATAAATGTGACTTTCTTATCAACCTTTCTATGGGACTTGACCTAGTTTGTGGGCCTCACTGAAAGTGTTTTGTACATCAGCTCTACTTTGTCTTTATAAAGCTGGTTTTGTATTAAGGAAAATAAACGAAAATAAACGAAATTTTTTGACTGAGTCTTCAAGTCACACTAGACTCAGAAGGTGTGTGTGTGTGTGTGTGTGTGTGTGTGTGTGTGTGTGTGTGTGTGTGCTGTTTGTGATGTAATTCCTTGTAGCTTGAATTTGAGTTTTGAAAATCTAGGATAGAGATGGAAAAGGAGCTGGGGGAGGGTAAGTAGGGGTGGGGAATGATAAAGAGGACAAGGGAGGTGTTTAGCTTTCATTTGCAAGCGTGATACCCGCTGCTTTGTTTATGGATTTGATGCTATTCATACAGTCTTTGCAATATTAATTTTTAATTTATGATGCTCATTAGGAGACACTTAAAAGAGAACAATTATCATTTATCTTGATATATTATTTACTAGGACTGACTGTCATGGTTAGAAGCCCATGATTAGTGAGGGGGGGATAGAGAAGGGCTTCTAAAAGGTGCTGGGGTAAAACGATGGAAGCTTAAGAAGCAGTTGTCAGAACCTAAAACCCAAAGTTCTGATGTCGAAGCAAAAGCCACACAATCTCTAATCAAGACTCAGGAGGCCCCTCTAAGACAAGCCCGGAATAGCACTTAATGAACCTGCAGCATCATATTAATGAGATGCTCGGGAAGGCTATCAGCTCATCAATTATTCATCCAGCTGCAGTCCTGATACTTTGCTATCGTCCTCCTCTTTTTGCGTTGGTGTGATTACTTTTTTAACCCTCCATTTCCTCACTTGGAGTGTAAACAAGGCCTTCTGTTCCTTAGTTCCCCTTTGTTGTGGTCAAATACATCTCTTCTCCATAACCAACTAGGATGTCCAACTTGATAGAGGAAGTCTGTTTCCAGGGAATTGTAGCTTCTTCAAGTATCAGAGAGTAAGGATACCCTGGATTTGTACTTCCTGATGCTTTAAGCTTATCTTTACATTAAACAAAAATGTGCTGTGATATAATTGTCTATTTGAATATGACTCTCCCCTACTAAACTGTGAGTGACTAGAGAATGACTCATACTGAATGGGTGAATGAATGAATGAATGAATGAGTGGATCTGAGGACTGAGTCATGTCTAATGTTTAGTCTTATCTATATTGAAGGTTTTGAAGTGGAGACATCACCATTATCCACAGGTTTCCAAATGAAATCAAATAGGTTTCCACAGGAGTCCAACTGTAAGAGGAAACCAGTCATTTGCATTTACGAGCTGGATGGTGCCAGTGGAGATACTACCAGCAGGTCTGATGCACAGCCAGCAGGTCTGGAAGATACCCGTTTCTACACAGGCTTATTTTCTATATTCATGTAGATGTGAAAACCAGTCATACACTGAAATCACCCACAGTTTTAGGGACACAGTTATGATGAATACAAGCGTGAGAGCACTTCGGTGCGTTTTCCAAATGAAGTCCAGAGAGCTCCAAGATGAATGAGTTCTGAAGTCGGGAACAGGGTGGCTTGTCCTGAGGTACTGGTTGGCTTGCTCACTCCAGGTCAGCAAGAAAATGACTTTCCATTCTTCTGTAGGTGAAGTAACAGGGTCTGTGGTACTGACCCAAACTGATCAAAGCTGTTACTCTGTGTAGCTAGAGATGACAAGGAGACACAGAACTGGAGATATGGGTTTTGTTTGTTTCCGACATAGGCAGGAATATGAGCAGTCATTAATACTATCTGAAAGGCAGATGGACAAGTTAGACAGTGCTGCCCACTACCTGTTATGACTTTTCACATAGAGAATAAGGCAAAGATCTTAATTTTGTTAGAAAGGGAACCCCAAGCAAGTGAATGCATAAGGCTATTCCTTAGCTTTGAGTGAGTAGATTGCAATGGCAGTGGCAAGTGGCCACCTTCCCAGATGCTTCCAATCTACAGAAACTCAACTAGTCACAATTCTGCCGTCATTGCAGAAATACCATGTGGGAGCTCTCTCTGTCGCCTTTGCCATGGCTCCTGCCAGTGAGTCATGCTGAGCGCTGAGTGTAGGTATGCTTGGGCTACTCTTGTTATTGCTCCTTGGGAGGCCTGGCTAGATGGAGACATTCGAGGCCCTCAAACTGGTTGCTACAGATGAAGCGAACACTGCCATGTTTATCCTATGTCATGATCCTAAAAGGTATTTTTCCTTCATTACATCTCTGAAATTGGAATGCACGGTCTCATCAATGTTTTATGCTCCCTTTCGGCCAGGTGGCAGTGATATTCGCTATCACTGCCTGCACTTGATTTATCCTGGCCATAGCTGTTTGTGCTTTTGTAACTTCGGTGGAGTGATACGCGTTGTTGGACTGTTTGCATGGGGTTGTTTCACTCAAAATATCTTCAGCAAAATACATGGCGACTTATCACTGAAGTAAAACTATTATTGCAGACACAGAAAGGCAGGAAGGCAAAGAATTGGGCATTGAGTGTGATTCAGAGAACAGTGCTCTGAAGAGGGGAAGGTGTCTGCTGACGGACAAACAAGGCATATTAGAAGGTAAGCGTTGCAACTAAAGGTAGGAGAAGGCGTCTTGTTTGTGTTTCTTGTTAGCATATAAAATACTGATATCCTTTTAAGTGGACAGTACTAGCTTCTGATCATCTCACATGTGTGTCACAGTAGAAAACACACCAGGAACCATCTTTTTAATCTCTCATGTTTCTCCCCCCGTTTGAGGTTTGTGGTAAAAGAATGGAATTCAGCTTCAGAATTTTAAGTTATTATAGCTATGATGTTGATCCCATGACAAGAGAGTGAGTTTGTGTGTAAACTTCGAGCTGATTTCAGCCTAGCTTATCACATTGTTTGATGGAAGCAAACCCCTGGGACTGGAAATAGTTTCAACTTAGGGAGTTCACATAGAACCGTGGGTCCTGTGTTCCCCTTTCAAATCGGAGCATTAGGAGAGTTCATGAGGTTGGAGTCCATGGTTTCTTCCTGCATTTATTGCTGTATCTGCAGTACATGCTTTAAACTGGCTGAGTTGAAATATGATACAGCCTTGTGGTGGTTTGAATGAGAAGTGGTCCCCTTAGACTTAGGCTGTTGAATACTTCATCCCCAGTTGGTGGCGCTGTTTGGAGGGCTTTTGAGGAGATGGAGCCTTGCTGGAGGAAGTAATGTCAAAGGGCATGGGGCTTAGGCAGACCTGGGAAATGCTGTGGAAGAGGGAGAGGAAGGACTATGGGAGCCAGATGGGCCAAATGGACACCACGGAAAACACAGAGTCAACTGACCTGGGCTCATGGGAGCTCACAGAGACTGAATTGCCAATCAAAGAATTTGCATGAGACTGCCCTCTGCCCTCTGCACATGAGTTACAGTTGTGTGACTTGGTCTTCTTGCAAGACTTCTCTAACAGTGAGAATGGGTCTGTCTCTAACTCTGTTGCCTGTGGGGGCCCTTTACTCCTGCTGGGTTGCCTCAGTCATTCTTAGTAGGAGAGGAGGTACCCAGTCCTTCCCAACTTGAGATCTCATGGCAGGCAGATATACACTTTCACTTTTCTGAAGGGAAGGGAGGGAGAGTGGATGGGGGTCATGTGGGGAAGGACTGGGAGTAGGCAGGGAGGGAGGGGAAACTATGATTCGGCTGGGAAAAATATTAATTGATTAAATAATAAAAAAAAAAAAGGGTTTTGAAGCCTCTCCCCATTTTCAGCTTTTTCTCTCCTTTGTGCTTGGGGTTGAGAGGAGAGCTCAGCTCTCTGCTTCTGCCTTCACGCCTCCCCACCATGGTGTGCTCTCTTATCCCTCTGGAACCAGAAGCCAAAATGAACTCTTCCTTCTATAAGTTGCTTTAGTCATGATGCTTTACTGCAGCAAAAGAAAATAACTCATAGACTCCTCATTATTCTGAGGAGGTGTAACTAGGGGCTGGCTTTTGACCATCACTGGCCTCATAACTAGAGAGGTCTGGATAACTATGAGAGCACAAGCTCAGGGAAGATATTAGGAAATAAAAAATAATTTTAGGTGAAAAAGGTGTTCTGAAATGAGTTAGTTCAGTTTTTTCATATTGCAGATGAAGAAGCAAAATTCAAAGAAATGAAACCAAGTGTTTCTTAATTTCTTGCTTAATAACTGTGCCTTATGTACAAAATGTTGTGTCCTGAAACCATCACACCCAATTCTTCCAAGGCAAAATTTTACCTAAAAATGTATGTATTTTGGTTATGTATAAAAATGGCAAACCTTTGTTCTGTCAGCAGCAATGGGTATTCATTAAGATTTTTTTTTTTTTTACTAATTAGGAACTTAAATTTTAGTTTAAAAGTAGTATTATTTACCAAGAGGGTTTTTAAATTTAATTTAATTTACTGCATGTGTGTTTGTGTGTGTGTGTGTGTGTGTGTGTGTGTGTGTGTGTGTGTGTGTACACGTACATGTCCCATAATGGGCTGTGTATATGAAGGTCAGAGGCCAAGCTTTGGTAGTTGACCTTTGACCTTTCTACTATGGAATCTGGGACGGCTTAGTGGCAGGTGTTTTTAGCCACTGACCTGTCTTACAGGCCCCCAGAAGTTTTTACAACTAAGTAATTATAATCCTGATTGTTTCCACCTTTCACTCTGTTGATTGTATTGTTTCAAGTTTCCAGATGCAAATCTGAAAAATTGCTGCTGCCTCTCTTGGATTTTAAAAGATGCCATGCATCACCAGCACTAAAACAAGAAAGGTAAGGATGGGAGAAGGTGGTAGGAAGCGGCTTTCTTCCTCTCTATCTTCCCACTGAGGAATTAACAATGTATGTTTGATGCCTGTTAAACCAGAAAACACATTATTGACTTTAGAGTGTAAAATTTAAGGGGATATGAAAACAAAAGCAGAGAGAGCTTTGCCACTCTGTCTCACTGCACAACAGAAGGTAGTCCATGCTGTGTGGTTTCATAATTGTCAGTAGATGAAAATTCAAACCCCATACTTAGAGGAATATACTCGTGGTGTACTGTGTGATGTGTGTGAGTATCTCCCGTAATTTGCATGCACACATCAGTATGCATGTTGGCTTAATATATGGCACATGTTTGCCTTCTCCTAGTAAATGATCTTAAAACCTAAGAAGGCCATTTTCCAATATTTCCACCATGTCTTGGGTTCTCTATTTTCCAAGTAGAACTTTTACATATCATCAGACAGTCATTCTCAAAATTAATCTCATCTTAGCTGTGTATTTTATCTAGAGAAAATGTAGAGCAATTTTTTCAAACAAAGAAAAAAGTAAAAACAGACAAAGTAAAAAAAGAATGTAATAAGAATAAATGTACAAACTAAAAAAGAAATTGAAAAGTAAAATAAAAAAATCTTTTGTGAAATCAAATAAAGGGGTCATGATGTAATCTAAGGACCTTTCAAAAACCATATCTCAAACCTGCTTCCTGGAAAGAGGGTTCATGATGGATATGAAAACTTACAGCCAGATCACTACAAGAGGAAACAATTTATAAACTGAAAGCTGCCTCTTGACAGTCTACAGAGTCACACTATCAGAATCAACTGTCAGTCCTGTCTCACTGATCACACATGGACTTTCATTTGGTACAGAAATACTTTCTTTCCAGGACCGTAACTTTTACAATTCAAGAAGACGTTTTCTTTCCTACATTTTTCTTCAATGCTTGTGTTATTGTCTTAATGGTCCTTGGGGAAATAAGTTTAAGCCTAGAGCAGGTATTGTTGAGCTATAGAGTGAGTCCAGGAATAGAAGGAGAAATTGTAGCCTCTAATTCCTCCTTCCCTTTCTGGGCACCCACAAAGCCACTTTCAGAATGGCGAGGAGGGTTAGGTCTGAGAGCATTGCCATCATTATTGCAGCCTTTAAGACCCCAAGATCTGTTTGCTCATCCTATATGATAAAGCTTTTTTGGAATCTTTAGTATGTATGAGGGTAGAAACTAGATAGGAGGTCATAAAAATAAGTTTGTTTAAAAAACAAAATAATTTTAAATTTATTATAGTAACAAACCCTATTCCTGCTTCAATTACCAGTACATACAAATACATATAAATCAACTCTGTTGACACTTATGTTCAGTGACTGGCAGGGCATCACATTTTCAAAATGCCATTTGTGATCACGGCATTAGATACAGCAGGACATCAGAGCTAAATGTCCATGCTGGTTTTCTCCTCATTGCCCTTATGTCTTAGTCATTTAAGGCACAATGCTTTTGAGTAACAGTATTACTCTTCCCTCTTGATTCTTTTTTCTTATAAAATTCAGTTTTCGGATCAGCTTCAAAAGGGGAAATTCAATCACGAGATGCGCTGCAGAAGAGGGCACCATGCTACTCTTAATATTAGCCTCTTTTAATCTGGGGAAGGCCATCTAAGTTTCGGATTTTTGCCTAGGGAGAACTTTCCCCTTATTTTTAAAGCATATCCCTTTGACTCTTTGGGTAGTAATTGACTTTGTCCTTTTTTCATTTATTTCCCTGTCTCCTGGTTGTAGCATCTTCTCCCTGGAGTCTCAGGTTAGAAGTTTTCCCTTTTGTGAAACCATGACAGGTGCCTAATTGAATGATGAATGTCCCTTTATTACTCTGTAATTGAACTGCCAGCTTTTTGATTGGTGAGCAGAGATGCCCCCGTCCCCATCACACTCAGCAGGGGGCTTGGTAGTTGGCAGTCTGGTCCTATACTCCATCTGTCTAATCCCATCTAGTCCCCATTTACTTTTGGGGAGTGGTACAGAGGTAGGTAGTGAGGGGGAGGGAAGTCATAATAAATTATGCTAATTTGATACAGCCCTGACAAAGAGAAGATCGCATTGTTCCATGTATCTTGTGGGTAAATGCTTCAAGGCATTTTGTCGTCATGGGTTCCTAATCTGACAGGTCCAGGATGAAGATTAATGGTCCTCACCTGAGTGACAGAACAGGGGATTGTGGGGAAGAGAGGGTCATTCATCATACTCTGACAGGTGTCATTCAATACGACATCGGCTCTATCGTCACCTAGCTAGCAGTTCCATTTTTCTGCCAGTTAAGCAAGGAGTTTAATAACATCCCCAGAATTAAAACTCACTCTTTGTAGCAGCTCTGACAGCGGAGAATAAGAAAATCAATTCTTCACATGTTACAGCAGTTAACTGACTGGGGCTTTGGCTCCATTCTGGTCCCTGGGCTTTATTTCAAGCAAAAAGATTTTTGTGAGACATCATTTGCCAAAATTTACTCACAGTGCTAACTTTGATATTGTGATTATTGTAGGTACACCAGAGTTACAGGCTTTCCTACCCATTGTTATATTCTTCCCTGCCTGCTAAAACACATGCCCACATTAGCTGGGGCTCTCCTACTTTATCCTCATTAACAGTGTTTACTGCTTCTCTCTTCATTAATATTGATCCCCTCCCCAACTAGCAGAAACAATAAGGCAGACACTAATTTGAAACATTTGGTTTCATTAAACTGTTTTGACTTAAGGTAGCAGGGATCTGAATGGCAGAGAATATGATTCACAGACTAAGAAGAGGAAATACACTTTGGTGTTTTGGGGTTGACTTGATGAACGACACTCTAAGTGGGTAGGTGTCATATATTAAGAAACATGGCTTTGGATTCCTGTAATCCCGCTTTGCTCTAGAGTCTGTTCATCCACCATCATGAATGGTAAGACATTTATATTTTCTGCTTATATCACTAAGGAACCTGGATACCATGTAAACATGTAGTCTGCTGTGATGTAATCAAGTCCCAAACTAGCTACATGGAGAAAGAAAGGCTACATGAAGGTTCTCTGAGGCACCTCCCCTTGTGTGAAACATCCTTAGATCTTCTAGCCTATGTTAGCTTCCTGTGAATGCAGCTGTATGCTATGTAGCTTGGACATTTTGATCCCAGATGACAGGGAAAAAAAGAAAGAAACACTGGTTTGATGGACACTACCCAAATTTCTAGCTCACACAATTGTGACCAAGTAAAGCTATTTTAGTCCACAGGCATTAAATTCAGTGTGGTTTGTCATAAAACAATCTATACCTATGGTAATGGGCGAGAGGGTAGTGGCAAGATGAAACCAATAGATGGCTACAATGTTGAATGTAAGATGACGGTGGCAATGTATACA
This sequence comes from Peromyscus leucopus, assembly GCF_004664715.2. Classification (NCBI taxonomy): domain Eukaryota; kingdom Metazoa; phylum Chordata; class Mammalia; order Rodentia; family Cricetidae; genus Peromyscus; species Peromyscus leucopus. The sequence goes on along the minus strand of NC_051071.1, from coordinate 16,958,607 downwards.
GAGCTACGTCTACAGCTGGTTTCCTACGATACAGATGTAGAAATAGTGTGGTTTATGGAACAGCATTGTCCAATCCCAAGGCTCCCAGGATTCAGTGCCTCCACCATCTCTTTCTGTCTTCTCATTCTGTAGATGCTTTTTTATGTATGTTGCAGAATAGCTTTTCTGGACATTTTCATGGAGAATGCATAATGGGCTAATGAAGAACTGTCACATTATACCTATACATGGTAGTTATATCTTTCCAATTATGTATAGCTAGAGTCAAGGGAAATATCCTGGAAAATAAATCCCTAAACAGGAACATTTAATCCATGCCACAAAAGTGAACATGATCAAAGAGTTATGGCGAATATGTATTAATTGAATCACCAGAGTTATCATCCAGCTTCACAGACTTCCATAGAGACTCAATGCTTGTCAGGATAATACTTTTCTTGCAAATTATTTAATTGCATTTTCAACAATGATTATACTATCTAAAGGCTTTGGCAGTCTAATGGAGCTCTCTTGCTGCCTCATTCAGCCCCAGAGATACATGAAGGAGTGTACAAACCACCTCACTCCAGAGTGCTGTTCCTACCCCACTATGAAGCTAGGTTGCGGGAGGCAGGGTTCCCACATCGTGGGAACGTCCAACAGGCTCTGATCAGTGGCCTCTATCCTCTGGTGCTAGAGGTGCCAGCAGTGGTCAGCATAGGTCACTTTGTAGCATGTGTGCTAGGTCAATGGCTTCTAGGACTCCAGCTAGATTCACTGGACTCAGAGATATGAGAACTCTACTGGCAGGAAACAAAAACAAAAACAAAAACAAAAACACAACCCTTGGCAACTGGACTATTTGCTTATTATGATGTGTACATATGAGGAATTTCCAGAAGCAGGTGAACAGACATTATCTTTCCCAGAATGTGCAGCCAATATTACTATGCTGCCCACCAATCTTAATGCAGGGTGTTTATTCTGGAACCAAATGGGATTCTAAGAAATTTGAAGAAAGACTCCTCGTCAACAAATCCAAGTCCTACCAGTCTTACAGTGTCATAAGAATTGGCAAAATTAGTTGGAAAAGTGGGAGTGGTTTTCCAAGATGCTCCTGTTTCTGGTGGTGTGGACAGGAGCTGTTCAGTCTCAGAACCTCAAGTCTCTGGTAAGAGGAATTGCAAATGAACTTTCTATTGTACAAGAGTTGCTGGGTTACATAGACTCCAGTGTGCTGCCTTGTGGCACTGTTTGGCCGAGGCTGGTCACAAAAGTCTGCAACAGTATGTCATTAGCTGGTATTATGATTAGAAATACTAAAGCTATGACTCTTGGAATCAGGTGGGGGTTTGCTAAGTATGTGCTAAGGACAGCATTGGTAATCCTGCACTCAAGCATCGAGTTCCTTCAGCTGGCAGCGGCTTTGTCTATTTTCCTTCAGTGGGTGAAACAGACATAGCCTCCAGTTCACCCCTTACCTGGATGTTTACCTTTGCTTCTGGGTTATTTACCCTGCTGTACAGCAGTATTTAGACTGATGAACCTCTTTGACTTGACTTCACTTTTATTATATGTTCTTTTGGTGTCATACCCCAAATTTCATTGTCAAGGCCAAATCCCAGGCTTTTCACCCATTTTAAAATGCTGTTTCTTTCCATTTGCTGAGCAAACATGATATTTTGTTTTTCTTCAAGATATTAATGGTTTCTGCTCACTAGTGTGGCTTATCTTTTTAAAAGTTATGTCTGAATATATTCAACTACATTGAACACTTTGATGAGGATATTTTATTTACTATGTTTGCAAATAAAATAAAATATTTTGTCAACAAGGTGAAACCTACGTCAACAGAAAGAAAAGATGTTGGTGTGCAGAGAGGAAGTAGAGAAAAGATATAGTGAATTATTAATGTTACCTGCATTCCTTAGAAGGTTTGTCCTGTTAACTAAACAGTGTAACCTATCATTCTTGAGTTAGTGACTTACTTTCCAGGGCTTGATAGACAAGAGAACTTCTTCCTATGTGCCCTTCAAATGGACTCCATTGTAGTACCTTAATGCGCCCCTTAGTTCTGACTCCCAGTACTCAGCACACTTGCTTATTTATTATTGTTGCTTCCTTGTATATTCTTACTACATATCTTTTTACTTTAATGGAATCTTGCCTTCTGATTGTCCAAAACTAATGATATTGTCTTTCTTTAATTATCATGTTATGCTAAACATAGCCATATCATTTTGAATTTAAACAAATTTCAGTAGGTGATTATCAAATCTAATGGGGCAACAAAGCCAAAATTTACTCTGTCTCGAAGGATGGTCAGAATTAATGCAGTCCTCTAGATTTCTGAGAAATACCCTTGGAAAGAGCAGAGACAGAAATGCAATGTAAGGGAGAGCTGTCTCTTTAAAAAAGAAGTTGTATAAAAGCAAAGTTCTAGAGGAGCAGGAGGAGGGCATGTTATAACTGCTCTGAGCTTTTCAAATCCACAAATCCATGGTATATATGGTTGAGGAAAACACCTGAATCTTGAAAAGAAGAAAAGAATTCTATGGGACCACCACCTCATAAGAAGTGGAAGCCCATGGTTAGCACCAGGGAGTGGGGCAGACAGTGAGCATCACCATGCAGCTAACACCAGGGAGTGGCATAGATGGGAAGCATCACCACACAGTTTTTATTATGACAATTCATACAACAAACCTTTTTACTTTTTAAAATAACTCACATAAAAACAAATAGCTAAAGATTCAGACTTTGAGCTTGTTATGTCTTAAGCATGAAACTGTCAAGAACCATCCACCTGAGAGTCTGAAAAATAACCTTCTATAGCTGAACACCATGGCTGTGGTGTGCTGCCATGGCTGCCTCTGTCAGGACTCCTGCTGTGTTTAATTTCAAACTGGCCTTCAGACTCACATGTCTGTTAGGATGGAGGATCTCCTAAGCAAGCAGCACCTGCCCTGGAAGTCTGTGATTGGATCACATCTCAGCATCTGCCCTTTTTCTGGATTCACTTTTACTGTTGCATTTCAACACTATTATAGTAAGGATGTCGTGACTTCAGAATAAATAGTGGGACCACAAAGATTCATTACATCTGTCCTTCTACAGCCTGAGAACCCAAGAACCAATTACTAAAGCCAATGATTAGCTTCTGATCATTCAGCATTTACAATGACCAGGGTATTTTAAAGCAGTTAGGGTGATGTTCTGACACAGCACAATATATTAATTAATAGTTCAAAAGCTAGTAGAGAGCCTGGCACAAAGCAGGTGTTTAAGAAGTGATTAGCAATAAATATTAATGAGCTAATTCACAATTTCAGCTGCTTATGAACTACTGAATGCAGTAATCTGTATAACACAGAAAAGGTGTGCCCAATCTCAAAAACAGCTAAAACTACATGATTTTCACATATTGCATTGGATCTGGAACCTGATATCTCCTTTACTGTAATCAAGATCATATCATCTCCATGACTGTATTTGTTTTGCAATATTAGGGACTGAAGCTAGGACCCCGAGCACGCTAAGCCATACTCTGACATTCAGCCACATCCCTAATCCCTAAATGATGGTTTTTGTTTGTTTTTGCTTTGTTTTGTTATAGATGCAATTTTTGATTAAGAGAAGTCTAGAAAGAACTCAGCATATATGGTCAACTAATTTTCAACAAGGGTGCCTGGAATCTACATTAGGGAAGGTGTAGTCTTTTCACCAAATTGGAAAATTGAATATCAATCAACAAAAGGATGATATTGGACTCTTGATTCACATCATATAAATGTAATCAGCTTTGGGCTAGAGAGATGGCTCAGTGATTAAGATTACTTTCTGTTCTTGGAAGGACCTTGGTTCGATTCCCACCCCTCCACATAATAACTCACAGCTGTCTAACTCCAGCCCCATGGAATCTGAGACCCTCTCTAGCCACCATGAGCACTCTATACATGATACACAAAAGTATATGCAGGCTAAATAGTCAAACACATAAAATAAAATGAAGAGAATAAATATACTCAAAACATATTAAAATGAGACCTGAAATCATAAAACCCCCAAGAATACAAATTTTGTTGAGATTGGCCTTTCCAGTGAGTTTTTAGCTATGATACCAAAAGTACATATTAATAAAAGGAAAATTAAGTGAGTGGAATTAGTAAATCAAACCAAATGCTTCTGGACAGCAAAGTAGACATCTACAAGCGGCAAAGGCAAACTCTCAGGTAAGAGGTGGACCAATGCTTCCTTTGGGTGACTTGTTGGGAGAAAAGAGTCAGAATAAGAAAAATAAAGACTATTCTGAAGAAATAAAGGAGGGAGAGCTTCAAAAATTCATAAAGGATGCCAAAAAATGCAGAAGAAAAAATGAGTGGTACACTTGAGCCAAGCCAAACATGGCTTCATTCAGGAGGCTCCCTAGTGTAGAGAGGTGAAGGAGACAATTTTTCAGGGAAAGGTAACTATGCCCTCAGTGGCTAGGAGCACACTGTGTGAACTCAGAATAACCCTGGTGTTTGGTAGCTTTGAGCCTGTGGTCAGTAGGTGAGGCCACTTTTGGAGCCATTTATCTGCCGCCATTGCTGTAGAGCTCTGGAGTTCTGGAACTGCTTGACATTCACAGCTGTGTTACTCCAGCACAGTGGCTAATATTTAGGAGGACCCAAAGTACAAAGGCAGGTCTTCTCCCTGTACAGGTCTCAATGTCATGGCTGCTTCTCACACTTCCAAAGCATACCAGGGACAGCTCACTCCCTAGAACTCTTACCTTCTCTTTGGGTGCAAGCTGGGCAGGATATGGAACCTGTCCAAAAGACACTGCAAAGCTAAATATGGCCTGGAGAGGCTCTTGCTACACAAATAAGGGATGCTTTTAAAGTAAAGACTGCTTTGGTGGACATGGGAAGTGAGTCTACTATAGACTCAACACCAAGATGAGCAATAGGAAAAACAAGAGTACACAAATTCAACTCACCATCCCCCTTTTCTCTGTGCATACAAATGACAGCCTACAATTTTCAAGATGCTAAGACTGTGAAAGGAGAGGAAGACATATAAAGGGGAGGTAGTAGGTAATAAAGGTTAATAGAATACATGTGACATCAAAACAGATGGAGGGGACCAGCAAAATTTGGGAAGAGGGATAAGGAAGGACACTGGAAAACAAAAAAGCTCAAAATATAATGACGTATGTAGGACACTAAAAATGCATTACTTACACGTCTTTTTAAAAAATGACCCCAAAGCAGCTACAGATTGGAAGAAAATATTTATAAACCTGAGATCCAATAAAGGGCTAGTATCTAAAATATGTAAGGAATCCTGTAACTCATTAACAACAATATAAATACAATTAAAAATACACAAAAGTGTGTGTGTGTGTGTGTGTGTGTCATACTTTACTCCCAAGCACCCCCTTCCTTTTACAGCTCATACTTTAAAATGTATTGGATGATCTTTTAATAAACTCTAACTATAATCCATACTGGATTGTACTGAAATTTCTTTCTGTGGTCAAGAGAACAGTTTTACCTGAGTGGAGGTACTTCAAAGACTAAGGCAGCTCTTCAGGTTGCAAGCAGACATTCCAGGATATGTACCTAGCTGCACCACTACTGACATCTTTGGAGATCATCACATGCATGCACACACACATGCACAAACACACACATACACGCCATTCAGGAACAGTTACTGGAAGAACAAGGACTGGATGTCAGTGAGGTCCAGGAACTGAAGTACTGAAGTATGCAGCTCAGTTGAGATTAGTGGGAACTAACTGCCAGACAAAGGCTTCCAACTTCCCCTCTCATGCACACCAGCACCTCAGAATACTTGTGACAGAGCTGGCAGCTGAGCAGATCCAAGGACTCTAGATGCTTCCATGGGCAAAGAGCCCATGGGTCAATCCTGGTTGTGGTGTTCAAAGCTAAGTGAGACTCTTAGATTTCAAGCCAATGTATCACAAAGATAATTCACATCTGTGTTTACTGTAATTACTCTTTCTCTGTCCCACCAGCTAGCTCCCAAATAACAACATGGAGATTTATTGTTAATTATGAAAGCTTGACCTTAGCTTAGGCTTATTTTTAACTAACTCTTATAACTTGAATTAACCAATTTCTATTAATCTATGTTCTGTCACATACCACCCATCTTGCTTCTTCTGTGTCTCCTGGAGTCTCTCACATGCCTAGATTCCTCATCCTTTCTTCCTCTCTGCCCAGAAATCCCACCTTGCTAACTATTGGCCAGTCAACTTTTTATTACACCAATAACAGCAATACACCTTCACAGAGTGTATAAATACCCGACAACAGTTTATTGCACCATTTTCTCAATAGCTAAGTCATAGAACTAGCCTAGGTGTCTACTAACAGAAAAGTGGATATAAGAAGTGTATGTATTCATAAATGTTTTTTACAGTCATAAAGAAGAATGAAAGTGTTATTCAAAGGAAAATACATGCAACTGGAGATAAGCATCCTAAGAAAATGAAGTCAATCTCCTATGACAAATGCCATGTTTTCTTTCATTTGTGAATTCTAGACTCTGCATAGACTGTCTTTGTGGTCAGGAGTGGGTGGCTAATGGTGAAGGGAAGTGGAGAAAGTGGAGGAGTAAGTGATTACAGCGGTGAATTGTCAACTACTGACTTGCCAAACCATTTGAAACATCAATAATTTTGTCCTGTGATTATAACTTCAAACACATTAAAAACTTTAAGAGAGTCCTCCAGGAACTTTCGATGGATGTAAGCAATTATATCAAACCTTGTTTTGTCTTCAGTCCAGAAAAATGTTCTACATAAACATTTGTTCCCTGGCATCTTTATATATGGCCCCAACTGTTCTCAAAAGTAAAGGATGTCAATGCATTCTTGGGTAATATAAATGGTTCAACACACTGTCTGCAGATGAAGAATCTGTAGCAACAGAGTCGTCGTTTCATTTTCTGTGTGTTTGTGTAGCACAGTACAGAAGCTAGAGTCTTGTGCATAGTAGGAAAATGTTCTATTACTGACGAAATTTCAAGCTCTAAAAGCCATTATTTCTTCAAAGCTGAAAACCAGAGGAAAGCAAAAGAACCACTGCATCAGCAGCAGGGATGAAGGTCCAGGAAATCAGGATTCAGGAAATTCACACTGCATCATCAGCAGGGATGAAGGTCCAGGAAACCAGGACTCAGGAAATCCACACTGCCTCATCAGCAGGGATGAAGGTCCAGGAAACCAGGACTCGGAAAATCTACACTGCATCAGCAGCAGGGATGAAGGTCCAGGAAACTAGGACTCAGGAAATCCACACTGCATCATCAGACCCAAGAAGCACAAACATGAAAGCTGAAGCCCCACGTGCTCAGGTGGCCTTCTTGTCACCAGGTGGAAGAAAGCCTATGTCCGCTGATCACATTAGCCCAGTTAGGCCGACAACACTGATAGGTTGGTAGCCACTTTGTACTGTGTCATTCAGTTTCTGGCCAGGGAAGCTCCAGTCAGTGGAACAGCATTTCAGTGGATGGGTCAAATTTCAAGGTGGTAGATTCTCTCCAACTTATACCAAAGGCTACCTTTGGCAACAATTCCTGGGCTATCATTTTATGAACAATCTTTTTGTCCCCCTAGCCCTCTAATGTAAACGTAAACCTCAGCACAAATCCTGCCACATATCCTTATCTCATGTCACCACATTCTAATCTGATGATAAACATCTGGCCGGAGAATTCAGTGCTTTTCTGTATTACTGCAATTTATGTTCCATGTGGAAGCTGATGATGTGTTGAGCTCTTGCTGTGCGCTTGTCTGGATTCTCACCCAGTACCCAAATGGATAATGTTGCCCTGGTAATCACAGAGGCATTTTATTATAAAATCAAGTGGCTCATGTGTGGTCACAATTTACCAAATGACATTTCTTTAAAATAAGGCCAAAGCTCTGTGAGTTACCTTGAATTGATCACCATTATAATCAAACATCTAAAAGCACTTCTGCTTGACAAGATTTATAGAGATAGCTTTAAATTTTTATTTTATCTCAAGAAAGTTAGATATAGATGGTGAGTGGGGTCTAGCTGAGGAAGGTTTAAGGCAGCTACCTCAGTGACTACCACTGTCTGGTCAGCAGTCAGTAATGGTTCTGCTTAGAGAGTGATGGTGCCAGATAGCTAACTGATTAGACAAGTACATTCTCATTCCAAATTTCCTTCCTTCCTTCCTTCCTTCCTTCCTTCCTTCCTTCCTTCCTTCCTTCCTTCCTTCCTCCCTCCCTCCCTCCCTCCCTCCCTCCCTCCCTCCCCCGGTCCCTCCCTTGCTCCCTCTCTTCTTCTTCTTCTTCTTCTCCTCCTCCTTCTCCTTCTTCTTCTTCTTCTTCTTTCTTCTTCTCTCTCTCTGTTTCTTTTTAAAATAACTTTCTACAACTTGAAAGTGGTCAGTGTTCCAGGATATCCCAGAAATAGATCTGAAATAGATGAACTCAAGAAGAGAAGAAAGTAAATATATTTCCATTTTTACAACTCAAATCTGGTATCAAGAGAGGACAAATCACGAAGAAAATAGTGCCATAGTACTCATGACGCAATGACAGTTTCACAGAAAAGACAACACTCTCTAAGACTGGCCCAATCAGGATGATGTCTGGACAGGGTACTTTCCAGGCAGATTAGAACCTCAGGCTGGAGACTTACTGCTTCAGGGACCAAGGCCCCACTCTTCCTTCTCTCCCTCAGAGGACTGTGAGAACCTCTGCAGTGCTCCACAGTGTTTTTCATGTCTCCTTGTGACTGGTTCTACAATCCCTGTTGAGGTAGAAAGATCTCATTGTTGTGTGGAATTTCATGAAAACTGTTTGCACAGCAGTCTCTGCTTCATGAACTTCTCACAGATTGTACCAGGTTAAAGGAGAGTTTTGGGGCCTTGTTCCTCTGTTGGATGTTTGAGGATGGACTGTCCACTAAGTTGTTGGGGCTGTTTCAAGATATTTTGAAATAATAGTTGATGATCAGGCCCTTAGTCATGAGACACAGGCCTCCTTATCTCCTGTTGTTAAATGAGCTGATGCTGGCATTCTGGACCATCCTATTATTTGAACAGTGTTACTGAGGATATGGTGTCAAGTGAAGTCCATCAGCAGTGGAATATGATAACATTTTTGACAAGTGTATATCAGTGTTCCTATATGACTGGATACAATTGGACCTTTTGATCAGACTATCAGCTCCCCAATAATTACATGGAAACTTATTATTTAATTATGAAAGCTCAGCCGATAGCTTAGGCTTGTTTCTAATTAGCTCTTATAACTTATGTTAACCCATATCTTTTGATCTATATGCTTTTATGTGGCTTGATTATTTTTACTCTGTACTGCCCATGCTGCTTCATCTCCATCTGGCTGGTGACTCTGCCTTTCCTCTTCCCAGTGTCCTCTGTGCTGGAAATTCTGCATAGCTATTGTCCGTTCAGCTTTTATTTTTTATTAAACCAGCCAGAGTGACACATCTTTACAGTGTACAAAAAGATATTCTAAAACAATTGGGTGGGTCTTCAATGTGAGTTTGGAACTTTTTCCAATGGAAAACATCCAACAGAGATTAAATACAAGCTACATTGACCATCTTAAGATGTTTTGTAGCCACATCAAAAAATAACATCTGAGCATAGTTATGTATGCCTTTACCTTTGATCACAGCACTCAGGAAGCAGAAGCAGATAGATTCCGTGAGTTTGTGGCTTGCCTGGTTTTCACAGCAAGTTCTAGGCTAGCCAGGGCTATACTTCATCTAAAAAAAAAAGTAAGAAGAAAGAATAAAAATAATGGCATATTTTATTTAATGTATTATACCTATCATTTCAATGTTAAATATTATTTTTAAAATTATTATTAATAAAGTTCCCATTTATTTTTTCATAGTGTTTTAGAAATCCATTATGCACAATATGTCTCATTTTGGACTAGCCATATTTTATTGCCCAATAACTAGTGGCTGCAGTGCAGATATGGGCCAAATGATTTCTTTATCTGCCTTCAAAATGTGTTATGGCAGTATAGTTCTAAATGATCTTATATTATTTTATAATACTTTATTATATATTTGATATGTACTTTTACAGTATTACTTATAATATTAGAGCATATGTAATCCTGTCAATGCTGCAAGAGAAACATTTACCAAGGGCGAAAAATATTCACAGTTGTAAAATACTCTTTTAAGTATTTATGCCAAAATCATATGCTATTTTAATTTTTTAGCTAAACGAAGTCACATGGTAAGCAAGCTCTACATCAAAACTCAGAAACATTACATGTGAGATAAGAATGCAGTTGACATAAGATTAGGGCTCCTGTGCCATAATTTAATTCTGTTTATTTAATTCTGTTTAAATCTGTTATGTGGATCCTCATGTAACAACTGTGTTCCTAATTTGCATTCACTCTAGTAAGAAGCGACTGTGGCTTCAACTTGGTTAGTTAACTTGAGTATAAAGTCTAGATAGAGACAAAAAGCACAGGAAAATACTCTAAATCTTATTATTTATAAAGGGAGAAGTCTAGCCTAGGATCAGACTCATTAAATTTTTTTCTATATAGAACCAGAGAGGTTCATACATTCTGTCATGAGATTCTTCTCTGTGATAGACAAAAAGCAGCTGTGCAGAAATCAATAAATGATTGAGTGTGGACAGATTTGTTCCAGTAGTTAATGGTTGGTAATTATGAGACTAGGTTGAGGACAATGGGCACGTGCCACTTGTATGTCTCCTAAGGAATGTTGCCTGATTGAACACAGATTCCCACTGAGGACAGAGTGGTTTCGCTGCCCTTTACAAGACAGGGCTCTGGGAAACAACTTAAAATCCACATGCACAAAAGCTTACATCATTCCTGGGTGAGCCCAAAGCCCCATCTTTAGGGGGAGTCTTGTTCTAATGAAATAGACATTTAAATATGTAGGATGAAGAAAACAATATTATAAATTTTTTAAGTTTAGTGTGAGTTAGATACAATATTGTTTTCAATGTAGTCTTTGGGAAAGAAGGCTTGCTACCTGAATTTGCCCCAGGACAAGTTTTTCTTGAAATCTATTTGTTCTCAGCAGAAAATCCATCAGTTGGTGAGTTGGCTTGTAGGGCCCATGTTGTACTTCCTGGGGCCTCTAACCTTTGTCAGAGTGTGGGTGTGGCTGCTGTCAATGTTCTTCTACTGTTCTCTATCCATGGCAGTACCGAGAAGTGCCCTGTGTCTTTCAAGCTCCATGCATGTTTCTTGCTAAACACTTGAAGACAAAAAAGTCATTCTTGGTGATGAATCTGGTTAATTACCCCTATTCAAGTAGATAACATCTTATATTGCCTCCTGGCTCACAGAAATGAGAAGTTCTACATGACCAGGTGGTAAACAAAACTTTAAGTTCAGAAGAAATTTTATGGGTAGTAAGATGGTTCAGTGGGGAAAGATGATTGCTGCTAAGGCTGGGACCTCAATTTGTTCCCTGGAGCCCACATGGTAGAAATAGAGGACCAACTCCTAAAAGTTGTCCTCTTAACTCCACATATATGCCACAGTATGCATATACCCCACCTCTCACTAAATAAATAAGTAAATGTAAATTTTAAATCTCAGAGAAAGACTCTTTATGGTTCTCTGCTCACTCATAGAAGCATTTTCCTTCTTCCTAGCCCCAACCTAAGACCCAGAACTTCTAACACAAAAACCTTGAGGAGTAGTGGTGGAGTGCACATATTCAGCAAGGGAATATTATGCATTCTAGGTCACAGAGCAACATGTCATGTCCAGAGTTTTGTACAAACTACTTAGAAAGTCTTAGAAAATAGATTCATGCCCATTCAGACTGTAAACTCTAATCTGGCACCTAAATGGGAAGTTCAATAGAATTCTCTGGTGTTTTCTCAGGTCACCTGTTTCCAACTGGTGTTCTACATGGCATTGTCACTGAGTGTCCCATGTCCCCATGTTTATATTCCCATTAAGTGACAATGCACTTCCAGTCACATGGTCAGGATACAGATAAGTCATTGTCTCATTTGTTGCAATGAAGATGTGAGCTGTATTGAGAGGTAATAATAGGAGACTCTAACCTTGTCTAAAGGATAGCGGAGGGGGTGATAATTAAACATACATTGGAAGGAAGCTATATGGAATTGAAGTAGCTGAAGAGACATGGGAACAGTGTCACCAGTGGAGGGTAAGATTTGTGGCATTACATGTTCAAGAAAATGAAAGATGGTTTCTTGTTTTGAGTAAGATTTAGGGCGCGCGATGTGAGAGAAAGCTGGAGAGAAAAGACTGAATGGGCCTCATAGACCAATTGTACTGAGAAGTCATTGAATCATGGCATGTACTCAGGTTTCCATGTGGGAAAAAGGTAGGTGTTAGAAGAAAAAAAATCAATCTTGTGCATAGCTTCCCCAAAATTTCCCTGGTGCTGAATTGAGGATGTTTTAGAAGGGGTCAGATATATGATATAAGTAGATATAACAGGAGGTTCCTGAATATGGTCTAAGTGGGAGACTATAATCTTATATTTTAATGATATATTTATTTTTATTTTATGGGTATAAGTGTTTTAACTACACTGTGTCTGGTGCTTGCCAAGGTTTGAAGAGGGTGCTGGATGCTCCCCTGGAATCAGAGTTAAGGATGAGTTGTAGCTAGAATTTTCCTGCCTTGCCCACAGTTAGGACAAATCTCTGTCACTCGCCAGTCCCACAGCTGCTCAGACCCAAGTAAACGTAGAGACTTATATTGCTTACAAACTGTATGGCCATGGAAGGCTTCTTGCTAACTGTTTTTATAGCTTAAATTAATCCATTTCCATAAATCTATACCATGCCACGTGGCTCATGGCTTACCGGCATCTTCCCATGCTGCTTGTCATGATGGTGGCTGGCAGTGACTCCTTCTGCCTTCCTGTTCTTTCTTTTCTCCTCTCTGTTAGTCCCACCTATACTTCCTGCCTGGCCACTGGCCAATCAGTGTTTTATTTATTGACCAATCAGAGCAATTTGACATACAGACCATCCCACAGCACTTCCCCTTTTCTTTTTCTTTTCTTTTCTTTTTTTTAAAAAAAGAAAGAGTTTTAACTTTTATACATCTCCAAAGCCAGCTTGGTATATTTGGGAATTTGAGTGTAGCTTCTCTTGTTACTTCCTGCTGGAGGGGGGTGCTGTATCTTATTGGGACACAAAGAAAATTTTAGGATTATGGAGTAGTCCATGAGGGTATATCGTCTGAGCCAGTTGCCGTGAAATAGTTCTGGATGTTGGATCATCTGGGCCATGGTGTCATCAGAGACCTTTCAGGAGGTCTTAGCTGGTCAAACCTGATGTATCTTAATCTGGAACAAATCCATAGCCTCTGGCTTTCTGTGGAAACAAAAGCAGAGCCTCTTTTCCAAAGCAACATATCCTTACATCCAAATTTTGAAGTCAAGGTACCTTTAAAATATATATTTTGGCATAACTCAACAGCTTTTACAATCAAATGATTTTTCTTCAGTTACGAATATCAAAGACAACATAATCCAGATTCTCTGTGTGGTAGCCATCTTTACGTGGTTTATTTTTTATATTACCTTGAGCCTATTGCTTTAAACTGTAGCATTCGAAGACTGAAATGGCACTATGGCTGCTGGCTCCGCCCACTTCAGCTTCCCAACATGGCCATGGTATGTTTTCCGCCAGCTCTGGGAGCCATCAATTCTCAGAAATAGTGGGTCTATGCTTCTCATCAAAGCAGCGTGTAGCCCAGAAACCTCTTTTTTTTTTTTTTTGTACTAGCAAAGGCTAAATCCACCACATAGCTTAATATGCCACTTGCAGAGGCCTCATTCCCACCCTACTGCAGGTCGAGCACTCCAGGAACCTGCCATAGTAGATAGTAGCTCAAACACGCATGCTGCCACTAACTTGAAAGAGAACTAGGAACAGTTTATAGCTCCGTTTTAGAATCTTTTTACTCAGGTTTTAGGTGGAAACTCTTGCCAACACATTGGGCACCAGATGAGTAGTCCTAAGGCTGTCATATGGACACTGGGAACCAAGCTTGCATTATCTGCAATGGCAGAGAATGTTCTTCAGCACTGAGCATCTCTCCAGTGCTGTGGAATAATCCTGTATAATGTGAATGTGTATTACTCTCCTTGGTTAATAAAAAAGCTGATTGGCCTATAGCAAGGCAGAGTAAAGTTAGGTGGGACAATCAAACTGAGGATACTGGGAAGAAGAAGGGCAGAGTCAGAAGAGACACCAGCCAGCCACCCAAGAAGCAGGACATATAGAAAATGAGGTAATAAACCATGAGCCATGTGGTAAAGCATAGATAAGAAATATGGGTTAATTTAAGTGTAAGAGTTAAGTAATAACAAGCCTGACCAAGCTTATATTTATGTTTATACTTAATATTTATAAATAATATTAAGCCTCTGAGTAGTTATTTGGGAACTGGTGGGTGGGAGAGAAATGTCCAACTACATATGGCACCTAACATGAGGCCTAAATTTCTGCATAAAACCTGACAAAGCTTAAAAAAGGATCTAGACACATAAGAATAGAGTCATTCTTGGTACCTGCATTTTCTCAGGTGGGCTCTGTTTGCTTCAGGCAAGCCGAGGTGCAGATCCTTTAAGAGATGGCTTCCTGGCTCAGGGCTGGTGGCAAAAATGGGTGGCTCTTTTGTTTGTGAGCTGCAGATAAAGGTAACATGCTGCTTGGTGGGAGCATGGACCCAGAAACTTCCCATATTTGGGGTATTAACATGGCTCCCAGAGCTGGCAGTAAATGTACCTCTGCTCTAAGACTATCCTCTCAGGGAACAGAGTGGAATAAGCCAGCTGCCAGTAGGTCATGATTTAAGTTACACAGCAGATGTTTTTTGTTTTTGCTCATGTAGACAGAAAAGGTTACAGATATACAGTAAGGACAGATTAATACAAAAAAGAGCCTCTAAACAGATCACAATGTGTTTGAAAAATACAAACGGGCTTGAGAGAAAAGAGAAAGGGTATATGCAGTCCTAGATTTTAAAATATAGTTTTAAAATAACAAAATAAAATCTTTTAAAAGGCTGTAAATAATATAAAAGAAATAAGCCATGTAAAGATGGGAAATATACAGAGAGTCTAGATCCTGTATGTTATTGTATTGTCCTTAAATTTTTTGGCTGCTAAGAGAAATTTGATTATGGAAACTGCTGGATTAAACCAACCTATGTATTTTAAAAACATCTTGACTTCAAAATTTAAATCAATAGCTGTGGAGCCTGCATGGGACTGGAGTGGTCCCTCTACATAGCGAGACAGTTGTGTAGCATGATCTGCTTAAGGGGCCCCGGCATAGGATCAGAATCCATCCAGGGTATATAAGCAAGCCTTTTGGAGTTCACTTCTATAATGGGACACCTCACAAAGCCTTGGGGCAGGGGGAGGGTCTTGGACCTGCCTCTACTAAATGTACCTCCCCAAGGGAGCCCTGACCTTCTTGTAGGAGGGAATAGGGGGTGGGGATTGGGAAGGAGAGGCTTGAGGGGCAGGAGGAGGGAAGAGGAGGATCTTTGTATATAAAATGAATAAAAAAATTTCTTGATAAAAAATACACAGAAAAAAATGCAAAAAAATTAAAATGTAATATATAATTAATGATATAGATTAAGAGTCTTCTATAATAGTCAAACTTATAGTCATGTTAGATATGTTTTCAAGGTCATACACAGATATATTTAAATATATCGATGGTCTTCAAACACTTCAAAGACCTACAGAATATGGCATTTAATATGTTTAATAACCTAAGGCTTTTCATGACAGTGAGGCATGTCTGTTCCTGGCAGCACCAATCTACTTCAGAAAATATGACAGAGATCAAAGAAACTCTATATAGAGTTTGCTTTCTTTATGGCAAAAGCTAGTCATGTGAGCAAAGAAACTGCCCTTCCCTCAATTGCTGACAGTTACTGTCCAAACTGGACCAGAAGGATGCAGAAAAATGATGCCAAACTTTGCCAAGACAAGGTAGGGTAGTCCTTGAAAATTCCCTCCTTCATAGGAAAGTCTGTCAGATATGCTAGGCCTGTAGGCCAAAGCTAGATACCCTAACATTATAGAGGAACTTTGGGTCACTGTCCAGGAAGCCTGATATCCTGGGTCATTAGGTAACATTTTATTCTTCTGGGGTCTTTGATGGAGTTGAAAACTATATAGAGTTTTCCTTAGTTATGATAGAAGGTAAATTAGGTACAAAACTTTGGAGTCATGAAGATAAGATAAATAATAGAATATTTCCTCTAATTTTGTCAAATACAGATAAACTAGATATTATAACTATAATTCTTACTTAATAACTATATTGTCATGTATAGATATACTGTGTTAAGATTAAAACTTTTTCTTTTAATTAGACAGAAAGGGGAAATGCTGTGGAATAATCCTTCTGTATACTGTGAATATGTATTACTCTCATTGGCTAATAAAGAAGCTGATTGGCCTATAGCAAGGCAGAATTAAGTTAGTCTGGACAATCAAACTGAGAGAAACTGGGATGAAGAAGAGTGGAGTCAGAAGAGATGTCAGCAAGATGCCCAGGAAGCAGGACATTTGGAAAATGAGGTAACAAGTTGTGACTCATGTGGTGAAGCACAGATAAGAAATACAGGTTAATTTAAGTGTAAGAGTTAGCTAAAAAAGACTGAGCTATTGGCTGAGCATTTATCAGTAACATAAACCTCTGGGTAGTTATTTGGGAACTGGCAGGCAGGAGAGAAACGTCCTACTACTCTCCAGCCCCTATGATCACACCTTTGCACTTTATCTGCTATGTCTAAACTTGGCAATGTAAAGGAATCCTGTACTTGTTCAATGAGTAAAATAATCACTGTTTTACCTCATGGAAAATACAGACATGTTTTGCAGGAGGTATGGAAGTTGGCTAAAATAAATCACTTGCTCATACACTAATTAAAGTTGAGACTAAATTAAGCATATGTACTGGAGAAGTGTAAGTTTGGGAGTCAGGAATGCCAATTGTAGCTTTTTGTCAGGGTGACCTTGCATGAGTCACTCATCCTACTAGGATCATATTTACTAAAACATAATGCTAAAATAGTCATCTATTTGGTTTGAGTATTGTCAGAGTTTTTGTTATTCAGTATATTGTACATATTGATAACCTACTTTCCCTGAACCAATTTTCTCAGAAGTTTTAATATTGAAGTATCTGTCCATGTTAGAGGCTATAGTATGATGATGCCTGTTAAAAGCCAAGCTGCTGCAAGAACAACTGTGATGCGTACAGTATATTTCTACAGTCTGATCAAGAACAACTGAGAGGAATAACAGTGACATGTTGATTAATGCCAAGTATCTTTCAATACAAGAGATCCTTCAACACCAAGTGAGCAAACCTTTCTTTCAGTAAAAAACTGTAAATAATCTCTCTGTCCAGTGAGTTTGGTGAGCAGTAGGAATCTCAATTTCTACTTCAGGGACAATTTTTTATATATCAATAACATTTTCAACTCTTAGTTTTTCTAACAGTTTGTATTTTTTTTTATTTGTCATTCTGAAAAGCAATCAAGGAAGCAGCTTCTTAGAAACATTGGAATCTGAAAATCTCTCTCTCTCTCTCTCCCTCTCTCTCTCTCTTTCTCCCTCTCTCCCAATCACTCTTCCTCCTCTCTTCCCTCCCACCATTTCCTTCAAGAGATATACCTCCATTATTTTCAGAAACTCTATCTCTGGACTTGCTTCTTTGGCCAACGTTATAAATCAAAAAGCCAGTTCAATTTCGAGTTTCAGTTTTTGCCTTAGTTGCTGTAAGAACTAGATCAGATTATTTATAACTGTAGGTGTCCAGGGTTTCATCACCACAGACAGAGGGGTGTTTTAGAACATTCACCTTTAAGATATCCAGAATAGGAGCCGCTGATCCTCCGTGGATTGTAAATTTCTAGACTTGGGCTCCTTGGTTCTTGTCAGTGAGGTGAGTTTTATGATCACCATTACATCATTCTGAAGTGCTGGGAAACTGGAAACCTCCTTCCTATTAGGATGCCTTACCTTGACTTTCATACCAATAAAGTTGTTCTTAGACAAGAGTTCATCCTAATAAGCGTCGTGAGAATTGCACCTGAACTGCGAAATATTTCCCTCTCTCTCTGCCCCAGCCTCAGAATCTTCAGCTGCCTACATGCTTTGAATCTAAGACAAGGCTTGCAGCCTAACAGCTTTTTAAAAATCACCTTCCATCAAGTAGCAGAGCCTCCAGGTGGATTAGGCCGGCAGTGTAAGACGCTTAGACAGTGGCAGATGTCAAGCCTCAGAAAGGTCTTTCTATTAGGAATGCTTTCTTTCTGGACGCGTATTTCCTCCAGGACCAGTCCAGCATGGGAAGGGAGGCCTTGGTACTCTGCCACAGACCTTTGGAATGCTGAAGAGGGAGGGTCCTGCATGACACATGGTCTTAGAATCTGAGCTTCAAAGGGCGATGTGTAAAATGACATTGGAATACAAATAAGAAAACATTGTTTGAGGACTCTTTTCAAGTGAGAAATGCCAAGGGTTCCTGGAATGTGAAGCTATTATGTTTCCTCTCGAGAAAAAGCTCATTAGAGGCCCACATCATGGTTCCATCTGAGGAAGACTTGGGAAAGCTCACCAACCCTCATCAGGATTAACACCCCACTCTCTGACCTCCCTGAACAGAGAGCTAAACTGAGGTGAAAGATCAGTCTCATTCCACTCTTCCTCAGAGTCGAGATCCACGTGCAGTGGCCATCTGAGTAGCAGCCTGCAGATGGAAAACCTCCCTGTAAACTGTTGTCACAGGGATCTAGCTGGATTGAGCTGACAGACATTGACCAAGTTGTGACTATTGATGGGTCACTTATTGATGGCTCTGGAGTGGTGTGACTAATCCAGTCATTGATCTGACTCTCCTTTAACAAGTGCCAGTGCCGAGGTCACATCCACCCAAGGGGAGGAGGCACGGTATCTTTTTCCGGGTGCTTTGACACTCCATATTTAGTTGTATAACACTTTCTTCTTCACTTCCCCAAGAAGTCTGACCTTTCAACTGACAATTCCACTGTAAGTACAAATAACTTCTCCATAACATTATCTGACTTCTCTATTGCCCAGAAATATGAATACTCATGACCAAACTTCCAGTTTTTGCCAAATAACTTCTTATTGAAAAGTAAAGAAAGGAAAACAGGGGAGATAACAAAAGCTTCTTAAGTGAACTAACTATATCCTCTTACAAGCCCGAATCATGGGCCATGGGTTTTCACAGACTCCCTTTCCTTTTCCTTGGCTACCTTCTGAAAAAAAATCTAGTGCCAGATGGGTGGGAAGCAGGGATGTGATTAGGAGTGTATTTGTCTATTTGAAATGTCGGCTATGATCTTACTGCCAGGGATTTCCACTCACTTATTTTAAATAGAAACCTGGCATTTCTGAGGGTGGGTAGCGGAATGGCAACACAAAGCTCAGTGCAACCCGCTGAATCCTCGGAGCGTCTTGCATAAAAGAGTTCTTGTCACAGGGAGTGCTCACTGGAGCCCAGCCAGGTCCCTGGGGACGTCTAGTGTCTACTACTTACAGAGCTGGCTGTCAGGTCAGTCCTGTGTGTGTAATTGACTATGATGTCTGCATGTTGATAGAATGATGCTAGCCAATGGTTCCTCTCCAAAAGGGGTTTCCTGGCTAGCTCTCCTGTGACAGAAATGCCAAGTTGGGAGTTGCCTGGAGACTCCAAAGATGCAGATTCATTTGGCTGAACTCCGGTTGTGAAGCCAAGTGCTACAAAGTGCTGGAAAAACAGAGACTAAGCTTGAATTGTAGTCAGTGCCTCCCCGCCTCAAAAAAAAATTGGCTCCTCTGCTTTCCAATGGTATGTTTAATGTTTCAGAGCATATTTAGTAAACATGTCACTAGCGATTGCCAGCCCTTAGTCCCTTCCCACTCTTTCCTTAATGGTTTTCCCTTTCTCCCTGGGTCAGTGCAGTGGGCTGAACGACAATATGAATGTGTATGTATTTCATGCTAGACAGATTGGAGATTTGTTTTCACTAGTTCTAAAGCTTATTTATAGCATCCACTCCTTATGAACCCAGCAAGTAATACGCACGCCTTACTTTTCTCACCAGACTTGGCTACATCTCCTCTCTGGAGAAAGCTGAGCTTATGCTCCACATTAATCACTGTGACTTAGCGTGAATTTATGGATCTGTGCACAGTGTGCTCTCCCTCACTAAACCAGTTCAATGAACGATATTCTGTATTTGGCTCCACATAGAAATCTGTCTGTTGGGAAGTGAATATTTTTCTGCAACATGAGGCCTCCTCATACTATATAAGCCATGCAGACACTTCTGGGAAGTTTGTTGGGTCATGGGTGATCTCACAGCTGTGTTATTATACTCAAATCTCAACATGAGATTTGGTTCCAATCTCAAGACTATATGTATAATAACCATTCACTCACTAACATTTATTAATCATCTACTGTACACCAAGATACATGATCCTCTTTCTTATCTTCAAAGGGCTTGAGTCTAGAGAATCAAGGGCATTGTTAATAAATAGACAGTGAGTGAGAGAATAGAAATCTAGGATCCACAGAAGCATAGGAAGGAGTCAGAAATGTGATTAAAACCCCCACCAAAAGTTACTGATGGAGGTGGCACTTGAGTGAGTAGGACTCTTGTATAAAAGATTTACAAAATATAGTTTGTGGGCCAGTGGCACTCTGAGAACTATGACTGATTTGCTATAAGTTATTGATCAGTGTGGAAGTCTTTATAGCTGTTTGGTTCTGCTGCAAAGTTGAAACAAGTTATTTTGAAAAAAAAAAAAACATCAGTTTGCAACAAATTAGAATTGGTTTTGTAAGTGAACCTTTATCATACATATTCCAAGGAATATTGACTAGGTGGCTGGGGTGGGAAGGAGTCATGGGCTAAGGGAACAGCATGTGCTCTGAGATGATTATTAAAGCCTCAAAATACATTCAAGTTCCTAGAATCCACAAGTGCTATTTTACATGAGAGAAAAAAAGTTTTTTGGGTGGTTAAGTGAAGAGTCTTAGAATGGGAGAGATTATATTGTCCCATCATCCAATCTCTGTTGTCACAGTAATACTTGAGACTAGGATAACTTATAAAGGAAATGGGATTAATACTAGGTTGAACAGGAAAATAAAGTACAATTTTGGGGGAAATATGAGATTGTAATACCTAAAGGAAGGGTAGGATGCTGTAGTTGATTGCAATAAAATGGCCACGAAATTTTGCTGCGAAGGGAGAACCTATTTCCTTGCCCTTTAAATATGGCAGACCTAATAACTTATTTTGATCAATTAAATGTTACAGACATTATAATAGAGTTCTACATTCAGCATTCGAGGACTTAGGGGCTTTGCCCTCAGTCACCCATGAAGAAGGCTGAGTTAGTATCCTGAAAAGCATAGGACTTTGAAGACAGGCTCCAGCCATTTGCCCTCCCAGTCACCCACCAAAGTCCATAGACAGGTGAATGAGCACAGTTCGGGACAGATGTGACCAGATCAGACCAGAAACAATCTGGGCTAGCCCAGCCACACCACAGACACATGGGCTAAGTAAAGTGGCTGTCATTTTCAGCACTAAGGGTCACTCACACATGTTTCGTTACGGAACAGATGCTAACTGATCCAGAGAAATCAAATGGAGTCTTAAAGTTCGTGAAATCAGTCTCTCACCTCACTCAGGACAGGGGAGAAAGAGTTTGAGTTGTGAGAGGGGTGGTGAGAGCTCACGATTAGAAAGTGTGTTCTCCTTACAGACTGTGACAAGTTAGAAATCAACGTAAGGAGCCAGAATAATAAGCAGGGATTAGAAACTGGGTCTCAGTCATAGGGCTGAAGACATGGACCAATTCAAATGCAGCAGAAACCGGAGACGCCTGCCTTTACCGTCGTGTCCACAGGCAACACTATGTTGGTGCGGTTCGTACCTGAAGAGTAAAAGCTGATAACAAAATATCCTGCAGTTCACAAGCAACACTGAGACAAAAGGGAAAACACCATTGAGAACTTCTGCTTGAGGTCTTGTGCTCCTGCAAGGGCACGTGGGCAGATCCCACAGTTTGTGAGGGGAGACGATGAAAAACGCAAGAGTCTGAAACTTTATTTTACTTTACTACTTTGCTTTCTTTAAACAAATCAAACTTTCTGCCTCCGTGATGCCTTTTGTCAAGTAGTCCTGCCTCCGTCACTCCCGTGGCACCCGGCCCTTTCAGCACGACAGATTGGTTCAAAATAGTTGGGAGTCAGCTATTTGAAATCCTCAATTACTAAATTATTGACCTGACTCATAACTGAGGGAATATGGAGTCAGAGCGTGAGGAAAGAAGCCCCATGTCTGAGGAACACTTTCATGAGCTTACAGGTGAGCCCATTTTTGCCAGGCTATATTACATATTTTTAACTTCTGCTATAAAACATCACATGCCTAGAGATCGCAAATCAGGCATATTACACTCAATGTGAAAAAGTGTCTCATAATTTACCACAGTAAATCCATCAGTATTTTCCTAGAAATATTGGAACTGAAAACAAGAGTTGAATGGAAACAGAAACATGTCTAGAGGTTGAAGTGGCTTAAAGGTATTTCTCAAAATATTGAATCCCACGGGCTAGAGACCCATATTAGAAAAACCCTTAGATGTTTTTGTAAGTGATGGGAAAATGGCTTCTAGAAAGCTGTTTATTGCTTGTTTGAAGGGGCCTGTTAGGCAAGTCACTGAGGACAGAGGCTCTTAATTACCCGAGGAGCATTATTCCAACTCCATACTTTGTTCGGAGTCTCTGATCCGTGGGTCCATTTCTCTATACACTATCCGCTGTCCTAAGAAAGCAGGAGGCATGTGCCAAGACTTTGATTTTTTAAAAATGATTTTCCTTTAACAAGAAGATTTCTGTATGTATTTTTAAAATTTGTCTTTTTTTTAAACTACAAAAGAAAACACACCAAGAAAGGCTCTATTGTCAAAAAAGCCAAATCTGGACACACTCATTATTATACTTGGTAAATAAATAAATAAAATGTTTCTTTATTTTTAAAGTTAGCACACAAGGTGACAGGTCACAATCTGACATTTTCACCATTGACGTCATTGTGCTTTGTCTTTGTTTTCTGCTTTCCCCACTGCCCCCTCCTACCCCTCTGCCCACTCTGGTTGGTCCCCTTTATCCTTGCCAATAGCCCCCCTTCTTTTTTCACGTCATGTGAATTCCACTGCCCCCTTTCTCCCCGGGGAGATGCTCTAAGATCCCTTCCTACCTTTTTATGGTCCCCTTTCTATTTTTATGATTTTATAGACACACACACATACACACACACACACACACACACACACACACACACACACACGTTTAGATTCTGTGTATGTGAGAAAGAAAGCATGCAACACGTGTCTTTGTGGGCCTAACTCGTTTCATCTATTTACTGATCTCCAAATTTATTTGTTTTCCTGAAAATGTAGTCATACAGTTCTTCTCTACAGCTGAAAATGATTCCACATGTACATTTAACACATTGGAAAGAATCATTGTACCTGTTGACAGACATTTTGTCTGGTTTTATTTCCTGGTGATTGCGAATAGTGCAATAATAAGCAAGGATATGCTTGTACCTCTGTGCTGTGTGATTTAGAGTCCTTCAGATACATGGCAGGAGTGGTGTGGCTGTGTCATAAGGTTGTGTTTTTAGATTTTTTTTGGTAGACTCTCCATGTAGACTTCCATAGTGGCTGCAGCAGTTAACACTCCCATCAACAGTGTCTAATTTCTTTCTGCACATTGCTGTCCTTTATTCTGTTGATGATGGCCACTCTGACTGGGGGAGGTGGGATCTCAACATAGCTTTACTTTTTGTTTCCCTTCTTGCTAAGGCTATGCGACACCTTTCGAATTTGTACTGGTCATACGTTCTTTTGACAATGACCCATTCAATATATTAGCCTAATTTATTGATTGGATAAGGGCATTCTTTTTTCTTTTAGTGCTTAGGTTTTGTAGTTCTTTATAGATGCTAGATGCTAATCCCCTCTCTGAGGTGGAGTTGGCAATTTTTCCCCATCTGTAGGCTTTCTCTTCACTCTGGTGATTGTTTCTTTTGATGTGCTAAAGCTTTTCAGTTCCATGCAACTCCATTCATCAACTGTGATTTTTTTCTGTGCTTTTGAAATTCTCAGAAATCCCTAGTTCTTGCCTTTATCTTGAAGTATTTTCCTTATTTTCTTTTAGCAGTTTCAAACCTTCTTGCCTTGCATTATGTGTTTGATCCATTTTGAAGTAATCTTTGTATGGGGTAAGAGATATGGGATCTAGTTTAATTCTTCTACATGTGGATATTCAGTTTTTCCCAGCACTATATGTTGAAAAGATGGTCTTTTTTATGTATTTTAAGATTTATTTGTTTTATTTTAAGCATATGTATGTGTGTTTAAGTGCATGTATGTATACCAGATGCCTGCAGATACTCTTGAAAGCCATACCAGATGCCTGCAGATACTCTTGAAAGCCAGAGAATGGTGTTAGATTTTCTGAACCTGAAATCACAGGTGGTTGTAAGTTGTCCTTGTGGGAGCTGGGAACCAAATCTGGGTCCCGATCCTTGGTCCTCCATAAGAGCAGCAAATGCCTTTAACCACTAAGCCATCTCTCTAGATGCCTGTCAGGTAGTTGAAGCTGTTTGGTTTGATTTCTGTGTCTTGTGTTCTAGCCCGTTGATTTACATGTCTGTTTTTGGTTCAGTACCAGCCATATTTGTTTCTTCATGGCTGTATACAGAGTGTAGCATGTTTTTTGACACAGAATACTGACATGGGAGCCAGAAGTACACACTGGAGAGACAAACAAATACAAAGAGGAACTCTGGGATGAAGGACCAGGAAAATTTAGCATGAACTCCTGAGTGACAGAGCAAACCAAGGAACCTGAGCCTGTAATTAAAGCAAGCTCTAGAAGAATTGCAAGCTTCCCTCTACCTCTGGTACCAGAGAGATACCAAGAGCAATCCCAGTCTACTACACTGATCGCTTTTCATTTTCTCATCTTGTTTAGGGTACAGGATTGCTGTGTCTTTCTGTATGCTGTGAATATGTGTTGCTCCCATTGGCTAATGAAAAAAGCTGCTTTGGCCTATGGCAAGGAAACTTACAACCAGGTGGGTAATCCAAGTAAAGATACAGAAAAAGAAGGGTGGAGTCAGGGAAATGCCAGCCGCAAGATGCCAGGAGACCGGTAATACCACGGTCACGTGGTAATAGAAATGGGTTAAGTTATAAGAGCTAGCTAGCAAGAAGCTTGAACCTTAGGCCACCCGGTTCCTAATTAATATAATGCCTCTGACTGATTATTTTATAAGCAGCTATGGGTAGTGGATGAGAGAGATCTGTCCTGACTGCAGGCTGGGTGGGACACAGGAAATCTTCTGACTGCAGAGGATGACATCTTAAATCCTTCCTTCTTTCATAACAATCATGGCATGAGCGCCTGTGATAGTCCTCATACACTGTTTCAAGGGTGACGTCACAATGACAAAGGTAGAGAAGGCCCCAGCCCTCACGCACTAGCGAACCCAGACAACAAGCAAGTCTACTCATGTCTGCGGTACTCCAGAAGTCTCAGACAAGTCGGCTCCTGTTGTCTTGCAAATACAATGATGACTAAGGAGAGGCCAAAGCCTAACCTGGCAGTGGGACTTGAATCTGTAGTTTCTGTTGTCTGACAGAAAAAAAAAGTTGAGTTTGGATGCTGCTGCTCGCAGGGAAGAGGTTTGGATGTGAGCTAATGGGCATGTGCATTTATTTGGCCTCATAATCTCTTTTGTTATCTCTGTTTAGAGGGACCTCCTGGAAGATCAGGTGTCCTTACCTGGTGACACAGCAACAGGAGACATGTTTCCTGCTTGTCATCGGAGTACACTGACCACACCTTTTCCTCTCCAACCACAAGTTCTGTGTGAATACATGCATTTTGAGGAGCCCCTGAGTGTGAAAATCCTTCATGAAAACAGTCTTTGTCTCCTTCGCTGATAATTGCGCGGAAGGCGGAGATAAGAGCGCTCTCACCTGCTGCAGAGAAATGTCCCGAGAAATGGTTCTGAAACTTGTGATAATCTTCTGCCAAATGAAACTGGCTGAGATTCTTCCAGTCAGACACTGTCCAGCACTTCCAGGAGTCATTACCATTCTGCTTATCTTGGCAAGAGGAGTCAGTTTACACTGCTTAGCTCTTCACACAGAGGAAGGGACTCTGGTCACAGCCAACGATGGCTTGTGTGCCTCATTCCACAGCCTAGCCAGATGTGCTAGTGGACATGTGGGTTATTGGAGTCGGTAGATGGCAATAGCGGAGCACGGTACTCGGCACAGGATGAGCAGGTAGTAAGCCGGAGAAGTAGATAGGTGTATGGACTTTTGGGTCGTATGACATGTGCTTAAGTGGTTTGTAAGCTGGAAATAAACATACTTAGGCTTTATTGAATTTTGTTTAATTTTTAAGGTGGAACTACATACTTATTTCATTTCAGGTACCACTCAAGGGCTGACTCCTCGAAATCCTATACTTGCTCTCTGCACTTGTGATAGACAGCATCTTCACTGTTGGCATTTTGATTGTTAGGCAATGAGTATTTCTAGCTACCATAACCCTCTGGGAGATGTTTGGCAGAAACAAAACTTCAGCCTCTTTGGGCCAACATCTATTAGGACACTTAGGAGTAATAAACCAAATGATTCTTGAAAACAAACTTTGAATAAATTCCAATCCTAGGGGACATGAGGACTATTATCTGCTGAGGGACTGGCATGTCTCTTACTATGACAAAATGAGATGCCATTCCATGATTTCTCATTAGTGCCATCCGGCATCCCCAAAGGTGTGTGTGTGTGTGGTTTGTGACCATGTTATAAATGGGGAAATTATGGCTCAGAGGAGTGAGCTTTCAATGGTTAGGTGCTAGGTGTTGAATCATGCATATGTAATTGCAAAGTCCATGCTCTTTACCCTGCTGGCAAAGCTAGAAGGAAATGTAGAGAATAAGAGAATGGGTTGGATTAGAGTGAGAAAGCTTGTTAGACAAGCTGTCTTTTGACATATGCTTAGGAGAAACTTCACAATAAATATCAAAATCCAGGGGTATGCATGCTTTAGTCTGCAGAGTCTAGAAGTTGGAGATTTAAGTATCAGGCTTAATAATTTCTGGTGAAGTCTACTCGCCTAGCTTGTGGGCACTAGCTATTCCATATCCTATCCTATCATAGGGGATAGGTTTGGTTTAATTTAACTTTGCTTTCCTCCTCTGGAACCTATTTCCAAATATAATTGCTTTGGAGTTTTCGGCTTCTGCAAGGAATTTGGCAGGACACAGTTCAATCTATATCCATGGCCTTCTCTGAGTTCATGTCTGTCTCTGTCTCTCTACCTTAGTTTTACATTCTTAGTATGAATGGCATGGTACTCATTATAAGAGTCAGTAACTCATTTTAGATGAAATAGTGAATAAGTGAATGAATAAAAGAAGAAACCAGAAAATCTTTCTTTCCAAAAGACTATGAGAAATGATGCGGAATCATATCAGGATTATAGAAGAGAATGTGCATCAGGTTAATTATCTTTAAAGATTGCCTGAGAATTGACATTAGGTAACACACACAATAGTCTCAGTGTGGAACTGGGTTTCCAGACTGTGACAATAATGATGCACTGGGGGTTACATTGTTCATTATAGGAAAGTCAATAACACCACTTCTGTCTGTCCATAGCTCTAGTAGTTTCCATGATGCAAAACACCACATTCCACAGACCAGTATCATCAGTGAAAAAACTGTGTTCAGATGGTGTTAATAAATAAGTTTGCCTGGAGATCAGAGGTCATAGCCATAAACAGAAGTCAGGCAGTGGTAGCCCATGCCCTTAATCTGATCACATGGCAGGCAGAGACTTTGTGTATTCAAGGACACAGCCAAGAGTGATGATCCACACCTTTAATCCCAGTACCAACCTTAGAGACCTGCAGGTCTGTATAGACAGGCAGTGACAAGGAAGTCATGTGGCTGGGCTTAGAGCCAATGAGAAAGCAGAACAGCAAGGCAATAAAGCACAGGTTAGACAGGAAGAGGCTCTCTTGGGAAGCTACTGCAAGGTGGTAAGCTAAGGTTAGTTGGTGACTATTTCTCTGATCTCTACAGCTTGCACCTCTGTATTTGGCTCTGTATTTCTTATTTAATAAGACTGTTTAGAAATTCATCTACAAGATGGTACCAAACATCACTGAGCAGGGTTGATAGGGGTGACAATTTCAACTGAGGACATTTGCTGTAGTACTATATCTGGATCACAGAGCAAACATTGGGATGTACTTTGATCCTTCCCTGATTTCTCAAGCTGCGGCTCCCTTTCTCAGCTGTGCATGCGGCACCTGCACACACCCGTAGATTTCTTGTTCTGTCCAGCTTTGGTTACCTGCCTTACAGTACTCCTGTTCTGATCATCCCAATCATTCCAGGCCTGAAGAGGTGCCCACTTATGCTCCTGGTGCCAGTTAAATAAAGGTCGATTGAGGAAGCTTCGACTCTGGCATCTTAGCTGCACTTTCTTCCTTTCTTTTCTTCTTCTCTCATCTTCCTTTTTTTTTTTTGATTCTGCTACAAAGTTGTGAAGTGCCCCAAAGTTTGCTTCTCAAATGTCTAATGAATTTCCTGTCCTTGGTGAAGCTTATCTGTACTGTTTACTTAAAAGATCAAGACCCACTGAGCCAATTGCTGTTATACCATCAGCTCCCTGGTACACAGTCTTTCCTTAATTCACCAAATCCACTCTCCAACTGAAGGCACCCTTCCCAGCTGTGGCTCCCCCTCCACTGCCTGGCCTTCCCAGCTGTGGCTCCCCTCCACTGCCTGGCCTTCCCACCTGTGGCTCCCTCTGTGCTTTGAGCCTTCCTTTGTACCCCTATCCACCCATTCTCTTGTCTTTGGTTCCTAAAAACTTGTTTAGGTTTTCTTCATTTTAAATCCAGGGACAAAAGTCCTTTTCCTTTCCTAGTGGCTCTTATTCAGGGAAGAATTTGATACATTTGGCAAAATCTGAAGGCCATTTTAGTTGTCAGAACCGAGAGAAGAGTATTATTGGTGTCTTGTGGGTAGAAGAACAGAATTATGGGCAGAAAAAAAAGCAAGGCCTAAATTTACAGGCCTTCCCTCTTCAATCTCCAATAAGACCTGCCACTCCACATATGGCCAGTTCCTTAATGGGAGAGTGTTGACCCCTGTGATCTCCCAAAGAATCTGTATTGCCTCTGTTCTTTTGGTTTGGACGTTCATGGTGGAACCATACTCAGCTGTGACTCTTGATTTCTCACTGCTCAGCCACACTGCTCACTGTTTTGCAATCCTCACTCTGTCCCACTGGTCCTCACTCTACTCATTCCAAGACCTCTGGCCAGTCTTCAGTCTCTAAGGCTTCTGAAGACTGCCCTAAGGCCTCCTTACCTGGTGGCCTAGGAAGTCAAAAGAGGAATTCATCCCAATGAAGTCAGTTCTCTATTTTGGACAGGGAAAGATACATAATAAGATATATAATATTCAATATCCAAATCTAGGTCAGTGGTGATTATGTGGATTCTCTTTCCTTTTGCTCCTGCCTGGGAACATTGGGCAATATATTGAGAAATATTTGTGGTCATGATTGGAGTAGTGAAGAGGGACGTGCTGGGATCTAGTAGTAGAGGCTGAGGAGGCTACTAATTACTCGGCAGCTTCTTTTCTATCTTGAAAAATCATGACAGGATTCAGGGATGACAGTCCATACCTGAAATTCCAGCACTTGGGAGGTGCAAGGAATATGATCAAGAACTTGAGGTCAGCATGGAGTATATGGTGAGCCCTCATCTGAGAAACCCCCTAATTAACCAATCATAAAGCAAAGAAGTTACAATGTTAGCCTCCATGTCTCCCCAAGGAGCAGTGTGACTTTAGCAAATCCTGTGTCACTTCTGAGCCTGGTTCCTCATCTCTGAACTAAAAGGAGCAGGAAAAGATGAGTTTCAAGATTGCTTCCAAATATCAGCTCTTTGATCCTGAATGGGAAATTCATTGAAGCAAATCCATGATAAAACATTTTTAATTCAGCAACATTTTCAGTAAGTGGCATTCTTAAATTGTTCTACTATGTTACA
The DNA here is from genome assembly GCF_004664715.2 of Peromyscus leucopus. NCBI lineage: Eukaryota > Metazoa > Chordata > Mammalia > Rodentia > Cricetidae > Peromyscus > Peromyscus leucopus. Next base: position 16,928,390 of record NC_051071.1, on the reverse strand, counting down.
TATATTGACAAACTTATAGAATCATATTTAACCATGCATATATTTTAATATTTACATATTTAAGATATGTGCATATTAAGCATATATAGCTATAAATACTAAAAATATATGAGGGTTCTTATATCTTTATGCATGTATACAATCATAGACACTAATGTGTTATCATGTAAATCTGATCCAACTAGGCTTGATTCCCAGATCAAATGTTTTCATGGAGGTCTAAGTGAGTTAGGAGAAGTTAATCATGAAACACAATTCAACCTTAACAATGTGTCATAGATAATGACAATGTAATAAGAGGGAATTTAAGAAACAATCAGAAATTATGTGTTTTCCCCCATTAAGCACATGTTCAATTAACCAGTAAGCCTTGAAGCCATGCATACCTGATGATTATTTTATGTTACCTTGTGTTTCCAAAAGCCGGTTGCAAAAGGCTAGATTTACAGCATGGCAAAATCCCACACTGTTGCAATGTTCTCTTCGATTCAGCCATTTCATATTGAAATTTCACACACAATAATTGGCTGACCTTCACAGCTATGGCAGAAACTAATTAAAGCTGTAAGGCCATGCTGCCAATGCTTTTGTGTGAAATGTGAAGTTTGGTGATAATGAAATGTGGGGTGCAGATGTTATTGTCTTGGATAGACTGTGGCCTTGGTTCACATTAATGAAGAACAACAATTATTAAACAAAAAGTATTTTTCCCCATTAATTATTTTGTGTTGTGATAGTAGCAATAAAAACACAGCAGCATCTCCCCCACCAGCTTCTCTTCAAAGCAATTTTATGGAAGGTTGCCAGCTGACGACGGTATCATTAGACATCCCTTTTCACTTTCTTTTCCCACTGATCTTAGACCTTTAGGGGCCTCAAGGGAGGATCTGGACGGTTTCAGGGAGCAAAGAGGAAAGGACAGATAAAAATGGTTGCCCATAAAGATTTTCAGACAGCTGGAGGATTAAATAAATGAAAGTTTTTGGAAATAACTTCACCTGCCAAACAGAGATGCCAGTAGAAACCTGAATGCCTTCACACTATTGCTGTACAGCTGCCCAGGGTCACTGTCACTGTTGAGGTACAAGTAGAGAAATAAAGAAGGACTGCACTGTTTCTGGATTGTTAGGAGCCTGGATTTCTGTTAATATGTCAGTGTGGCCTGCAGGACTTCCACTGCGTCAAATATTACAAATCACAGATTTGCAACCACCATTAAAATAAAGAAATGACACTGTGTTGTCAAGTTTACATTTTCATGGGCTAATTATCTACCCTGCTTCTCTTCATACTGCTCTTCACCAACATTTTTTAAAAACCTTTTTCCCCCTTTTGTCTTCGGGTCATTTGATTTTCATTAACAGGTTAGAATGAGAGAAAGATACAAATCATTAAATCCAACAATTACTTGTGTCATTGTCTCTGACATCCATGTTCCCTGTCTTGAGACGACATAGAGATACAATACTAGATATTACATTAAAGCATGATCCAAAATGTGTCAACTACTGTAACCCAGTGTTGATGAGGGTTGGAAGTGGCTGAAGAATCAGTGGATGATTGAGAGTTAATCAGATCATATCAGCTCAACTTGTGCAGGAAGCCAAGTTTAGTGCCTGGGGAAAAAGAGGCTTAATGGTCATGGATCTACCATTCTAGGGAGGGCACACAGTATTGTCATGGGTTTACCATTCTAGGGAAGGCACACAGTATGGTCATGGATCAACCATTCTAGGGAGGGCACACTGTATGATCATGGATCTACCATTCTAAGGAGGGCGCACAGTATTGTCATGGATTTACTATTCTAGGGAAGGCACACAGTATGGCCATGGATCAACCATTCTAGGCAAGGCACACTGTATGGCTGGGGAAGCAGTATTACCACACATAAAGCTCTATTTCCTTATACTACTCATGTGTGTATTTGTTCTTTATATAACAGACTGTGATAATGGGATGTATCTCCCTTGCTGGCTGCATGATGGTAAACGTTCAGTAAGAGGTCATTGGAGAGACACTGAATAAAAAGGACTTCTGCAGTTAAGTCTTTTGTGTTCAAATTAAACATTCACACTGGAGCAGCCCTAGTTAACACAATGGGACACATGAGGCTGCCTGATGTTGCTCCTATCAATACTCATCCAGAATAAACATCTAGCTCATTTATTTGAGGTCAACTACACAACATCAACAAGTTGTGTAGATACAGAATCTTATGTACTTCCCTCTTTGATAGCATAATTATCATTTCCATGGCAAATGCGCCATTATGGAAACATGATCAATAATGGAGTGGATGCAGTTAAACAGAGCTGTGAAAAGACCCAGCTGGGTCCATTAATGAGAGGAAGGACAGTGGAAGGGTGTCCTCCAAAGAGAAAAAGGTCCCAAGAGTACAGACTGTGAGAAGATCGATGGGAAGGAAAGAGAGGACAACAACTTGTTCAAAGAGTAATGGAATAACCCTGACTAGGTGTCCTGTGTGTTGCTCCTATGCTGGCAATGCCCTGTTGGTTAAGAAAAGGCAGTGTCCAAATATCTTCACTCCAGAACCCTGGGGAGAGGAAAACTCAGTTCTTACAGAGAAATGCTTTTTTGATCCATTCTTTCATTGATAGACCCCAAAAGGAACTCTTCTCTTGATTTACACATCATGATTAGAGATGAAATTTCCCTGGTCTAATCTGTAGAGACCGTGAATACACTTAGAAAAGCCTGCCAATAAGAAACAAAGTCAGCTAGAAAGATTTACATTTTAAGAAGAGAGATCACCAAGGAACAATAGCTACACCCAATGGAAACAAGCTTGAAAGAGAAAAAGGATCTTGATGTACCCAACCCTGACTCTCTCCTCCCGATTCTCTCAACACCCCTATACTTTTCTGTCCTAACTTCAAGTCCTCTTCTTTCTAAAAACATACTCAACTGAACCAAGGTTATGCTGTGTGCATGTGCATGGGTGTGGGGTCATCCAACAGAGCAGGAGCAATGTATCAGCAACCACACTCCAGAAGAAAAATGACTTCCCCTCTCACATCTATCAGTCGTCAATAACTCTTTAGGTAGAGCTGCAGCCTCATGAGCCTCTCCTTCATCCAGGCAGGGCAGTTAACTGGCTTAATCTTAGATGGACAGGTTTGGTGCAGACAAGACTATGATTTTATGAGTGTCCTAACTATTTCCTGTCCCAAAGACAGCATTTTATAGTATTCCTCCCCATCCTCTGAGGCTTACATTCTTTCCACTCCCTCTTCTACTGTGCTCCCCGAGCCTTTGCAGGGGTTGATGTATTTGCCCTACCTATGGCTGAGCACTCAGCATCCACTTTGATTAGACAGGAGTCTCTACAACTGCCTGCTCCCTACTGCAAGAAGCTTCTCTGAGCCAGGGTGACAGTAGTCCCAATCTATGAGGATGAAAATAAAAACTTAGAAGCAAGCTTGACAGCACACCAATTTGTTTATTTATATATCTTAGGTTCATTTATTTTTATTTTACATTTATTAGTGTTTGATTGCATCAATGTCTGTGCACCACACCCATGCAGTACCCCTGAGACTGGAATTACAGTTGGTTGTGAGCCACTATGTAGATGCTGGAAATTTAACCCAGGTCCTCTGGAAGAGCAGCCAGTGCTTACAACCACCTAGCCATCTATCCAGCCCCTACCATATGTCCATTTGGCATAGTAACTATAGTAAGTTCCTCTTTAGGCCTCTGATCTCATCAGCCATGGACTCTTTATTAAATTTTTACAGTACAAGGTATGAATTGGATTCCCCTCTGTGGAGCTGGCCTCAGATCCATTCGTAGAGTAGTTGGGTCCTCCCATAACAGTTATGCCTCTGTTTCACCAGTGAGCACATTCTGCCTTGCTGATCAGTATTGTCTTATGCAGAACCCACAAACGAACAGGTCCTTTGATGACCTTTCTCCTCTAGTACCTTGCTTTCACAGTATGTTCTAGCAGTATGAAAACTAGCCACCAGGGAGGAAGTTTCCAGCTGAGTTGCAGCTTGATTTCCCTTTGAGAGAGACATTTCTCTTTGAGAGCTTATTTTTGGTGAATCTAGAAATACAGCTTATATAAGAGTCCCACAGCAAAGCTAGAAGGTGTGGCCAGTTTGGATTTACACACATTCAAGTGTAAATTCCAGGACTCAAGCCACAGTAGAATAATTTGTAGCTAAAATGAAATAAAATAAAAATGGGGAGAAATTTAAGCATCACTGGTATTTTGGTGATAGACGTGGAAACACTGGAAGACATGAGTGATGACGCTGGAACCCTCATTGGACCTGAGGGTTAGATACGAACTTGGCAGAAATCATATACCAAAGGCAGCTGCAGGAAAAGCTTTGAGAGGAATTGAAGTGGGAATAGAGAATGTGTTAATTGTTTTTAATGCACCAAGCTGACTAGATAGAAAGAGAGGTCTATATAGCTGGTTTTGTGATCATGCCTATGAGCCTGTATATGTTCTAAATTGGCATTTGAGTTGGTAGCCTAAGCAGTCACTAATTTGAACAGGAATCATCCAAAATAGCAAGAGCCCAAAATAGAGAGATAGAGAAAACAAATGTTTTTTTCTCTGTTGTGTCTCTCTCTGTCTCCCTCTGTCATCTCGGTCTCCCCCTGTCTTTGTCTCCCTCCCTGTCTTCCCGTCCCCCCTATATTTCTCTCTCTGTCTCCCTGTCTCTCTGTTCCTCTCTGTCTCATTCTGTCTCTCTCCCTCTCTCTCCATTGATCTTGAATACCCACCTCTTGAATTTAGAATTAGACTTTGGATCACTGGTCCTTTGAGTTTCTGACTCTAAGTCATCCACCAGTGTAAGGTCCAACAGTCACTTTGATCCTGACTGAGTCACATCATCAGTTCTCCTGGGTCTTGGGTTCTCAGGTGGCCGATCACTGGGTGACCAAGTCACAGAACCAGCTCTCCTGGATCTTTAGCCTTCAGATCATGGGACTTCTCAGCCACTATAAGCACATGCATTAATTACCAGAATAAATATCTTCAGATATATTTCATACCTTTAAATGTATCATTGTACAGAGCTATACACTATTGGTTCTGTTTCTCTGAAAAACCTTACGTAATGCACAGGGAAATGTTTGATGTTCCAATATAAGCAAAAAAGCATGGCAGGTGTGTGTGTGTGTGTGTGTGTGTGTGTGTGTGTGTGTGCATATGTATATGTTTCTGTGAGTGTGCACGTGTGTGTGTGCACGTGTGTGTGTGTGTGTGTGTGTGTGTGTGTGAGAGAGAGAGAGAGAGAGAGAGAGAGAGAGAGAGAGAGAGAGAGAATGTGATAAACATAAAACTAGATTTCTTTTAATTCAGGATGGAGAAAACTCCCCAAATTCATTTTATTACACACCATAAACTTTATTTTATCATATTTCCTAGAAATGAAAACCCAGGTTATAAGAAGACACACTTGCACCTTCTAAATGAACTTCCATCTTAATAGCTCACATTAAATAATTCCATGTAATCACTGCTCTAATTTTTTAAGAAGCCATACAGCATACAATAAAGTATTAACCTATTAAATATCCAGAATGATTTAATTCTGAGTATTATAGAAATTTAGTATTTTCTATTGTTTTTTCTTCTTATTAATCAAGTATATTAAGTTTTTCAAATGGTTCCAAATAGAATGAGGCAATTTATCACACACACACACACACACACACACACACACACGCACACGCACACGCACACACACAAACGTGTATGCGTGTGTATGCATACATATCATAAATATTCTATATTTAGAATTAAACTCTCTGTAGTAACAGTATTTCCAAAGCCAAACACCAAGATGTCTATGCCTTTATGACTCTTTATCCAAATAGTTTATGGTTTTGATGAAAATTTAATAGCTATTTTTATGATTCAAAAGATAGTTCAATAACCTGATTAAGCAATCTGAAAAATCATCTTAATAAACACATGTATTTATACACATTAATTGTTTTCTTTTAAATGTAATGCAATATTAAAGGTTCACATTCTGGTAAATTCTAAAATACATCTGTGTACTTTCTTTCTCTCTGACAGTTGGCAATAAAAATCAGAGATTTTAATAAGGCAGTGTGCCTGTTTTTCAGGTATGACTTTTGATTTAGAGTCATAAATTAGATGCGAAGAAGGACTCTGCTGACTGTCAGCAAGGATTCCCATAACATCCCAGCATTTTTTGAGCTCTGGCTGACCTTACCTGGCCTTCCTCTCTTTCAGTCACTGTCATTTTTGTGCTTGCATCATCTATGAAAGAGGTTTTAAAAGCTTCTAAAGGCATATTTATTATGTCTAAGTACAACTGTGTTAGGGTTATTTGCTTGTGCCTTAGGATTTAAAATTCTTTGACAAACAAATAAGTAGTGATAAGATGGTCAAAGTCTCTATGTAAAAAAACACCTTAATGCCCCACTGGCTAACACAAACATAAACATACTTGAACAAAACCCTGTGGTGGTATTGTGTTCCCCAAAATATTGTGTACTCTAATAAATTTATCTGGGGTCAGAGAACAGACAGCCACTAAATACAAAGGCTAGAAAATGGTGGTACTCACACCTTTAATCCTAGCATTCCAGAGATAGAAATCCCTCTGGATCTCTGTGAGTTCAAGGCCACATTGGAAACAGCCAAGCATGGTGACACGCCTTTAATCTCAGAAAGCCAGCCTTTAATCCCAGAGAGTGGTGGTAGAAAGCAGAAAGGTATATAAGGCGTGAGGACCAGAAACTAGAGGCATTTGGCTGGTTTAGCTTTTGGCTGGTTAAGCATTCAAGCTTTGAAGCAGCAGTTCAGCTGAGAGCCATTGGGATGAGGACACAGAAGCTTCCAGTCTGAGGAAACAGGACCAGCTGAGGAACTGGCAAGGTGAGATAGCTGTGGCTTGTTCTGTCTCTCTGATCTACCAGCATGGACCCCAATAGCTCGCCTCAGGTTTGATTTTATTAATAAGAACTTTTAAGATTCCTGCTACATCTGGCGCCCAACGTTCGTGTTACGAATTCATGAAAAAGCTGTTTGCCTGTGGCCTTGTGAGCCCCAGTTCAGGCCCAAGCTACACTCAGCTGGTTGTGGTGGCACACGCCGTTTGGATTTGCTGAAGGAGGCAGAGGCAGGAGGATCCTGAGTTTGAGGCCGGCCTAGGAGGTTTGGGAGAAGCTTTGGCCCAGACTGAGCCACAAATAGTGGTGGGACCATGGAAGCAGTGGCTACTGCTCCACGTTGCCAGCTCCTTCTCATCATGTTGGTGACTGTGGTGATGCTGCTACCTGGGACAAAGGGTTTACTGCTGCTGGTTCAGAGAAGAATTTCCAAGACCATCGTGTTACAAGAAAGCATCGGCAAAGGTCAGTTTGGAAAAGTTTGGCAAGACAAATGGTGGGGAGAAATTGTGAAGATTTTCTGTTCTAGGGAAGAATGTTCATGGTTCCGAGAGACAGACATTTATCAGACTGTGATTGCTCCAAACCACAGAGGAGGAAAAAAAAAAAAAGTCTGCAGGAAACCATGACCACGCCTAACAGTGACTTTGAAATCTTCAAAAAGATGACAGGATCCTACAACGATGATTCCACATGGACTATGGTAAAACCATTAAGCTGATTAACACCATGGAAAGATCTGCTTTGGACTACAAACTACTTAGGACAATTTTGAGATGGCTAGCTGAGATGACCCAGCCTGACAGACTACTTGAACAAGGACTTGAAACAAGCCCTGAACTTTCCTTTTATGCAGAGACTGGATAAATGATACAGGACTTGAAAATTAACCCAAAAATTTTCTTTTCAAGATTCCCTAAAGATATCTTCACCCCTAGAAAGCAAAAAGAAAAAGAGAATAAGATATGAGATAGATCAATGAATCTACTCTGAGAAAAAGATAAATAATAGAATAAATAGGTAGATCATTGAATCTACACTGAAGAAAAAGGGGAAGATATAAAAATGACAAAAGGTAGACTAATGAATCTATTATGAAAAGAAAAAAGAGAAAATATGGATATGATAAGATAAAAATGGGATTATGGAATCTAATTTTAAAAAGGAACTACTAGTTTTAAATAAGATAAGTAATGAAAATTTTATGGTCTGAGTTTATCGGATGTTACTGGACTGGACATTGTTAATATATATAATGGAGTTTTTTTATCTGAATCTGTCAAATGTTAATGGACTAGACATCATTAATGTAATTTTTGGCTGTATATATTGTATCTACTTTGGATAGTTTTTCTTGTATTAGTTATAAGCTTTTTAAATTTTAGACAAAAAGAGAGGAAATGTGGTGGTATTGTGTTCCCCAAAATATTGTGTACTCTAATAAATTTATCTGGGGTCAGAGAACAGACAGCCACTAAATACAAAGGCTAGAAAATGGTGGCACTCACACATTTAATCCTAGCATTCCAGAGATAGAAATCCCTCTGGATCTCTGTGAGTTCAAGGCCACATTGGAAACAGCCAAGCATGGTGACACACCTTTAATCCCAGAAAGCCAGCCTTTAATCCCAAAGAGTGGTGGTAGAAAGCAGAAAGGTATATAAGGCGTGAGGACCAGAAACTAGAGGCATTTGGCTGGTTAAGCTTTTGGCTGGTTAAGCATTCAAGCTTTGAAGCAGCAGTTCAGCTGAGAGCCATTGGGATGAGGACACAGAAGCTTCCAGTCTGAGGAAACAGGACCAGCTGAGGAACTGGCAAGGTGAGATAGCTGTGGCTTGTTCTGTCTCTCTGATCTACCAGCATGGACCCCAATAACTCGCCTCAGGTTTGATTTTATTAATAAGAACTTTTAAGATTCCTGCTACACAACCCAAAACTTATTTAATATGAAACAAAAAGGGGCAAGAATTATATTAAGTTGCCCTGACAGAGCAGTACCAAGTTGGTATTTAAATTTAAGACAAAATTTGTGCATAAAATTTAAAGTATAAAGTCCTATCAAAGATAATTTTTTGATTATAAAAAATGTGAGGAGCTTTTATTTATTTTTATAAAAATTACCTGGGAGGGCTTTGGGTGACAACCATGTGTAGGGGGTAGTTGTTCCAGCTTTGACCTGGAAGTACTGCCCCTTGTGAGGCTTCCAGTAACTGCCACACCTACCTATGACCTGACCCTGTGGTGGGGCCAAGATGGGAGTTCTTAAGACTCGAGATCTGGATGTGCCAGGTCTCTTAGTTCCTTGTGATTCTGGATTCTGGATCATAGACCAAGCAGAGTTCACCAGAGAACACTGCTAGACTGTACTCCACCTCTCCCAGATCCTGTAACCAACCCCTTTACTGGCTGTAAGTTACCCCAAAATAAATGTCCTTTTTAACTGCATGGAGTTGCCTTAATAAATCCCCCAATCTCTGGTGCCTAATGTGGGGCATGAGCCCACAACCCTGAGATTAAGAGTCTCATGATCTACTGACTGAGCTAAGCCTAGAATTTGAATTAATGGCATTGTTCTGAAGGGCCTGGTAGACACAGGTGCGGATGTGATTATAATTACACCAAAATCATGACATCCAAATTAGCCTCTTCAAGAGAGGTAGATGTTCCATTTCTAGGGATTAGAATCCTATCTCAGGTAAAACAGAGTTTGAGATGGGTTGAGTGCATAGGACCAGAAGGACAGATAGGAAGGTTGAAGCCATATGTCACAAAAGTACTAGTGAATCTTTGGGGCTGAGATCTGTTACAACAGTGGAATACCCAGATTAAAATTCCTACACTCTCAGAAAAAGAATACAGACCAATGCATGTTTCTAGGAATAATGTCATAACATGCTATAAAAACAGTCACCAACCATTCAGGCTATACATACACAAAGCACAAGTGCTGTTCAACTCTCAGAAATACCAAGAGCTTTACCTTTAAAATGGCTGGCTAATAAACCTGTCTGGGTTGGACAATGGCTTTTGACAAAAAAGAAGCTACAAGCTTTAGAATAGGTGGTTCAAGAGCAGGTAAATGCTCAAAACATTGAAGAATCTACAAGCCTTTGGAATTCTCCTGTATTTGTTATTTTAAAAAATCTGGTAATTGGAGAATGTTGACAGATCTGAGAGCTATTAATAAAGTAATTAAGCCTATGGGCTCCCTACAGACTGGGATGCCATTGCTCTCTCTGCTATCCAAACAATAGCCTAGAATAGTTATTGACTTAAAAGACTGTTTCTTTACCACACCTTACAAAAAATAATAGAGAAAAACTTGCCTTCTTAGTGCATAATTATAACAATTCCCCATCAGTCAAGGATATCAATGGAAGGTCCTCCCACAGGAAATGTTAAACAGCCCTATCCTGTGCCAATATTTTGTGAAGAATCCATTGGAGATAATTCATATGACATTTCCACAATCCATAATTTATTATTATATGGATGATATCTTATTATCTGATCCAAAATTAGGCACATTAGTAAGTATGTTTGAAGGAGTAAAAAAAAAAAAGTTTTGCCTCTCTGGGGACTGCAAATTGCTCCTGAAAAAAATACAAAGAGGAGACTCTATTAATTATTTAGGATATAAGATAGAGCTACAAAAAATTAGACCCCAAAAGGGACAACTAAGGACAGATCAATTGCAGATTCTTAATGATTTTCAAAAATTGTTAGGAACCATTTCCAACTTATTGGGTATCATGAGAATACCCAAAGATGGACTACAAAATTTGACTACTACTCTAAACGGGGACAAAGAATTAAATAGTCCATGAGTTATCAGTCAAAGCTGAGAAGGAATTGGCTCTAGTAGAAAAGACAATTTGAGAAGTACATGTAGATCGTGTGAATCCAGAACATTATGGTCATACTCCCCTCCAGACATTCTGCCATAGGTATTTTGATGCAGAGGGAAGATATTATATTGGAATGGATATTTCTACCATGTAAAGCAAGTAAGCAGTTAAGTACTTATATAGAAAAGATCTCTAATTTGATTCAAAAAGAAAAATTAAGACTTCACTGTTTGACAGGAATGGACTCAGCAGAAATTATAGTACCTTTAACTAATGAGGAAATTTCTTCACTCTGGAAAGATAATGAATACTGGCAGAGAGCCTGCAGTAACTTTTTGGGAGAGATTAACAACCATTATCCCAAAAGCAAGAGAACAGAGTTTGTAAAGATGACTGAATGGGTCCTTCCTCATGTTGTAGGACAAAAGCCAATTTCTAGAGTACTCACATTCTGTACTGATGCAAATAAATCAGGGAAAGCAGTATACAAATCAGGAGATTTAAGTAAAGTGGTTCAAAGTCCATACAACTCTGTACAAAAGGCAGAACTGTATGCCATTCTCATGGTAATGATGGAATTCACAGAACCCCTCAATAGTCACTGACTCTCAATATGCAGAGAGAGTTGTTTTACACATTGAAACTGTTGAGTTTATTCCTGATAACACAGAATTAACTTCATCATTCATACAATTGTAGAAAATCATCAGAAATGGGGGGCATCCTATATATATAAGACATATCAGATCCCATATGGGTCTGCCAGGACCTCTAGCACAGGTCATGATGATATTGATCAGTTGCTAATAGGTAACATGATAGAAGACTCAGAATTTTATAAGAAACACCATGTAAATAGCAAAGGTTTGATTAAGGATTTCTTTATTACTTGGCAAAAAGCCAAGGATATTGTAAAAAAAAAAAATTCTACTGTTCCTTCTATAACCAACTCCATTACCTGCAGGGAGCAATCCAAAAGGTATGAAAAGGAATGAAATTTGGCAGATGGATGTGTTTCATTTCACAGAATTTGGAAGATTAAAGTATGTACAACATACCATGACACTTATTCAGGATTTCAGTGGGCAACACCTATGAGTTGCAAAAAGGCCGATTCTGTGATTACACACCTAGTGGAAGTTATGACCATCATGGAAATACCTGTACAAATTAAGACAGACAATGCCCTAGCATATGTCTCCAATAAAATGACAAAGTTTTTTACTTATTACAATATAAAGCATGTTACAGGTATACCACACAATCCCACAGGCCAAGCAGACATAGAAAGATCCAATAAAACTTTAAAGGATATGCTAAATAAATAGCAACAGGTAACAATGACTCCTAGAAATAGATTGCATAATACTTTGTTAACCTTGAATTTTCTCAATGCTGATGAGAAAGGAACAACACCCGTGGAGAGACATAGGACAACAGACAAAACTCCTGAGCTAAACCAACCGGCTTATTTCAAAGATTTATTGACCTCAGAATGGAAACCAGGATATGTCCTACATTGGGGAAGGGTTTTGCTTTTATTTCTGCAGGAGAAGAAAAGCTATGGATACCAACAAAATTAATAAAAATTCTATTTGAACAGGAGAAACCCCATGATGAGGGTCAAGTAAATGCTCATCCACCAATGTGACATCCCTACAAGCTGTAAGAGAAATTTAACAAACAAAGGTTGAGTACGGGTCTGTTTTTGTCTTTACAAGATAATGGAATACCCATCTTCCAGAAATCATAAGGCCTTGGATATCCAGACACCTACAGTAGAAAGAATCTATTGGTACAAATCTACACCAGGTAACATCTCACTGCCTACCATCTATATCTCTTTAATTCTAAAAAAGTTGTGGTTCTGATTCAATTATACACCAAGCTGGCTTTGGAGTTGGAATTGGCTCACTCCTTCTCTAAACCCAAGCATATTGCTAAAAGAAAAGGTTGGGAGATTCTGTCTCATATCAGAAGAGCCATCTGGTGTGGGACAGAAGAAAATGATTTAAAAGGGACCATTGTCTTCAAGATTCTAATTATCTCCATGCTGACTCTTGATTTCTTAGAATCCTTTCTTACATGTCATGTCATCTTTAAATCCAAACTTTACATTTTGATATTAATAATGTTCAAGTTTTTCACAGTAAAAAATAAGTTTTTCCAATAGCAATGTCTGAAGTCTCTGGAAGGAAGATGGGGCTCCACAACAACAACTCTACCCAGTCCAGAATGATGGCATGGTATTCACAAACACTACTCAATGATCAGCCTTGGACTGAAAACTCTCCAAGACAATTCCATTATAAGATGGTTCATCATACTACACATCTAGCTAGAATCTCAGACAGTCTTACCCATTACCGTGAGACTGGCTGCAGAATCCAGTTAGTCCAACTGAGACTTAACTATCTGAGCTTCCTTATAGGACTCCACAGAGATACCATCCCCCCCTGAACATCATAAAGCAATTCTAAGAAAATGATGCCCCCTTTTCCCAAAGGTTTCATCTTTCTCAGAGTTATGGATAATGATTATAGAGTTTGGGGTTGATGAAAACATACAACTCAGTATTCCCTTTAAGGAAAGAAAAAAAGGGGGAATGGATAGGTAAGAGATATTAAGGTAGATTATTATATATACTAGTAAACTAATTTAGTAAAATATTAGCCTTAGATAAATTGCACTGTTATGGATTCTTGTATATTGATACAAATGTAAACTATTTTTATATTCTTATTCCATATAATTTGTATATAGATAAAAATACAGACCCATATTTGCTGTAATGTACATATATTTCTACTCTTATTTGAAATGCTTTGTATATTCATACAAATGTAAAATTATATTTGTCATACTGTATGTATGTTCTACCTCTGTTTAGGGTATTTGGTATATTGATATATATTTAGAATTATTGTCATATTGCATATTTTAGTATACATTCCTACCTCTGCCTTAACTATTTTGTATATTGTCACAATTTTGAGGTCATTGTTGTTTACTGTACATTCTCTTACAGACTGTTTACCCTGTTTACATGAAGCCTTATCCTTAGGTTATCTAGGGAGATAAGACTTACTTACAGATTTATAGTCACCTATGCTTGTCATCTCTATAGTTATGTTAGTTAGGTTCTCCAGACTTATAGAAACATATGTCAGATGGATATGTAGTCTTCAAACACTTCACAGACCTGGAGAATATGGCATTTAAATGTTTTGATAACTTGGAATTCTGTTGACATGACATGATTGCTTCTGGCAGCACTGATCTGATCCTGAGAGAATGTTGGGCTTCTGAGACATTTCCATTTGGAAGTTTGTCTTCACCTTGGCACAAAGTGGCTTACTGGGCAAAGAACTGCCCTTGCCTTGACTCCTAACAGTAAAATGGTCTGACAGATACTCTAGGCCTATAGCCAATTTGAATGCACTAGCGATGCTGAGAAACTTTAGGTGACTGTCTAGGCTGCCACCTGTATCTGTCTACTCTTGCAAGACTCCCAAAAGTTGCTTGCATCCTTCTCCCATATGTTTCTCAGGTATTATTATATTCCTTCTCAGGTCTTTGATGGGATTGAAGACTAACAGTTATAGTTACAATCTTCTTATATCTTAGCAGAACATATTAAGTATTAGATTTAGGTTCATTAGGATAGGACACCTTTTGGAATGACCTTTGTAACATGCCATTTACCTATGTTCCAGAATTCTCTGGATTCCAGTATGTGTCTCTTGTTTGATATTGTTTGTGTTGGTTGTAGTTCCTTCTTGTCTAAGTCATCCTTATTCCTCTTGGACAATATTTGATAATCATTCCTATTGTATATAGCTTTATATTAGGTTAGAACTTTCTTATTTAGACAAAAGGGGAGATGTAGTGGGTAGTTGTTTCAGCTTTGACCTGGAAGTACTGCCCCTACTGAGGCTTCCAGTAACTGCCACGCCTACCTATGACCTGACCCTGTGGCAGATCCAAGACAGAAGCCCTTAAGTAAGACCTGAGATCTGGATGTGCCGGGTCTCTTGGTTCCTTGTGATCCTGGATTCTGGATGGTAGACCAAGCAGAGTTCTCCAGAAAACACCACTTGACTGCATCTCACCTTTCCTGGATCCTGTAACCAACCCTTTTACTGGCTGTAAGTTACCCCAAAATAAACCTCCTTTTTCACTACGTGGAGTTGCCTTAATAAATCCCCCAATAGCCATGGGATTATAGATTCCAAGAAAGCCATTCAGTGTAAACTCTCAAATTCTGCCATCTCTTTCTGTTTCCTACCCTAGAAGAATGTCAGTCTGCACCCTCTGATTATAATCTATACATCTTGTACTTGTATGGCAGATAACTAAAGCAAAGTTTTCAGAACTTAAGGAATTAAGCTTGAAAAATCTTATTTGAGTTATAAATCAGAAGTTATGCCCTTCAAATATTGTAGTTTATTTTTGTGAGAATACATGTATGGACATATTGATATAGGTGCACACACCTGTGTATAAGTATGTACATTCATGTGTGTGCATGTGCAAGTATGTATGTATGTTCACTTATATGTGTCCATGTGTATGTGAAAACCAGTGGTCCCCTGTCAATTTTTAACTATTTTTCTTGTTTTGGGGTAGTAGTGGTGGTGGTAAATGTTCATTTTTTTTCAACAAAATATATTTTTTTCAAATATAAAAAATGAAAGTGTTTTGCATTTCTGTTAAACAAAGAGGCAATTTGAGCCTTATCAAGTGTTATAAATTATGGGAGAAGACAACTCCATTATTTAAGTATTGTGACTTGATAAGGAGAGTGAGGCATGCTATGGGTAGGGGTGGGGGAGAGAAAAAGGTTGGTGCTAGAGTCCAGTATGGAATAGTCAAGTCATTAAAATATTCCTCTTGTGCCAAGTCACAAATGCATGCTAATGCAGAATCGTTTGCATTCCCTTCACATTTTATAAATGTACATATGCATGATCATGGGTTTCTTTAATTTTTTTCTTTAATAGAGTGATCCTAGAACTCCACACAGCACTAAACATGTCCCTTTGATTCAGTGGAGCAGAACCAAGCCTCCAGTAATGTGAGAACAGTCCAGCTCATCATTCAGACTTTATTTTCCAACTCAGAAGCCCGTCTTGGCAGCTGGTATGACTCAGGTAAGTTAGTGCTCAATCCCATCACCTTTCTGTCTCCGTCTCTTTCTCTGTCTTTGTCTCTGTCTCTCTCTTCCACAAACCCTGGCTAGAATGACTGGCCACAAAGTTCCCAGGATCCTCTGGTCTCTACCTCTCCAGCACTGGAATTATAGGCACACACCACCACTCCCAGCTTTCTATGTTGCTGCAGGAATTCAGCAAGTACTTTACACACAGAGCCTGTGTTGGCCTGGAAGTCTTAGCATTCCTGCTACATCGCATCTCCATGTGCTTGGAGTCAATGGGACTATAGTTCTGATTAGTTAACTCCCCAGAGAAACAGGGACAATGAAACCAATGCTTAGAAATCCACTCATTAAACAGGACCTTGAAATTTTTTTAAGTGCTTTTAAATTTAATCCTGAATGTTGTAGGTATATAAGCCAAAATTTTGAGTTGGTGAAATTACAGCCAAAAATTCCAGATAAAGTGGAAATTGTGAGTCTGTCAGTATTAGAATTCTATTTCAAAATATGGTATTCAATCTTTATGAGTTCATCGAGTCCTTCTAAGCATATGCACAATTCAGTGCCTGTACATTTATTCCTACATGCAGAGAGGCTTTTGGTAGTGATGTGACCATTCTGTACACAGAACAGCATGTAATCTTGTGCTAGCCCTGCTCTCAGGGTTCCCAACAGGCTGATTGCCTCCATTAGCTTAACTAGTTCAAATACTTAGTAGCTCAAATTCTCAACCCCTCTTTCTTTAAGCAAATCGACATCCTGAGAGTCAAGTGACAGTGTCTTCAGGAAGCTCTGTTGTGAAGCTGAATTTGGGGTAATTGACACCAATAACATAACAGCATTAAATCACTCATATTTTTATAGTGGATAAATGAGTCTGCTTATAAATATGCTCAAGGATAGCTTGTAGGTGGCAGAAGAATTATGCTATAACTTTAACAGCTAATAAATCTCTATTTAAGCAGGGGACCTCTAAAATTTAATTAGGCATATGAAAGCAGAGATCATTCTGAGAGGAAAAATATGCCAGTTCTCACAAGAAAAGGCATGTGCTTTGTGGAATATTTCAGGTTAAAATTTATTGTTCTGTTACTTTGTCTAAAGGAAGACTTTCTGGTAGAGGAGCAAATACCTAACTTTAAGAAATATAACAGAGGTCAGCCAGAGCATTTCCCAACATGCCCTAGAAGTGAGGAGAAGAGGTCTATTTTGCAAACTTTGCATCCATTATTTAGCTGGATCCATCACTGCTTCCCTTTCTTTTCACCCCTTCTTTCCTGAGTTGTGGAGGGTCCAGGTACTCCCACTCTACAGACCTCTCCTCAGTGTATGTCTACACTAAGGTAATGCCACCCCTTCCACTATTTATAATTTATATATACAAATTATTGTTGCCCTTGAGTTCTGAAATCACATCATAAAAGGCAGAAGCCTACAACTGTATAAACAAACTAAAATACATAATTGAGGGAAGGAGAGTGGTTAAAGAGTACATTGCTGTTCTTGCAGAGGACCTGGGTTTGGTTCCCAGCACCTAAACAACAGTTGAGAACATCCTATATCTTTCTGACAGGAATCTGGGACCATCTTCTGGCCTTCATAGGTACCAGACATGCTAGCTTTACATGTAGTCCAACTTCCTCCTAAACATTGTTTATGTGGATACCATTGTTTATGAGTTGTTTATGTGGATACCATTGTTTATGTGGACCACTGCTGCTTTTATCTGAGTCAGAGAAGTTTCTTTCTTCAGAGGATGATGATTAATGTGGAGTGTCACAACTGGTCAAAGCTCTAGGAGAAAGTCACTATTAAGTGCTCAGAACTAAACAGGACATCTGTATTAGTCTTTCCAAGTCCCAGAGAACATTATGAAAGGGAGGGGGAAGTGTAAGAGGCAGAGGCTAAAGATCACCATTAAATGCTGCCTTCTGCACAAGGCCATCACGATCATGAACACATCGCAACTATGGCTACCTGCACAAGACCTACCTGTTCTCTCTCTCTCTCTCTCTCTCTCTCTCTCTCTCTCTCTCTCTCTCTCTCTCTCTCTCTCTCTAATGAGTGAGAGTGTGGAAGAGCTAAGAGAGGACAATGGTGAATATAATATCAGTAATAATTTCTTTAAATGCAGAGACTTCTCAAGATGCTCTGAATTTGAGTGTCTTTCCTTGATTTATTTCTTGAGCAAAGGGTGTTGATAGAATATAAAATTATTCCTGAGAAAGAGAGCAACAAGCTTTAAATACAGTTGTATTCTTTTACCCGGATTCTCTTATGTAAATACAGGATTTGTTAGGCACCGAAGAGACAGATATTTAAGGTCTAACCTCTACTTTCATGGAACTTGATCTAGTTGAGAAGATGAGGCACACATACTTGTAGCATACAGTAACAGTTCAGTTGTATTAGATGTAACCCAAGGCCAGGTACACAGTGAAGCAAAGTAGAAGGACAAACACTGAAGGGGGTATTGGTGTTTCAACCTAAATGCCATCAAGAATCATAAATAATACGTTGGAAATTGAGCTTATATTGGCCCAATTAAATTGTTCTTTCATTTACTCATATGCCATTTGTTCCTTTTCATGAACTTTGCCTTATGTTCTTTAAATATTTTTTTTTGTAATTTAAAAAATAAGCAAAGGGGATGCTCTCTTTTGTGAAATACTTGAGGTAAAAGCTTTAAATGATTATAGAACACAATTTAACTAATAAAATTATGGCTGTATGATGTTGAGATATAACAATAATTTCTCTTTTCCAAACCATTGGCAGTAGAAAATTCTGTCCTAGATTACAAAGACTTGGCAATGACTCCAGAACTTGTAACTATATCTGGAAGAAGCACTAAGTGAGTTGGGATCAGATGCCTGTCTTGGCCCTGCCTCTATGAGCTGGATAGATGAACTTGAGCAAGTCTGGGATATCAGCTGTTGGAAGTCATATTAAAAGCCATGACGAGACCATCTCTAAACTTCCTTGTAGTGATGAAAGTCTATTAGATAGTCTAAGTCTTTAGAAATACAATACTTAGCACAAATTTGAATCTTATTTCCATTAATGTAAGAAACTAATAATTCTGTTATTATAGAAATGGCTTAGACTTTCTTGGAAATTTTATCAGGCTGATTGCTACTATTTCCCAGACGTAAGTACAGGCTTTTGAACTATTAGGAAATAGTATTTATTAGTAACATTGAAGCATGACTTGACTCATTCCATGAATCAAAACATTAATGCTATAATCAAAATTTCATTTTTTCTCTGTAATCTCTAGAATTTTGAGGAAAGCTTCATGATATAGTTGCTACTTAAATTACAATGTCAATTTAGTGGTTTGTGAACTATCAAATATAAATTCAACCTCAGTTTATCATAATAGGCTTTATGTGAAATTATTTCCTATAGAATTACTATTTCAGAGAGTGAGTTTAAGGCTGGTAATAGAGATACATTACTTATTTTATATTGTATATTGTATATTGCTCACATGCTGACATCAGTAAGCCATGAGAAATCTCAGTAGCTAAACATAACAACCACATTGTATTGTCCATGACTATATGGGTAAGGAGTTTGGGCAAGGCTCAGAGAAATCTGTCAGTCTCTGTTGTACTTGTCTAGAGTTAGATTAACCTAGGGTTGTATATGTGATCTCTCCCTTCATGTGGATTTTCAACTTCCAAGTGTCTATTTCTCCTCTGGGATAGTCTAAATCTCTTAGGATATCAATTGGGCTCTATGTTAATTTGTTTCTCATCACTGCTATATATTTGGTACAAACATCTTAAAAGGAAGAATGGCTGGGTGGTGGTGGTGGTGGTGGTGGTGGTGGTGGTGGTGGTGGTGCACGCCTTTAATCCCAGCACTCGGGAGGCAGAGGCAGGTGGATCTCTGTGAGTTCAAGACCAGCCTGGTCTACAGAGCGAGATCCAGGATAGGTACCAAAAGCTACACAGAGAAACCCTGTCTCAGGAAAAAAAGAAGGAGGAGAAGAAGAAGAAGAAGAAGAAGAAGAAGAAGAAGAAGAAGAAGAAGAAGAAGAAGAAGAAGAAGAAGAAGAAGAAGAATGATTTATTTTGACTCAGGGTATCAGAGATGTTAGTCCATGGCCACTTGGCTCCATTGCTGCTGTTCCTAAGACAAAACAAAGCATCAGAGATGCAAAAGAATACTGGGGCATACTAGCACACCTCATTGTGAACAGGAAAAAGACCAAGAGGGCATAGGGGAAGTTGTGCCCTTCACAGGTATGATGGTTAATTTTTGGTTGTCAACTTAACTATAACTGGAATGAGCTGTAATCCAGAAATGGAGGGCAACATGCCTTTGATCCAGCTCTTGAGGCTGGGAAACACACACTTTTAATTCAGACCTTGAGGCTGGAAGGCACACCTTTAATCCCAGCCCTGGGAAGGCAGAGACTGGCTGATCTCTGAGTTTGAAGCCAGCCTGGTCTACAGAGCAAGTTCAAGGACAGCCAAGCTTAGACAGTGAAGGAAAACAGAAAGCTGGATAAGATGTAATTAAACAAGGGGCCATGTTCCAGCCCCGGCCAAGTCATTCTAGATTTAGAGTTAAGAAGAGAATAAAGGAGTTATGGAATAAAGCTGCTGCGACCAGGCATGTGTCAGAGGTGTCCCTGAATGAAGGCCTAGTAGAGAGGCCATTGCATAAAGCTGTGAAGTTGAAGCCTGGATTGCTTTGGAGAACCTAAGATGTTAGAGATGCCAGAGTCAATGCATACCTACTGGGAGAGCTGCTAACACGGGGTAGAACCAGCCCAAGATAAAGAAGTGTGTTGCAATCAAAAATGCTGAATAGAGCTGGTTGGCGATCTGAAGAGTGTTGACATCAGACATGGAGATGCAGAGTTTGGAGTTTGCACAGCTGGTTTTTGGTCTTGCTTTCGTCCAGTGTTTCCTTGCTATGCTCCCTTCCCTGTGCTTTGGAATTGTATATCCTGTGCCATTCTATGGTGGAAGCATGTGATCTGCTTTTTGATTTTGATTTTTAAGGGGGGATTACAGTTAAGAGATTGCATGAATCTCAGAAGAGACTTTGTACTTTGAAACAGGTTTGAGACTGATAGATTATGAGGACTTTTGAAGTTTGACTGAATGTTAGGTTTTGCATTATGATATGGCTATAAGCCTTTGGGGGCTAGGGAGTGGAATATGATGGTTTGAAAGAAAATGGCCCCCAAAGGGAGTGGCACTATTAGGAGGTGTGGCCTTGTTGGAGTAGGTATGGCCCTGTCGGAGGAGGTGTGTCACCGTGGGAGTGGGCTTTGAGGTCTCTTTTGTTCAAGCTCCCCTCAGTGACTTTCAGTCAACTTTCTGTTGCAGGCAAGTCAAGATGTAGCCAGCACCATATCTGCCTGCAGGCCACCTTGCTCCCTGCCATGTCTGCCGCCATGAAGATAACAGACTGAACCTCTGAAACTGTAAGTCAGCTAATTAAATGTTTTCTTGAGAAGAGTTGCTGTGGTCATGGTGTCTCTTCACAGCAATAGAAACCCTAAGACACTAGGCATACTCAAAGTGACCCATCTCCTCTAAGCAGGCTTTGTCTCTTAAGTTTCCACAAGCTCCTAAGAACTTCATCATGACTCCACAGTCTCATTGTGTATTCAGGGTAAGTCCAACAAGCTCCAGTGGGTAGTTCTACCCCCATCCTCTCTCCTCCCCCTTTGCTACAAAGGGCCATGTTTGTACTCACTGGATCACTAAATAAAACAAAAAGTTAAGAATTCAGAAAGGGATTTGTGGGGAACAAGTGGTTTGACAGGGGGAAGAGGAAACTGAGAGCGGGTAGTGGCTAGGGTAATTAGAGTGTAAAGCTAATGTTTTTAGTTCTAACTCTGTCACACTTTTGTTGTTGTTGTTGTTGTTGTTTGGTTAGTAATAAGGTTACTAAAATATTTGATATGGAAAGTGGAGCATTTAATATGAAGCTCTTCAGCTTTCATTCTGAATGCATGTTCTAACTAGACAGACATTCTTAAGTTATTTCAGCTTCGGGTCTGGTTAATTTAGGTGTGTGTTGTTTTTACTTAGCTACAAGTTTTTAAATAATAAGGTTTATAAAACTTAAAAAATATGTCATCTACATGTAACAGATTTAATTTTAAAAGCCTAAACGAAATTATCACTCTATTCCTCCCATTGATGACATCAGAGCCTTCATGATCCAGTAAGTTTGCCAAAACACTATCATCGGGCAAGTAAGTCTCTATCATATGAACCCACGGGGAAATTTTATATCAAAATCACAGCAGGATTCAGGTGCTAAAGCAGGCTGGGTCTAAAACAACAGAAAACTATTTTTGTTATTATATTGTCCAAAGGAAGTCATTAGGCTAGAGCAGATCAAGGAATGGGGTAACAGAGCACTTCTGTGGGAGGAAGAGCAAAGTCACTTTGCTATTGGTGAAGACCCAGAAAAACATGGTTGATTTGGGGCCATTTTAAAGGACCATTCACATTGTAAATAAAGTTGGCATGCACTGGGCATTTGATGAATGAATAATCTCATCTATACTGCAGCTCTGGCCAGTTGGCACTGGTCTGTCTGAGGCAGCACATATTGATTCTGTGTGCTAAATGAAAGACATATCGTACTGCCCAAATTCATGTTAGTGTTTTATAAAAACTTGAATGGGATTTGAGCCAAGTTTTTTGACTCCAGCCTCTTTGTTCTGCCTCCTAAAGCTTCCTGATGCTCCCTGGGAAGAAAATGAACTACAGAAGGTGATCAGTGAAGGACACAAGTGTGGAGCCTTGGCCAGCTGTGTCATTTCAGAAACTTGCCTTTCTTTGTTTAAGACAACTGTTGATTACACTCACTGAAGAGGAATTCCTCCTTGACTATTTCTTAGACACTTCTCGAAATTTAATTATGCCTGAGTAACTTCATAACTGAGCTGTGGACATATATTTACTAGTGGATGGTTTCCAAGGAATAATAATAGTTAGACCTCATAGTTTCAGCTTCCTGTAAAAACTGTCTGCAAAGACTTGGTAAAGACATTGGAGTGGAGAGAGCATGCCCTGAAATCCATGTGACCACTATCTTTGAACTCAGTGTCTGTGCCTTGTTTTCCTTCTTCAAGTTTGGTAGGAAAACAATGATTACACTCAGCAAGAATACATAAAAACAATGAAAAATACCAATAATGTTAAATGTATAGACAACTCATTATAAAACATGCCATTATAGTACATTCATAGATGATTCAAATCAGTGTATCAAAAATTTTTACATTAAAACAATTATAGAAAAAGCTTGTATTCTTCACATTGTAGCTGTTATTATTGCATTATTTGGTTGAGTCCTTTACTGAACTCTGAATTCTATTTGAACCTGAAATGACAGTCAAAACTGTGGACTATTTGATAATCCCCATGAAGATGACTAAAACATTTTCATGAAAGGCCTGCAGACTGAACCCATTTAATTTAGAATAGTTCTCATACCAGTAGAAAGAAGCAGATGTTCCCAGGCAAATGCACCCGGTTTAGTATACTTTACATTGGATTTAATAGACAGATGTTTTGACTATGACATGGCAAGACAAGGATTTGAAATGGTGGATTGGAAAGGTTTTGTCCATAAAAGTAATTGTTCTTGCATTACAAAGTACAGGATTTACATGTGGAAAATGTCAGCTTATTGCAGCATCTCATGATGGATCGTGTTACCACAAGCCATGGAGTTCACTAGACATAGAAGCAAGTAACTTCGGAGGGGCCCTTTTAATAAGCATTACATGAGGAATGGCAGGGAATGATGTTCTCAAATCTAGAATCATTCTAGTTATGTAGTTAATCCTTGATAATACACATTTGGAATTATGTGTGACCTTCTTCCCCATAAGAACATGGCTTCTATGTCATTCCATGGGCTAAGAGCAATTTGTATGTGTTCACCACTACACAGACAGATTTACAAATAAATAGTCTATTTTTTCTCATGGAAACTCCTCGGAACAGGTCAGGAAAATGATGAAGAGAAAAGTCACTCTGCTAGTAACCAGCAAAGGCAGGCAATCTATGCTGTCTGTTACAGTCTCCTTTTCATCTTTCAAGTAGAGGGACTCACTCAAGACTTACAGCGAGGAGGAAAGTGCCTGGTATGGGCAGCATATTCTCAATAAATGATGGTTGAAGAAAAAGTGGCACTCCACTCCAATGTCAAAGACAATGATTACACATACAACAATGGATATAGAAATGGAAGGGATTGTCTTGGGAGTCCTCCATATTTATACTTCCTCTTTTTTCCTTCCTTCCTTCCTTCCTTCCTTCCTTCCTTCCTTCCTTCCTTCCTTCTTTCCTTCCTTTTTTCTTTCCTCCTTCCCTCCCTTCCTTCCTTCTTTCTTTCATTCATTTTTCTTTCTCTCTTTCTTTTTTTTGAAATACGATAACTTCATCTTTCATTCACTTTGAAGAACATAGCTAAACAAAGACATGCTTTTTTTTTTTTTTTTTTTTTTTTTTTTTTTTTTTATAAAATCCAGTTTTGTTGGTCAGATGTATTTCTTATGTAGATCCACCCAGGAACCAAATAGTTTAGGAACATCTCTGTGGTGATTGGATAATATGGCAAATTTGGTTAACTGTTGTAAGTGGAGAGGTGTGTTCAATCTTTCTCAGTGTGTATGCTCTTGACGAGGAGTGAAAGACAGCATATTAACCCAGTTATACCCTCTTACAAGTACAAACATAGGCTTTACATAGTGAATTCCAATGTAAATGCTTCACTGTATTTTCTTGTTCAAAGGAGTCTGGGGACTAGAAAGATAGCTCAGCAGTTAAGATTGCTTACCGCTCTTGAAGAGGACCTGGGTCCTGTTCCCAGTATCCTCATGGTGGCTCACAACATCTACAAGTTCAGCTCCAAGAGATCCACTTCCTCTTCTGACCTCCTTGGGCTCCTGCACAACCATGGAACACCCCGCCCCCCAAGACATACACATAAAATTAAATAAACACTTTTTAATTAAAAAATTAGTATGAGAAGGGTAGAAGCAGGGTCTAGACTGAGCTCGTGTATTAAAATGACCTGGGAAACTTTTAAAAATTAAAACACCTTTAATCTAACTTTAGGAGCTTTCAAAGGGGTAGAGGTAGAGATTTGGGTGTTTCCTAATACTGAGACAGTGTCAGAACTCATCTCTCCCTGGGGGGTGGAGAAGAGCTTAGTCACTATTAGTGTGAATAGTGTTTTCTGCCTTTATTATAAACATACGGACTAATGTTAACTTTCCGATGAATAAGGAAAGGCATTAGGGTAGGGGGGAATTTGACTTCCTAACTAGCAACTGTTGGACTCCCTTGCTGCCCTGGCTGTCTTGAGCAAAAGGACTGTCAGTCAAACAGCCAGGCCTATTACCCTTATGCCAGCGCCAGCTGTCTCGAAACTCCACAGAAGCCCCGAGAAAACCGTACAGTGGTCACAGATTGCTGCAGCTTTTGAAGGCACAGCCTCATGGCAGACCGTTTCAAACAGGTTACACCGGCCTTTTCGATATCACCAACCTGGCTGAACTCTAGGTAACTTGAGGCTGCCTCCGGAGGGAGATCACTTGTCTTGGTACTCTAGCAGAGGGACTGCTGCAGTTGGTGCTAAAGAATCAAGGCTTTGGTTGGGGTAAATATGAGTCTCCGTTTGAGCCTCAGGTGTTCTGCGACTCCTCTGAACATCCCTTCTGTGACTTTGTAAGCAGGCTGCTCAGGCACTTACCGAGTCAGCTGGGAACACTTTTGTGTTTCTTCCCGTGGTGTTGCAACGTAGGCTCAGTGGAAAAGTGTTTCTTAAGTGGTCTTTTCTTGCTACTTTAAGCATGGACTGAACCTAGAAACTCAGAGGAAAAGATCGGCCACAGCAGCAGCTACAACAGAGCAGGAGTCCCAACAGGCAGAGACAGCCCCAGCCATGAAAACGGCAAGGTAGCCAGCTAATTGGCAGTGAAGAAGAAGCTACTGAGGGCAACCACAGCAGGAAGAGGAGGGGTGCTGGAAGCAGAGAACCAGCCGGAGAGCTAAGACCAGGAAGAATGGAAGGCTATCAGGAGCCAAAGAAGAGGAACTGTAGGCCTTGGTTACCAGAAGAGTTCCAGAAAATTGTTACAACTCTAGGACCAAGAGCTTTAACACTGGCTACTGTTAAGAGCTTACATCTATTAAAACTTGACTTCCTAGGTCAACACAAGAGTTAAGGGTGCCGATCTCCAAAGCTTGCTAGACAAGCGCCATGTAAAGCTAGACAGCTCCGTGTGCTGCTGTTCCTGCCTGCTGCTCCCACAGCTACCTACTGTCAAAGACCACGGGAAACAAAAGCTGCCCAGGAGCAGCACCTAAAGAGCTTTTGCATGATTTCTATCTGAGCACAAGGACCCTAGCCAGCTTTTTAGCATTTCTAGAAGATTCTGGTACACATTCTCACTAGGCTTCCTTGCTCATAAGATTTGCTGGTTTAGGGCAGGAGTTCCACTGTATACTTGACTTCCTCACTTGACTGAG
This sequence comes from Peromyscus leucopus, assembly GCF_004664715.2. Classification (NCBI taxonomy): domain Eukaryota; kingdom Metazoa; phylum Chordata; class Mammalia; order Rodentia; family Cricetidae; genus Peromyscus; species Peromyscus leucopus. Next base: position 16,901,943 of record NC_051071.1, on the reverse strand, counting down.
CACTGTTGCTGTTATGCAGTGCTGGTGCCCTTGTCTTCCCCCTTTGGGAGTATGGCATAACCTTTACTTAAGACTCCCTGCATTCGTTTATATCATTAACTTTGCCCTGTCTTTTAAAAACCTTTCTTCAAAGCTGGGCAAAAAGGGAGTGTTAAAGTGGGCTACATCCTTGTTCTCATCTAGCCAGGCTTTTTTTCCAGAAAGTAAGAGAGTTTTGGGAGAGGAGGGCCCATGTGTCAAGGAATCACTGTCCCTTCTCAGTCAATAGTTTCCAAACCTCAATGTGTTTATGACTATCTGGAGATGTTTTGGAGGTCAAGATTCTACTTCATGTTTCTAAACATCTACAAGGTAAAGTGGACTGCACATTGGGTATTATGGAGTCACATCATATTCCAAGTACTCATGCTCCTGGATGTACTCAAGCAAATGATTCATGGCCTCTTTCCTGGATCTCTAGTGGAGACATACTGTGAGGCTTCCTTATCCTGGGGTGGAGTAGCCAATGGAATGCTTAAAGCATGGAAATAGCCCAGATGGGTGAAGCCCTTGATTAACAAAAAACCCAAACAGACAGATTACAGATCAGAAGAGAAAGAGAATCCATGGATTTGGATGTGAGTTGGCATCAGAGGCCATAATTCAGTTCTTTCCACATGACCATACCTTAACACAGCATTCCAAATGGTCCACATGTCCTAAAATCAAAGCTTCCCTTTCAAATTGATAATTGATGCAGGGAGATAGAATGCATTTTACTTTATCTGTTTGTTGCTCGATTATAAATATATCTGAACATAGGACATATAATGTATAACCTCATTTCTTACTAAAATTCAACATATATGTAATTATTATAATTAACACCAAATTGTTATAAAGATCTCTTGTTGGAGGGTACCTGCTTTGGTAAATACCTTCCCTCTTCAACTAGATCTAGAGTCAAGATATATCCTGAATGCAAGCTTTGCATGACCAAAACACCAGAGTAAATCATTACTATGGTCCCTTTGCAGCTCTCTTTGCCTCCTTCCAGTGTTGTTTGAACTCACAGAGGCCTTCCCCAGCCCTCTGTTATGGTTTAAATCTGTGCTGTATGACTATTTCCTTTGGATTATAACATTCTGTTGTGGAAGGAGAAGGCTTATGAAACTCATAAGAAGCAGTCTTCTTGAGGCTCCTCTCTGAATCTGTGTAAGCCAAAAAGAATTCCTGGGGTGGAGGATATGCTTTAGTACTGTAGCTACTTGCAATTTATAAATAAGACTCCAGATGCAGCTTTCATGTGTTATGACCCATGGTGGGGTGGGGATTCTTGGTGACACAGCAGCTGGAGTCTTCCATGCTCCTGTAAATAGCCCAAATAACCTCATTGATTCACCAAGAGCTACTTCAATGGAATCATTTCTTGGGTCTGTCATTGTCCTCTCTACCTAGGATGAATAGAAATACCTCCCCCCCTCAGGAAAATTAACAATACAAAACATCACAAATGGTTGCAACCCATTGACTCCACTTCTGTTCTTTGTGCTCCCCAGGTGATGTACTAGATTGTGAGGCTGTAGGACCCTTCAGTGGCAGGACCTCTACTGTTGAAATAGATCTCTAGAAGATTGTCTTGAAGGCTATATCTGGTCCCACCTTGTGAAGAACACCTATCATATGTTCTCACTGTTGTTAAAGGGAGCTGCTTTTCCTTCCCTCCCAGCCATGATGGGCTGAATCCCCCTGGAACCCTGAGCCCAAAATGAATCTTTCATTTTAAGTTGTTTCTGTAGGTATTGTGGAAAGCAAAAAACAAAACAGAACACTAACTCATATACCCTTTCATATGCAAGCCAGGATGGTTGTTCTGTTTTAGACTGTGCAATACAGAGTCTGGGGTGTGGAATGGTCACGTTTCATCTGAACAGAGAAAATACCTAGCTCGTAGGTTAAGGAGATATCACTCACACAAAAGTATTTGGAATAGCATCTGATAAGATCAGTCAAATCCTGTTTCCTATTATTAGTTCACTCAAAATGTGTCTCCTTGTCACCATTCTTTGAATCTCTTATCTCCCTTTCTCTTTGAAGTTCATCATCTTTGCTTGTCTTTATTTTATCACTTAAATTTTGTTTATATTCTGTTGTTTACTGTTAGTTTCAGGTGTTATTTTCTAAGAATATTACACTATAGGTTAAGGTGGGGGTCAGTATCTTATTTTATATTTTCCTTTGCTCAGGATAAAATTGCAACACAAACAAGCCTCCCATATCTCATAGGTGATGAATTTATTGTAAGGAAATTCTTAAGAACAAAAGGAGGGTGATGAGTGTTCAAGAAAAATGGGAAGATGAAAGAACTCAAAGAAGAAAGGAGTTAGTGTCAACAAATTGCAGGAGCTGGAGAAAGGAAATCACTCAATTTGCTGAGGAGAACTGAGATTAAAGTACTGATTTTCATCTGGCAGAATTTGGCAGAAAGACTGACTTACTTTTCTAAGTGGGTGAACAGGGCTGGGTTGCTGAAGCTCAGGTACAGTAACCCTTTCCTGGACTGGGGATAGACTGCTCTCTTCATTTGCACTCACCCCTGTTCATGTCTGGACACGAGGCACAACACAGGGGTCACAAAACAAGCATGAGAGGCCAAGATTATGAAAAGGCGTGAGTTGTATATCGAGTGCTTGAGATCTGATTCCTCTCCTGATGGTGTAAAACCTCCTTAGTCCCCTTCCTTCATTGGCAGCTTGCTCTTCTTTGATTGGCCGAAGGCTTCAACAGGCGCCGACTTCATTTGGAAATCAGCCTTATTTTGAGCTGCAACACAGGACCAAGCCAGCTCGAAGTTTAACAAAATCTTCACCTTTTTATTCCCTTCCAACAGAGAAATGTTCATGTTTACTTCTGAGGTGGCCTGTCATGCAAAGTTCAAGGGTGCTGACCTTTCCACACACAAAGCTAGCAGCCTTCTCCTCCTTCACTAGTTTGTTAGTGAGTGGACTGGGGTCACATGAACAAGTACAAGAAGGATGCTGTGCCTCTAGACATTGTGTCTTTCCTCCTGGGAACAGAAGCTGTCTGTCAGTGTAGCGTTGATGGGAGACGCCTTGCTTACTCTGAGTGTCTGCTTTACTTCTGTTCCATCTGCAAAATAAGTGAAATAAAAAACGTGTGTCAGCATCAGGACTGTGGGAGTCTGAAAAAGACATTTGGGCCCCGAGTCACTGAGAACACTCTCTGTGCACATGTCCGCCTGTCACTGCGGCTGTGCCGACCAATCCCCTTTTATTTGTGTTTTCCTTATTTTGTATTAAAAGCCCTTTTAAGCTATGTCTTCCAAATGTGTCTGAGGTTTCCTAACTGTCTTAACAATGTATACGCATTACAGTTACAGCGGCCAATTTCCTTCAATCTGGGTTTTGTTAAAGAGTGACTTTTAAAATGGTCTGAAGGAAAATTAGAATGTATTAATCTGTATTTGAAAGCTTGATCTGATTAAAAATTGGTTTTTCCATTCACTTACATTTACAAAAGTCTGTTTCAGTGTGTAGCTGTTTTTTGTTTTGTTTTGTTTTGTTTTAATGGTTGAGAGAAAGGGTTTGAGGAAGAGGCTCAGATCAGGCTCCTTCCCTGGCTTCTCAGCCTGATGTCTTCCTAACACACACTGCCTTCTCCCAAGATGAAATGATTCACTCACCAAAGGCTTGGAAATGGGGCTTGAGCAAGCACATTTTTTGTGCTAAACAAAGCATATCGTCATTTTAATACACAAGTTATGGGTGTGCTTTTAATAAACTCACCTTCACACACACACATGCAAAAAATAAACAGACTTGTTCTGCTTACACTGGCGTACAAAGGGCTGGGAAGCAAGAAAAAAAAAAAAAAAAAACCTTTAACACCTTGTAGGCACTGGAAGGTAACTTCACACTCCAGTTTCCTGGTGTCAAGAATGTGTGATCACGATTTGACAGGAAGTAAGTGGATTCTGTCCCAGACCTTGCAAGGAGATGACCCTGGAGTGTACTGGTGTGATGTGCAGGCCCTTAGCTTCCTGCCCAGCAGGGGGTAGCCAAGTGCTGGTAACTGGGAAGTAATTCAGTCCTGCAGGAAACGGCCGGCCCACCAGCCAGAAAGGCAGCCTTCTGATTGTAGAAGCGGGCTCTTCTCGCCAGTGCCAATACACAGATTGCTTGTTCCAAAATGAGCCACTCACCCGAGGCCTCTCTTGGGACCCGGAGCCTAGGTGCCTGTGTCCTTTGGAAAGGGATTAAAAAAGAGGTGTGGGAGTGAAAAGTTATTTACTTGACCAAGACTTGAACTGAATATTGGTGGGCTGCAAAGGCAGGAGGATTTCATTTCCTTTCTGGAGTTTTCTTTGTCTTCCCCACTGGGCAGAGGCCTTGCGTTTCCCGGGATGTGATGGAGAAACAGGTCTGGTCAGCTGCCCTGGCTCCCTGAGTGCATGGCTGCTGCTGCAAGAGCTCAGTGACTGTCACACAGCCCCTCCTCAGAGAACCTGGGAGCCAGCAGGTGAAGGGGCTGAGGAGACAAAGTGGTGACTGATAGGCGAGAAAGCCAGGGGAGGGATTCTCCAGGAGGAAGAAGGGTGTGTGTGGTGGTGGGGTGTGGTGGTGGGCTGCTGGAGGGGGGCTGCTCTGCTACATGCTGTCCTTGCAGCTCCAACCACTCCTTGACTGTCCTGTCCAGGCTCCATCCTCCGGCCGGCCTTCCCACATTCACCTTGCTGCTTCCTGCTCAGGCCATTTGCCATCCACGCTGCTTTTCTTTGTTGCTGTTTTTTTTTTTTTCCCTCAGTGCAATGAACCCTCCCATTATGGGTTTCTGTTGTTATTCCAACGTCTAATACACAACCATTACATCTTATCTCGTCTTCTAAATTACTCCAAAATCCAATTACAAAGCCCTCTCTCCTTCAAGAGCACACAACTCTCCACATTACTGAAATGCTGGGCTTCGCTTTGTTTTTCTAAATTAATAATAACTACCATTTTCCGTCTGTTCTTTCCGTGGGATTCAGTTATATCACCACACAGATTTCCAAAAGGCAGATTATGATTCTTTTTGCATTTTTTTGCTGGGCTACAAAAAAGCTAAAGATAATTTTCCAAATATTCATAAAAGATCTGTCAGTTTTTAGTAGTGAATGTTTGAAACTCGACAACCTCTAAAGAAGACAGCGTTTTAAAATCAGTTAAAATTTAGATTAAGTCAGCTAGAAATTTCACCCTTGCTTTACAATGTAGATGCCAGTCTCTCTCAAAGTTTTTAGATATTTGAATAGGTCTGTTTGTTGTCGCAATGGCTTTATTGACACTAGTGAATATGTAATCCAATCAATGTCATTGTAATTTTCTGGAATCTAAGGGAAGTGGTTGTCTTAAAGGCAAATTTAACTTTTATAAATTATAGGATATTTTGTAAAAAGGAACATGCCAAGAACATTTTAGGAAAAACCTTCAACACTATTGAGAATATGTGAAATTTTCTCCTGTCAGAGGAGAAGCAAGTGTGGTTCACAACTGGAAATTGCTTTTAGAAAATGATGATCAATTAAAATCTAAATTTAGCTACAGAAATCTTACTTGTTTAAATGTTTTATAACTACAGACATGTTTTTTTTTTTTTTTTTTTTCTTTCTCCGACAGTTGTTCTGGAACTCAGTATGTAGGCCAGGTTGACTTTGAACTCACAGTGATCCGCCTGCCTCAGCCTCTGCCTCAGCCTCAACTCCCCTCCCAAGTGCAGAGATTAAATGTATGCTACTGCTCGTGCCTTACTTGTGAACTCTTAGTTTTGTGCAGAGTATATTTGACAAACCTAAAGTATCCAATTACTCAACAACAAAATGTTTGTATAGTAATAAAATACAGATAGAGTGATGAACTGCTTCATTTTAAGCTTCACAACATAAAGTTTGAACTTGTGAATTCCTTCTCAGAATCAAGCTTTGCCTCATTGTGCTAAGTGTATTATAAAATGCTAAGAAGCTAGTCCTATGTATGCTAGTGCTAACCAGGCATCAACACAGGAACAGCTCTAGTTACTGTATTTATTTTGTATATTTATTGTGTCCTAAAGTGGAATCTTTACCTCCATAAATATTAAAATATGAAAAGCTATATATATTTTGTAATGTATTAGCTCTAACATGCCTTTAGTCTCAGCACTTGGGTGGCAGAGGCAGGTGGATCTCTGTGAGTTTGAAATTCCGTCTTGGAAAACAAAAACAAACAAAACAACACACCCCCAAAAGCAAAACAAACAAACAAACAAACAACAACAACAAAAAATCCTAATGGATTTTCAGAGGCCAAAATGGAGATGAAGGGGGATGATGGACACCAAGCACTTGGAATGTATAGGCTAAGTGGGATGGGGTAAAACTGACTCCCAGCTAGCACAGGAACACGGAAGTATAGGTGCAGACTGTGAGTGATCGCTGAAATGCAAAACTGCTCTGCAAAGTAGAGGTTCTGGAAGAGAAAGCCAGAAGAGTACAAACTAGATTCGTCATTTTTTTTTTTCAATTTTACTCTCACAGGAATTATAGATTACAAATATAGACATAATAAATATATATGTAAATGTAAACTATATCTTTCATGTTTCCAGTTGTATCAACATACTTTATAATCTTAATTTAATAGAACAATACTTAATTGATAGTAAGAACAAAAATAAAATTCTTCCTTTTCTTCCCCTTTTCCTCTCTTTTCTTTTTTCTCATTAGAAAAATTTCATTGAAAATGACAACTGAGCCAGAATTAATTTTTATTTGCAAATCTAAAAGTTCCAATGTTGCTTTTTCATTTCAATGCAGACTTAGTTTTCAAAGACAGATTCCAGCATAGCTTGCACGTTACTTTGACATTTAAATGTAAACAGTTGGCTGGACCTACTTTGTTTAGAAACATATGCATTCAAGATTTCTACCAATATGTTCTTTCAGGGTATCTGAGTTTTTGTTGCCAAATTTTAATATGCTTTCAACATAAATGAATTTTTCTGTATTGTTTTGACAAAGCAGATTCAAATTCATATCAGTCAAATATATATAGTCTTATAGGATTGACTTTTTTTTTTAATCCAGAGTGCTCTTTCCACTGTGTGTGAGTACTGCATGGCAGTCTCAAAAAGACTGTTTCAGTTGATATCACATTCCTTTGCATATTTTATGGGGCTTTATTTAAAAATAAATAAATAAAGACTTTGAGAGATTGTCAGCAGGTCATTGTATGGGATACATGACCACTGAATTCTTTTAGATAATCTATTATTTAGGATATTAAACAAATGAGAAGTAACGCTAAGATACATAACATTCAAACAATGCTATCTAGAAAATTAACTGCAGTTTTTAGTGAGTAAGCCACCCTAGTAGGTTTTTAATACTTCATGTGGATTTGGAGACAGACTAGGCTTAGGCCACAAGAGAACCTTTTGAGGAGCTCTTGCATACCCTGAGGGCCAGGAAAAGACAGTACAGCTTTTCAGGAAAATGGACACTGAGGCACAGGAGGAAGATGGCCGACCTCTGTGAGGACTTTAATGACAGAGCAACACACACGGCTTCTCCCTGTTCGGGGCCATGCCTGGCTTCCTGCACGCTGAGCATTGGCTTGCTTTCTGCAGCACCATAACATTATGATCTGAAATGCAAAAGCTCATGACTTTACTCCAACACCACCCTTAAAATGGGGCATGAAATACAGTGATATAAATTAACACGAGGCATCAAGGTGTAGCGAGCGTCTCCTCCCATTAAATTTCCGTGTTATACGGGGCAATAATATCAAGTATATTTTTCATACTGATTGTGTGGTTCTCCATTTTATACTGAACAAATGCTCTGCTAGACTCAACCTCTTTTTTAGTAACTACTAAAAAACATCCTAGTTCTAAATAAAATAAAATTTAAGTGTCCAGAAGAGAAGGGTTCAACTTGCTAAGATCTCAAACATTTCTTATAAAGTAGAGTCTTGGTCAGTTGGATGTCAGTGAACATATGCATTGTGTTTCCTTTAATCCAGTGAGAGTTTACCAAGACAGGGATACAATCGATTATAGTGAAAGGAATCCCATCACCAGACATTTGACTTTGCAAACGAAAAGGCCCAAGATATCCACAAAACTCAAACACTCCTTTCCCTATCTTTAAAAATCACATTCATATATTTATTTTGTATGACATTTCAAAGCTGTTTCATGATCCTACTGATTTGAAAAGGCAAGTTCTAAATATTCAACAATGGTGAAATAAAATTGTCTTTCAATTGTCCAGGCACTATGGGAGAAAAACTATTTGGAAAATGACCCTTCCTTCACCAGGAAGGAAATGCCATGGGTCTCTGAATTAGGAGGGGAAAAAAAAAATCCATGCAACAGTGCCTATTGGAAATGACTAGGAAATAAATCTTTTTTTCCCTTAAAATAAAGTTCAAGGCAACATTTAAATGAATAATTATTTACCATTCTGTTAAAGGCGAGCATGCGTGGCAGGCATCATCTATTAACACTGATGCTTTTTCTGCCCAGAACGGCTCATTAGCTTCTTTGTAGGTTGCACCGCTTTTAAGATTCAAATTTAGAATCTCCCCCGATTTTGCTGTTTCATTTCTGGCAGCTGGCCAGCAGTAGATATGCATAATATTTCACTGTTAGACCTTGCAAACATCATATCCTGCTGTGCTAAAGAAAACATTGTTCCTTACCACATGAAAATAATCCATCACTTTTCAATCAGCACACACAAAAAAGCTCTACCTGTTTTTTCCATCAGACTCAAGAAAAATTAATGGCCCCAGTGTGAAAGGTGGACCCTCCATACATGATCCATTAAAGTACAAACTAATCAAAATATATCTAGCATCTGATTTGCTAAGCAAGAGAAAACAAAAGAGGTGCAATGGAAAAATAGGCCCTTCTAAGACCCACACAACCATGTTCTATCAGCATTAACCTTATTTATTTTAAATGCGCAAGGACATAAATAAAAGATCCTGAAATGAATCCATTGAATTCAATCAATTCAAGTAGACACTCTGTATTTATCTGGAAAAGATGGTCAAAGATACCTACTGTGGATTGGAGGAAAATTTTTATAATAAAAATATCTTTAAAAAGTAAAAAAGACAGGTTATAAATTCTCCCAATGGGTCATTAGACAAAATAACACATGAAAGTAAATGTTTTCTTTGGGAATAAAAAATACTAGTATTTTGTCAACTTGTATATGCTTTAAAAAATCGTTTCATGCATTTGGACTGTCATCGTGGCACCGTGGGTAAAAGTGCTTGCTGCCAAGCCTGAGGACCTGAGATCTATCCCCAGGATAGATGGTGAAAGGAGAAAACTTGACTCCTGAGAGTTGCCTTCTGACCTCTACATATGCACCGTGGCAAGCATATGCATGCACATAATAAATGATAATAAATAAAAATGTAAAATAAAATCATTTAGCACCCTTGGCAATGCTGATGTCATAACTAGTCTTGAGTGAAGTATGAAGACTTATGTTTTAAGGCTGCAAGATTTTTGCAACAGTAATTTAAGCAAAGATACCTACCATCTCAGAGGAATGTTTATCAAACAACAATCCATTGTGTAACTTTTTCAGACTTACATTGGAATTGGTGAGATGTCTTTGCTTCTAGAGGATGTGAGGGGGTTCCCCTGCCTACACTACCACTACTCTTTTTGTATGATCTGTGTCATACAGGTTAATGCATCTAATAAAAATACATTAATAAAAACAGACATAGTGGAATATGGCTCTTATATTGAGAAAGTATCTCTACTGGTAACTGATTTTGTACTAAGAAATCCTGTTAATATTTTGATCATTTCATGTTATAATAACACTGTGTTTTTAGCTGAGGTTCCAGTTTCTCTCTCTCTCTCTCTCTCTCTCTCTCTCTCTTTCTCATCTCCAATTCCTCTTGCAACCTTCCTTATACTGGACTCTTAAAAGCATGATATATTATGAGACTGACATGCTGCCTACTACCCTAAGAGAGTAGCCAGGTGGTGGTGGCTCACACATTTGATCCCAGCACTCGTGAGGCAGAGGCAGGCAGATCTCTGTGAATTCAAGGCCAGCCTGGTCTACAAAGGGAGTTCCATGACAGTGAAGGCTGTTGCACAGAGAAACCCTTTCTCAACACCCCACATACCCCCAAAACAAAAACCAAATGAAAAAAAAAAAAACTCCACCATAAGAGTACAACCATCTCCTTCAACTGAGGTCCACTGAAGGAAAGAATAGCATTGGAGAATTGTAAAATTCAAAGCCCACTGTTTGTTATTTTAAGTTCTAAAATGTGATTGATATTTTTTATTAAGAGATTTTATATTCATTTTACATATCAACCACAGATTCCACTGTCCTCCCTCCTCCCACCCCCCAGTTTTCCCCCCTAACCCACCACATTCCCATCTCCTCCAAGGCAAGATCTCCCATGGGGAGTCAGCAGAGCCTGGTACATTCAGTTGAGGCAGGTCCAAGGCCCTCCTCCCTGTACCAAGGCTGTGCAAAGTGTCTCAGCATAGGCACTAGGTTCCAAAAAGCCTGCTCATGCACTAAGGACAGGTCCTGGTCCCACTGCCTGGGAGTCCCCTAAACAGTTCAAGCTAAACTTATCCAGAGGCCTAGTCCAGTACCATGGGGGCTCCTCAGCTATTGGTCCACAGTTCATGTGTTTCTACTAGTTTGCAAAGCCCATTATTTTACACAAAGAAACTGGAGTATGCAGATTTTACATTTTCACCCAAAGTCACCCAGGTGGGGATGAAGGTTTGGATCTTCTGGAGACTCAGTTTAGTTCATCCTCATGAATCCTGTGGCTCTTCCCCGGGTCTTGTTTTTCAAACTTTAACTTGCATGTACATGGCATGGAGATCTTGTGAACATATAGACACTGATTGAGTGGGCCTGGGACTACCCAGGAAGTCAGCATTCCAAACAAAGCTGTAAGGTATGCTGATGCTGCCTTGGGGAGAATATTTGAAGCAACAAAGAATGAAGAACTCTATCAGGCTGCTTGTGAATAACTGTGACGTCTGACCCCATTCCCCACTGACCTGTGTGAACACACCAGTCTGGTTTACAGATGCTCACTTGACTACCTTTTGAGTGCTCTGACCTATCTCCACTTATTTATGAATTCATTCTCTTGGCCTCTTGAAAATCGGATGTGTATTTTTTCAGTCCCAAACTTAATTCCCGGATTCTTCAGAAAGATCTTGTGACCAAATGTAAAATGATCTTTCCCTCCTCTTATCAGTTCAGCAAGCCAGGTACTTATTTCTTCAGACACATAGCAAAGCAAGTATAGAAGAGAATAAATTGGATAAATTGGTAAAAGAGAATGAGGCCCATTAAGTTATAGGACAGAGAAAGTAAAATCATGAACTCTGTAGAAGTACCTTACTTTACACTGAGAATATTTTTATACCAGTTGAAGAAAAAGAAGCAAAGTATATTATGGATTATCGTAATTAAAGTGTCATAATTTTTTATAAAGGTTTAGTTAAGTATGTTAACCATGGTGGGGCATGTGGTCTCTTGGGCCAATACCCAACTCTGCCATTATAGTAGAAAAGAAACCACTGGAAATATGTTAAAAATGGATATAGAAGTGTTTAATAATACTTTGTTTCCAAAAAAAAGAGTCAATATATAGTTTTACTCTGCCTGTAGTGGTCAGACCATAGACAGTATCCTAAAGTCAAGACACGGAGGATTTATTAAACTCTCAATTGGTAGTAGCGTCATCAACTTTGTAATAGGAAGGCAGGCTGGGTAAAGGATGCAGCAGGCAAAGCAAGGAATTGAAATCATTTTCCATAAATTCACTTTTCCTGGAAACAGTCTCCATGATAGGTATCACTTAGGTCTAAAGTCAACTTTCAAACTCCTGTGACTTTAGTATGGAGAGGTATCACATGGACCCTAGCATGTACAGCATGCTAGGAGCTTGCTAGAGATGCAGATCCCTATCCATACAAAATAAGCATTAGCAAAGGATATATTCAACAAGACACTCATCATTGTGACTTATAGTCTGAGACCTCAAATTTGGTATGTCAATCATCTGTATCAGAATCCACCAGGCTGGTCAAAATGTCAATCATGGGCCAATCCAGACTTGTTCTATCAGTGCCACTGGAGATAAAGCTACATGGCTTAAAAATATAGATGTAGAGTTGGGTGGGAGTGAAGTGGGGTATTGAAGTTAGCTTCTCCAGAAAACAGTCTCCTTGGAGGCCCTTCTGAAATGGTGGAGAAACCCAGGGAGATAAATTGAGATCTGCCTGTCATTTGAACAACATTACTGTCTGATTATTGAAAAATTTCAAACAGCCAGTAACACTACAGGCATATTGACAACTCTATTGTTATTGTCACTGTTGTGACAAGAACATCTTGTTTGATTTCTTTATATAAAATAGCCGTTTGGATATACCGATGCATGTATGGTCACCAGAGATTATCATGCTGTATCCTAACTATGTCAGAGTGAAATCTATTCCAACCAGTTCTTTTAACACAGATAAATCTCAAAAAAAAAAAAAAATTCAAATAAGCACGTGTTCTTAAGTTCTTTGAAGTATAATTGGTATTCAGTGAAATATATACTTTAAATAATTAGGTTGATTAGTTTTGGTATAGGTACATGACTATAAAACTCTCATCTCTATAAAGATAGTAAACATGTTGACATTTCAAATTGTCATCTGCAGACTTTCCATGCTTCTGGTACCCCACCTGTATGCAGCATCCTCTGTGGTTTTATGTCAAGGTTCCTAAGTTTTGCCTGGTTTCTACCACTGAGCAGAGATATTTTAAGATCTTTTTTTTTTTTCATTTTATGTATTCAGATCTTTTTCTTGTCAACTAGTATTCCACTAGATTGATGTGCAAATATTTATTTACTCCCTTTTGAAGGACATTTTGGTTTCTAATTTTTCACTGTTGCCAGTAAATCTATGAGTATTTGTGTTCAAGTGTTTGTGTGAACAGTGCATTCATCTTTTCCATTAACATGGGATGAAATGCTAAGTTGCACAGTAGTTTCAGATTTGGAATGTTAAGAACACACAGGACTTTCCTCACTGGTGCAACGCCAGCACTGTTCACGAGCTCCCTCCCACCAGATCCGCAGCATCATGACAGGTGGCTGGTGTTTTTGACGTTAGCCATTCTAATCAGTGTGTAGTTACATTTTAGTGGAACTGCAATGAGTGATTTTAAGACTTCATTGCTAAGAAAAGAGACTATAACTAAATGCATTTGGCTTTCGTTCTCTCTTTCCTAGACATTTAAGATCCAGTTTCTACTGCAGAATTTCCCTCTGTTTTACCATGGCCAAAAGAGTTCATTCCCCTTTCCCCTTTGACTTCTGCAGATAATCATAGGCCTTTAAAGGATCCAACAACCTGAATTAGGGGTGCCCTAGGGGCAAGGTAAAACTTGGTCCATGTAATCAATCATATCTGTTTCGCTGAACGATAATGACCCTAAATACAGGAAGACATCTTCAGTGAGACAGACTTGATTTCATAAAGTCCGTAATGGTTCATGAGTAGAAACCAGTTTTTATATTTGCTTCTTCTGTGCTTGGTCATACCTACTCCCCTCTTGTAAAGCAGAGGTGAGCTTATTGGTGTGCAGTTGTGGCACTATATCAAGACATAGGAATCACCAACTCAGGAGATCAGCCAGCCTGCTTTGGAAATACTGCCTGCAATGCTTCAAGCTAGGGAACAGAATGCATTGTATAATATCCAGTGTCACAACAGGCCTTTACAAACAGTAAATGTTGTCATTTACCCTGGGTTCCATCTATACCTATTCCTCTCAAACCAAGAAAATTCAAAGACTCAAAGATAAATATATGACCTAAAAGAACAATTTTAACAAACACAACAGAAAACATATGTGAGCTTTTGGGGGGAAAATTATGGCGTTGTCAGGATTCAAAAGTGTGATAGGGACCAACAAAATTATCATGATTCCCAAGTACATGCAGTTCCACAGTGTAAGTCACTTTGTCATTCACTTTTCTGGTTTTATTAAATTTCAACTATCCAGTATTTTATTCAATTACTGAGAGGTGAGAGTAAGCCTTTAAAATCTGTGACTTCTTTTGGACACACTTCCCACAGTTTTACATAATATAAGAGAAGAATTGTGCAAATCCCTAGTCAACTTCTACCCTTTAGAAAATGATCCCTAAATTAGAATGAACATGTGATACAGTGAGCATCATGACCTCTAAAGAGACATTTATGAGAATCTCATATTGAGTAAAATGACGGTCTTGACAAGGGTGATGAAGTTGAGGATGAGGATGGAGAAGTTAATGATGACAATGATGAAAACAGTGCCCTGTTAATGATAATGACCAGCCGACATTCTCAGGGTGTTTATTCTGGGCTGACAATCTGCTAAAGGCTTTGGGTGCATTGTCTCATTTAGTCTGTGCAAAGCCTTGTCAGCTTGGTCCTATTATTATCTCCCTTTTACAAGGAAGTTCAGTGAAATAAATTACATAGACTGTATGCCACTTTGTAAGCTCTCTCCATTCTGCTCTTGTCTCTCTGTTACTACAAAAAAATGGGACTTAGCTCTAATAATTATTATTAACTGAAAAATCGGAGGACAGACAATGTGCAATTTGGTCGGAGGAAGAGCTCGATGGCTCTCAACCTGGATAACAATCAGTTAATGGCTGTAGATATCAGGAATACAGGAGAAAGCTCCTCAAGCCCAGATCATTATGCAGCAGCTCAGCATGTTTATTAATCATTGTGCACAATTAAAATGCCATTTCATCCCTCTAATTAAAACAAGTAGTTCCCCGAGGCTAGCACCTGAACTAATGAAGCCTGGTTGCCTAAGAATCTCACTCAGGGAAGGGAATTAAACAATGGAGGCAGAGGTATGTTTACTAAGTTACCCAGACAACATCAAACTGTGTATGACATCATGAGCAAGTAGACCAGTAAAGACTGGTTTTAAAGGGCCTGGCATGCTTTGCTTTCTGAGTGGAGACTGGATTTGAACATTGAAATGACTCTAGCTATTTAATTAGTTGGATCATATCCTTTGTCAGCCTGGGTAGCTTACAGTTAACGTTGAATGTTTTTCTTCCTTGGTATGTCAAGTACATGTCTTGCTGCTAAGAGAAAGGGGTTCCGGGGACAATGTGTTTGTATCCAGGTATTCGGAAGGTTTTACAGGATTCTGAAATGTGTTGACTCTACCAATAAAATAGAATGGATAAGCCTTAGAAGCACAACTTAAAACAGAAAAAAAAAATTGGCAAGATGAAAGAAAACCCAAGATCCAGTCCTGTATTGTCACCTGGCCTGAATGGTCATGAGTACAGCCCTTAGTTCTTTATCATAAAACAAGAGGACTGGATAAACAGTTAAAAAGAAAATTCAGCCATGTGGTAGTGGTGTTTGAGGCTAGCCTGGTCTACAGAGCAAGTTCCAGGATAGCCAAAGCTACACAAAAATTCCTATCTTGAAAAAACAAAATAAAAAAGGAAAAAAGTTTTTTCTTAGTTACAAAAATCATATGCTTTGAGTGTAAAGAGTTTTCATTGCATCTTAATTTCTCTAAAAATTCGACTGAATTGTCTCATTTATTCTTCTCATCATTTCTGTGTAGTTGATCACCATGTCTGATAAGGATACTTTGCAAATACCAACTACTCCGTTAAAAACACGCAGGAAACATGATTTGGGTTAAATTTGAGGATTTCATAATTTACAGGTTTTACTATCTGCTCCAAGTGTTTGTTATCACCGAGAGAATTCCTCTACCCACGGTGCTGCATTACTGACAAGGAACAGCTGATCTGGGCATCTGAGGAGTTGCTTTCTTCAAGCTACCGGCTCAGCCCTCTGCAGTTCAATGCTTGAGAGGCATGGCTTCACATGGCCTCCGCTAGGGACAGCCAGTGCCTCCTTACCTCCGTGTGTTATTCCCACGGCCCTTGAAATTTGCTCAGATCCCGGGAAACAGTTATTTCTTAAGTGTGAACTAGATCTGAGTGTTCTGTTTATGAGACAAATTCCACAAGAATCTGGTCATGTTTTAAAGACTTTCAGAAGGAAACCACATCTCCCATTATCGTAAGCAGGAAGGGCACATGAGGCTCACAGACCTGAAACACAGCTGTGGAGCTCAGACTGCCTGAAGTCAAAAGATCAATTTAGAATTTACAGTGCCCACCCCCCCCAGTCCACACATACATACTTGATCTCTGAGCCGTAGGTTCAGAAACTGTGCTGTGGATTGTCAAGGTCAAGAGAACAGGGAGTTTGCTGTGAGATTTCCTCTCCTAGAAATACCAGAGAGGCTACAGTGTGAAGTCTCATGAACATGGCTGCCTAAACAAGACCTGTGTTGTGGGATGTTCTGTATGTTAAATGTGTTGCTCTGATCAGCTAATAAATAAAACACTGATTGGCCAGTAGCCAGGCAGGAAGTATAGGCGGGACAAGGAAAAAGAAAATTCTGGGAAGTGGAAGGCTGAGGCAGAGAGACACTGCCAGCTGCTGCCATGACAATCGAGATGTAAGGTACCGGTAAGCCACAAGCCACATGGCAACTTATAGACTAATAGAAATGGGTTAATTTAAGATATAAGAACTAGATAACAAGAAGCCTGCCGTGACTATACAGTTTGTAAACAATATAAGTCTCTGTGTGTTTATTTGGTTGGGTCTAAGCGGCTATGGAACTGGTGGGTGATAGAAATTTGTCCTGACTGTGGGCCAGGCAGGACTGAAGAAATCTCCAGCTACAGAACTGAGCAAGGACAACATCAAGAGGTGTCTTAATATGGATGGGGGAAGTCTCATGGGGTCTCTCAACCCTAGACAAAGAACAGCAAGCAACTAATGAATGCAGAATTTTGAGAAACAGTCTTCTTTAGGGAAGAGCCACCCAGTTAGTTAGCACTGAAACTATATACATACAAGTGACTGTGTATGAACTGAGCAGGTTGTATATTATATATATATATATATATATAGTGACATACAAGCACACACATGTATACATGTAACAACATCTAAATAAGAGGTCATTAATTTGAGAGACAGAAAGAGGATACATGAGAACAATTAGAGGGAGGAAAGAGAGGGAAAAACAATGTAATTATATTTTAATTTAAAAAAAAATTGAAAAAAAAATCCAGTACTACCACTGGAAGCCAGCATCTAGACCTTCTTTTGCTTCCCTCTGGCAAATGAGAAAAGATGACCATTGCACACAAATGTAGCTGTTTTCTTCCCATGACAGAGCCCACAGAATGTGTGTGTCAGGGGTGAGGTGTCTTCACTGTGGCATGCAGGATCCAGAATGGGATAGGGTTATTGAATCTCTTACTTTCCTGCTTTCCATATTTATAACCAAGCACCCTGCTCCAATGTCTTTATTTTCAACAAAGTTGAAATTGAGGTGGTAGTAGCCATACTAATAGAAAATAGCCAAACAATGAGGAAATACTAAGGCTTTAATTTTTTTTATAGTATCCATACTATACTTAGGACCAGGAGTCTGTTGATCATTATAGATTCCAAACTCTGGTTGTAAAAACTAATATTTTCAGAGTTTAGACTGGACAATGGTTCCTGTCAAAGCTAAACCTTCCTTTCCAAACTGAAGCTCAGTTTCTCTCTCTATGTCATTGTATGGAGAACAACTCAGTCAATAAGACATCCAGACACCAGCAGAGAGCAGCCAATAACTCAGATCGAGTGGCATGATAATTGGGTTTCCTAAGCCTATTTTTGGTATTAGAAAAAGTTAATCAACCATAAAACACAAACTCATCAGAATCTAAGGTCTGATTCAATTAACTTCTGGCCTCAAACACTTAAGTGATTTTTTTTTCCAAATCACTATATCATATTTTGCCAAGAAATAAAGAATTGTGTGGGATGGGACATTGCAAAGACTGGGTGAACCATTTCTTTTAAATGGCATTATTTTGTCCACAATTCTCATTTTTAATAAAAATGAAAACAAAGCTTTTTTCTTACCCAGAAGGGGATGGATGTAATTGTGAACTTCCAAGTCAAAGAAAAAGAACTGGAATTTTATAGATTTCTTTTTGTTTGAAGTTTTGCTTATTTTCTTATATCATATTTACTTTGGAAAACTGGCAAACTAGAAATTTAGGTAACATGTGATCTGTACCCAGCCTTTGACTTGTTAAAGACTGTGTATGTAATATATATGTTCATGCCTATGCATAAATGAGTGTACACACATGTGCGTGTGTGCATGTGTGTGTGTGTGTGTGTGTGTGTGTGTGTGTGTGTGTGTGTGTGTGTGTGTGTGTGTGTGTGTGTGTGTGTGTGTGTGTAGACCAGGAGACAGCTTCAGATGATCTTCCTCAGGTATTGTTTGTTTGTTTTGCTGTGCTGTGTCTTCTGTGTCTTTGAGATAGGGTCTTTCATTGGTCTGGAATTCACCATACAGGAAGGATGAACTGAACAGCAAGGGATCCACCTGTCTCTGCCTCCCCACCCTGGGATCACACTTCTGTGTGACACTCAGGTCAGCATCTCCACAGGATTCTTGTTGTCACTCAGGGCGTTGTACTTGCAAAGACAGTACTTTGCTGACTGACATACCACCCCAGCGATAGAGTCATAGTTAGCCAGGCAAGTTCACAACTCTCCAGATCATAGCTATAGCTTCCCTGGAAGGGAGACTTGGACATGAGACATGAACCTGTAAGCTGTAAAACTGCTGTGGTAAACAAACAAACAAACAAACAAAAACAGATATGCTCCATTCCACAGAAAACGTGATTAAATATCCCATATATGATGGGTTGGTGGTGTAGCTCGGTGATAGGGCACAAAAAAATAATCAAATAATCCTTGGGCTGAAGTCCCAATATTAAGAACAAAAGTCCTAATCATCACATATTTAGCTGTGTAATACTAGCTAAACTGTCACATTTCTATAATACAGTTGTAAAATAGAGGGGGTAATATCATCATGGAAAAACAATAAAAGTCAGATCTCTTGTTTCCTGTATCATCACTGCATTTTGGATAAAGTTCCATTAGTTTTAAGGGTAGAAGAAAAGATGTTGTTACTTTTTGGGGTGCGGGTTCAGAGATTTAAAAGTAAAAAGTAGATCACTATTTTGGTAGGCAGGTCAGGGTATCAAGACATAAGTAAATGGTTTCAAAATGCAAGACAGGATCCACGGTCAAGCACAACACAGACAGGATCCACGGTCAAGCACAACACAGACAGGACCCACAGTCAAGCACAAAGACAGTCCTAGGGTTCATCGTCTCATGGGCAGAGAATGGGCTGAACATGGTTAGGTATCAGAACGTAATCCATGCGATGCGGGGCGGGTCAGAGGTGTTCAAATTCATCTACTCATTTTTTTTTTCCCAAAATGATATGCCAAGAACCTGTACTGTTTCTGCTATTAGTGTAAAATGTTCATGGGCTATCTGGGGAAAGAGATAACACACACATGCATGATAACACACTGTGCTCAGTGCTGGTAACATTATTAAAGGCTTTTGAGAATAAAGACATGAACATCGGAAGAGTTGGGGAAAGCTCCGGGGGTAGGCAGACATACGACAAGGAAGGGAACGTTGGTCTATTAAATAAGAAGTTGAAGTTTGTTAAAGCCATGGTTCAGGAGATGACAGTTCTGATTTTAGGGGTGTAGAATAGATACATAAGGGTTACAGGAATAAAAGGAACACAAACATTCAATAGCTAGGCAAGAGGGATAGATGGAGAGCGTAGAGTCCAGATTTGTAAGTGATCACGTGTTTTTTCTGATGTGTCATGACAGCTTTCAGAGGGCTACTGAAGTGTTGGATGACTCAGTGACTCTGAATTTTTATTAGAAAATTTAACATTTAACAGTTCCCCACCCCCTTTCTCCCAATACCCCACCACCTACCCTTTTCCCCAGATCTACTCCTCCCCTGGTTCTCTTCAGAAAAGGGCAGGCCTACCAGAGATACCAACCAAACATGGCATATCATGTTGCAATAAGACTAGGCACATTCCCTCATATTAAAGCCGGATATGGCAACCCAGTAGGAGGAAGAGGGTCCCAAAAGCAAACAAAAGAGTCAGAGACACCGCCACTCCCATTGTTAAGTGTCCCACAGGAACACCAAGCTACACAACTATACCATACATGCAGAGGACCTAGACCAGACCCATAAGGCTCCCCAACTGTCGCTTCAGTCTCTGTGAGCCCCTGTGTCCTTGACCCCTCTGGCTCCACAATCCTTCCTCCCCTTCTTTTCCCAAGCTCTGTCTAGTGTTTGGCTGTGGGTCTCCACATCTGCTCCATCAGTTGCTGGATGAAGCCTCCTTGATGATTGATGATTATGCTAGGCTCTGGTCTACAAGTATAGAAGAGTATCATTAGGAATAACTTCATTGATTCCCCCGCCCCCGGATATGTTTGGTTTTGTCCTAGGTCTCTGGGCTATCCAGCCTCTGGTTCCTGTCCCTCCATGGTCATGGGCTCCCTCTTGTGGCATGGGTCTCAAGTTGGACTAGTCATTGGTTGGTCACGAATCTGAGCCCCCATTACCCCAGCACATTTTGTAGGCAGGACAAATTGCAGGTTGAAGGTTTTGTGGCTGGGTTGATGTCCCAGTCACTGGAAGCTTTGCCTGGTTACTGGAAATGGCCTGTGTGGGCTCTGTATCTTCCATTACTAGGAGTTTTAGATTCCCCTGGGAATTTCCATTATACCTTGCTTCGGAAATGCCCCATAACTCCAGTCATCTCTCCCAATACTCTCTTCCTCCATACACCCCACCTGTTCCCTCTGGTTCCCATCCCCACCCACTTTCAGTCCACCCACAAATCTATTCTATTTTCCCTTACCAGGAAGATCTCCTTGAGCCCTCCTGGTTACTTAGCCTCTCTGGGTCTGTGGATTTTTAGCACAATTGGCCTTTTCTTTACAGCTAATATTCATTTACTTATAAGTGATCACATACCATGTTTATATTTCAGGGTCTGGGTTACCTCACTCAGGATGATTTTTTTCTAGTTCCATCAATTTGCGTGCAAATTTCATGATGTTTTTTTTTTAACAGCTGAGCAATACTCCATTGTGTAAATGTACCCATCTTCTTTATTTTCAGTTGAGGGACATCTAGGTTGTTCCCAATTTCTGGCTATTAAATATAAAGCTGCTATAAACATAATTGAGCAAGTGTCCTTGTGATAGGACGGTACTTCCTTTAGGTATATGCCCATGAGTGGTATACCTGAGTCTTGAGGTAGATTGATTCCCACTTTTCTGAGAAACTGCCATATTGATTTCCAAAGTGGCTGTACAGATTTGCACTCCCACCAGCAGTAGGAGCTGTCACTTGTGTTTTTGATCTTAGCCATTCTGACACGTGGAATCTCAAAGCCGTTTCAATTTTGCATTTCTCTGATGGCAAAGGATGTTGAACATGTCTTTAAGTATTTCTCAGCCATTTGAGATTCCTCTGTTGAGAATTCTCTGTTGATATCTGTAACTCACTTTTAATTGAATTCTTTGGTTTGTTGATGTCTAGTTTCTTTACTTCTTTATGTATTTTGGATATTAGTCCTCTATCAGATGTGAGGTTGGTGAAATCTTTTCTCATTCTGTAGGCTGCTGTTTTTGTCCTATTGATGATGTCCTTTGCCTTACAGAAGCTTTTCAGTTTCATGAGGTCCCATGTATTAATTGTCGATCTTAGTGCCTGTGCTGTAAGTGCTCTGTTCAGGAAGTTGTCTCTTGTGCCCATGCATTCAAGGCTACTCCCCACTTTCTCTTCTATCAGGTTAAGTGTACCTGGTTTTTTGTTGAGGTCTTTGATTCACTTGGACTTGAATTTTGTGCAGGGTGATAGATATGGATCTATTTGTGTTCTTCTACATGTAAACATCCAGTTAGACCAGCACCATTTGTTGAAGATGCTTTCTTTTTATCCATTGTGTATTTCTGGCTTTTTTTTTTTAAATAAAAAAATCAGGTGTCCATAGGTGTGTGGATTTATATCTGGATCTTTGAATAGATTCCATTGATCAAGCTATCTGTTTTTATGTCAATACTATGTGGTTTTTATTATTATAGCTATGTAGTACAGCTTGAAGTCAGGGATGGTGATACCTTCTGAAGTTCTTTTATTGTACAGGATGGTTTTAGTTATCCTGGGTTTTTTGTTTTTTCCATATGAAGTTGAGTATTGTTCTTTTGAGGTCTGTAAAGAATTGTGCTGAAATTTTGATGGGGATTGTATTGAATCTGTAGATTGCTTTGGTAAATGGCCATTTTCTTTTCTTTTTTCTTTTTCTTCTTCTTCTTTTTTTTCTTTTTTTTTTTCTTCTTCTTCTTTTTTCTTTTCTTCTTCTTCTTCTTTTCTTTTTTTTTTTTTTGGTTTTTTTGAGACAGGGTTTCTCCATGTAGTTTTGGTTCCTGTCATGGATCTTGCTCTGTAGACCAGGTTGGCCTTGAACTCACAGAGATCTGCCTGCCTCTGCCTCCCGAGTGCTGGGATAAAGGCGTGCGCCACCACTGCCGGCTGCCTTTATTATTTTTAAGTATGTCTCTTGTATTCTTGATTTCTCTAAAACTTTTATCATGTTAAGGGGTGTTAGATTTTGTCAAAGGTTTTTCAGCATCTAATGAGATCATCATTTTTTTTTCCTTTCAGTTTGTTTATATGGTGGATTACATTGATTGTTTTTTTGTATGTTGAACCCTGCCTGCATCTCTGGGATGAAGTTTACTTGACCTTGGTGGATGGTCTTTTTGATGTGTTCTTAGATTTGGTTTGCAAAGTATTTTGTTAAGTATTTTTGCATCAATGTTCATGAGGGAAATCGGTCTGTAATTCCCTTTCTTCATTGAATCTCTGTGTAGTTTGGGTACCAGGGTGACAGTGGCCTCATGAAATGAACTTGGCAATGTTCCTTCTTTTTATATTTTTGTGAAATAATTTGAAGAGTTTTGGTATTAGGTCTTTTTTGAAAGTCTGATAGAATTCTGTGCTACACCTCTGGCCCTGGATTTTTGTTGTTGTTGTTGTTGGGAGACTTTTAATGACTGTTTCTATTTCCTTAGGGGTTATAGGTCTATTTACATTGTTTATCTATCATGATTTAATTTTGGTAAATGGTATCAAGAAAAGTGTGCATTTCTTTTAGATTTTCCAATTTTGAGTAGTACAGGTTTTTGAATATGACTTAATGATTCTTTGGATTCCCTTGGTGTCTGTTGTTATGTACACTTTATTGTTACTGATTTTGTTAATTTGTATAGCAGGGTTCTTGATGTTGTTCCCTTTGGGGGTGGGGCCAAGTAGGTACAGAGTCAAACCACATAGACTCCTTGAGAATGTCTAAACAACAAGCTCAGTTTATTCAGGGAGAGGCAAGCCTTACATACCCTCCACCCCTTCCTGGGGGAGGTCTGATGAATATGCATCAGCTGGTGTGACATAGCTGTCTCTCATTGGTCCAGGTCATCTCCAGATCATGTTTCAGCTGCTGTTGCTAAGGCCCTTAGGCAGACCCAGGCTGGCTCTCAGAAAGTATCTTTTTTACTTGGCTGGGCCTCAAGCCGGCTAGGGATGAGTCATCCCACAAATTTGGATATTCTTTCTCTGACTTTTAGTTACTTCAGATAAGGGTTTGTCTATCTTGTTAATTTTCTCAAAGAACCAACTCTTTGTTTCATTGATTCTTTGTATTGTTCGCTTTGTTTCTATTTTATTGATTTCAGCCTCAGTTGATTATTTCCTGCTGTCTACGCCTCTTGGATATGTTTGCTTCTTTTTGTTCTAGAGTTTTCAGATGTTCTGGTAAGAGCACTTAGAGCTATTATCTTATCTCTTATCATTGCTTTCATTGTGTCACATAAGTTTGGGTATGTTGTGTATTCATTTTCCTTGAATTCTAGGAAGTCTTTTCTTTCTTTCTCTCTTTCTTTCTCTTCTTCTTTCTTTTTTTTTTTTTTTTTTTTTTTTTTTTTTTTTCTTTCTTTCTCTCTTTCTTTCTCTCTCTCTCTCTCTCTCTCTCTCTCTCTCTCTTTCTTTCTTTCTTTCTTTCTTTCTTTCTTCTTTCTCAAGACAGGGTTTTTCTGTGTAGTTTTGGAGTCTGTCTTAGATCTCGCCCTGTAGACCAGGCTGGCCTTGAACTCACAGAGATCTGCCTGGCTCTACCTCCCAAGTGCTGGGATTAAAGGCATGCCCCACCACTGCCCAGCATTAATTTCCTTATTTCTGCCTTAATTCATTAGTCATTCAGTATAGAGTTGTATAGTTTTCATGAGTTTGTGGACTTTTGTTCTTTCTGTTGTTGCTGACATCCAATTTTATCAGTGGTGGCCTGATAGGATGCAGGAGGTTATTTCAATTTTCTTGTATTTGTTGAGACTTGCTTTGTGACCAAGTATATGGTCAATTTTAGAGAAAGTTCTGTGAGGTGCTTAAAAGAAGGTATATTCTTTTGTGTTTGGGTAAAATGAACTGTAGATATCTGTTAGGTCCATTTGGTTTATAAAATCTGTTAGCTCCCATATTTCTCTGTTTAGGTTTTGTCTAAATGACTTTTCCGTTTGGTTAGAGTGGGTTATTGAAGTCTCCCACTATCAATGTGTGTGGTTCAATGTGTGATTTAAGCTATAGTAATGTTTCTTTTACAAATATGGGTGCCCTTGAATTTGGGCATAGATATTAAGAATTGAAATATCATCTTGGTGGATTTTGCCTTTGTTGCATATGAATTATCTTTCCCTATCTCTTTTGATTAATTTTGGTTTGAAGTCTATTTTGTTAGATATTAGAATAACTACATCAGCTTGCTTCTTGCCATTTGCTTGGAAAATATTTTTCCAATCCTTTACACCAAGGTAATGCCTATCTTTGATGTTGAGGTGTGTTTCTTGTATTCAGCAGACAGATGGATCGTGTTTCCACATCCATTCTCTTCCCCTGCATATTTTTTTTCCCTTGGGGAATTGAGTCCATTGATATTGAGAGATATTGGTGACTAAATATTGTTAATTTGTGTTATTTTGTTGTTTTTGTTAGTGGTGATAGTAGTGGTGGTCATAATGTATTGTGTGTGTGTGTGTGTGTTTCCCTTTTTGGTTTTGCTGGTGTGAGATTATTTATTGCCTGTGTTTTCCTGGGTGGAGTTAACCTCCTTGAGTTGGAGTTTTCCTTCTAGTACCTTCTGTATGGCTGGACTTGTAGACAGATACTGTTTAAGTTAGACTTTGTCATGTCTTTTTTTTTTTTTTTTCATCTATGGTGATTGAAAGTTTTTCTGGATGTAGTAGTCTGGGCTGGCATCTGTCTGCAAGACAACTGACCAGGAACTTCTGGCTTTTAGAGTCTCTGTTGAGAAGTTGGGTGCAATTCTAATAGGTCTGTCTTTATATGTTACTTGGCCTTTTTCCCTTGCAGCTTTTAATATTCGTTCTTTGTTCTGTATGTTTAGTATTTTGATCATTATGTGGCAAGGGATTTTCTTTTCAGGTCTACTGTATTAGGTGTTCTGTAAGCTTCCTGTACTTTTATACTCATCTCCTTTTTTAGAGTAGGAAAATTTTCTTGTATGGTTTTGTTGAAAATATTTTCTGGGTCTTTGAGCTAGGATTCTTCTCCTTCTTCTATTCCTATTATTGTTAGGTTTGGTATTTTCATAGTGTCCATGATTTCCTGGATATTTTTTGCCAGGAACTTTTCAGAGTTAACGTTTTCTCTGACAGATGTCAGTTTCTTCTATGGTATCTTCTGTGCCTGGGAGTCTCTTCCATCTCTTGTGTTCTGTTTGCAATACTTGTGTCTGTAGCTCCTTTTTGCTTATCTAGGTTTCCACCTTCAAGATTCCTTCAGTTTCTGTTTTCTTTATTGATTCTATTTCCATTTTCAGATCTTGAACAGTTTTATTCATTTTCCTTTACCACTTTGTTTGTTTATTTTTCTTAACTTTCTTTAAGGGATTTATTCATTTCCTTCCATTGTTTGTGTTTTAATGGATTTCTTAAAGGGCTTTATTCATTTCCTCCAATTGTTTGTTTGTGTTTTCCTGGTTCTCCTTAAGAGATTTATTAATTTCCTCTTTAAACTCCTCTGCCATCTTCATACAGTTGGTTGTAAGGTCATTTTCTCATGCTTCAGCTGTGTTGGAATATTCAGACCTTGCAGTAGTAGGACAGCTGGGCTCTAGTGGTGCCATATTCCCCGTGGTGTACATCTGCTGGAGTTTTGGTGACCTGTGTAACCTCTGGGGTTCTGGGGTTCTTGGAACTTGCATGGCCTCTGGTGGAGCAGGGGGGGCTTCTGCCAGAGCTGGGGGCTGGGAAACGGAGACAAGGGGAGTGGGCTGTTGAGGAAGGCTGGGTGTGGGAGAGTTCCCAGGACAGGTGGGCTTCTTACCTGTTCTGACAGGCATGGCCTACTCCTGAGCAGACTTAAAGAGTGTTCTTAATTCAGCACTATACCTGTTTCTTAAACAATTCTGTGAAATAAGCCTTATTAAATTAATTTTCTAGTTTCTAAATAGAATCACATCTTTGATCCCCAAAATAATATCCTCCTGTCTCTATTGCACACAGAGACACATAGACACACACACACACACACACACACACACACACACACAATCACAACGCACACAGAAAATAATAATAAAACAGTGAGTCAGGGTAATTATTTTGGTCTATGTTTCTTTGCCTGGGCCAGTTATCCCAAAGTAACCTTATTGACAGGTTTTCCTGTTGGTTTAAGGTTTCTTAGACCGATAGGGATAATTTGGCAACATGTCTCTTGAGATGCAACAGTTAGGATATATATATAAATATATTAAATATATATATGGTTATGTATTAAGCCTTTAAGTTTTGGGGTTCTTGGCAGTAACCCCAAAATACCAGCTCCAGATATTTCTGCAAACACCCTTTGTGTATATTGACTTTTGAACAAAATAATAAAAGCAAAATTTGTTAGAAATGTACAAAGGTTTTAATTCTACCAATTTTAGGAGCAACTGTCAGATTTAGGCATATGAATTACCTGGGAATTTATGAAAAACCTCAGATTCTTGAGATCAGGCAAGGCCCATCAAGTCAGAATTTCTGGGCAATGACCTAGAAGTTTTACATTTACTTAGCACCCATTGATTCTTTTCTCTAGAAAAATTGATTTTAACTAAGGTATTATTTTTCTCTATGTGAAAATATCATTTATTTCTTTAACAAATTACCTGGAAACTTTTTTCTTTTTCTTTTGCTTTGAGAAAGTCTGCTATGTAGCCTCAATTACTTGGAATTTATTAATCAATCCAGGCTGCCTCCAGCTTAAGAGTGTATTATTTTGGGCTCCCAAGAGATGGGCTTGCAGGGTGGTACCACCACCCTCAGCTGAAATGAACATTTAAACTACTGTCAAAGAGGGGGTAGTGAAAAGGCTCAGGGGGCAGCATACCCACAGACACAAGTACGAAGACCTGAGTTGGAATCCCTGGCACCCAGGTTAAAATCAGGCATGATTAAGGCACATCTATAGCCCTAGTGTGTGTGTGTGTGTGTGTGTGTGTGTGTGTGTGTGTGTGTGTGTGTGTGTCATAGAGACAAGTGGATACCTGCACTTGTTGGCTAGCTAGAAAAACAAATTGGGGAGTACTGTTCTCAGTTAGAGACTTTTCTCCAGAACTAAGTGGGAAGCAATTGAAGAAGACACCAGATGTTGACCTTAGCTCTTCATATCACATTTACCCATCCGTACTCTACACATACACTATACATACCACCCACAATTTTTTTTTAAATAAACTACCATAAAAGCACAGTAATCACTAATCTTTTATTTATCTTTTATACACCGTTGTCTTTAGTTTCACAGTCTCTGGTTTTATAATATAAAAAGACACCATCAATGCTTAAAATACAACAAGCGTTTGATGTTATTGCAGAGTGAGCAATGTAGGTTCATAGTAAAGTTAAGTTGCTAGGGAAAAAATAAATGAAACAGAGAGGGGTGACTTAAGGAGAAATGCAAGATGGGAAGGGAAGTGATCACTGGGGAGTCCATAGGCTCCTGAAGTCAAGTTCAAGACAGGACAGAAAGACTGGCAAGAAGAACAGCAGACTCGCTAAAGCATGGCCTCAGCACAGTGAAGATCAGTTCTTAGTGTAGCACCCTCAAGTTTCTGCTGTGAACTTATAATACAATGACAAAGAGTCAGCAAGACTCAAGAGGCACAAAAGAATGCTACAATGTGTGTTCAAGTCCTGTGTCACCTAAAGAGCAGAAGGGAGGGCTGGGAGCTAACTTCCAGTGAATGAGAGGGGTCCAGTTACACTTGGAACTCAACGAAGAGAAGAATCAACTGCCTCATTACTATGCACAAGGCTGTTCACTCTTCTGTGTGAGGAGAATGATTGCAACTTGAAGAGGAAAGCAGCAAACCACTAATCAGGGAAGAGCAGGTTTAGCCTATTCAAGTATTTTCCAAATTATCCAATTAGCTAGATTGCCAATAAGTTCCTTGTAGCATTTCCATTGGCACTGGTAATACCATAATCAGTCGTCTTAATCAAGCCATAGAAAACAAAAATGATGAGCTGAATAGACTCATAACAAGGACTGGGCAACTAGAGGCATCGGGCCACTGCTGTTGAGTTACTCTAATTTGGTGTGGGTTTGTATTACCCTCTGACCCATCCTCAGTCTACGCTACTACTCCTTACCCCCTCAGCACCTCAGACGGGGTGCCATTGTCACATGGGTGACCCTTACTTCAGTTCTCTTCCTGGTTGAGAAGCCAATGGCCACTTGAACCATATCCTGGTAGTCTTTGTTGTCATCTACTGGTTAGAATAGTTTGAATCCTTAAGCGCTGACATCAGAAAATGAAGGGCTCTGGCTCCTCATTGCCTTGGCTTTCCAGAAGACAGAGCTATCCCAGTTTGGTTCCTCTATTGCTAAGATAAAACACTGACCAAAAGCTACCTGGGGGTGAAAGAGTTTATGCAGTTTATGGATGACAGTCTATCATGGAGGTAAGCCCAAGCAGGAAGTCAAGGCAGGAACTTAGAGAAGAAACCAGAGAGGACTATTGCCCAGCCTGCTTTCACATACAACCCAAGACAACCTGTTTCATGGTGGCACTGCCCACAGTGGGTTGGACCCTTTCACATCAATCATTCATTTAAAAAAAAATGGCCTCATAGACATGCTGGCAGGACAATATGATGGAGGGTGGAGACAGTTCCTTGTTTGAGGTTCCTGATTCTCAGAAGACTCTAGTTCATGTCAGGTTGATACAACTAAGAAACATGCAAGTATTTTGTCCTTGGTGAGCAGTAATAGTCTGATGGCAGGGTCTGTCTACCTGTAGTTCTAGGATACATATTGACAAATAGCATACACAATTGACACTCTGTATCCAGGGAAGTCACCTCCATGGATTCAATAAACCATGGGTCAGAAATATTCAGAACAAAAAGTCCATCCACAATGAACATATGCAGAATTTTTATTGTCATTATTCCCTAAAAAATATAGCATAGCAGATTCATTTTGACAATCTCAACAGTGTAACAGGTGGTCTAAATCATCTAGAGATGATTTAAAGTACACTGGGGGATGTTCATTGGTTATATGCAAACATGATACAGTTTTGTTTTATAAACATGAACATCCATAGATGTGATAATAGATGGAGGTCTCTTAACTAGCTACCCATGGAGAGCCAGGGAAAACTGACGTTATCAATGTCTTATGTATGGCCAGCATGTAAAGAGGAAGAAAAAGATGATTGGGACCAGTCTGAATACAGTCCAATAAAGGATCAGGACACCATATTTTAAATAAGTCTGGCCACAACAAATAGGAGGAGCCTTTGGTTTTATTCATTTATCCCATAGTTTAGGGTCATGTCTGGAGTACCATTACACTCATGAAATATTTATTGAGAGATACTTTTCTCTCTCAAGTAGAAATTATGAAGTGAACTGATTTCCATATTTGGTTTAACACCAGCATTCCAGGACAAAAAGGAAGAGTAGGAAACAGAAACTCAGCTTTCCCTTGGGCCTTCAACGTATTTACAGTGTAAGAATGTGAGAAGTCGGTGTTATCTTGGGAAGGACATTGCCCTGTCTAGTGCATATGAAATATTTCTGAATTAATTCTACCAGAGTTGAAGGTACAAGCTCACCACTGCTGGACCATGAGATTACCCAATACATTAAAATAACAATGAGAAATAGGCATAACAAAGCACAACATTATTACAAGCAGGCTGAATGATTGGGCAAATTGAGTAATGTTCCAAAGAGGTTTGCTTCCATTATTGGTAACTATGCATGCAAAAATTCAAGCAATGCTCTGCTTCTAGATTAAGCTTGAAGCAGACACTGAAATAAGCACACAAGTGTGATTGGTTTCTTAGAAGATTAATCCCCAGGATCTGGCAGGGAAGAAGAAAAGCCACTTGGGAAAGGAAGAAAGGCAATGTCCTGTGATATCAAGACAGTGCCTACCAGAACCTGGAGGCTGTGCCTTGTAGAAAAATCAGGTTGATAACACTGGATAGTCCTCAAGAGTTATTCACTCTTTCTTTCTCTTTGTCCCTGTTTTCTCTGTCTTTTGTTCTTTCTCTCTCTTTCCTTCCTTCCTTCCAACGGAATATCATATAGTACATTTTTAGCATATTCTTTCTAATTCCCCAACTCTTTCCAGATCCCCCCCCAACCCGACTTCATGTTCTTTCTCTCTCTTGGAAAGCAAAAAAAAAAAAAAAAAAAAGAGAAAAGGCCACTAAAAAAATGGAGTCCAGTTTGCATTGGAAAACTATTCTTGGGAATTGCACTTACCCTGGAGTATGGTTGACATACCTAGTGCCACTTCCTGAAAGGAAACTGATTTTCCCTCTCTCAGCAGCCAGCGTTTGTGAACACTGTCTTTGCTAGGATTGGGATTTGGGGTTTACTTCATTTCCTCCATGTTGGGATTTTGTCTCACTTGTGTGGGTCTCATATGTGTGTCTGTCCTGTTAAGTCTGCAAAGTGTTGTTTCTTTTACTTATATTATGGTTTTCAATTTTGTTTTTCTGGGCTCTCTCTCTCTCTCTCTCTCTCTCTCTCTCTCTCTCTCTCTCTCTCTCTCTCTCTCTCTGTGTGTGTGTGTGTGTGTGTGTGTGTGTGTGTGTGTGTGTGTGTGTCTCAGCATCTGTATGTGTTTCTTGTGTGTTTTTGTTTTTTTTTTTTTGGCTCTTTACCTTTATGCTGTTTGTTGTCTGTTTTGTTTGTTTTTATAACCAAAATTTTAATCCCAAGGATTCTCACAGACATACTACAAACGACAGCATGAGAAAGAAATCTTGCACACTGACTCAAAGATTCAGCTCCACAGTGTACCTCAGTCTAGACTGATGGGACACTGGTATCTTAAAGTCTTACATTGCCAAATACCGATGTTACAAACAGCTAGACATCTATGTAGAGGAATCATTAGGAACCTCTTTGCAAGCCTTCAGAGTTCAGCCCCCAGCCTTTACCTGTTGGCTTGTGTTCACAGCAGCTTTTTTTTTTTTCTGGTCTGATTGTTCTTTATTTTATATCTAGAATCCACCTATGAGTGAGTACATACCATGACTGTCTTTCTGGGTTTGGGTTACCTCACTCAGGATGATTTTTTTCTAGTTCCATCCATTTGCCTGCAAATTTCATGCTTTCATTGTTTTTCTCTGCTGAGTAGTACTCCATTGTGTATATATACCACATTTTTTTTTCATCCATTCTTCCGTTGATGGGCATCTAGGTTGTTTCCAGGTTCTGGCTATTACAAATA
Organism: Peromyscus leucopus; assembly: GCF_004664715.2. NCBI lineage: Eukaryota > Metazoa > Chordata > Mammalia > Rodentia > Cricetidae > Peromyscus > Peromyscus leucopus. The sequence continues at coordinate 16,870,053 of NC_051071.1, read as the reverse complement.
GTGCTTCTATGAACATAGCTGAGCATGTATCTTTATGGTATGAATCAGCATTCCTTGGGTATATGCCCAAGAATGGGATGGCTGGGTCTTGAGGTAGTTCGATTCCTAATTTTCTGAGAAGCCGCCATACTGATTTCCACAGTGGTTGTACAAGTTTACATTCCCACCAACAGTGGAGGAGTGTTCCCTTTGCTCCACGTCCTCTCCAACATTGGTTGTCATTGGTGTTTTTGATCATAGCCATTCTAACAGGTGTAAGGTGGTATCTCAGAGTCATTTTGATTTGCATTTCTCTGATGATTAAGGATGTTGAACATTTCTTTAAATGTCTTTCAGCCATTTGTAGTTCTTATTTTGTGAATTCTCTGTTTAGCTCTTTAGCCCATTTTTTTAATTGGACTGTTCAGTACTTTGATGTCTAGTTTCTTGAGTTCTTTATATATTGTGGAGATCAATCCTCTGTCAGATGTGGGGTTGGGGAAGATCTTTTCCCATTCTGTTGGCTGTCTTTTTGTCTTATTGACTGTGTCTTTTGCCCTGCAAAAGCTTCTCAGTTTCGAGAGGTCCCATTTATTAATTGTTGTGCTCAGGGTCTGTGCTGTTGGTGTTTTATTTAGGAAATGGTCTCCGGTGCCAATGCATTCAAGAGTGCTTCCTATTTTCTTTTCTATTAAGTTTAGTGTAACTGGATTTATGTTTAGGTCTTTGATCCACTTGGACTTGAGTTTTGTGCATGGTGACAGATATGGATCTATTTGTAATCTTTTACATATTGACATCTAGTTATGCCAGCACCATTTGTTGAAGATACTTTCTTTTTTCCATTGTATAGTTTTGGCTCTTTTGTCAAAAACCAGGTGTTCATATGTGCATGGATTAATGTCAGGGTCTTCAATTCAATTCCATTGGTCCGTATGTCGATTTTTATACCTGTACCAAGCTGTTTTTATTACTATAGCTCTATAGTAGAGTTTGAGGTCAGGGATGGTGATGTCACAGCAGCTTTTAAAGACTGCTTATCCCTTCACCTACAGCTCCACACTGTATCTCAGCTATGAGAGAACCTGCAGCGTTATTTAATTTCTGACAGTTGTTTCTAGATCATTAGCACATCACACTTTTAACTGGGCAGGATCTAGGTTTATTTCAGTCTATGAAAAACTAAAGTTCAACTTCAATCTTCCTTAAGGGAACATTGTAAAGTAACAATTCTTGCTATTACATGCCTCATATGATCCATTTGAAACCATAGAGAATTACATAGTTACGTCTGTCACTGTTCTAAAAGACAAAAAAGATTTGAACATCTTAAAAATGCACCAAGCATGTTCAAACAAAACTTGAATTTCCTGTACATACTCCTGTCAAATGAAGATACTTCCTGTATACCACTTCTTTAGCAAATTGGTCTTCTATTTCCTTTCATTTGACCTAGATTGTCTATGAGACCTAGAGAAGGATTGGGACTCTCTCTCTCTCTCTCTCTCTTTTTTTAGCTGAGGATCGAACCCAGGGCCTTGAGCTTGCTAGGCAAGTGCTCTACCACTGAGCTAAATCCCCAATCTGAGACAGTGATTTCTCTCAAGAGACAGAGACCTTGTTCTACTCTCTCTAGAAAGTGACCTGCTCTGGCTTTGAGAGAAGCTTCTCCTTGGAGATCTGTGCCGAGGTGGATTCCTATGGTAATCACCTTGAGGGCCAAGAAGGAGGCAGACCTTGATTCTGACTTCTTTTCTCCATTTAACAGTTCCATTGTTACTCAGCAGTTATATAGTGTTCCTCCATGTAGCTCACAGACAGCATCAGCAGCATCTAGGGGGATCCTCAAATTCAAGGAAAGCAAAGCCATGAGGGTTTCAAGCCAGCCACACACTTCTGGAATGGTTCACAATAGCCAAAAAGCCTGTTCTAATCAAGTCTTGTTCACACTGTTTCCAGTATCACCTACATAGACCTTACAGGTCAATGGACAGGAATCATGACACATTTTGAGGTCCCAGGTTCAAAAAGCTGAAACTCAAGTTATTAGTCTCTGACAAGCCCATCTGCCTCTGTTTCCACAGATGCTCTCTCTTCCCCAGTGTCCACAATTACCTCATTTTATTTTGTTATTTTTTTTAAAGATGCCTATTTGTATTATACTGAGAGAAAGAAAAGTTATGGATTTTTGTGAGTGGGGATGTACAGAGGATCTGGGAGGAGTTGTGGGAGGGAAAACCATAATCAGAATATATTGTATGGAAAAAAAACCCTTACATTTTGTAAATTAAAAATAAACAATTTTGACCTTTTAAAGGTGCTAACAAAAAATAGAAAGGAGTAGATTTTTTCCCAGAGGAATCAATGGTCTATCTCAACTTTAGTGAAGTATGTGATGCTCCACAAAATCGTGCAAAGTTAGTCAGCTTAAATGTGAGCACTATCTTAATGAAACCTAGCTCATAAACTAATGCAAAGGTATCTCAAAAAAGAAGGAAGAAATTGCATCAGGAAATAAAAAACATTAAAAAGAAAGAAAAAAGGTATATGTATGTACATATATCTGTCTCAATAAATACATACATATATGTGTATGTCTCAATATATTGCATATATTTAGATATAAATTACTATACACAAAATAACCCTTTAGAAGAAAATCTAGAAAACAATGTATGCAAGAACAATGGAGGAAATTTTATAAGCTCATGTGGCAGAAATGCTAATGGGTGGTGTGGCCACACAAAGTTATGCAATATCCAATTAGTCAGGATCTTGGGAAGCCTGTTTTTCTTGTTCAAAACTTCCCAGACCCTTCATTGCTCTTTTTAATATGCAAACATGTACAAAATCACACAGAAAGATACACACAGATGTTTAAAGACACCACAAACACAATGCATACACACAGAGATATAGTCACATATTGAAATATACATAGACATACAGACACAAAAATACAGATATACACAGGCACACATGTACATATGCACAACACACATACACACACACACACACACACACACACACACACACGAGTGCATGTGCACATGCACACACAGAATTGATTTGAATGAAAATGGTCCTCATGGGTTCATAGGAAGTGGCACTATTAGGAGGCGTGGCCTTGTTGGAGAAAGTGTGTCACTGGGTGTGGGCTTTGAGCTTTCAGATGCTCTAGTCAGGCTTAGTATTTCTGCTCTTGCTGCTGCCTGCTGATCCAGAGGTAGAACTTTCAGCTACCTTTCTAGAACCATGTCTTCCTGCATGCCACCATGCTTTGAACTAAACCTCTGAATTGTAAGCTAGCCCCAGTTAAATATTTTCTTTTATAAGAAGTGTTGTGATTATAGCATGCTGTGATTATAGCATCTTTTCATAGCAATAGAAAGCAATAGAAATCCTAACTAAATAAAACACAATCTTCAAGAAGAAAATAACAATTGGATTTTGTTGTTGTTGTTGTTTTTTGTTTTTTGTTTTTCGAGACAGGGTTTCTCTGTGTAGCTTTGCGCCTTTCCTGGAACTCGCTTTGGAGACCAGGCTGGCCTCGAACTCACAGAGATCCGCCTGCCTCTGCCTCCCCAGTGCTGGGATTAAAGGCGTGCGCTGCCACCACTGCCCGGCAACAATTGGATTTTTAAAAAGTTTTTATTCTAAGTAATTTTAACAGATATTTCTACTGTGGGAAAAACTGATTCAAAGGAAAACAGGTCAAAAGTATTTTTTTCCAATGTACTGAATAACAGAAAAATACTACATTTTTATTTTATCTATATTCCCATTTATCCCTCAAACATTTATGTTTTTTGAAACCTTTAAAATTTTAGAACCCACAGGCCACTCAGGCTAGGGAAGCAGCTACCCAGTCCTGCAGGCTTCCTCTGAGAACCCACCAGCCAAGCCTGCCAGAGTAGCAGATAGGTGAGCTGCAGGTCTTTACTTTCTCTCCTCTTCTCCATATCCAACTCCCAAATCTCATGTCTAGCTCTGCAGCAGACTTAACTGTTGTGGCCTCTCCTCACTCTTTGCCCCCATCCCCAGGGGACTAAGCAGATCTTGGCAGAACTCCTGCATGCCTCCCTCCCTCAGACTCCCTCCCTCCTGCAGACTCCCCTCAACACACCCCTAGTGCATCTCCATTCCTGAGCGTCAGCTCCCAATACTTAGGAACACATTTTACCACCAGTGGGCACACCTATCAGGACCCTAGAAGAATTTCCTACCAGGCAATGCACAACCACCACTGGACCCTCCTAAGAACCAGAAAGGACAACAGAAACCAAGCAACAAATACCCACTCAAATAAAGACAAGATCACATATCAGCACCTAGAATTACAACCCTCTTAAAACCCAATTGCCTAGACATCAGTGCAAAAACAAAATCAATAACAGCCAGGACAATATGTCTCCACTAGAGCCAGCAATCTTATCATAGTTGGACCTGAGTATTGCAACATAGCTGAAGCATGATACAAAGAACTTAAAGCAGCCTTTATGAATATGATAGACAGTCATCAAGAGAAAATAAGTAATTTCCTTAAAGAAATCCATGAAAACACAAACAGTGGAAGGAAATGAATAAAAGAGTTCAAGACCTAAAAGTGGAAATAGAGTCAGTCAATAAAGAATATCCTAAAAGGGCTATCTGGAAATGAAAAATCAAGGAATTTGAACAGGAACCTCAGAGGCAAGCCTCATCAACATAATAAAAGAGATACAAAAGATAATCTCAGACATTGAAGACACGATAGATAAAATGAATACTTTGGTCAAAGAAAATGTTAAATCTAAAAAGGTCTAGGCACAAAACATTCAGGAAATCTGGGACATTGTGAAAATTCCAAGTAAAGAATAACAACAGAGGAAAGAAAAGAAATCCAGTTTAAAGGCACAGAAAATATTTTCAACAAAATCATAAAAGAAAAATTTCCCTAACCTAAAGAAAGAAATGCCTATCAAGGTAATAGAAGCACAAAGAACTCCAAATCAACTAGACCAGAGAAGAAATTCCCTTCAGCACATAATAATCAAAACACTAAATGAACAGAACAAAGAAAGAATATTAAAAACCTCAAAGGAAAAAGACTAAGTAACATATAAAGGGAGGCCTATTATAAGGAAACCTTACTTCTCAACGGTGACTTTAAATGGCAGAAAGGCACGGACAGATGTTTTACAGAGTCTAAGAGAATACAGATGCCAGCCCAGACTACTACATCCAGCAGAACTTCCAGTCACAATATACGGAGAAAATAAGACACTGCATAATAAAATTAAATTTAGCAGCATCTGTGTACAAATACACTGCTACAGAAGATGCCATCAGGAACTCTGACTTAGAGAGGCTGACCGCATCCAAGAAGACATGAGAAATACATAATCTCAAGTCAGGAAACACATGCACACATGCATGCGTACGCACGCACGCACGCACACGCACACACACACCACCACCACTACCACCACCACCACCACCACCACACCAACAACACAACAGCAACAGAACAACAACAATCAACAAACATAACTCATTGATACCTCTCAACATCAATGGTCTCAATCTCCCAATAAAATGATACAGACTAACAGAATGGATGCAAAAAACGGGATTCATCCTTCCACTGCATCCAAGAAACACACCTTAACATCAAGGATAGACACCATATTAGGATAAAAGGGGGGAATTACATGAAAATGGACCTAAGAAGCAAGGTGGTGTGGCCATTTTAATATGTGGCATAATAGACTTCAAATCAAAGTGAATCAGAAGAGATAGGGAAGAATACAACATACTCATCAAAGGAAAAATGCAAGGGGATACTGCAAATTTTAGTATCTATGTATGTATCAAGCACAAAAGCAGCCAAGTTCATAAAAGAAATGCTCCTACAATTACATCACATATTGACTCTCACACATAGCAGGAGACTTCAAAACCCCACTCTTGCCAATAGACGATTCAACAGACAAAACTAAACAGAGAGATTTTGGAGTTAATAGATGATGCAAACCAAATGGCTCTAACAGATATTTTCAGAACATTTCACCCAAACACAACAGAATATCCCTTCTTCCCAGCTCCTCATGGAACTTTCTCCAAATTTAATCACATATTCAGATACAAAGCAATTCTCAACAGATACAAGAAAATTGAAATAGCCAATCTTCTTCTTATGTGATGACCACACATTAAAACTGTATGTCTACAAAAACATAGGTTTAAAACTCATGGAAATGGAATGAAACATATGGTTAAGACATAAATTAAGAAAGGAACTAAAGATTTCTAGAATTGAATGAAAATGAATACAGAACATACCCCAACTTATGGGATACAATGAAGTGGTTCTAAGAGGCAAGTTCATAGAAATAAGTGACTACATAAAATTTGGAGTGACCACATACTAGTAACTTAATGGCACACATGAAGAACAAAAGGAAGAAGTCATGCCCAAAAGGAACAGACAGAAAAAAATAATCAAACTCAGGCCTGATATCAATAAAATAGAAACAAACAAGCAAACAAAAACCCAATACAAAGAACAAAACAGAGAGATTGACAAACCTTTTCCAAACTAACTAGAAGGCAGAGACAGAAAGGTTATCCAAATTAACAATTAGAAGTGAAAAGGGGATATAACAAGAGACACCGAGAAAATTCAAAGAAGCACAAGGACATACTTTGAAAGCCCATAGTGCCAAATTGTAAAATCCAAAGAAATGAAAATTTTTCTCAACAATATCACTTACCAAAGTTAAATCAAGATAAGATAAGAAATTTAAGCTGATCTATATCCACTAATGAAATAGAAGCAGTCATTAAACGTCTCCCAACCAAAAAGAGCCCAGGGCCAGATGGTTTTAGTGCAGAATTCTACCAGACTGTCAATGAAGACTTGATGCCTTTACTTCTCAAATTATTCCACAAAATAGAAACAGAAGGAACATTGCTCAATTAGTTTTATAATCCCACAATTACCCTAAGACCAAACCATATAAATACCCAACAAAGAAAGAATTATAGACCAATTTCCTTTATAAATATTGATACAAAAAATTTCAATAAAATATTTGCAAAACAAATCCAAGGACACATCAAAACTATTGTCCACAATAATCAAATAGGCTTCAACCAGAGATGGTTCAACATATATAAACTGATAAGTGTAATTTACCATATTAAAAAAAAACCTAAACAACAAAATCCACCTGGTCATCTCATTAGATGCAGAAAAGGTCTTTGACAAAACAATCCAAAACACTTTCATGATAAAAGTCACAGAGAGATTAGAGATAAGGAACATACATCAATATACTAAAGGCAGTTTACAGCAGTCCCACAGTCAACATCAAATTAAATGGAAAGAAACTCAAAGCAACTCCATTAAAATCATGAACAAGACAAGGTTGTCCATTCTCTTCATATCTATTTGATATGAAGATAACAGAAGTTGGAAAGATCTCACACATTCATGGTTTGCTAGGATTAACATAGTAAAAAATGGCCATTGTACCAAAAGCAATTTACAGATTTAATGCAGTCCTCAACAAAATTCTAATATAATTCTTTACAGACCTTGAAAGGACATTATTAGCTTCATGTGGAAGCACAAAAGTATTCAGAACATTTAAACAATCCTGAAAAACATAAGAACTGCTGGAGGTTTCACCATTCCTGAGTTCAAGTTGTACTACAGAACTAAAGTAATAAGACAACATAGCACTGCGACAAAAACTGACCTGGTGATCAATAGAATCAAACTGAAGACCCAGGCATACATCCATACACCTATGGACATGTGATGTTTTATAAAGAAGCTAGGAATATACAATTGAAAAAAGACAGCATCTTCAACAAATGGTACTGGTAAAATTGGGTGACTGCATGCAGAATAATTCAAATAGATCTGTATTTATCATCCTTCACAAACTCAACTCCAAATGGATCAAAGACTTCAACATAAAACCAGATTCTTCATAGAAGAAAAAGTGAACTCATTGGCACAGGATAAGACTTTCTAAACAGAACATCATTATCATAGTCACTAAGATCAGCAATTAATGGATGGGCCCCAGGAAACTGAAAAGCTAATATCCAAAATATATAAAGAATTCAAAACACTAGATATCAAGAAAACAAAAACCCAATAAATAAATGGGTTACACATTTAAACAGAGAAGTCTCAAAAGAAGAAACTCAAATGTCTGAGAAACACTTAAAGAAATGGTCAACATCCTTAGCCATCAGGGAAATGCAAATCAAAACTACTTTGTGATTTCACCTTACACTTGTCAGAATGGCTATGATCAATAACACAAGTGACAGTTCATGCTGTCAAGGATGCTTAATAAGAGGAACAGTCATTGATTGCTAGTATGACTGCAAATTCATATGACCACTATGGAAATTAGTGAATAATTATTATCATTAGTGAATATTTCACCAATAGTGGTGTTTCCTCAGGAATGTGGGAATCAAGCTACTTCACGAACCAGATATATCACTCTTGGGCATGTACCTAAAGAATGCTTTATCCTACCTCAGAGAAACATGGTCAATCCTTTTCAGTGCTGCTCTATTTACAATAACCACACACTGGAAACAACCTACATGTCCATCAACAAATGGATGGATAAACAAAATGTGGTACATATACACAGTGGAAATTTATTCACCTATTAAGAAAATAAAATCATGAAATTTGCAGGCAAATGGATAGAACTAGAAAAAAATCATGAGTGAGGTAACCCAGATCCAGATCCAGATCCAGAAAGACAAGTATGGTATGTATTTGTTTATATATTAGCTGTTAAATCAAAGATAAACAAGCTACATATAGCTATAGTTTTACTGGTTTTGCTCAGTTCCTGCGGCCCTGAGGCTGGCCGGTTGACCCAATAAACACACAGAGACTTATATTACTTATAAACTGTATGGCTGTGGCAGGCTTCTTGCTATCTAGTTTTTATATCTTAAATTAATCCCCTTCTGTTAATCTATATGTCACCATGTGTTCTGTGGCTTTACTGTTGCCTTTACATGTTGCTCCCTGGATGGCAGGCTGGTATCTCCTGACTCAGCCTTCCACTTCCCTGAATTCTCTTCTCTGTTTGTCCTGCCTATCCTATACTTCCTGCCTGGCTACTGGCCAATCAGCATTTTATTTATCAATCAATCAGAGCAGCACATTCACAGCATCCTCAGCACTACAATTCATAGAAACACAGAGGTTAGGTATAGAATAAAGGACTAGGGGGAACAGATAGATCTCCTTAGGAAAGGGAAATAGATAATTATTGATGGAGGAGGGGAGGGAAACTGGAACAGCAGGGTAAAGTGGAGAATAAGTGGGAAGATGGGGAGATAGGAGGAAATATGGGAGAGACAGCTAAAATTAAGGGCCAATTGAAGGGTAGTATGAAAACTTAATATCATAAATAGCTTTCTAAATTATATACATAATTAATATCTAAATAAAATTGCCAAATAATGGATAACACAAAGCCCCAATTTGCTATTTCTTATCACCAAATGTACCTTCCAGTACCAGGAATGAGTTTCAGCTAGTTGAGTTGGCCAAAGATGTCTTATACACACTTCCAAATAGCCCAGGCTGTTGGCAAGACTATAGGTTACTACTCTCCACAAACTGAGAGAAGGCCCCATTGCTTAAGATAATACCTACACAACACACTGATCATGGAGAAGTTGAGCCGTCATATCTACACACTAGGATCATTGATATAGGAAGGTGTTCTGCACACTGCCAAAAGAGAAATGTAAGCACTAACTCAGCCACAAATCCTGTGATCTTTATGGTGTCCTAAGTGCAAGATATGCTAGTGCTATGGTGGCACAAATCTTGTGAGAGTATCCAACCAATATCTGTTTGATTTAAAGCTCACTCCATGAGATGAAACCCATAACCAACAATACTTTGGTGGCTAAGATCCTGAGACTAGATAAGACAGGGACCTAGCATAAAACAAAATACTACTTTTTAAAATAACAGCTAATGACATTCTGCAATCCTTGTAGATCAGTGCCTTGCTAGATTAGCCATTATCAGAGAAGCTTCCTTCTGCAGCAGATGGGAAAAATACAGCCAGACATTATGTAGAGAGAGAAATTTTGGAACACTCATCCCTAAATGGAATGTCTCCATCAAGGCCCTCCCCTAAGGGCTTAGGAAAACTCTGCAGAAGAAAAGGCAGAAAGAGTGTAAGAGCCAGAGGGGATGGAGGACACCAAGAAAACCATACCCTCTAAATCAAAATGGTTGATTCACAAATGAACTCACAGAGACTGAGGTAGCATTTATAGGGCCTGCACAAGTCTGCAATCAGTTCAGGTCTGAAAGCTGAAAGAAATAGGCACATGCCCCCATCCCTAACCCAGTTCAATGTAGCATGAATCTTAAAAGATCTTATTAATGAAAACAAACTCAGGGCCAGGTATTGGGGTGAACACTGGGAGGTCAGAGAAGCAGAACAAGCTACAGCTAACCTCATCTCGCTAACTTCTCATCTGATCCTGTTTCCTCAAACTGGAAGCCTCTATGTCCTCATCCAGAATGGGTCTCAGCTGAACTGCTGCTCAAAAGCCTAAAAGTTTAACCAAGCTAGTTCCTGGTCCTCACACCTTATATACCTTTCTGCTTCCTGCCATCACTTCCTGAGATTAAAGATGTGAGTCACCATGTCTGGCTGTTTCCAGTGTGGCTTTGAACTCACAGAGATCCAGGCAGATCCCTGCCTCTGGAATGCTAGGATTAAAGGCATGTGCGATCACTGCCTGACCTCTATGTTTATTATTATGTCTGTTCTGTTCTCTGACCCCCAGATAAGTTTATTGGGGTGCACAATATATCAACCACAGTTCAATCTCCAATTGATAACCACTTGCAAATGAAAATTTAGGTTCTTCCAAGGAGGTCTCACTGGGGAAACAATCTGCTCTCAAGGGTATGTCCCACGCTCAGCACTTGACTGTGTATAGAAAGTGAACTCAATGCCATTTCTGGAGGTTCCTTGTCTTGTAATGTCATGTCAGCACTCCTTTTTCTTTATTTGTTTCTAATCATATATTTTATTTTTATTTTATTTATGTATTTTTTCTTTTCTCTTTTTACCCTAGAGGTCCTTTGCATATACATTATGACTCCCAGTTTAGTGATTTTATAGGATTCCTGAGTATTCAAGTGAGTTGGTCTCTGTTTCTTGTGCCCTTTCTTGGACTCTTTTCCTTCTGTTTATTTTGTCCAATTCCAATGTGTTAGTTTTTGTTTTATCTTATTATAAAAGAGACAAAAAATGGAGTGGATCTGGATGGGAGAGGAGGTGGAGAAGAATTGGGAGGAGGGAAGGGAGGGGGAACTATAGTCAGGATGTACAAGGTCTGAAAAAAAACTTTTTTTGGTAAAAGGGAAAAAAATAAAAGTGCGGTGGGATGGTCTGTATGTTAAATTGCTCTGATTGGTCAATAAATAAAACACTGATTGGCCAGTGGCTAGGCAGGAAGTATAGGCAGGACTAACAGAGAGGAGAATTGGAACAGGAAGGCGGAGAGAATAACTGCCAGCTGCCACCATGACAAGCAGCATGTGAAGATGCCAGTAAGCCACGAGCCACGTGGCAAGGTATAGATTTATGGAAACAGATTAATTTAAGCTGCAAGAACAGTTAGCAAGAAGCCTGCCATGGCCATACAGTTTGTAAGCAATATAAGTCTCTGTGTTTACTTGGTTGGGTCTGAGCATCTGTGGGACTGGCAGGTGACAGAGATTTGTCCTGACTGTGGGCAAGGCAGGAAAACTCTAGCTACATAAAAGAAAAATCTTAGAATGATCAAAGATCACAAAAGTCTTGATTTATACAGAATGGAGTTGGAAATATTTATATTAGAAATTAAAAGAAAAATTAAAGGTACAAGTTATTTTATATTCAATGTATAGTATACAAAAATGTGTATTTATAAAAAAGTAAATATATATTTGAAACAAACTGATCAGTGAAAGCTTTCATTGAAGTGAATTTTCACAAGCCTCCTAAACTCTTATAGAAAACAGCTGGATTTTTAGTTTGGCTTCTTAATCTGATGGATGTGATACATTGAGTGGACTGAAAATATGAAGAAAGTACAGCTTTACACCACAATTGGATGAGAAAACACAATAAAAACCCCATATAAAGAACCTTCTTGATTCAGGGGTCAGGAGTCCTCATCCTCAACTTTGAGAGCCTAGTTGAATACTTTTTTTTTTAATAATTGCTCTATCTTCTTTTTATTTTTTGTGCATTGGTGTCTTGCCTGAATGTGTATCTGTATGAGGGTGTCAGGTCCCCTGGAACTGGAATCACTGACAGTTATGAGCTACCTTGTGGGTGCTTGGAATTGAACCCAGGTCCTCTGGAAGAACAGCCAGTGTTCTTAACTGCTGAGCCATCTCTCTAGCCCTTACTTTTTTAATTGTTTCACTCAAAATATGTATATGCTAATGCCAATCATTTTGGATAGTTAAATTTTATTTTCTTATGTCACACCACACAGGAATGTTTTTTGATGATAAAGAAAGTTCTGAGCAGAAATGCCAGGCATGTGGTTACATACCATAATCCCAGCACATGGGATGTAGAAGCAAGAAAAATCAGGACTTTAAGGCCATCCTAAGTAAGGTACATAGCAATGTCAAGGCCATCCAGGGTTACGTTAGATTCTGCTTCACAAAACAGAATGAGAAGGAAAAAAGACAGAAAAGAAAAGAAGAGAGAGAGAGAGAGAGAGAGAGAGAGAGAGAGAGAGAGAGAGAGAGAGAGTGTTCTAGCATCCAGGTCTAGAAAAGTACCAGAATGTAACATCAGACTGGACAACACATTACTGTGGTGATATTTTATTTGTGCTCTAGCAAATAAAGCTTTCCTTGGGATCAGAGGAAAAAGCCAGCCACTATATTAAATATAGTGATCAGGCAGTAGTAGCACACGCCTTTAATCCTAGTAGCATTTGAGAGGCAGAAATTCATCTGGATCTCTGTGAGTTCAAGACCACACTGGGAACAGAGCTAGGCATGGTGGCACATGCCATTAATTCCAGCACTAGTTAGTTAACCATAGAGGTCTGGAGGTCTGTATAGGCAGACAGGAAGTGATAGAGCTGGGCGGAAAGAGGAAGTGATGTAGCTGAGCAGAGAGGAAGTAAGATGACAGGTCACAGAGAGGTGTGTAGGCGTGAGTATACAGGAAATAGCTCTAGCTTGGGCTGAGGATTTCCTAGCGGTAAGAACTTCTAGCTGGCTTGTTCTATTCCTCTGATCTCTCAGCTTTCACCCAAATATCTGGCTCCAGGTTAGGTTTTTTTTTTTTTTTTTAATTAATAAGACTGATTTGCAATTCATGTTACACATTACTGCTCTTTTTTAGAGACAGAGTGTCACCTTCTAGCCCATGCTAGTCACATACTCAAGGTTCTCTTGCCTCAGTCTCCCCTACTGCATTTACAGACATGTGCTACACTTCACCTGGAAGATGGAGTGGTGGAATTTTGCAGTTCAGGCTGTTTGGGGTGGGAGGGGACTGTCTTGTGCTAGAGATTGATCCTAGTACTGTGTGCACTCTAGGCTCTACCCTTGAGCTAGGTTCTCAACCCTGCAAAATATTTTAAAAAATAAAATGTAATGATAAAGGCTCTTGGACATTTTGTATAAAGTTATGGAAGCTGAATGCATTTTATAAATCTACTTACATCATCACTATTTTCAATTATTTACATAAGTTTTAATAATATAAATATAGAGGTGAGAAAACTTAAAGCACACTCAGGATTTTTTCTGGATTATAAAGCTCCAGTACTAAGAAACTGAGTTATGTTACTGAAGGAAACTCAAACAAGACAATAACACTATTGTGTAGACTAGGAAGTGCAGAGAAATACATGCTAACAGTTTCAAGGCAGGCTGAGATGAATTGGCCAGACTGTTCAAACGCTTTGGAAAATGCTTTACTGGCTATTCAAAATTTTGAATGACTTGAGCAAATAGTAATTTTAGCATTTTCTATGATATTATCAAAAGATGTAGCTTGTTGGCTATGTAATAACCTTGTTTGCTTAAATTTGTTGAAAGATTTCTTTTTGTGGCATGCTCCAAACATTTATAGATAGGGTTTCTTTGAAGCAATATATATTTTTAATTCTTTGAAAGTTTTGTACATTTATTCAGTGTATAATGATCACAATTATTCATCACCATTATCTCTCTTCAGCCCTCCAGGCTTTTTACTTTGATTTATTTATTTATTTATTTATTTATTTATTTATTTATTTATTTATTTATTTATTTATTTAAGCAGAATGCCAGGGACCATCTGAGGCTATTGAGAGTTTCAGGGAAATTTCAGGGCAAGTGCATGAGCATGGGTGTGAGGTAATTTACTGGAGTACTTGAAATTAGCCACTGTTTGCACCACTGAAGAATGATGACGCCCCGCAGTCATTAATTGATGATAACTCTTTATCTAGTAGTATAGCCTTATGAATCCCTCCAATTTCATGCTGGAATGTTGATGGGTTCAATCTTGTCATGTCTTTCACAGGTGACCATAGCTACAGTGAGTTCATGAATTCAATGGTTATGGCAATCCAGAAAACCATTGCCACTTTTCTCCATGCTCTGACTTTTACATTCTTTTTGATCTTTTATGATGTTCCCTGATCATTGGACAGAGTTATTTAGATGTCCCATTTAGGACTGAGCACTCAACTCATTCTCAGCACACTGACCCCTTCTGAATTTCTGCTTTAATTCTAATCTAGGCTGTCCTCACACTCAAAATCTTCCCAGATCCTCACCAAGCCTTACTGTGTGTTTTACCATACAGGAAGTGGTACAGCTGTCTATAAATTGTCCACACTCCTGTCTGAAACTTCAATAAGATTGGCTCAACAATCTGGAATTGCTTCTTCAGTATGAATCCCATACTTGAGTTTGAGGACGTCCTAGATTAGAATAAGAATGTAAGAGACAGAGTATGGGGAGAAGTGGTGATCTTTTTCTGGATATGTCATGGCCATGGAATTTATGAACTCACTGTAGCTGTGGTCTCCTATGCAAGACCTTTATTTGAGGTCAATAGAAACAGATTCCCCTGGAAAAGTGCTACAACACTTCACACAAGCATACATGAAACCATGGTTTTCTTTCATGGTTCTGTCTTTTTAGGCAGTACTGAACTATATATTTTTGGCATCTACTAAAAACATACTATGTAGTTCTCCTTTCATCTGTTAATATTTTTACTTTTTATTAGACATTTTCTACTATTATTAAATCACCAGAATTATTAAGGGTTAACTTACTTGAATATTAGGAATGAATGTTCTGAGATAGCATTGGCTAATATTGACCAATGTTTTGATATTTTTGTACCTCATTTCAAACATATTGAATTCCTGTTCAAAATCTCTACATATTTCCCACATCTTTTGTTTCCTTGATATGCATGATACAGTGTTAATTAAACTATTTTATGTTTCATTCCTTCTGATAAAATAAAATGTGAATTGTAATTAAAGTAAGTATTATACCATTAAACTCAAACCTTCCTGACAATGAATAGCCTGACTTTAATAAGGAGAAATTATTTTTATTTTTTCTATTTTTCTCTCACACACACAACTTCAAATTAAATTTATCTTTTAAGGTCATTGTTCCTGTAAAAATGGACCAATTTAATAATGGGAGCCACCTAAATTGCAAAAGTATCTTTGTAGTCCACATTGTGGTGGGGACATTGTATGGGTAGAGATGTATAATACATCCAACAATGCTTAGCAGACTCCCAGGAATACCACTGTGGAATGTTTGTCAGGAAGCTCTTTGGTGGCAAGCATAGTGGTGTTCTTATGACTCCGAAGATGCTCAAGAAAAGCAGAGCTCAGGCAACTCAAAGGCAGAGTGTGATTGCAGTCTAAGTTATTAGTGTGAGGAGAGGAATCTGATCTAATCTGATAGCATGTGGTGTCTAGTGGGGCTGTTGTTGTCCCATTATAAGGTAAATTTATTTTAACTCCTTTGCATGTATGTGAGTTACAAGTTTCCATATGCCTTTTTTGAAGAGTCTTTGGTGACGGTTATCTCTCCCAGTTTCCCTTTCCTACCCTGACCTCCCATCCCCCATGCCAATTTATCTGATCTACTCTCCAACAACTTAGATGGACAATTGCCCCATAAATGTATCTTATTTAAATGCTACTACACACAAGAGTTACATGAGGGTCCCTGCCTCATTCCTCAGCTGTCCTTTCCATCAGCTGCTCACTAGTCAGTATTGATGATTTTGCCTACATTAAACAGATGCCTCCAAATGTATTGAGACAGATTAGTATTTTCCGACTCTTTGGCTTTCAGTATGCTGCTAAGGCAGCTCTCATCCGATCTTGACCTGATTGTTTTCACTCACTGACATCTCCTTGGCTCTTCCACCCATTTCCCTGCCCAGCTACAACAAGGACAACACAGTAAATTGGATCGCAATGCATTATTCAGTTACAGGCAATTTTTGAATAAGAATACATAAATAATCTATTGTGGAGGTATCTTGGTAGATTTCTGTGTACTTCTCTAGCACTTTGCTTCTTCCTATTCTCATGTGGTCCCCCTCCCCACCACCAAAAAAGAAAACATAAATAAGCACAAAGGAACTGATGCTTTTTCTTTGTGATGATTAAACAGCTGTCAGGGATTTCTTAGCAGAGTGCTAGAAAATAATGCACAGGAGTGGAACATAAATATAAGAAATTACCTAATGAATATTGTGAAGACACTGAACATCAGCTGCCTTGGAAGAAAGTATTGCTGACTGCAAACCAGTCAACTTACTCTTGCCTGAGTAAAGCACTGATAAGCCCCAGCTCTCAGGAGGAAGCGCCTGCAAGCAACCCAACTGGCTCCATAGGTGGTGGAGTGCTGAGATCTTAGGTGTCCGATGAGTGTTCACCTGTGGTTAAGCAATGCAATACACTCACGTTGTGTGTGTATACATCTATGAACATTTTGTGTGTACTGTTGGTGTTTATAAATATTACACTTATCTCTTTACAAAAGAATGATTATATACTTCATTGAGGGAAAACAATACTTTAACAAGATTTTTAAATTGTCAACAACAGGTTCCTGCTTTCATGGCTGATATTTAATATTAATTAAAATCAGAGTTCAGAGCCCTAAGTATGCACAGGAGACGTCTAATCATTAGTAGGAGAGTGGCTGACCTATCAGTATAGGGGAAGGTGTTCTTTATGGGTCACAGAGTTTCCCAACAGGATTGTGTTCCACTGGCTCACAACAGTGACTGGCTTAATGCCTTTGCTTGACTTCCTTCCCTTCCCTACTTCCTCTCCCCTCTAGGCTTCCTGTGATCACAGAACAAGCTCTTTATGTTTAAACTCTTTTGTGGATTTGCTTCTGGAAAAATCAAACTCCGACCTCAGACCTGTGCATTTGAAATACATTGGCACACAAATGGCTTAGATAGATGTCGAGGAGAATCCCTCACAGGGAGGAGACTGAGTAAGAGGAAATGAAGACCCATCCTTGGAGAGCATCAGGCAGGAGGAGGAGCCAAGGGAACTGAAGAATGACAGGTGAAGGACTCAGGGGAGTAGCTTGAAGGAGGAACTTTAAAAGATGGCAGAAGACTGAGTCTGCAAGATCAGTAATAAAAGAGTATTGTGGAAATAAAGAGTTGGAAAATGTAAGTGGAAGGGTGAAGTGCCAATCACAAAGTTCCCAAGAGAGTAAGATGACATTGACTCCAGAGGCCAAGAAGTGGGGTACGCTTTGCGAGGGCCTGGTTAAGATTACTCATAGAAACCACAGGAAGGTCTTATCTGTTATGTTAGTAATTCTCTCTATTTAGGATAAATAATGGATTTATTGGCTTTTCTCTGCTTTCACCTTAATATTGAACAAAATAAAGAGTATTGGCTGTGGCAAAACTCAAAACATGGTGAGTTTCATTTTTCCTATTTTAGGCTACTCTGTAATTTTGAATACCAAATTGTATGAACATAGAATTTGAAGAGAAGGTTTGTTCTATTTAGCTCTCTTTGTCTGGTTATCAACTTGAATTGTAATAGTGTTCTAAAATATAAGAGTCACACAAGGAGAAACACTCTTCTCATTCTCCTAGATTCATAGTTTACATAGTATGATAATTTTCTGTTGTATTAAAATGCCAATTTTAACAATTTCATAAAAGTATAATATGTTATATTTGAAGCTCATTTTGTCCATCTTAACATAATATCTGATTTATATAACTGCAATAGATGATCTTGCAACCTTAAGTAAATACTAAATGCCATCACTATAGGAACTGAATCATACTTGTCTCTTAGCTTCCGGTTTTTCTTAGCTATCCAAATCTCTGTTTACTCCCACATTCCTTTCTGTTACAAGAACTTAAATTATGTTGAGAAAAATAATTGTAGAACTACTTAGATTCTGGAACATTATCCAGCCTGTGGTGGTGCTAAGGTTTAATATGGTTAATATGACCATCAGTGAAGAAATTATTGAAAGTTAAATTTTGACTGCAATATTAAACATTAAAATTGTTAGTACTAATATATATATAATCTGTATATGGGTTAGAAACAGTTGACCTTTACTTTAATCCTGGGCCCTACAAGTGAAATATACATGAGAGGAAGAAATTCTGATCCCAGTCTCTGCCTCTGACAGGAAGGTGTTCATGACAACTCCAGTTTGCACAGTAAGTTGTGTCCCAATCATCCCTTAAGACCTGTATTTTAAATTGCTTGAAATCCCACATAGCATTGGACTTTAAGCCATTTCAGAGTTTAATAAAATAACTGAACATTATTGGAAAGTTTCTTTTTCTTCTCATGTGGAGTGTGTGTGTGTGTGTGTGTGTGTGTGTGTGTGTGTGTGTGTGTATGGATAATGGTGTTAGTCTATAAAGTGGGATTGGACACATCTCTGCTCCTGATAAGGCCTTTCTGTTCACTCTCCAATGTATTGCTAGACTGGGAAGACGACTCAGGTAAAAAGAACCACTTGCCATGCAAATATAAGAAACTGAACTCAGATTCTCATAACCCATGGAAAGTTCTGTGACTGTAGAAAGCCTGCAGTGAGATGGGGAGCAGAGGCAGGAGAACCTCCTGAAGCTTGCAGGCACAGCAGTGAACAAAAGACCCTGTCTCTAACAAGGTGGAGGGTGACTGACATGTGACCTGTACACTCACACTGGCACCTGCACACCCACACTTACATACACGTATACACATATTCATAATACATACATATACATGTCCATACACATAGGGAGAGGGGGTGATCGAAAGTAGTTAGATAGATATTGTTATAATAAAATTATAATAAAATGAATATGTAAAACTACAGCTGATCTTAATCTATTCATCAACTAATTCACAAAGGAAATATGCCTTTGGACACCTCTGCTAGACCCCACATTTACTCTGAACCATGCTATGATAGTGTATGAACACATGCTATGATAGTGTATGATGGAGTTTATTCTTGTGGTCTGCAGGGAAGCTGAGTGCCAATAACTTTAGACTCTCAATGAAATAATACTAACTTTACATTCTAAACAGCCATAGCCTTTATTTATCTACCTGCCATTTGCAGGGCTTAGAAATCACTGTTTATGATGGTAATTTGTTATATAATAAATTTCAACATACATACTTGAACTGAATTATGGAAGGGGTTGAAATTATTTGTTCTGTGCATCTTGGTAAATAAAAATAGCATTTCCAAAAGATTGAGAACTCTCCAGGAAATGGGAGTGATGATGACTTTTAGAGTTTTCATTCACGAACGAAGTCTGTAGGATATATTCAAACTGTAAGCGAATCTTCCAATTCACTCTTCAATGAGGCAAGAGGAGCAGTTACCATGTTTTGACAGATTTCATCATTTAAACGATCACATCAGTATCTTTTTCAAAATATTGCCTAGTAGCAACTAAAATAACATTTCTCTTACTTCAGCCATTTAAAGAGCTGCTTTCATAATTATTTCTTAAAATTGTTTACAACTGTCTCATTATTTTATTGCAGCATATCTCCAAATAAGCTAACTTTTTGCTTAAATAAATTTGTGTAAAGGAAATTTTATGTCATAACTGTAAAGAAAAAGAGCCATATTCAACTTTTATTAATAGAAGAACAGTGGGAAAAGAAAATAAATTTTATTAATTCTGGCTAAATTCTAGTGCTTCTCAAATGAATCATGATAAAAGACATTCAGTCGGCTAGAGACACCTTTAGCATGGACTTGCATTAAACTAAGGCTTTCTCCTCAAGAGATCAGGAGGGTTGCAGGTGTTGAGAACCCTCAGATCTTGTGGAAGCAGCCTCACCTGCAGTCTGCCTCCAGCATTTGGTAGGTCATTAGAAGCAGCTGTGTCCCTTGCCACCACTCTGTCCACGTTTTCCAGCTTGCTCAGACTGGTTTTGTATGTCTCAATAGTTTAAAAAGTTGTTGTGTTTGTCAGCATCACATTCAACTTTCAGGTTTAACTATGTATAGAGCATCTTCTTCTATCTCAATGGCAATAGTTATACGAAGGGTATAAATAGACCCTTTCTCAGCTTTTAAAAACTTCCTTATGCAGAGTGTTGACTGTAATTTTGGAAATTTATATAGAAAAATATGGGGTTACAAACTTTGACTACAGGTCTACCAACCCCACACAGCTTTGAATTTGTTCTAAAGCCACTGGTTAGGAGAAAGTAGAACAGACTATGGGGATCTAAATTTTTTCCCTATAGGTTGTTTCCTCCTAGAGTCCTGTTTTAAGAAAAATCACAAAAACCCAACTAAGATTTAAAAAAAAATCCTCCCAGGAACTGGCATGTACTGATGAATGAAGATTGTACTCTTTTCTTTCCTCAAGGTAAAAGTAACTTCAAATATTAAATCTTTTAAAATTTTGTCACATTTTTGTTGTAACAAATGGCTCCTAAACTTTAGTGAAAAATGAAATACTCTAAGATAACTAGTACATTTGGTCATCTGTATGAACATCACCTTCCATTCATTTTCTCTCATTTCTTGATATGGGTGCATACAGAAACACATTAATCTTTCTGGAAGGACTTGTTAAATTTCTACCTGATTTCAAGGAGTATATATGTATTCTGATACTTCCACATAATAGTATGGATGGGGGACACTTGAAAGAAGTCTTTAACCTGTTTGCAGTGATATACAGAGGTCTATAATATGGAATAAGCGCTTTCCTGAATACAAAATACCACACAGGGAAGCTGTATGGCGCAAACTCTCCCTGTCCCCTACAACAAACAACAGTGACTCTCCTAATAAAAGCTACTAATTTTAATGAAGAGTCACAGAAACTTCCAGTTACTAGAAGAAGACAGATACATGGGTTATAGCAATGATAATGTCTGAAATATTGCTGGATCTTTCCCTTCTCAACTCTTAGGTATGCTGTAATACCACATCTACTGTTCTCAATATTAGCAATGACTCCCACAATATAATTTGAGTCATTTTGTGGAGAAGACTCAAAAGCAAAGGTGATTAAATATTGTTTCCTGGTCCTCAAGTTTTACATTTCAACTCAAACAACTTGGATACATGAAAGTTTCTAGACTAAAAAGTGATATAAACACAAACACTTTTACTCACAAAACAGCTTTTTGACAAATAAAATCTGAGTGAATTAATTGCAATGACATAAACACAAAATATTCTATGATCAATATTTAAAGTCTTGTAGTAATGCACCCTATTGATACAGGCTGCTCTGCAGCACCTGTTAACACTAATTTAGTATTTTCTTCATTGATTTAATTACAATTGCTATGCCTTTTAAGAAGTCACAATGCACTCTTTCTCACACCTAGTATCTTACATCATCCATCATTGTGTAGTGTATGTGGCTAAGTTTGCAGATATTTTGTGGTATAGTATGTACCCCCTCACCCCTGAAGTTCCTGATCATAGACTTCCAGGTGGAAAATGATCCATTGATCATCTCGTTTAAGGATTATGCTGTGTCTTAAGTTTTGAAGTTCCACAGAGAGACCTTTGGCTGGAAGGATGATGGAATGTGTGGACTTCAGCTGACATGGCCAAGTACAGATAGCGACAAGGAAGAACAAACACGGCGAATCCAAAACACATTGGGTTTGTAAATCCCAGAGCCATCAGCCTCCAGGAACGTTACCATTAACTGAGAAAGAGAAGATCAATGGGTCACCTACCTGAACTTAAGTTTGCTTACCCCAGTCATTTACACACCAAGACTGTTTAGTTTGACATGAATAAATACTTCAATGCTCATTAAGTCAGAGATTTTGAAGCACGTTAAAAACAATACATCTAATGTTTACTTCTAAATGGTAATTGCTGAAATTCTAATGTTTACTTGAGAATTTGGAAGGAAGTCTCTGGGTGCAAATTTTGTCCTGAATCATGGCATGAATGATAAGTGAAAAGAATCTGATTCTTTGATTGAAAAAGCATTGATTTTTTTTCCAGTCAAAGTGAACATACATTGAACCACAAAACCAAAAAAGTATTGAAAGCAGTTTTCAAGTTGAATAATTCTGTCCCTATAATGTTTTTATTTGTTAGTAAAATACAATCTAATGTTTGTAACTGCCAGACTCTTGCTATAACTAGGTGCTGTTACAGATGGAATTGTTCCACCCCACCCCCAAATACATATGTTAAAATTCTTATTTCTAAAAGCTTAGAAGATAACTGTTTTAAAGTCTTGGGCCTATCAAACAGCTCCATGTCTGACACAGGCAACCAAGCCTGATGATCCAAGTTTGGTCTTTGGAACCAACATGGTAGAAAGAAATAATTTCTGCAAGTTGTCCTCTGACCTCTGCGTACACACACTATGAGTATACACACACACACACACACACACACACACACACACACACACACACACACACACACACACACACAGATTAATGTAAAAAATTAAAGACATTGAAAGGGAAATTGAGGATAACTAAAGTCTTTGGAATGAATCCTATTCTTAACACTGGTACCTTCACCAAAAGAGATTAAGAGGCAGAGACGCAGAAGGAATGTCATGGAAGATACTACCAGAAGACAGTAATCTGAAAGTCAAGGAGGGAGGAATTAGAAGAGCCAATCCTGTAGACAACCTCCAGCTGATGTGAAGCTATCTTGCTGCTGGCACTTTGTTACAGCAGTCCTAGGAAAATAATAGAGACTGTACCTAATACTTGGCCTCTGCAGAGTCTCAGAATTTGTTAGCTTGATGTTAAAAAGTCAACATCATTGTCCTCTCCTCCTCCTCCTCCTCCTCCTCATGTTTCGTTTTGCTAAAATAGTCTTAGTCTTAGTAATACGTAAGTTCTAGTTAAATTCTGGGATGCTTCAGCTCTCCAGGTAACCGGGAATGCTGAGAATGTGCAAAACAGTCTTCTAGGGAAGAGCACATCTATTGTTTATCCAATACCAATGGTCATCCCTGAAAATATACACACAAGTGTTCTTACTGTCTGAGAAAGCTATATTTATGCATTTGTATTATACTCATATATTCACATGTGTGTGTTGTTTGTGTACCTAACAACAATTAATGAAAAAAGAAGCCATGAATTTGAAAGAGAGCAAGAAAGGGTATGTGGGAGGGTTTAGAGGAGGGAATGAAAGGGGAAATGGGGAAATTCTAATTTCAAAAAAGGGAAGAAATAATAAAAACTGTAAAGCAATCTATGTTTTTATCTTAAAATATATTTTTTTCTTCTTTTATTGTTTGTTTTATAACCTAATCTTCCTGTACTAATTCTGAAATATTTGTATATTGGAGAATTTATTTTAGTGTCTTTATTTTTTAACTTTCCTTGCTATACTAAGAAAGTAATGTCCCAAAGTGCTTGAAATATGTGTGTGAATGGATTTCTTATCTTCTTAGCCCTTTCTAAAGTTTTATTTTTATAAAAAAAAATATTCATTTTTATTTTATGTGGGTGAGTATTGCATGCATGTCTGCATGCCATGTATGTGCAGTGCTGCAGATTCCAGGAGAGGGCGTCAGAGCTCCTGGACCTGGAGTTACACACAGTTGTGTACTGGTGTGTGGGTGCTAGAAATTGAGTCTGCTGGAAAAGCAGCTATTTCTCTTAACCACTGATTCATTTATAAATCCGCCTAAAAGTTCACTTTTTAAAAAAATCTATAGGGACTGGGCAGTGGTGGCACACGCTTTTAATCCCAGCACTCGGGAGGCAGAGCCAGGTGGATTTCTGTGAGTTCGAGGCCAGCCTGGGCTACCAAGTGAGTTCCAGGAAAGGCGCAAAGCTACACAGAGAAACCCTGTCTCGAAAAACCAAAATAAATAAATAAATAAATAAATAAATAAATAAATAAATAAATAATCTATAGGGATCAGTAAATATTGTTTCTATGAAGCTTAGGAGAGAATCAGCGGGTTTCTTGACGTCACAGTCATGCAAGCACAAAGGAGCCTACCCAAGACAGTATCTGCCTGCCAGACCCCAAAGTCGAACATTGTGTGTTCTCAGAATATAATCTTATTAGCAGCCTCTAAAGAGAAATTGACATTACTTGTCCATTTACCAATATTTTTCCCTAGCAGAAAACTATTCTCTTCCTTTCCTCATTAAAAATAAAACAAAACAACAACAAAGAGAAACTTCTTTGATGAGATTTTCAAACTCTAACCCTGTTAGCTATCCAGAATTCAAGATACATGGAGTGTGTCTCATGCATTTGATGTTTGAAAGACTGGCTGAATATGAGACACCATTGTCTTAAACAGAAAGAACAACCTGTAGACATTGTAAGATGATGTATCTTCGTCTCAATAGCTGTCACTGGCTCTAAAATAGGAGAAAGAGTATTTTTAAGACTTTAATACTTATGGACTTCTATCTTTGAGTCAGGAAATAGATATAAACTTCAAATTAACTTGAATGTTTGATATTTTAATGTCTTTCCCCAGAACCACATTTGTAACTATGTAGATGTGTCTCAGAGCTGGTTTTGTCTATTTTAGGAAATATACCAAAATCATTCTGGACAAATCTTTTCTATAAGACTTTAAAGAACTTTTTAAATAGTAATTCTATAACCACCTATAAATACATTTTCCTTACAGATTTTTTTTTTTAATAGAGGGGCATTGGGAGGTGCTGTAGTATTGGAATGTTAGTGAAAGAAATACATCTAGGAGTATTTGGCATCATAACTTTCCTAGTTAGGAGATCTCATTCACTAACTGTGTGTTTTATTTTCCTTCTGCCTCTCAATCCCAAGATAATTATTCTTATCTTATTTTGTGGCATAGTGATATTTTTGAGTAAAAGTGAATTCCTCAATTTTAATGTTAGTTTCTTATCAAGACCATACACCCTTCCCCATCAGTTTTATTTTTCTCATGCTGGGCTCTGCATTTGGTGTACGCTTTCATCTTATCAGGTTTCAACATACCGGTAAACTCCTTTATCAATGGGAACCTTACTGTTTTCCAGGCTTGTAGGTTCTCTAGATGCCTTTCCTATTGTGTAAATTAAGTCAGCAAATTAAGTCACAGTCATTTCCTGGAGGAAAGAAGGAATTCAATTGTGTAAGTCCAAAGCTCATAATGACTTCATGATTATAGAGCAAGCTTAGACCATGGTGTTCCATATATATATGATCACTAGAGACCACATGGCCTTTCAAATGATGATGTGTACTTCAAAGATGTAAAATCAAGTGTCTTGATAACAATCTATGTCAGTTCAACTTACACCTCTTGATATTGGAATCCTCTGCTAGTCTGCAGGAGGCCCACTTTCAATAGGACATTGTGAATTATTTTAATTCTAAACTATTAAGTACTGTATCACATATTGACTCTCACCATTTCACATTTGAATAGTCATTATCAAATTAATAGTTTTAGATGTCTAGGTTATGCAAATTATTTCATTATTGAATTATTTTTTTCTGAAAGAAGAAGCCTCCCAAAGGCTGCTAATATGTTCCAATTCTGTCTCAGGGTGTTCTGTGGGCCATAGCTCTGGATGGTTTCAATTTAATCAAGAGATGAGACTGGGTGTCCTTTTCTTTCAACCACTTAGCTCATTCACCATCTACCTTAGTCATTGTGTGGTTGCTCGGGACACAGCATCAATGACAGCTGTCAAAATAATTTTGTGCAGATCAGAGAGCAGGAAAATTATGTAAATTTTTTTTTTAAAAAAACTCCAGCTAACCAGATGAAAAAGTAACTGATTGAGTCATTTAGATGTTAAGTTGTATGGCGTTGGTGGGATGAAAGGTTAGTGGAAGTGAGAGGAATAAACGTGGACATATCCAAGTAGTTTATTCTTGTTAAAGGGAGAAAAGATGATAATAACATTACCAAACAAGCACACTAGAGACAGTTTTCTTAATTGTAGTGCTGACCCAGCAGTGCACACAGAGTGGTCTTGCTGTTGGCACGAAATCCTTTCTTTTCAAATAACATTACCCTTCTTGGTATTGTATATCTTAATTAAAAGAGTTCCTGGAAGTGCTGCCAACATCAGCATCTTCCCGTTTTCCTTGGCTTTGCCTCTAAACATTGTCACATGGAAGATAAAACTTCGGCACGAATTTGGGGCGGACACATTCTTTCTTGAGTAGCCACAAATTGGTATGCATAGCCTTGCAACTCAAATCTTGAGTATGAGTACTTATGACATGTTTTTATTCGTGGTGGAGCTGGACCTCTGTGCAGGTTGGAAAAATTTGGCTTCTGCAAAGGAACACATAATTTATTATTCCCTGAACAATATAGTTACAATTGCTGACAGAGCACTCACACTGTATGAGGTATTATGTTATCTAGTGATTGTTTAAAGTATGCAGAGCATACACAAAGGATGTACATAAATATCATAGCATTTTAACTAAGGGATATGAACATCCATGGATTTTTGTACCTATAGAGGTTCTGGAGACAATTCTCTGGGATACAGAGGGAGAAGTATATATAAAAGTACTAGGGAAATGCTTGTGGTAATTATGAAGTATAAGAATCATAAGCATCATACAATTTTTAAGTCACTGCTTGTATTTATAAACTATTGCACTGATCTAAGAAGGTTTGTAGAGAATAATCTTAGGTAATTTAGCAATTGTTGTTGAGAGATTTGTGATATAGTGTGCCAAAAGTGTGTTTTCCAGATCTTCTTCTAAATTTTCATGTCAGTATATATTGTACTTTGAGACTATTTTGCTCATACTCTCTACCCTCCCTTTTCACACCTTTCCTTCTCCGATTAATCTCCTTTGATCCCCTAAACAATTTTTCTTCTGCTCTCATGTCAAATATATGTACATGAATTTATATACCTATATGAAATCTAACATCTACAAGTGAGAGAAAACATGATATTTGTCTTTCTGACACTGACTTAATTTGCTTAATATGTTTATGTATAGTTACATCAATTTTCCTGAAAATGACATAATTTCATTTTTTTCTGGCTGAAAAGAAAACTACATTGTGTGCATATATATTTTCATTATCCATCAATGGACACACAGGTTGGATCCATCACTTGCCTACTGTGAACAGTGCTGTAGTAAACACTGATGCATAAGTATCTCTGTGTTATGTTGAGTTGAATAGTTGGACATATTGTAGCTCTGCTTTTAGATTTTGAGAAATATACTGAATTCAAAGTAGCCTCACTAGTTTATATCCCACCAGCAGTGTATAGAGAGTTCTCTTTTGTTTACACTCACCCAGCATTTGGTGTTACTTGCTGTTTTAATGACTACTATTCTGACTTGGGTGAGATGAAATCTCAATATAGTATTGATGTGAATTTTTCTGAAAAATAGTGAGGTTGAACCCTTTACCCTATGCTTACTGGAAACTTGTATTTCTCTTTTGAGAACTGTCCATTTCATTTGTCTATTATTGTTTGGGTTGCTTGATTTCTTGCATCCTTCTTTTTTAGGTCTTTATGTATTATAGATGCTAATCATCTCTTTTTCTACCATTATGTAGGCTGTCCCATTACTCAATAACCATTCTTACTGGTTTTGTTTCCTTTTTCTGGAGAGAAGCATTTTGTTTCATAAGTTCCTAATTGTGGGTTCACGATTCTTCTGAGTAACTGGAGTACTGTCCAGAATGTCCTTATCTAAGTATGTATTTTAAAGTGTTTCTTATTTTTCCCTCTATCAGTTACAGATTCGGAGGCCTTTGATACACATAGAGTTGATTTTTGTGTAGGGTAGAACAGATCTACTTTCATTCTTCTACATGTGAACATCAAGATTTCCCAGTACCCTTGTTGAAGAGGCTGTTCTTTCTCTAGTATGTATTTTTGGTCTCTTTGTAAAAAGTCAGGTACCTATAGCTACATGAGTTTAGATTTGTGTCTTCTATTTCAGTGACTTAGGTGTTTACTTTTGTGCTGATACCATGATATTTTTATTTCCATGACTCTGTAGTACAATTTGAAATCAGGTATGGTGATATTTCAACATAATTTTTAATGTTTGGGATTGCTTTTGCTGTCTTGAACTTTAATGTTTCCCTATGCATTTGAAGACTTTTTTTCTATTTCTATGAATAGTGTTCCCGAAATTTTTATGAAGGTTCTATTGAATATTGTGAAAACAGTTGTCTTATCAAAAACAATTACTTCAATATGTAAGTATTGATTTTTGTATGTTGTTTTCATTTTTGACTTAGATATTTTTATTTCTTTCTCCCATGATGTTGTGTATGTTCCATTGTTTTTCTTATTGTCAATTTCTAATATTCCACTATGGTCAGATAGAATAAAAAATCCTTTCAAATTTTTGTTTAAAGCTAGATTTGAGTCTTTTTAATATGGTCTGTTTTAGAGAATGATCTATCAGCTTCTGAGAACGATATGTATTATGTAGTATTTGGATGAAATGTTCTATAGATTTGTATTAGCTCTATTTGATCTATGATGTCATTTAGCTCAAATGTTTCTCTGATTATTTTTTCAGTTTTCTATTTTTTTGCTTTTGTTTTTTATTATTATTATTTTACAATACTATTCAGTTCTACATAACAGCCACAAATTCCCTTGTTCTCCCCCTTCCTGCCCCCTCCCTTTCCCCCCAGCCCCCCTCCATTCCCACCTCCTCCAAAGCAGGATGATCTGTCTATTGCTGAGACTGGGCTTCCTAAGTCAACTACTATTATTGTGTTGACATTAGTCTTTTACTTTACATATAGTATAATTTGTCTTATAAATTGGGTAGACCTAAGTTTGCTGAATGTATGCTTAAGAATTTTAACCTTCTCTTGATGGATTGTTCCCTTAATATGAAATGGCATTTCTTATCCTTTTTGTCTAAGTTTGATTTAAAGTCATTTTTGTTAGATCTTGAATAATGGTCCAAGTTTGCATTTGCTTAGAATACTGTTTTTAATCCCTTTATCTCTGCCTTTGAGTAAGATGTCTTTTTGGAGGCAACCAAGGCGTAGATCCCTTTTGTTAATCTAATCTACAAATCTGTGTCTTTTGATTAGTAATTGAGAATATTAATATTCAGAATTATTACTAAACTAAATAAATGTATTAATTTCTACCACATTTTGCAGTGTTTGGAGTTTTCCTAAGCCTCATTTTTAAACTACTATTTAGCATGATAAAGTCTTTCCTGTAGCCTTATTGATATGTTTGACCTCTTCATAAGAAGGATTCTCTCAAATATTTTCTATCAACGTAGTTTAAAGATCATTAGTTTATTACCCTGTTTTTATCACAGAGAGTCTTCTTTTGTTCTTCCACTTTGAGAGATAGTTTTGCTGGGTATCATAGTTTGGTTTGGCAGTTGTTTTCTGAATTCAAATACATCTTTTATTTTTAAAAATATTTTATTGGAATAGATTCTTCTCTTATACAATACATCTTGACTATAGTTTCCTCTCCCTCCACCCCTCCCGTCCCCTCACTTCCCCTCTTCTCTGGATTCACTTTCCCTCCATCTCCCATCAGAAAAAGCAGGGCTCCAAGAGACAACAATGAAACACAGCAAAACAAAATACAAGGCAAGGCAAGAACCCTCACACTGAATCTGGAGAAGGCAACCTAACATGAGGAAAGGGGTAGGCAAATATCAGTGACACACCTGCTCTCACAATTAGGAGTCCCACAAAAACACCAAGATAACAGCCACAACATATATCTGCAGAGGAATTAGTGTAGACACATGTAGGCTCTATATTTGCCATTTCAGTCTCTGTGAACCCATATGTACCCTGCTTAGTTGATTCAGTGGGTCCTGTTCTCTTGGTGTCTTCTATCCTACACTACTCCTAGAAACCTTCCACTCCCTTCTGGGGGATTCCCTGGCTCTGAGTGGGAGGGACCTCCAATTTGCATTCTCTCCATGAATAATGTATGACTGTAGGTCTCTGTATCTGTTCCTATATGCTGCCAGAATAAGCCTCTCTAGTGACTGAACAAGGCATAGATCTATGAGTATAGTAGAATATAATTAGGAAACATTTCATTGATTTTTTTTTTGACTCGTTATATTTGGTTCTACTAAAACAAGGTCTTTGGGCTATCTTATCTCCAGTTCCTGGCCATCCAAGCAGTGTTGGGTGTGGGCTTCCTCTCATGGAGTGAGTATAGGCACTAAGATCAACAATTAATACATGGGACCCAAGAAACTGAAAAGCTTCTGTAAGGCAAAGATATCATCAATTGGACAAAGTGGTAGCCTACAAAATTAAAAAAAATTATTTTTACCAACTCCACATGCCATAGAGGACTAATACCCCAAATATAAAAAGAACTCAGGAAATTAGATATCAAAAAACCAAATAATCCAATTAAATGTGGTACAGGTATAACAGAGAATTCTCAATAGATGAATCTCAAATAGATGAGAAACACTTAAAGAAATGTTTGACAGCGTTAGCCATCAGGGAAATGCAAATCAAAACTACTTTGGGATTCCATCTTATACCTGTCAAAATGGCTAAGAACAATAACACAAGTGATAGCTCATGTTAGCAAAGATGTGGAGCAAGGGAAACACTTCCCCATTGTGGAAGTATAAACTTGTACAGACACTATGGAAATCATTTTGGTGTTTCCTCAGAAAATTGGGACTGGATCTACTTCAAGACCCAATTATACCACTCTTGGGCATATACCCAAAGAACATTCAACTCTAGTACATTTGCTCAACTATGTTCATTGCAGCTTTATTCATAATAGCTAGAAATTGGAAACAACCTAGGTGTCACTCAACAGAAGAATGATTAAACAAAATGTAGTTTGTTCACATAATGGAGTATTACTCAGGTGTTTAAAAAATGACATCATTGCAGGCAAGTTGATTGACCTAGAAAAAAGTCATCCTGAGGGAGGCAACCCAGACCAAGAAAGACAAATATGGTATGAATTAACTTGTAAGTGGATATTAGTCATTAAATAAATGATAACCAAGCTGCAATCCATAGATCAAGTGAGGTTAGGTAAAGAGCAGGAGTTTATGGGGGTTTCTGGGCAGGGGAAATAGACTAGATTTTACAGGTGGACTTGGAGCAGGTGTGGGTGTTAGCAGGAGGAATCACTTTGGAGGGAATGGGATGGAAGGAGAATATAAGTGCAAGGAAAGATGTCTAGGATTGGGGGCATTTTGGGGGGTGGTGTGGAAATCTAGTGCAGTGGAAACTTCCTGGAATCTATGAGGGTGATCCTAACAAGAATTCCTAGTAATGGAGGATATAGAGCCTCAACTGGCTATCTCTTGTAGCAAGGCAAGGCTTCCAGTAGTGGGCCTGGGTTGCATTTGGTTGACTTGTTGACCAAGGGGGTCATGTGAAGATCCCCAAATAACCCAGGCAGATGCTAAGACAGAGGGATGCTCTCTGCAAACTTATAGTTGGGACCCATTGCTAAGGACATCTACACAGTCCACTGAACAAGGAGAGGGAGAGCTGGTGCCTGTATGGAGCCTTCACCCCTATGTTCTAGTCTCTTTGGTGTGGGAAAGTGCTCTGTAGGCTAACGAAAGAAACATGGACACCAAACCATCCACAAAAAACTTTGACCAATGATCTGTCCAGATTGCAAGATGTGTTGGGGCAATGGTGGTGTAAAAGTTGTGGCAGTGAACAACAAATACATCCTTTCAAGCTCTCTTAGATTTTAAAGTGTCCGTTGAGAAATCTGTTGTTTGGATAGGCTTGCTTTTATATCTGATTTGGTGTTTATCTTTTGCAGCTTTCAATACATTTTCTTTGTTGTGTATATTTTCCATTATAACTATAATACGTATCATGAGGATTCAGGTTTTCTGTTTTTGTCTTTGTTTTTTGTTTGCTTTTTTTTTTTTTGCTTGTTTGTTGGCTTTTTTCCCTTTTTTTGAGGGTTTCCTTGAATTTCCCTGGCTGTCCTGGAACTCACTCTGTAGAGCAGACTAGGATTAAAGGTGTGAGCCACAACCAACACCCCCAACCCCATGAGATATGCCTTCTGTACCTGGATGGAATTGTTTTTATTTAGATTTAGGAAATGTTCTTCTATGATTTTGTTCAAAATATTCTCTATAGTTTTAGCCTAAAATTCATCTCCTTATTCCATGTTCAAAACAGTATACCTTGGTGTATTAGTCAGGGTTTCTAGATGAACAGAGCAAATAGAATGTGTGTGTGTGTGTGTGTGTGTGTGTGTGTGTGTGTGTGTGTGTGATATGTATTAAATAAGCTTACAACAAAATAGTAACCACAACTGTCTTTCACCTGAGATGCCAAGAATCCAACAATTTCTCAGTCCTTGAGGCTGGGTGTCTCAGCATTTGGAGTGGTCCCACAGTGGCTTATGATGGAAAGGTTAAGAACGTAGTAGTTGCTCAGTCTACAAAGATAGGTACCTCATCAACTCCAACCAGATGTAGAAAATCTGAGGGTTTCTGAGGAGTCATTGGTCCTTATTTAGTAATGGAAGCTAGAAATTCTGGTCCTATATGAAGAAATCAGCAGCCACAACAGCAAAAGTGTAAATCAATTTAAAATGCTAAGTAGTCTCAATGGGGTTGAGGTGTTATTATTATTCTTTTTCTCACTAGCCTGACAGGCAAGGTACCAGGCTCAATGATCAGTACTTCTCTGGGAGTAGAATACTATCTGCAAAATTACCACTATCAACATGTAAGTCACTTGGAACTTACAGTAATAGTCATATAACAGTCACCTTTTAAACACCAATCATTTTAGAAAGCAAAGGATGTTAATAATACTGTGTGCACTGAGATATTAATAACTGTGGGCTTAAGTGCATAGGAAAAATGAAGTGCAAAGATGGACAATTAGTTCTGTGTTCATAAGGAAACTTAGTGGAGGAGCTTCTGCACAGATTCCTACAGTGGCTGTACCAGTTTGCACTCCCACCAAACGTAAATACGTGTTTCCCTTTGCCACACCCAGACCATCATTTATGTTTTAGCCATTCTGAGTGGGGCAAAGTAAAATCTCAAAGTCATTTTATTTTGCATTTCCACGATGGCTGAGGATATAGAACATTTAAATGATGTTTCTCAGCCATTTGTACCTGGTCATTTGAGGACTAGTACCATGCCCTACTTTTAATTGGGTTGTTTATTTTCTTGCTTTTTAGTTTTTTTTGGGGGGGTTCTTATTGTCTAGATACTAATACTCTGCCAGATATGTAGCTGGTAAAGACTTTTTTTTTCCATTTTGTAGGTTGCCTCTTCAATTGATTGATGGTGTCCTTTGGTGCACAGAAGCTATTTGGTTTCATGAGAACTCATTTTTTAATTGTTTGTCTTAATGCCTGTGCTATTGAGATCCTATTCAGAAAGTCCTTTCCTATGCCTATAAATTCAAGTGTATTTCCTAATCACTCCTCTATCAGTTTCAGGTTATCAAGTCTTATGCTGAGATACTTGATCCATTTGAAATTGGGTTTTTACCACTGCAGAAGTTTCCTAAACTATAAACCTAAACACATATACAAAGAGTTTAAATGGCATTACTCTATAATAGGAAAATTTCTCTACTAGACATCACAAGCTAACAAATTGAAATACTAATGTCAGGAATTTGGTTACTGTTTTTGGAGGTGTTGGCCAGTAAGGTCCCATAGAACTCTAAATGTTACCCACTCTAGCCACAGCTCTTGGTTGCTCTCGAGAACGTGATGGTAAGAGCCTGTTGTTGAAGACACCACATACTTGAGTCATAGAATCAGATGAAGTAAGATTTTGAGCTGGAGGCTTCATCCTTACTAGTTGTCTTTCATAGTGTTGGAAGGTCTATATACACTAGTGGAGGAGAAAAGTAATCACTAATCTTACCCAGATGTGAATCCTATAAACTATACCAACTACTGGCCCAGCAAGACATGCCTACTATTAAAATAGTGGTATGAATATTGCAGAAGTAGCCAACTAATTTCTGATTGGATTTAAGGCCTTCCTCACAAGACCAAACCAATAGTAACTAGTCACTGTCAGTGGGGCCCAAGATCTTGTATCTAGACATAAGTCCTGGGAGGGGTGGTGGTGGTGGTGGGGAACTTCTACTATTATCTACTATTATTCTGTGTGCTCGTTAGGTTTTGTCAATGTGACACAAACTGGAGAGACCCAGGAACAGGGAATCTGAGATGAGGAATAGTTTCCATCAAATTGGCCTGTGGTGCATTTTCTCAATTGATGAGTGATGTGGGAGGGCCCAGTCCACTATAGTCAGTGCCAGCCCTAGGCAGATGGCCCTAGATTGTGTAAGAAAGCAACCTGAGCAAGCCATGCAGAGGAAAGCTGCAATCAGCATTCCTCTGTTGTCTCTACTTCAGTTCTTGCTTCCAGGTTCTTGCCTTGGATACCCTTGATGATGGACTATAATCTGTAAACCAGACATACCTGTCTCTCAAGCTGATTTGCTGTTACCAGTGACTAGCAGACAAGAACGTAACTGGAAGAGACAATAGAAATATCCTGTAGAAGCTAGGGAAGGAACTGACTTGCTTTGGATTAGAGAGCTAACTTTTGGAAAAATTTATACAAGTCTCAGTCTTATTTTAGCTCATACTTAGCTTCTCTATCAAGCAATTATCAAAGAAATTTTGTAGTTTACTATGCAGAATGTTAGCTCTTTAAATATGCTGTAACAAAGAGTCACAGTGTGTCTGAAAGCAGAAGAGATGTGTTATCTCACCGTTCTACAGACTAGAGGTTCAAAATCAAGATGCTAGCAGGGCCAGGTTCCCTTGAAAGGCTCTAAGTAGAGTCAATTGCTTCTTCCTTGTACAGTAGATGTATGAGTGCAGCCTCTATGTCTGCTGCTACATATTCATGTCTTTACATCACCTTTTTTCTTATAAGCATGCTAGTCTGAGTCAAATTAAGGTCCAACTCTACTTCAGTATGACATCATCTTAACTAATTACATATGAAGTGACCCTATTTAGAGGTAAGGTCATATTTGGAGATACTGAGGAGCAAGGAATTCAATCTCTGTTTTCTTGGAGAGGGCTAGGTACAGAATTTATCTTATAACATGTGAACCAAAGCCCCTGAAGACCCACGGGTGACCAGTAAAGTGCATTCTCCTGGGCTGCCCTCAGTTGCTGCAATCTGATGTTCATCTTAGTTGAAAAGGGAGGAATTTT
This sequence comes from Peromyscus leucopus, assembly GCF_004664715.2. NCBI lineage: Eukaryota > Metazoa > Chordata > Mammalia > Rodentia > Cricetidae > Peromyscus > Peromyscus leucopus. The sequence continues at coordinate 16,834,362 of NC_051071.1, read as the reverse complement.
GCAACCAGGGACACAGGAAGGGAGTTCTTGGGTTGTTTCTCGCTTTCTCTCCAAAGTAGGTTGTCATCCCCAGGTGGAGAATGGTAGTCCTCCTCCTGCTATCTTCTTTGTCTATTATTCCCTGGCTCTTCCTCACACAATGTGAGCCTGGATGGCTTCACAGCCCTTGCTCACTGGCTGGGAAGAGAGGATCACAAGAGCTAATGGAAGCACAGTGCAGCTCTCTATAATTTGTTTAGCTAAACTGTATTAGTCATGCTGAAAGTTGTATTATCAGAGTCAAATACAGGAAGCTGGAGCAGACGTGCTCTATTTTAAAAAATTAAAGCATTTTTTAAAATAAGCTTGGCTTATTGATTAGCTAATTTTCTAAACAAGAGGCTCATTCCCTTTAATCCTCAGCATTACTGTAAATTCTGTTTCCGCCTATGGGTCATACTGTTGCAAATAAGATTAATACACATACACACACACACACACACACACACACACACACACACACCCCTTATGTTAGGTTTTGCTTTGGGATCACCTTTGCTAAGATATTACTGAATTTATTCAAAGAAGATATAGCCCTGGGTTTCTACAGAGCCTTGCTATTTGAGGGAGAGAGAGAGAGAGAGAGAGAGAGAGAGAGAGAGAGAGAGAGCTATGATTCTTTGCATGAGTAGAAAGTAAAAATCTATGTTTAGAAACATAATTTTTTGTTTATAGTCTAAGGAAAAGTTTGAGCGCTGCTATTCTGCCATTTCTGTAGTAATCACTCATTTGAGCTGCTTCTTGGTCCGTCTAGCCTTTTGAAGGAGTGGGGCCTTAAGAGTTTCTTTTCTCCTCATTACTATGTGTTGTGTGTTTGTCTAAAAAACATCTGGAAAGTATGGCGACCTTTCTCAACTCAGTCTACGTTACTGGATGACTCTCATTTTTGTTATTTGAAACGTATTAGTGAGTTTGTTTCCTTTATGTAAGAGAGTTTTTTCATAGTAACACATGAAGTATCATAGAGACTACTACTCCTATGTCCAGGACATGGATGGCCTAAAGCCCTTCAGGTGTGTTACCAGTTAATGGTCTGACTTGAAAGCTGCTTCTACATACCCATACCGTTATTTGGTCATCGACTTCATGTCATGCTATTGACTGCGACTGTCTGTAGGGCCATGTGCAGTGTTCAGGTTGTAAGTGCCAACAGTCTGGGAGGGGCAAGCAGACAGCCTCTTCTTAGTTTACATTTAAAAATGAAATACCTTATTCTTGGTCCTGAATTAATCGCCTCCTTACAAAAAGATTTTATGAGACTTTTGGGTTGATTAGAATTTCTCATTATTATAACAGCAGAGAGAAACTCTATCTCAGATAAATCATCCCACAGGTAAATGCTTTAGGGTCAATGAATTTAGTATATGTTAAACAGGAAAGAAAATGGTCCAAAGGGTTATGTCCTCTTAGCTAACATTTAACCAAAGCCATTAAATTAGAAAAGCAATCACTTTATCATTGCTTCTGGAACTTGTTTGGGATAAAGCAATTATTTAGTAGATTCCACATTGCTAAGCTAATTTCATGGCGTTTACAAATGGATCCAATATTGCAACAACAATTTCTTCTCTTTCTGAAAAAAAAAAGGATAAAGAATAACACCCAAAATAAATGTTCTAGGAACAGTTTTCACATCATTCCAATGCCCTAATGCAGTGTGTAAAGCCAGTGTATGTGGCCTTCCCCATCCCAACAAAGACTGTGCCCCACTGGAAATACACCTCCTGTGAGATGGCTTCCTGATAAATGAGCTAATGACACGAAGCACGCAGAGATCCTTGAGAAAGATGCCATCTAATTACAAAGTCTAGTCTCATCATTCAACGGAAGCCATTTGCCTAGTTTTGGTCATCCCACCTATTTCCTTTCTGCACTCTTTCTGGTAGTTAACATTGTAGAGAAAATGCAGATTCTAAAAAAAAAAATAATAATAATCACCACCACCACCAACAACAAAACAGTGGAGTGGGTGTGGAGGGTCATGAGAGCTTAATAATTTAAAGTCACAATGCATTGCACATGCCCAGAAAAGCCTAGATCACTTCCGAATTCAAGGACTAATAAAAATTGGAAGCACTCCAGTAATTTTAAATTGCTTTGCACGTTGAAGAGTGATTTAAAATCACTGAAGTGATTCAATTTTTTTTTATATATGCACTTCAATTTAGAAGTGAGTCAGACAGACAGCATCACAACATAGAAGTCCAAAATACTGAATTGATGTTTAAAAGTTAGGAATTAGATTAAAACATAACCGGAACAAACAAGATCAAATAATCACCAAAGTAGACTGGGCCATTAAATTGAAGGACCATGGTGAATTTATGGACACATGTTTCAAGGCCTGTCCTCACTTTTTGCTGCTCTCATTTTGAAAATAGCGATACTTACAGAGTCTATTGCTAATTAATCAAATATTATATGTTAGTTTTAACATTTCTTAGAATGGTTTTCAATATTGTATAATTATTTCTGTCTAATCGTTTAATACTTATAAGGGTGAGTGCAAATACAATAGTCACAAAATGAAATCCAAATATGTAACGGGAGTTTCTAGATTCATATTAGTGATAAAAATAAATGAAGTTAATTATATGTATAATTTATGTAATTTCATATATCTAGATTATTATAATTTACATTTGTAATTAATGTGCAGTATTACTGAGTTATTTCACATTTGTGCTTGGTACTAAGGTCCTCAAAATTTGGCACATATTTTACAATAACTACACATCCAATTTAAAGTTATTGTGCTTAAAGTATTCTATAACTGTACTTGGCTAGAGGCTATAGACCAGGAGCATTTTAAAAATATATACTGTGGAAGGGCTCATAAAGCTCCACAATTCCTCGAGGATATAGAAATAGTTAATGGTTGCTGGGGGAGAGAAACATTTCTTCAGAGTGTAACCACTGGTCAGTTACTAGGGGTCTTTTAAATAATCCCTCACTGCCTTCCTCTGAACAACCAAAATTAAATTCATTGGTGCACCCCCAAAACAAGTGAAATAGAAGGACTAGTTGAGAAGAGAAAGGGGATCAGGAGGAGTGGGAGAGGACAAAATAGTAATGTGGTGAATATGATCAAAATGCATTATGTATATGCATAAAATTGTTCACAGAACCCATTATGATGTAAACATAATATATTGTAATAATTTTTTTTAAAGAATTAACTGTGTTTTCTCCTTTGCAATACCAATTGTACTCAGGGTTAACAGTTCTTATAACTTAGCCCACTCATTTCATTTTTTCTTTCTTTCTCTTTTCTTATCTTTGTGTGTGTGTGTGTGTGTGTGTGTGTGTGTGTGTGTGTGTGTGTGTGTACCATAGTCAATATGTCATAGTCATAGTCAGGTTTATTAGCATAAAAAACTGAAATCAAACAGCCCAGGGATCATTCTTGAGACACATTCAGTCTGACAGCACATATTCTACCTAAGCTGCACATGGCTGGGATGGAAGGCTGACATATGGAGTTTCCTGAAGGCCTAAGGCTGGATTTCACTATCTATGCATTATGCATAAAATTTGAATATGACCATGGGAATGATCTCTCTCCGTCAGCTATAACAAAAAGAAGAAAACAAAAACATAAGAATAATGCTTAGTGTTTAAATTGGGAAAAGTTTATTCACAACTACCCTCTCTCTCAAAGCATCTTTTTCCCAATAAAGACACTGACCCACTCTTTGTTCCTAGCTCAAATCTCTTCTGGAAAAGGTATTCTGTGCTCTGGGGAGAGATTGTTCAGAGTCCATGAGGCCAGGGCATGAGGATATGGGTAAATGTGAAAGAGGAGGCACCGCACAGTAGATGTATTGTCAGGAAAGCAAATGTTTTACATGACTCAGGGCAAAGAAAGGATGTGTAAGGCCACAGACGACAGTTTGATTGATGGTGAGAGATGGCAAAGGAGAGTTGCACTTAAAATTCTTCCTTTGAACATTCCTCCACTGAAGGACTTCACAGAACCACACAGCATTTTTCTTTCATTGTTAGGCCTTGATTACTTATTTCTTTAATTTGCGAAGAAGTGTATGTTCTTTATTTTTAAAAACCAAAAAGTTAAAAAAAGGGGGGAGGGGATTGGTCTTAGACTCTGAGATGATCTTTGTTCTCCCCAGCTAGAAGAAATCATTATTCATACTTCTCTCTAGTCTTTTCTTTATGGATTTTACATGGATTAAATTGCATTATGTTTTCTTACTTTTACAATTTAGTATTAATATTTTTCTATATCTCTGAAAATCCCTTAAACCACAGTGAACTTTACTTTGCAAAAATCACTCTTTCCATCATAGTTGATGCTGTGATGAACATCTCTTATGTAAATGTTTTTATATTTCAAGTTGTTCACTTAAAATATATTACAAAGACAATTGCTGGGTCAAAAAAATGTAAACTTCTGGGGAGATGGCTCAGACGTTAAGAATACTGGCTGCTCTTCCAGGGTCCTGAGTTCAATTCCCAGCAACCACATAGAGGCTCACAACTATCTATAATGAGGTCTGGTGCCCTCTCCTGGCCTGCAAATGTAGGCAAAACATTGTATACATAATAAATAAATAAATCTTTTAAAAAATGTAAGCTTCCATAGGGATTTTAGAGCTACATTGCTAAGTTTTCTTTTTAAAAAGGATTATTGACCTTCTAATAATGTTCAAATGAACATCGTGCAAGGTCAAATGCTTTCATTTCTAGTCTGGTTTGAAAATGATGGTTGATTTTGGTGATTTTGCTACCAGCTTGGTGGTAGTAGTCTGAATATCTATAAGCCATTGTCTACAATCCAGTGTGATAGTCCAGGTCCAAAAGCACTCTGCCTATAGCATCCTGTTACACATAAAAGGAGGGAAGCCTTTGAAATTATAATTTATTACTGTTTTAATTTTCAAATTAATTAGTGGAAAAATAATGGGAAAAGGAGCTCCTTCCTGTACAGTCCAGAGACTTAAACTTTGATATTTTGCACTCTATTACCTGAAAAACTAACTATACCTTAAAATTTGCAATCTCCTTATTCAGTAAAAATTTCTGGATTTTTTTCTAACCACCTTACATTTGGTATTTTCTCATTTCCTCCTCACAATAACTGTGTGAGGAAGAAATTGCTTTCAGTTCCTGAGCTGGTTGGTTTTAATTGTCCACTGGTCACAGCCTGGAATCTCCTGGAAAGAGAACCTCAGTTGAAAAATTGTCTAGATCCGGTTGGCATACGTGCAAGTCTGTGGAGATTGTCTTGATTGTTAATTGTTGTAGGAAGACAGGGCCCATTGTGGGTGGCACCATTCTCTAGGCAAGAATTTCCTGAACCATATAAGACAAGAGAAAGTTAGCTGGGAGCAGTAAGGCAACTTGAGTACAGTAGTTTCTTCTACTCTTGCCTATGGATGTGGTATGACCAGTTATCTCATGTTCTGCTTCCATGACTTCCCTGCAATGGTAGACTGTAACATGGAATGATATGCTAAAATAAACTCATTTTCCTGAAGTTGTTTTGATCAGGGTTATTTTTTTATTTTTTTATTTTATTTATTTATTTATTTTTTTAGTAACAGCAGCAGAAATGAAACTAGAACAGTGTCTTTTTTGTTCTCATGAGCCTAAACCTTTAATGTGTTTCTCAAAGCATAATGGAATTAAATAACAGACTCATAATTCTACCTCAGGACCCAGAATGTATTTTGAATATTGCCCATTCTCAACTGCTACCACTGTGAAGCCTCATAGGCCATCTTCTTTTGTGAAACTTTCCAAATCATCTTCATGTGGATTTTTTTCTTGTTACATTCCAGTAGATCTCCTTTCTTTTGTTGTATCTGTGCCTCTAGAGCCTCACAGCATATATCTGTTTACTGATGGGAAGCTTCCTGAAGGCCAACTGCTCATTACCAGATCTTTACATCGTACATAGTCAAGCACTTCATAAGCACTCTGGGAATATGTATTGATTAAACAGTGTGAACCAAGAACCTCGGAAGAGCTGTCTGTGAGTTTGTAATATAATTCTTCTAGTGGAATTTTTCGCAGTAAATGATTTTGTTATGAGCACAATTTAATAGCTCAAAGAAGAAGAACTGGATGGTTTCATAGGATGAGAACTTTCAGTTACTAAATAACAATTAGTTTGCTCTGGGTTGTATTTGGTCTGTAATGTAGAACAAAATTTCAGCCAATTCTCTTTAAAGATACTCCAACTTCTGTCAACCAAAAATCCAATTTTTTAATGAATCTAAATTGATATGGAATAGCTTAGAGGCCATGTGAAGTTTCATGGTTTCAATTGCTGTACTTTGATGCTATTTCAATGTATGTATGAGTCCACACTAGCCCAAGGGATTTTCACAGAGCCTCTGGAAACTGAGGATGCACACTACAGCTTTATCTAGAAACTGAAGGAGGTGACCACATCGAGTATTACAATCTAGTGCATCAAGAAAAATGATGATTCCTTGGGTAGTTGAAATAAAATGTCTTAAAACTACACAGCAAAGAAGCCATTTAACAACTCTTAGATGTGTTTATGTGTTCTGTATATTTGTAACTTCTCGTGTTTTTTTTTAATGGAATAATTTTTTTTGAAGAGAAGAAAAAATTGCATGAAACCACAAAAAGCTGAGAGTAGGACCGTAGGATGATAAAATATCTTCCCTCTAGAACATTTCTACACTTTAAAAAATGGTGCCGGCGGTGGTGGAGCACGCCTTTAATCCCAGCACTTGGGAGGCAGAGGCAGGCGGATCTCTGTGAGTTCGAGGCCAGCTGGGCTACCAAGAGAGTTCCAGGAAAGGCGCAAAGCTACACAGAGAAACCCTGTCTCGAAAAACCAAAAAAAAAAAAAAAAAAAAATGGCTTTAACTATGATGGAGAAACAATCTACAGTTGTCCTTCTCATGCCATTTTGGATGAATTACACCTGTTTGGAAGGAGATCTATTTCACTTTGATATTTAGTTAAGATATACACTAAAAAATCACTCTGGGGTTTTAAACACATCCTCTTTAATTTTATTTTGTTTCTTTGATAATTGATATCGGTATTGTTATTGATAACTTAGTATTCTTCCTTCACACTAAAGTCATACTATCACCAAGTGAGAATAATGTAGATAAATCCATTTGAACATGAAAACAACTATTTCTAAAGATGGTTAGAAATTTTGTACATAGATCTATGCATATGAATGTTACATGTCCATATATACATTCTTTTAATGAATTATGTATTATATACATATATGTGTACATATATATTACAATTCTACAATTTCTGCCTTCCTCTCTTATATCTTCATTATATCTCATATCTCATCTTCAGGTGAAGAGTATAAATTTTTTAAGTATCTGTACACATAGAACAGAAACTTTCTTGAATTTGTTTCATTGAATATCAATGTTTGCAACAAAAGGCTTCAGCTTTCCTAGAAACCTGAAACCATATTTTGAACAATTCATCACTGATGTGTTCTAGACAATGAATAATATAATTTGAGTGCTAAATGTGGCTTAGAGTCTTGCTTGTATGAAGATGAAAATGCTATATATTTTAGAACAAAAAATAAATGGCCAGCAGAAACATCCTGTAAATGACTTGGCATTGTGAGACTACATAATGAAATAAGTCAATATGCTATATATAATATGCATTTCTATTTCAATCCACCAAATCCACAATTTCTGAATCTCTAGGAGTATGGCCGTGTTCCTGCACAAAATAAAGTATGGTCCTGACATACTAGGTTACTCTTAGGTATTATGTTCATGGGTTTTGGGTCATTCAGTGGGTGCCCAGTCCTAGATGGTCATATCAATGATCTACTACAGAATTTTGCTGCCAAAATGCTATAGAGGTTAACTGGGTGGAAAATTTTGTTGCCTGATCTATAGTATGCATTGGTCTTAAATAAGACATTCGGTTCCTGTGTGCTGGCTGGAGAAAGCTCAAATCATTAAAGAACAAGTAGCCAGAGGTTTCAGAAGGTTGGTCATTCTACACTTCACCTCTAACTGCAGAGTTAAAAAGCTTGGATACAAGCCGGCCGGTGGTGGCCTTTAATCCCAGCACTCGGGAGGCAGAGGCAGGCAGATCTCTGTGAGTTTGAGGCCAGCCTGGTCTCCAAAGCGAGTTCCAGGAAAGGTGCAAAGCTACACAGAGAAACCCTGTCTTGAAAAACCAAAAAAAGAAAAAAAACAAAAAAAGCTTGGATACAACCTAAATTATTCATAGGACATTTTCAAGTGAACAATTTCAGTTTTTAATTTTTTAAAATGTCTTTCAATGACAATGTATACCTTTATGATCAGAAGGATGGTGAAATCATAGGAGGATTAAGTTTTAGTTTAACTAAGAGTTTAAATAGAACCTAGGGCACATCTGGACAATATAATAAAACATAAATTATCTAAAAAAAAAAAGCCAAAACCATAGAGACAGAGAAGAATAGAGGTTTGTAGAGGCTTGAGAAAAGGAGAATTGAGAGTTACTCCTTATTTGGCATGAGGTTTCAGTGAGGCAAGTTGAGCAACTCCAGAGATATGTGTATATGATTGCACCTGTAGCCCTATACACTTAACATTTTGTTGGAAGGATAGAAACTGTTTAACAAACACATACACATACTTATGGAATAATTTCTACACAACCTTTCTACCTGTGAATGGTTGAATTTATGTAGAAAAGCCTCACAAGCAGTGCAATACAGAAAGGGGAAAGGAAAACTATAAACACTCAGCACAGTCCTGCTCCTTAGAAATGTTACAAACGTGAAGGTTCATTTCTCCACAGAAGTGAAGAACTCGAGTTTTGGTGATGAGAATGCACGTGGACAGAACTTGGCAAGTAAGCAGTGAACTCTCATGAGTGATCCTCTGAAATCCAGTGCTAGCCTGGTGCTGAGGTAAATGAAAGGACCATTTTCAGATATAAGAAGCTGGAAGCATGGGTTCTTTCCAGAAACATCTCAGCAAATATTGTCAATACTACATCTGCATCCACAGGCTAAATACTCAATTTCTCTCATGCACAGTGACTTATCTGCAATGACATTGGTTTCTGTCTCTTAAAATTGCTTAGGTCCCAATGCTTATATTCAAACATGTTTTAGAATATCTATTAAAGGGATTTCTGATGGGGTCATGGCAAGCATAATCATCTTTCAAATATAACCTCCAGATGCAATAAATATTGTTCCAAATCTTTTTTTTTTTTTTTTTTTTTTTTTTTCGAGACAGGTTTCTCTGTGTAGCTTTGCACCTTTCCTGAGCTCACTTGGTAGCCCAGGCTGGCCTTGAACTCACAGAGATCCGCCTGCCTCTGCCTCCCGAGTGCTGGGATTAAAGGCGTGCGCCACCACCACCGCCCGGCTCTCCAAATCTCTTGACACTTTCAAATTACCTGAAACTTTGGTATCTTTTCTTCATTTACATCACAATATAAAAAATTGCTTCTTCAATACCACCATAATTACTGACTTCTGTGATGGCCAAGTTAATAGAAATCATTTGGGATTTCTCAAAGGTAGTGTTATACAATGAATAACCTGTTTGCAGCTTTAGAATGCTGTGTACTATTAGAAGGAGGAATTCTCCATCCATCCATCTCCCACCTATGGATTACATCCTCTCAACATGAATAGTCTGTCTTCAAGAGTGCATCAACCAGCACTTGTATTGGCTTATTAGTATACTCTATTGCCAGCTTATTATTAATTCAAAGATCTTCTTCAAGACTTTGTTTAGCAGTCACAATAAGATTAATTTTTTCCCCTAGCATTAGAGCTATTAATAAACACTAAAATTTTTATCTGAATCTCTTCTTTTACAGACTCCCCAACGAACTAGCAGGAACTGAGATTTTAAGTGAGATGTCATATTGATAAAAACTTCCTCTCTGTGGAAAGGAGGATTTAGAATCAATTAACTGAAAGTACTTTTTAACCAGAACATCATTACAAATTATAATGAACTGTTTCTGCATTTCATTTATATGGGTAAGTAATCACTAATCTTGCAACATATTTGTTGAAGGCCTGGTTCTCTTTATTGGCTAAGATCCTAAAATCAGGACATTTTTATAGTCATACTGTATATTCTTTTGTAGTATTAACTCTTCCTCTCACCAAGGAAAGAAATTAAGCAGATTTATTTTCTGAACGAGTTTAATTATAAATATTAACATGAAATTGATTTCTATGAATTGGGTATGACACAGCTGACCAGCACTCTTTTTATAATTTCTTTTATTTCATGAGATTATTATCACTTCTCCTTCCCTTCTCCCCATCTCCAAATTCTTCCATATACCTTTGCTATCTTTCAAACACATGGCCTCTTTTTCATCAGTTGTCATTATATGCATATATATTCTTAAATACAACCTGCTCTGTCTGTATAATGTTACTTGGACATATATTTTTAGGGCTAAAATCTCACCCACATGACTGCCTGACCATGAGCTGAAGAAGGTCAACAACAGTAGACATGCTAAAAGAGATGGGAAAGATCAACCATGTCACAACCCTACACAAAGAACCACAGGCAACTAAGGAGTGCTGAGAGTGTGAGAAATGGTCTTCCCAGGGAAGAGCGCACTACGTGCTTAATACCAAATAGACCAGCACTATCACTCACTGGAGCCCAACCTTGGGTTAATCACACTTTTACCTCCTGTGCCAATTCTAGAAACTAAGGAAATAAAAGCAATGAGCTGTGCATTGGCGTTAATAAGTGTCAGAGCTACTCGTATCTTACCCTCTTTCTATCAGAGATACAGATTTTGTAATGTTACTAAAACATGCCACTCATTATTCAATTCAGAGATAATTTACCTTATGGGTCTTCAGTGCTGGTCTGTCTTTGTATGTAAAATTTGTACAATTTTCTATACTTGACATGAACTTTTTAGAGATTAGGTGAGGTCTTAAATTTTATAACATAAATAATCTATCTTTTATACATTTCATAACACTGTGTTATGTTTTGTTTATACCCCTATGTAATAGCTTAGTTATTTATCTTTGAGTAAATTTCCATTGGGAAAAGCAAATCATTAAGCATTTGCATGCAATGTCTATGACCAACATACCTACACAATAAATAACTGGCCAAGTCTAACCAACCTGAGGAATGTTTTCTTTGTGAAATGTATTTTTATGTCTTTAAGTATACAGAATAATCGGTTAGGCAAAGTTCCTAATGTCTGACATCTTTCCCAGACAGAAACAAGCATAAAACTTTAAAAGGGGCTGCATAGTTTCTGTGATTTATAAACATAAACGCAAGACTGTAGTCCAACTTTTTCTTCTATATTTAATATAATCAGCCTTATCAACTTTAGAATAGAACTAAATTAACTGCTCCATCTGTGAGTCTATGCTACCTCCTCCCCAAAAATAGTACAAGGTACCAACTTTTTGCAAATCACCCACATTAGGTGATGGTGCTGGACTTCTGTTTCCATCACTGCCACTACATCTGGGACTGCTGACTTTCATCAAACAGGGACTGATGCTCCATGCTTGTGGCAATGTGAGTGATGAGTAAAGTTTTGGTCCGTGTGTGTATGTGTGTGTGTGTGTGTGTGTGTGTGTGTGTGTGTTGCACAAATAGCATTTGGGCTATTTTGTATGAGCCGGAACTTCTTTTATTTCTTGAACGTCTAATGTTGATTCTGTTTCTACTCAGGGCAACTGAGAGTCACAGAATGATATCTCTTCAAGTAGGATATGTGATTTTTTTTTTTCCTCTAGGACCTTTCTGGAAGAAAAATATAGACATTCCACAACCCGGTAGGGATTGTCCTTTCCAAATTGGGTCAGGGAACTGTGTGTTTCCTAACCGAAAAAAAAAATTTACTTTTAGAGAGAAGAGTGATCATTCAAAACTTATCACAAAGCTTTTCTAAAAGTGCTTATCTGCCAAAGAGAAGTGGCAGAAGGGTGAACTGCATAAAGAGAACGAGGATATTTGTGTTTTATGTCAGATGTCTAAGGTGTGCTGTTGAGAGTCCAGTGCATCCAACTCATGCTCTGAGAGTTTGCCTTAAGAAAATGGTGGCAGTGCAGGTGGCGGTGGCACACACCTTTAATCCCAGCACTCGGGAAGCAGAGCCAAGAGGATCTCTGTGAGTTTGAGGCCAGTCTGGTCTACAGAAAAAAATACAGAGTGAGATCCAAGGACAAGGCACAAAAAAAAAAAACTATGCAGAGAAAACCCTGTTTCTAAAAACATAAAAAAAAAGAAAAAAAAAAGAAAGGAAGGAAGAAAGAAGGAAAGAAAGAAAAAGACAAAAGGAAAGAAAAGAAAAATGGTCGCCAGTATTGGTTCATTGCAAATGTATGTCAATGAGATAATATAATCCCACACTGTGAAGATAGCACACATATCCATGAGTTAAAATCTTCTACATGTAAAATAATGAAAAAGAAAAATTTTAAAAAAAAAAAAAAAAAAAAAAAAAAAAAAAAAAAAAAAAAAAAAAAAAAAAAAAAAAAATAATGAAACACTATGCACATAATTAGTAAGAGACTGAATTGAAGTGTCCTATGTAGGTGGATAATATTGCTGAAAGACCCCATAGGCTGTTAAAAAATCCCAGTGTCAGGTATGGGCTACCTCCTGACTTCTTGGCAAGGGAGGCTGCAGTGTCCTTCAACATAATGCAGGCTATTTTGTTATTGCTTTTGCTTGTGCACCAGAACCTGAAGGTAAGACCCACTGCTAAAAACACCACACACTGTGGTCACAGAACATAAAGAAATCAGGCTGCAACAGAGCTGGACGTTTCCTCCCTGCAGGCTGAAGTTTCACAGCGCTATTAACAGAAGGTCTCTGTAGGTTGCCGAGGGAGCGAAGTCAGTGTTCTTACCCAGCTGTGAACTCTATGAATTATCACGATGATCAGTCTTCTGGTGAAAGAGTGGTGAAATGTTAGGAACTAACCAACTACTTTCTGATTAAATTCCCTCCCACGAAAGGGATTTGTATCTGCCACTGTAAACCTGGTCAAGAGTCCATAGCTGGAAAGGATTAGGAGAACCCACTACTACTTCCCTAAATGGTCATGCAACCTAACTGTCTTCTAAATATTCATGTTTATATTCAAAGATTGGTGCTGCTCTGGGCCTTTGTCAGAGGGGTTTCTTATTACAGTTCTATGATGATTATAGTGATGATGGTTAATAGAGACTTGTAACTGATTCCAGTGCCAAGACCAAGTGACAATGTAGTGCTGGGCCCTCAATTGCACATCTATATTATTGACACCCCCACCTGACCCCGCAGCCAATGTTCAGGTAACGTTGCAATGGGAGGTGGGGATGTTTAAGCTAGAGAGATGGGAAGGTGTGCAGTAAAACCATGTTTTCTACACAGAACACGGCCATTGTGATTCCGAACTTAGAGGAGGAGTGGCAGCTACCTGTACAAGGACTGCTTGGGCTGGCCAACCTTTCATCATGGAGAGAGCATTGGAAGTTAAAGGTTGCTGGGGGGAGGGTGTGTTTTTTTTCCTTGGTGATGTAGCCACTGGTAAGTCTGTCCATGCTCTAGTGAATGACCTTCTACACACACATCTGCAACACTACCTATGCTCCGTGGATCTCGCACCAAAGAGAGACACAAAAGTAGGAGGGACTTCTTAAGAAGAAGAACATTTTTAGCAAGAGGGAAGACGGATATAGTGGGTATGAAGGGGCTGCAATGGCTAAAAATTCATTACCAACATGTTTGAAACAGTACCATAGACTAAGAAATACCAGGATAAAAGTCTAAATTAAAGACGAGCAAGGCACCTAGGCAGACACTTTTTTAAAAACAAAGTTAAAAATGGTCCCCAACTCTATTAAAGGATGTTCATGTGTATCCATAAGAGAAAAACACAAATTCAAATGTACTGAATACTGCTAAATGTCTCGTTGTTTAAACTGGGGAAAAATTTAAAAAACTGATAACATACTAATGTCACATCTGTCAGAGAACATGAATTCTTATACACATCTGGTGGCCATCAAAATGTGATCAGATGCTTAAAGGAAAATCTAACCATATCTAACAGACTACAAATTGAATTTGGCATAGAACTCTTGTTTGTACCAGTTTATTCTAAGAATTGCCCACTAATGAACATCACTTATAATTACCAACTGTTGGAAATTTCTAAATTGCCCAATCAAAGATGATTTAATGAACCATGGTACATGGCATTCAGTGGAATATTATGCAGCTGTAAAAAATAGACAAGGAAGTTCCCCATGGCAGGAGAGAGGATTTCTAAAGCAGGAAAGGTAGCACATAAAGAAAATTAAGAAAATAGGTTTATTTGTTTTTTAAAGAGACAAGAGGATAATCCAGGAACTTCTTAAACTGATTCTTCATTGGAAGAGACTTAGTATGGAATTCACAGAGGTTGGAGTAATTATCTCTGAGTGTAGTTTGTGTTGTGCAGTTTTGACATTTGGAGTCACATAACTATTCTGCCAACTTAGAAAAGTAAAGGCACAAAGAAAAGATGATTCTTTTTATTTCCACCAAAATAGACTTAGTGGAGGTGGAATAGTGTGAGGGTTTACTGTGGCATTTCCAGTGGATGCCCTTACAAGCTTAGAGAAAGGGAAGAAAAGGAAAAAAAACCTGCAGACAAATATTCTGCATAAGGGATGTGTGCACCATCTAATGAAAGCATATCAAGTCCTTCCTTGTCACTAACCTGGAATTCAAGCAGTGTCTGTGTTCTTAAGTCAACCAGGAAGTTTAACCTGAACCCAATAAGAAAACAACAGGAAAGCCAAATTCTGAGAATTTTCACTGAAAAAAAAAAAGCCTGTATGTTTTTAATGGTGTCAACAGAAGAAAGGGCCAAGCAAGTGAGATGAACAGTTGAAAAGCTGCTCAAGAGACTGTGGACTGGAAGGCACATGGAGGATAACCCTTATAAAGGCCACTATCAGGACACTGAAGGCATTGAACTGTGGACCAAATCAACACAAAATGTTGTGCATTTGAAAACTCAACTTAAAAATGACTATCCTCTACAAGATTAACTCAAAAAAATCAGTAGCCCTCCTATATACAATGGACAAAGAAGCTGAGAAGGAAATCAGAGATACATCACCCTTTACAATAGCCACAAATGACATAAAATACCTTGGGGTAACACTAACCAAGCAAGGGAAGGACCTATATGACAAGAACTTTAAGTCCCTGAAAAAAGAAATTGAAGAAGATGTCAGAAAATGGAAAGATCTCCCATGCTCATGGATAGGCAGGACCAACATAGTAAAAATGGCAATTTTACCAAAAGCAATCTACAGATTCAATGCAATCCCCATCAAAATACCAACACAATTTTCACAGACTGGAAAGTATAATATCAAGTTCATATGGAAAAAAAAAAACCAGATAGCAAAAAATCTGACAATAAAACAACCTCTGAGCATCATGATTCCTGACTTCAAGCTCTACTATAGAGCTACAGTAATAAAAACAGCTTGTATTGATATGTGGACCAATGGAATGGAATTGAAGACCCTGACATTAATCCGCACACCTATGAACATATAATTTTTGACAAAGAAGCCAAAAGTGTACAATGGAAAAAAGAAAGCATCTTCAACAAATGGTGCTGGCATAACTGGATATCAACGTGTAGAAGGCTGAAAATAGTTCCATATCTGTCACTGTGCACAAAACTTAAGTCCAAGTGGTGGATCAAGAACCTCAACATAGCCGGCGGTGGCACACGCTTTAATCCAGCACTCGGAGCAGAGCAGGCGATCTCTGAGTTCGAGCCAGCCTGGCTACAAGTGAGCTCAGAAAGGCGCAAAGCTACACAGAGAAACCTTGTCTCGAAAAACCAAAAAAAAAAAAAAAAAAAAAAAAAACCTCAACATAAATCTAGCTACTCTGAACGTGCTAGAAGAGAAAGTAGGAAGTAGTCTTGAATGCATTGGCATAGGAGATCACTTCCTAAATATAACACCAGTAGCACAGACACTGAGAGAAACAATCAATCAATGGGACCTCTTGAAACTGAGAAACTTTTGTAGAGCAAAGGATACGGTCAACAAGGCATAGCGACAGCCTACAGAATGGGAAAAGGTCTTCACCAACCCCACGTCTGACAGAGGACTGATATCCAGAATATATAAGGAACTCAAGAAATTAGACATTAAAACGACCAACAGTCCAATTAAGAAATGGGCTATAGAACTAAACAGAGAATTCTCAACAGAGGAAACCCAAATGGCTGAAAGACATTTAAGGAATTACTCAGCATCCCTAACCATCAGGGAAATGCAAATCAAAACAACTCTAAGATACCACCTTATGCCTGTCAGAATGGCTAAGATCAAAAACACTGAAGACACCTTATGCTGGACAGGATGTGGAACTAGGGGAACTCTCCTCCACTGCTGGTGGGAATGCAAGCTTGTAAAATCACTTTGGAAATCAATATGGCACTTTCTTAGAAAATTGGGAATCAATCTCCCCCAAGATCCAGCTATACCACTCTTGGGCATATACCCAAGAAATGCTCAATCATACCACAAGAGCACTTGCTCAGCTATGTTCATATCAGCATTGTTTGTAATAGCCAGAACCTGGAAACAACCTAGATGCCCTTCAACTGAAGAATAGATAAATAAATTGTGACACATATACACAATGGAATACTACTCAGCAGAGAAAAACAATGGCATCATGAGGTTGCAGGCAAATGGATGGATCTAGAAAAAATCATCCTGAGTGAGGTAACCCAGACTCAGAAAGACAAATATGGTATGTACTCACTCATAAGAGGATACTAGATGTGGAACAATGATGACTGGACTGCTACTCACATCACCAGGGAGGCTACCTGGAAAACAGGACCCCAAGAAAGATACGGGGATTGCCCAATGACAGAGAAATGGCTGAGATCTACATGAACAACCTGGACATGAGTGGGGGTAATGAAGGGTGAGCGTCGAGGGAAAGAGAGCCTGTGGGAACAGGAGATCCCATTTGGATTAAGAACAGAGAGGGAGAACAAGGAATAGGAGACCACGGTAAATGAAGACCACATGAGAAAAGGAAGAAACAAAGTGCTAGAGAGGCCCACAGAAATCCACAAAGATACCCCCACAATAGACTGCTGGCAATGGTCAAGAGACAGCCGAAACTGACCTACTCTAGTGATGGGATGGCCAAACACCCTAATTGTCATGGTAGAAACCCCATGCAATGACTGAGGGATCTGAATGCAGAGATCCATGGCTAGGCCCTGGGTGGAGCTCCAGGAGTCTAATTAGTGAGAAAGAGGAGGGTTTATATGAGCGAGAATTGTTGAAACCAAGGTTGGATAAAGCACAGGGACAAATAATCAAACGAATGAAAACACATGAACTATGAACCAAAGGCTGGGGGCCCCCAACTGGACTAGGCCCTCTGAATAGGTGAGACAGTTGATTGGCTTGATCTGCTTGGGAGGCATCTAGGCAAGTGGTAACCAGGTCCTGTGCTCATTGCATGAGTTGGCTGTTTGAAACCTGGGGCTTATTCAGGGATGCTTGGCTCAGTCTGGGAGGAGGGGACTGGACCTCCCTGGACCGAGTCTACCAGGTTGATCTCAGTCCTCGGGGGAGGCTTTGCCCTGGAGGAGGTGGGAATGGGGCATGGACGGAGGGGGGGGGGGACAGGAGGGGGCAGAACAAGGGAATCCGTGGCTGATATGTAGAACTGAATGGTATTGTAAAATAAAATAAAAGGAAAAAAAAAGAATTTTTTTTATAAAAGAAAAAAAATGGCTACCCTCTATCTTTCTACTCTTTCACATCAAACAGAATCTAAGATTCTCTTTGCAAGTTTCCAATACAGACACATACACAGGTATATGAAATTGTGAAACCATTTGAAAGGCATTGTCAAGCATTATGTGTGTAGAGACACCCTTCTTCTGATGTTTAAAGTTACTGATATCCTAGGAAACTTTGGAAACATAGAAAAGTTATAAAAAGATGAATCACTGATTAGTGTCTAAATGACAGAGAAGAGTTTAAATGTTTGGGGTGGGGGTGGGTATATGGAATCAAATTGTTCACAATAATAAAAAGGAAAAGAGAATGAACAGACAGAAATATTGATCAATTTGAAAGCAAATCAGCTGCATCTGGCAATCTTGCACTTGAATTCACTAAATTTTCCTTCCAGAAAGTGATCTCCTATTTGAAGGTGTGAAACAATTTGCTGATAACCAGTCTCACTAGGTAGATAAATCAATAACTACACGAAGTCAAGTGACCTTATTTTCACTTCAATGTATGAAGATTTGTCCTGGACTTTTGGGAGGAACACTTTGAAGTTGTTAACCAAGAAATCTCTGCAGACGTGCAGATAGTGTGATAGTTCACTTCATGTGCAGACAGTGGTAGAGGAGAGCAGTGGAAAACAGACACAGCATTTTCCAGAGGCATTCAGAGCTGAAAATGATTTGAGGAAAACAAACAAACAAACAAAAACAACAGCAACAACAAAGAAAGCCAGGGCACCACAGGAAGCGCCTTTAAGGAAGCAGAAGACTTAGGCGAGAGAGAGCTTCGCTAGTCACCTACAGCACAAGTTCTTGACCTGTGGTCCTTACCCAACATGACTTTGGAAAACACAAATATTTACATCAAAATTCATAGCAGTAGCAAAACTACAGTTATGAAGTAGCAATGAAAATAACATTGTGGTTGGGGGTTACCACGGCATAAAGAACTGTTATATATATATTTTAATATCTTTATTTTGTTTTATTATCTATTCATTACTCATGCACTGGCTTTGTACACAATTCTAGGTACTCAGAATACTGAAGACATTTCTCTTTCTCCTCTCTTAAGAAAATAATATGTTTCTATGTAATGTTTTTTTAAGTGCCTTTTTTAAAATTTTATTTTATTTTATTTTACAACTGTTTTAAAGGGTCGCAGCATTAGGAAGGGTGAGAACCACTGTCCTACAGGCTTCTTCCCTACTCTTTCTGCTTCTTACTGCCCCAGGGTGAGGCAGAGACACAGGAGCTGCCACCTACAGGGCCTACCGCACAGGATGACCCCAGGAGAAACAAGGCACAGAAGGAAAAAGAACAAAAAGGCTCGTTTCCACTCCTAACAATTTTAACTGGCAAGCAGTCATTATCATAACGAAGAAGTAAGCCGTTCGCACCTCGCTGGCTCTTTCAACTGTGTGGATTTAATATAGCGAGTGATCATTTATAGCTGATAAAGAGAAGGGTGTGAGGTTAGGCCATTGGCTTTTCTCTAAGCAGAAACACAAGTGGCGGCTGCGATGCCAGGGCATTTGTCAAACCGGTGGCATCACTGTGATTGTGGGTTTAGCCACAGATGAAGAGCCACGCAGCGCAGCCGCATAAGGGGTTGGCGTCTAACCGGAGGGAAAATTCCTTTCTCGTTAGCGTTCCTGCAGGGAGGAAATAAGAGCTACACTTTCGCTTCTCTGCATCTACAACTCTCTGCCCCCTTCACAGCTCCGTTACCCACCCTCGCTGTTACCTAGCAGGCCTTTCCGTGAGCGTTTCTGCT
The DNA here is from genome assembly GCF_004664715.2 of Peromyscus leucopus. Taxonomy (NCBI): domain Eukaryota; kingdom Metazoa; phylum Chordata; class Mammalia; order Rodentia; family Cricetidae; genus Peromyscus; species Peromyscus leucopus. Next base: position 16,814,756 of record NC_051071.1, on the reverse strand, counting down.
GTAAAAATATGCACACCAGGATCACAGCTTTTCAGGAACCAATGAATTGCAACGACAGCCACTTCCTATTTATAAACCACTTTTCTAATATCGTTAAGAGCTGCTGGTCTCTTGTAAAAGGTTTGAGTCATAAACCCTCCAGCATGCGGTAAGTACTGAAGTGGTCCATTTCATTTCGAAAGCTTTACAGCGGCTACTCACCCAGGCCACCACTGTGAAGGTTACACTCTAGATGAATCCACTAGATCCGGACAGCACTGCCTTCTGCTCTCCAGGCCATTCCTGGTCACTAGGGCACTCCTGGTCACTAGGGCACACTTGACTGAACCAGCACCTGGGCATTCTTCAAACTCAACTGGAGTCTTACCGAACATAATACCCCAAAGCCAATAATGGTTGTTTTCAATCTCACCCCACAGGCTGAGCACGTGTCATACATTCTCCTCATATCCTTCCTTACCTGCACCCAGAAGCTCATACACAAGTGAACCATTACGTGGTAATTTTTAATATTTGTTGTTTCTTGATATGTTTATTTTTTAGTTATTTCTTCTTGGGAATACAATATATATTATATCATTTCCCCTTTCCTTTTCCCCCTCCTAACCCTTTCATATCCCCCCTCCTTCATAGCCTCTATTTTTCATTAAGTGTTGTTATATATGCATACACATATATATTCCTAAATACATAAATACAACCTGCTGGTATTTTTTAAGGTTGTTTCATTTTGAAACCTATCAGTGAAAAAGAAGCAGAAGTATTCATGTCAGAGCAGAGATAAGGTTTTTAGTAACAGTAATTGTTTCTTATGTGTATGTTTCATTACTTTAAACCACTCCTTCCTGTTTCAGTGAACACCAAGGTACTAGTTAAATGATTTGGCTGACATTCATAACAGGTGACCAAATGGACGATCCTCATCCACCAGGAAGTGCACACTTTGGAACTTCCAGTTGGTAGGGTACTAGTGAGGACGTGCAAGTTGGGGTCCAAAGGAAGCTTAGCCAGATAGACTTCACCCTGATCCCTTCTCTTAGATACTGAAAAGAGAAATCAGCAAGTTTGGGAATGGATTTGATTAGGAGAAGGCATTAAGATCACAGGAACAGCCGGGCAGTGGTGGTGCACGCCTTTAATCCTAGCACTCAGGAAGCAGGTGGATCTCTGTGAGTTTGAGGTCAGCCTGGACTACAGAGTGAGTTCCAGAAAAGATGCAAAGCTACACAGAGAAACCCTGTCTTAAAAAACCAAAAAAGAAAAAAGAAAAGAAAAGAAAAAAAATCACAGGAACAATGATCATGCCTTTAGGTGAGAGAATATTAGAGATAACAGCATATTATATCATAGACAATAAGAATGGGCCTTAGTGGAGAAGGGAGGCTGCCCTTTAAAACCTAGAGAGGAACTTCACTGAGAGAGATAAATAATTTAAAGTTAGAGTAATAGCTGTCATGGACAGGATAATGTGGGCAGGGGTTCCATAAGAGAGACTTCAGAGGAAATTACCCCCAATAAAGGAACATGCTTGGCTTTCACATTGTTTCAGGAAGTTCCCCACCATGTGATTTAGTTCAACATATACACTGTGTTGCAATTTTCTCTGAGGTTCAAACACTCCATCTCCAAGGGAATATCCATAAGATAGAAAGTAAACAACTTAAAATAGCTTCAGGGAGTCCCTGAAACGACCGGATTCACTAAGCCCCTCCCTCCCAATGGCAAACAATAAAGACTGTTGAGAGCCGCCCTCTAACAAGCCTCCCTGCAAAAAAAAAAAAAAAAAAAAATACTCAGACAAGCCAATCTGAAAAGACAACTGAGGCAAGCTCAGTTGCAAACAAGAAGCAGAGGTTTTATTCAAACCACCTGGAAGAGGTTTAGACCAGCTGAGCCACCTGGAAAGGACCTCTCTAGCCTGTTGAGCTGCTTGCAGGCTGTGCAGTGTGCTCTAGGTTTCCAGCTTTTGTGATCTGTCACCCATGCTGGGGTAGACTTTGGTGATGATGATGTTTTTGAGACATTTCCGCTCCTGTAAATGACCCCTCACCCATATGCCTATAAACAACTCCATTAAAAAATCTTGGTTCACTAAGTTGGGCTTTGGTGGGATCTGTGCTTTGGTCTATCTTGAACTCCCTAGCTGAAATAAGTACATTTGTGTCTGTTGAGTCCTCCAGGAAAAGTTGTTATCCAACAATATGCAACAATGAACATGAGAAGCCAGAAATGGGTAGGACCATTGACCAATACAAACCACAGCAATCAACAGTTTCTCTGCTCTCTGCCCTAGCTAGCAAACTGCGGGGGTTGTGGCTAGGATTCTTTAGGCTGTGGGATCTATCCTTCTTACAGATTCTCATCTTCCAGGGGCAGGCACATGGTCTAACATCTATTTGACCTCTGTCTCCTGGTCTGGCTCTTGCATGTAGGGCCCTGCAGTAACTAAAGAGCCTTCTTGTGTGGTTCTTGTTTCAACATGGTTGTGGGAGGCCCAGACTTGTAGCAGCATTGCCTTCCTGAGGGGGCTAGTCTCACTCAACACTTTCTGGGTTGATTTTCCCCCTGTATAATTTTAATCCTCATGGGCTTGCAAACCTCAGGTCAATGTCAGAATGCTAAGGTTAGTAAATACAAAAGTGATGATGTTAAAAAACCATTTCCTTATCAAAATTACTTGAAAATTAGTTTGGAAAATGTGAAGATATCTGTGATAATCACCTTCTGAGATGTTTATCATCTAAGATGGTAGGAATGATTGATTTTTTCTTTAACAGTTAGATATTATAATTTTGCTTATGTCACTTCTGTAATGCAAATCTTTTAACTTTACTTTTAAAATTTTTTATTAGAAAATTTAAATTTACATAATGAGAACTAATGTAAGATGAAAGGCCTCAAAACGAAAATGAAACATAATGGAAATAGTTAATTATGTAGAAATGTGCAAAACCAGAATACCACAAGGTTGTTGGTAACATTACTAATTAGAAGAGGAAATAAATATGGAAGTAAATGAACAGCATTTCCTAACAGAGCACAATCAGGGATTTAAGATTTCTCATAAATGGTCAGAGGCTACCCCAATCAATCATGGCGTTTTTGGGTTTTAAATAAAGAATAGATACCAATTACTGAGACTTAATTATAGGGTAATTTTCTGCTGAAAGTAATTTTTCCCCACTAATGGGCCCCTTTCTTGTTTCCTGGCATCTGCCCCCACCCATCCCTACATAGATGAACATTTATAAAATGTTAGCAGCTAGGATCCATGGATGAGAGCGAATATGGGGTGTTGATCCCACAGAACCTGGTTTGCATCGCTTAATCTATTTTCCACCCTTTTCCTGAAAATTGCATAATTCTATTTGTGACTGAATAATTCTGTGTGACTGAATAAAATCTCACTGTTTAGATGTACCTCCCTTTCATTTCTGTTCATCAGCTGAGACCATCTAGGCTGATTCCACTCCCTTGCTGTTAGTAATAGAACAGCAATAAATCCAGGTAAGTAAGTATCTCGGTGGTGGGATATAGACTCTTGGAGTATGCTCAGGAGTAGGGTAGGTGGTGACTATGGTAGTTCTATTCTTGGCTTATTGAGGAAGCTGTACCCGATCTCCACAGTGACAGCACCAGTTTACACATCCACCGGTGAGTGTGTTGCTCTCTTACACACCCACTCTAACATTAGTTGTCCTTGTATTCTTGGTGATAGCCGTCCTGACAGAGGTAAAACAGGATTTCAGAGGAGTCTAATTTGTATGCCCCTAACAGCCAGTGATGCTGAATACTGTATAAAACATTTGTTGTTTTGTATTTCCTCCTGGAGAATTCAGCTCATCAGCACATTTTTAAATCAGGTTGTTGGTTTTCTTGATGTTTAGTTTGATTTTCTGTATATTTTGGGTATGAATCCCCTGTCAGATGCATAGCTGGCAAAGAGTTTCTCTCTCATTCTGGGGTGGTGGTGGTGGTATCCATTTGATTGACAGTTTCATTTGCCATATAGAACTCTTTAAATTTCATAATGTCCCACTTTAAAAATATTAAAATACATTCTTTGATAATTTTATATGCCTACAATGTATATTTGTATTATTTAAAAATTTTTACAATGTATTTTGTTCATATTCTTTCCCCTCCCCCAACTCTTTCCAGATCCTCCTTCATATCAACCTGATGCTCTTTCTCTTCCCGAAAAAAAAAAGAAAGAAAAGAAAAACAGACTGACAAACAAAACAAAACAAAATAGTAAAACAAAAAAACACCAAAACCAAAACCAAAAGCACCTGAAAGTCCATGGAGTCTGTTTGGGTTTGGTCAAGTACACCTGGGCATGGAGCCTGTTCTGGAGTGTGGTTGGGAGACCCAGCGACTCTTTGGAGAAAATGGATTTTCCTTTTCCCAGTGAGTTTCCTATGCAAATAGCTTCTTGGTTATGGGTGGTGCCTTGTGTCTTCCTCCCCTTCTCTGTGCTGGGATTGTGTCTGGTTTGAACTTGTGCAGGCCTAGTACATGCTGCCACACTCTGTGAGTGCATACATGTATCAGCCTTGCTGTGTCTGGAAGATGCTGTTTCCTGAGACCCATGCACCATCTATGGCTCTGTGATAAAAACACACCGTTACATCCGAGTTCTCCAAAATCTCTCACTCTCTACACACTGTCTAGTTGTGGGTGGTATTGCTATCTCCCACAAGAAACAGCTTCTCTGATGAGAGTTGACTGGTACACTGATCTGTTGATACAGCGATATGTCATTAGGAGTTATTTAATTGCTAGATTCATTTAGCAGAAAAATAGTGGTAGATTTCCCCCTAGTCCCATAACCTATCTAGGATCAGGTTCTTGGCCACTTTAGCTGTGCCATGCATGGGTTCCATTGGATAGAGTGGATCTTAAACCCAATTAAAATGTGGTTGCTTACTCCTGTAATATTTGTGCCACTATTATACCAGGATATCTTGAAGGTAGGTTGCTGTTGTAGGTCTTAGGGTTTGTTTGTAGTTGGGTGATACTGATTACTCTTCTCCTCTGATAGTATCTGTAGTATCTTTGGCACTGTGAACACTAGTCATTATGGGGGAAGCTTCTAGTTGAACTGGCTTCTCCATGTTCAATGACATAACTCACCGTCATCTTCAGCAGTGGGGACTTACCACCAGGTTATGGAGAGTGACTGATTTGTAATAGTCAATGATGTTTGGTTGGGTCTTTGGAACCCCATTAGCCAATTACTCATCAAGTTGTAACTCATTTCTGGAATTCTGAGTATTACTTGAGTTCTAAGATGTCTAGTTAGGACATTGCCTCACTCGTTATGTGGTAACTCCATTTAAATGGCTCCCTTTTATCTCTTTATAATGCTATATTCCAGTTCCCTGTACTAAAAAGATCCTCTTCTTCCCCTCTGGTCTCTTACGAGCTCCCAAACTTTTGTGAACTATACATATCTAAAGCTTTAAAGTTAATAACCCACATATGAGAGAAAACAAGCAATGTTTGTCTTTCTGGGTCTGTGTTACCTCATTCAGGATGATTAATTCTAGCTCTATTCCTTTAACTGCAAATTTCATCATTTCATTTATCTTAACAGCTGAATAACACTCTGTGTGTAAATGTACCTCATTTTCTTTATCCATTCATCAGCTGATAAAGAGTTAGACTATTTCCCATTTCTTGCTATGAACAAGGAGGAGCAAGTAGCACTGTAGTAAGATGTAGTCTTTTGGGTATATGCTCAAGAATGGTATATCTAGATCTTCAGATAGATCAATGTTCAGCTTTTTGAAATCAGTTCACACCGATTTCAATAATGTCTGTATCAATTTACAGCCCCATCATCAATGAGCAAGTATCCCCTTCCCCAGCATCCTTACCAGGATCTGCCATTATTTGTTTTATTAACCTTGCCCATTCTCTGGTAGGATAAAGTCTCAAAAAAAAATTTGCCTTTCCTTTTGCTAAGGAAGGTGAATACTTTTAACTGTTTCTCAGCCACTTGTGATTCATCTTTTAAGAACTCTTTGGTCAGTTCTATACCTCATTTTAAATTGGGTTGTTTTCTTGCTGTTCAGTTGTTTGAGCTCTTTGTATATTCTGATATTAAGCCTGTCAAACATTATCCCCAATTCTTTAGGCTGCTCATTTGCTTGAGTGGTGGTGTTCTTTGTGGTGCAGACGCTTTTTAGCTTCATGAGGTCCTATTTATTTATTTATTTATTTATTTATTTATTTATTTTTTTTTTGGTTTTTCAAGACAGGGTTTCTCTGTGTAGCTTTGCGCCTTTCCTGGAACTCACTTGGTAGCCCAGGCTGGCCTCGAACGCACAGAGATCCGCCTGCCTCTGCCTCCCGAGTGCTGGGATTAAAGGCGTGCGCCACCACCGCCCGGCATGAGGTCCTATTTATTAATTGTTGTTTTTCGTGCCTATGCTGCTGGTGTCTGTTCAGAAACTCCATTCCTCTGCCAATGAGTTTGATTTAGTTCCCACTTTTATTTTGTCAGATTCAGAGTATCTGGTCTTATGTTGAGGTCCTCTTCTCATTTGGAGTTGACAGTTGTACAGCATGATAAATAGGAATTGATTTGCATTCTTTTGTCTGCAGCCATCCATTTTGACAAACATCATTTGTTGACAATGCTTTTTTCCTGGTGTGTATTTTTGATTTCTTTATCAAAAACCATGTGTCCATAGATAGGTGATATTATGTCTGAGTCTTCAGTTCTATTATCTTGATCAACATGTCTGTTTTTTATGCCAGTATAATGGTATTTTTGTTACTACAGCTCTTTAATACAACTAAAAATATGAGATGGTGATAATTCCAGCAGTTCTTTTATTATTCAGGGTGGTTTTAGCTATCTTTGGGTTTTGTTTGTTTCCATGGGAAGTTTGAATTTGTTTTTCAATTTTCTTTGAAGAATTATTATTGCAATTTTTATGAGGATTTCACTGAATCTGTAGATTGGTTTGGGTAGAATGATCATTTTCACATTAATCCTACTGATCCATGAGCATGGAGGATCTTTCAGTCTTGTGATATTTTATCTCTTAAATTTTTTAGTTATGCTTTCACTTACTTGTTTAGATTTGTATCAAGATATATTTTTTTTCACAATTGGGTAAAGCACTATTTCCTTGATTACTTTTTCAGTACATTTGTCATTTTTATATAGGAAGGCTACTGATTTTATGTGCTCATTTTATATCCTGGTACAGTGTTTATCAGTTGTAAAAGTTTCCTGATGGAGTTATTAGGGACTTTTATTTATAAAGTCATATCATCTACAAATAAAGATACTTTAACTTCTCTTCCTATTTGTATACCCTTGATTTCTTTCAGTTGTCTTATTGCTATAGCTAGGATTTCAATTACTATTTGGAATACATGTGAAGAGAGTGAGGATACTTGTGTTCCTTATTTTACTAGAAATTCTTTGAATTTTTCTCCATTTAGAAGGATATTGGTTGTGGGTTTGCTGTAAATCGCCTTATTTTGCTGAGGTGAGTTACATGTATCTTTAATCTCTCTAGGAATTTTATCATTAAGTGATACTGGATTTTTGTCAAAGGTCTTTCCTGCATTTACTAAAATGATCATGTGATTTCTCTCTTTGGGTCTGTTTATATGTGGATTATGTTTATTTATTTATGTTTGTTGAATAATCTCTGCATCAACTGGATGAAAATTCCTTGATTACATTAGATAAATCTTTTTTATATGATTTTGAATTCAGTTTGCAACTCTTATATTGAGATTTTTTGCATCTGTATTTATGAGAAATACCGAGTTACAATTTTCTTGTGTGGGGGGTTGGTATAAAGGTAATTGTGTCTTCATAAAGAGAATTTGGAAATATTCCTTTAGTTTCTATTTTGCAGAATAATTTCAGGAATATTGATGTTAGTTCTTCTTTTAAGATCTGACAGAATCCTGTGCTGAAGCCATATGGCCCTGGTTACTTTGTTGTTGTTTGGGAAATTTTTAATTATTGCTTTATTTCACTAGAAGTTATACATTTTTAAATAGCTCATTTCATTTTATTTAACTTTGTGACACCATATATATCAAGAAATTAATCCATTTCCTTTAGATTTTACAGTTTTTTTTTTTTTTACAGTTTTTTTTTTTTTTTGGTTTTTCAAGACAGGGTTTCTCTGTGTAGCTTTGCGCCTTTCCTGGAACTCGCTTTGGAGACCAGGCTGGCCTCGAACTCACAGAGATCCACCTGGCTCTGCCTCCCAAGTGCTGGGATTAAAGGCATATGCCACCACTGCCCGGTTTTTTTTTTTTTTTTTTTTTTTTTTTACAGTTTTAATACAGATCTTTAAAGTATGGCTTGATGATCCTCCAAATTTCCTCAGTATCTGTTGTGATGTCTCCACTATTATTTCCAATTTTATTACTCTGTAGCTTTTCTTTCCATATTTTTAGTTAATTTGAATAAGTGAATTTGAAATCTTGTTGGTCTTCTCAAAGGACCAACTTTTTCATTGATTCTTTGTATTGCATTTGTTTCTATTTCATTGATTTCAGCCCTGAGTTGATTATTTCTTCTCATCTTCTCCTTTTGAGAGTTCTTTCTTCCGTCGCTTGTGTTAAAGTAGCACCTGCATTTTCTTTTTCCTTTTTTAATTTTTGAGATTATAATAAATTTGCAACACATTCCCTTCCCTTTCTTTCCTCGAAACTCACACATACACTCTTCCCTGCTCTCCTTCAAATTCATGGCTTCTTCTTTCATTAATTGTCATTGCATGCATGTATGTATATGTATGTGTTTATATTCCTAAATATAACCTGCTCAGTCTGTAAAATATAATTTGTATGTTTGTTTTCAGGGCTGACTATTTGGTACTGTACAACCAATTGGTGTGCTCTTCCACGGAAAAGACAAAATTTCCTGCTCCCAGCTTTCCTCGGTTCTCTACTGTACTTTGGGTAGGGTTGAAGCCTTTGGGCTTTTGTCCATTCACTTTAGCATGTCTATTAGATGTGTCCTTGCCCAGCTCATGAGTAAGCAGTTGTGTTGGTGAGACTTTCTGGGTATAGCTTCTGACATTTCTAGGAAACACAGTCTCACAGCAAATTCCCTGATTCTATGGATCTTACAATTTTTTTGCCCCTTCTATGGCAACGTTTCCTGAGCCTTGGGTGCAGGTCTGTTTTATAGATGTATCTGTTCAGACTGAGGTTTCACAACTCAGAGTTTTGATTGGTTGTGGTTTTCTGTCATGGTCTCCATCTGTTACAAAGAGAAGTTTACTTAGTGAGGGGTAAATACTACATTTTTCTGTGTGTATAAGGACACATGTTTATAGACACTTGCTAGAGATTATGCTGGTTTAGTAAAGCAGTGGTTGTAGATTTTCCTCCATGCACTTCAGAAATGGCCCAGAGTGTAGGAGGTTTTCTTTTGGTCCACCAACCAGCTCCCAAATCATGACATGGAGACTTATTATTATGAATGCTCAGCCTTATCTTATGCCTGTCCCATTAGCTCTCATAACTTAACCTGTTTCTCTTCATCTACATTTTGCCTCTGGCTTTTTACCTTTCTTTTGTTCCTTATGTCCTACTCCATATCTGTTGGCTGGTAGCTGCCTAACTGGCCCCTGTGTCTCCCTCTTTTTCTCCCTCGTTCTCTTCTCCCCCAGCCTAGATTCTTCCTCCACGCATTCTACCTGCCAGCCTTGTCTATCCCTCCACTGCCTAGCTATTGGCTGTTCAGCTTTATATTGACCAATCAGGTGCCTTAAGCAACACATCTTTACATAATTAAACAAATGCAGCATAAACAAATGTAACACACCTTTACATAGTTAAAGTAATATTCTGCAGCATAAACAAACATAACACATCTTTGGGTAGTTAAAGTAGTGTTCCACAACACCAGAGACCTCTGACTACCATGAAGTCCTCCTCCCTGAGGACTAGTTTCCATGGTACCAGAAGGCACTGTGCAAGCTTCCAAAGGAGGGAAGAAGCCAACAGTCCTACCCAGCTATAAGACCTATGAACCGTATCAATGACAAGCATGGCATCATAACCACAAGGGTGCAGTAGTGCCATTCACACCTTGGCACTGACTAGCAGCTCTCTATTTGGACTTAAGAGCCACTTAACAAGAGGGAAACCGTGTCTCATACTGGCAACCTAGCTCACTATTGAGTTTACTTTTATTTTGATGAGTTGTGGTTTTTGGAAACAAAAAATAGATGGCTCCTGTTCTTTAACACAGTCTATTCCTTTTGGCCAAGGGAATGCTATCATTAACATTTAAAGTTGTTGAGAGATGTATGTTATTTCCTGCCATTTTGTTGATTGTGTCGCGTTTGGCATTTTCCTAGTCCTCTCTTGAACTATTTTTCAAGAGTGGGCCTAATCTTACCTACAGCTTGGGTGTGCTTGTCTTTCCCTTTGCTAAAGAACCCATTCAAGTAACTTCTGTTGAGCTAGCTTATTAGTCATGAACTTCTTAAGCCTGCTTTTAGCATGAAATATTTCTCTTTCAACTACTAATGCTAGCTTTGCGAGATACAGTATTTGGGTTGGTACGTGTTAGTCAAAACCTGAAAAACATCATTCCAAGTCTTCATGGCTTTTAAAGCTTCTGTTGAGAAATCTGCTGTTACTCTGATGGGCCTTCTCTTATAAATGACTCGGCTCTTCTTTCTTTCCTCTTGCAATGTATATTTTTATTTTGTTGTTGTTCTGAATGTTCAGTTGCTTAATCATAATATGATGAGAAATTTTCTAATTTTGTCTGTTTGGAATTCTAAATGTCTCCTATATCTGGATAGAGGCATTTCTTCGCCTAAGTTAGGGAAATTTTCTTCTTTGATTTTGTTAAAAATACCTTCTCTACCTTTAGAAAGGAATTTATCAACTTCCTTTATACCATGATTGTGAAATTTGATCTTTTCACAGGGTCATGAATATTTTGAAATCAAGCTCATATCTTTTTGTCAATATTATCTTTGCCCTTGTTGGACTGTTACAATTCCTCCACCTTGTCTTGAAGCTCAGACACTCTGTTCTCCCCTTGGTCAACTTTGCACAAAAATTTGTTTGACTTACTATGTTTTTTCATTTCTGGCATTTCAGTCTGATTTCTGGTCAGCATTTCTATTTTCCTCAATGAACTCCTCTTTATATCATGTAACAGCATCTTATTTCTTTCAGCTGTTTGTTTATGTTCTCTTGAGACTTTTTCAGGAATTTGTTTTTTTCCTTTGAGTACTTTAAATAGTCTTCTAATCCTTCTTTCACATTCTTTTTCTGAGGTGTCATCTATTTTTTTTTTACATTTTTTCTTTATTAAGAAAATTTTTATTCATTTACATGCCAACCACAGATCCCCCTCTCATCCCTCCTTCTTGTCCCCCAGCCTTATCCCATCAACTCACCCCCCCCTCCATTACCTCCTCTGAAAAGGTAAGGCCTCCCATGAGGAGTCAGCAAAGCCTGGTACATTCAACTGAGGCAGGTCCAAGCCCCTTTCCATGCATCAAGGCTGTGCAAGGTGTCCCACCATAGGTAATGGGTTCCAAAAAGCCAGCTCCTGCACCAGGGATAGATCCTGACCTCACTGTCAGGGGCCTCTTAAACAGATCAAGCTATACAACTGCCTCACTTATACAGAGGGCCTTAACTAGAGGCTATTGCTATGGGATTAATAACTCTTGGAGGCATTAGGTTGCCTTCATTTTATGTGACATGTTTTTACATTGGAACTTACCCGCTTGGATCTAGGTTGTTGGTTAAATTTATTTACCCTTACTCTATTTAAGCAGGTGTTTAGACAGCTCATGAGGTTCTAGTCTGTAGCTGTCATGAGGGTGACAGATGGAATTAGAGTGTCTCTTGCATGTTGTATTTACTAGGTTGATGTGCAAGGTCTCCAGGGTTTACTGCACTCATTAGAACAATGGGCCAGCCTGGAGTCACCAGTATATGTTTTTCTCAGTGGGATGATGGCTGAGGCTGGAGCCTCCATGTTTATAGCCATCATCTAAGGAATGGGAAGGACTAGAGTCTGCTGGCAAGATTTGTTCACTGGGGTGATCCAATCATTTTTTGAAAGCCTCGGTTTTATAATTAGTGACAGAGGATGGCAAGAACTTAATACAGGCGCTTAAAGATTTTTGCATAATTCCTGGGTATTTGGTAATTCTGTCCCCTTAGGTCACGTCACCTTTCATGGATCTATATGTATGGATTTCTTAAACATAATAGGAGACAGGTATTACACTTAGATGTACATTCTAAGTGATTCTGTATTTTAAATTCTATTGAAAGAAGCTGAGTGTTTTTCCTGTATCTACACACATGTACACATACTGCATGTATATTTAATGCCTGAAAAGGTCAGAAAAGAACATGAGATTTTCTGGATCCTGAATTACAGATCATTACGAGTTGCCATGTGGGTGCTAGGAACCAAGCCTGGGTCCTCTATAAGAAGAGCAAGTGTTCTAAACTACACAGACTTTTCTCTAGCCCTTTAACTTTTATATACAAGATGAACATGAAAAACTTTAAAAGGTATTCTTTTATATACTTGACTGGTGTTCTATCAACTGATTCAGCTTAAGAATTGCAAGGGAATTCTCATTCAGTCTAGAAAGGCACCATTGAATAATTAGTAATTAAAGAATCATTTAAATGAACTTCTGGAATTCTTACTCAGGCTACAAATTTTCAATTAAAAATTGTAATTCTTGCTTTAAAGTATTAATTTAAAAAACCAACATTATCTTTAAATAACTTTTTTCCTTTTATTTTATTTTACAATACCATTCAGTTCTACATAACAGCCACAGATTCCCTTGTTCTCCCCCTTTCTCCCCCCTCCCCTTCCCCGCAGCCCACCCCCCCATTCCCACCTCCTCCAGGGAGTGATCCCAAAGATTCCACCTAGGATCTTTAAATAACTTTTTTCTTAAACTTTATTTGAAGCATGGTTTGATTCAAGCTAACACCTTTTTCAATGAGTATTGACTGGTATGAATGAGAACAAGATTTAACATTGAAGGATATGTTCATAAAATGAAAACCGCAAATTCACACTATACATGTACTGAATATTATACTAAAATAGCAGTAACCAATTGCTTTGTTTTTAATAAAATATATAAGCAGTTAAAGTGAAAAGTGGCACTACTATTAGAATAGCAATTCTGTGTGTTCCTGAAGGATGATAATGCTACAATGTAAAAATAATACATAATCTAATAGTGACATGATTTCTGCTTTCAGACAACTGATGCATATGTACAGACACAGAAACTGCATATTTGCATAGATTGAAAATTAGATAAGTCTAAAGAACAATAACAACAAATTCAAGAATTGAGATACATAGAAAAATGGGTTGAAAAACATAAGTTTTGAGCACTGCCGAACATATTATACAGGGTTGTTCCGTTTTCAGACAAGATCAACTATGAATTTAGCTCAAAACTAATTTAATGTAGTTTAAAAGGTAGTTTTGTCTCCAGGGCCTGCATGATAACATTTTCTACTTTCCAACCATATTGTTTTTTTATGTGTATGTTCATAAGCATATATGTATACACATTTTAAATTTTTTGAGATTATAATATAATTATATAATTTCTCCCTTCTCCCCTTCAAACCTTCATATATACCCCTCCTTGATCTATTTGAGATTCATGGTTGCTTTTTTGTTGATTGTGTGTGTGTGTGTGTGTGTGTGTGTGTGTGTGTGTGTGCACGCAAGTGTGTGCTCAGTCTATATAGTGTTAATTATATTGTGTTTTCAGGGATAACCACTTGGGGTTGGATAACCAACTGGTATGCTCTTCCCTGGGGAAGACTAGTTCTGAGACTACTCTCAGTATTCCTCTCATTCTCTACCCTCTATGCAATGTTTGCGAAGCCTTAGGTATAGGAGTATTTTGCAGATTCTTACTGGGCTCTGTAGCTGGAGTTTTCTCCAGCCCTGCCTGGCCCACAGTCAGAACAAATCTCCCTCACCCGCCAGTCCCATGGCTGCTTAGACCAACCAAGTAAACACACAGAGACTTATATTACTTATAAACTGTATGGCCACAGTAGGCTTCTTGTTATCTAGTTCTTATATCTTTTTTTTTTTTTTTTTTTTTTTTTTGGTTTTTTCGAGACAGGGTTTCTCAGTGTAGCTTTGTGTTTTTCCTGGAACTCGCTTTGGAGACCAGGCTGGCCTCAAACTCACAGAGATCCTCCTGCCTCTGCCTCCCGAGTGCTGGGATTAAAGGTGTGTGCCACCACCGCCCGGCTAGTTCTTATATTTTAAATTAACCCATTTCTATTAGTCTAAGAGTTGCCACGTGGCTTGTGGTTTACCGATACCTTACATCTCACTTGTTATGGCAGCGGTGGCTGGCAGCGTCTCTCTGACTCAGCCTTCCTGTTCCCAGAATTCTCTTCTCTGCTTGTCCCGCCTATATTTCTTGTCTGGCTACTGACCAATCAGCATTTTGTTGATACAGAGCGATGTCCACAGAAGGGCTCTACAATTCTTCATTTTCACTGTAGTGGTCTACATATGTTGCAAAGAAAAGTTTCCTTGATGAGGCATGATGACTACCTTCATCTGCGGGTATAGGAACAAATATTTATACTGTATTTAGGGGTTATGCTGGATTAGCAGAGTGGCAGTTACATGTTCTCCGCCAAGACCTATGACTTCACTAGTCCTTGGTGGCTGGCTAGGTTTCTAGTACAACACACATTTGTTTCTTGTTAAGTGGGTGTTGCTGAAGTTTTACTGTGTCCTGCCTTGCCCACAGTCAGGACACATCTCTCTCACCCACCAGTCCCACAGCTGCTCAGACCCAAGTAAACACACAGAGGCTTATATTAATTATGAACTGTATGGCCATTAGCTCAGGCTTACTACTGACTAGCTTTTACACCTAAATTAACCCATAATTCTTATCTATGTTTAGCCACATGGCTTGTTACCTTTTCTCAGTTATACCTTCATATCTTGCTTCCTCTGTGTCTGGCTACTGGCTGGTGACTCCTGACTCTGCTCTCCTCTTCCCAGCATTCTTCTCTTCTGCTGGCCCTGCCTATACTTCCTGTCTGGCTACTGGTCAATCAGTTTTCTATTAAACCAGTGTACAAGGGCATTATCCCACAGCAAGTGGGTCTTAAGTCCAGTCAAAAAGCTGCTGGTAGGCAAATGGATGGATCTAGAAAAAAATCATCCTGAGTGAGGTAACCCAGACTCAGAAAGACAAATATGGTATATACTCACTTATAGGAGGATACTAGATGTAAAACAAAGATGACTAGACTGCTACTCACAACACCAGGGAGGCTACCTAGAAAACAGAACCCAAAGAAAGACACAGGGATCACCCAGTGACAGAGAAATGGCTGAGATCTACATGAACAACCTGGACATGAGTGGGGGTAATGAAGGGCGAGGGTCGAGGGAAAGAGAGCTTAGGGAAGCGGGAGATCCCAGCTGGATCAAGAACAGAGAGGGAGAACAAGGAATAGGAGACCATGGTAAATGAAGACCACATCAGAAAAGGAAGAAACAAAGTGCTAGAGAGGCCCACAGAAATCCACAAAGATACCCCCACAATAGACTACTGGCAATGGTTAAGAGACAGCCCAAACTGACCTACTCTGGTGATAGGATGGCCAAACACCCTAATTGGCATGCTAGAAACCCCATCCAATGACTGAGGGAACCAGATGCAGAGATCCATGGCCAGGCCCCAGGTGGAACTCCAGGAGTCCAATTGGTGAGAAAAAGGAGGGTTTATATGAGCGAGAATTGTTGAGACCAAGGTTGGATAAAGCACAAGGACAAATAGCCAAATGAATGGAAACACATGAACTATAAACCAAAGGCTGGGGGCCCCCAACTGGATTAGGCCCTCTGAATAGGTGAGACAGTTGATTAGCTTGATCTGTTTGGGAGGCATCCAGGCAGTGGGACCGGGTCCTGTACTCAGTGCATGAGTTGGCTGTTTGAAACCTGGGGCTTATTCAGGGACCCTTGGCTCAGCCTGGGAGGAGGGGACTGAACCTCCCTGGACTGAGTCTACCAGATTGAACTCAATCCTCAGGGTAGTCTTTGCCCTGGAGGAGATGGGAATGGGGGATGGACTGGAGGGAAGGCGGCAGGGGAGGGGGGGACAGGAGGGGGAAGAACAAGGAATCTGTGGCTGATATTAAATTAAATTATAAAATACTAAAAACTATAGAAATGGGAAAAAAAAGAAATGTAGAAGAAAGTAGTAGGATAGATGCACTGCTGATTTATTTTCTATTCAACCATTAATATCACTATGGCATTCCCTAGAGAAAAGAGCATTACTTGTTTCAGAGTATTACTTAAAATGTATATGAAGTTAAATGTAAACAACATTATTTCAAACAAAAGACTTCAAAG
Organism: Peromyscus leucopus; assembly: GCF_004664715.2. Taxonomy (NCBI): domain Eukaryota; kingdom Metazoa; phylum Chordata; class Mammalia; order Rodentia; family Cricetidae; genus Peromyscus; species Peromyscus leucopus. Next base: position 16,798,327 of record NC_051071.1, on the reverse strand, counting down.
AAAAATTGCCAAGCCCCACAGCAGGCATCATGTGAAAGCATTCTCTGCTTGTGAGAAAAAAAAAAAAAAAGAGCTGCTTGTTATCACCAAGGTGTGTGTACCTGTATCCTTAGGTATCTCTTGTCATGCTGCTTGTTGCTGCAGTTCCTGGCATCATGGCTGGGTAGGAATGTTGGTTGTTTTCCTCCTTTGAAAGCTTACATGGAACCTCCTGCTCCCATGAAAGCTAGCCCCCAGGGAGGAGGCTTTCATGTCAGTTCCAGTTTGGAGCTGATGGGCTTGGGTCTGAAGGTCATGGTATCTTCAGACTTGAGGATTTACTTTCCACTTTTAGGGGCAACAGTGGCAATGACAACAGCCTGTAATGTTTGGGAGTCTCTTGGACAGCCCTGGAAAACAACTCAACACAGGTCTTCTTATGCCTGGTGCTGAAGGGTTTTGTTAGATGGTGTATATCTCTTAGAGAGAGCATTGTCAGCTTAAATGGGAAAATATTTAAATTATATATTTATATTTACACATCAACTTCTGTATATTATAGGTTTTTAAGGTAGATAGCTAATAGTATGATTATGACTTTTTCAGACTGTATATACATTTTTATATATGTATCTATATGTGAGAATAGGTATTGTTTGTGTCTGAACATTAATTCTTCCAGAGTCGATACTAATGTCTGATAACTGTGTAGAATAGACCAGCCTCAAACTCAGAGATCTGCCTGTCTCTGTCTCCTGAGTGCTAGAATAAAGGCGTGTACACCACCATAACTATCATTTTAGTAAATTGTGTTGAACAATGTAAGGCAGGCCACCTGAAATAACCAAGCTTTCAAGATACAGAAAGAAGGAGGAGGAGGAGGAGGAGGGGGGGGAGGAGGAGGAGGAGGAGGAGGAGGAGGAGGAGGAGAAGGAGAAGAAGAAGAAGAAGAAGAAGAAGAAGAAGAAGAAGAAGAAGAAGAAGAAGAAGAAGAAGAAGAAGAAGAAGAAGAAGAAGAAGAAGAAGAAGAAGAAGAAGAAATAACAAGGTTGAGGAGTAGGGGAAAAACAGAGGCACTGTTCCCAACAACACAAGGTGATTTATTTCAAAAGGAGGGTTTACATGAGGCAGGATGTGATCTCAAAGGCAACTGTAGCACATCTCTATGGTTACACGGGGGGAAATGTGTGGCTGTTTCAATGCAATTGGACTTAGAGACCCCACATTTTCAGAAGTATTTGTATGTACTTTGTAAATTTTGTGTAAGTCACTTAAATCTTGCCATCTATCAAGTTATTTGAAATATGGCCAAACCGAACAATCTGCAGGCAGGAGAGTGAGAGGTCACAGTGCCCAGTTGCAAAACAGAACTCTGTGGGAGGGCGCTGAGGCTCTCCTTCTGTTAATCGGGCCTTTGGTGAGTAATGTCTATTGATGTTATTAAATTCTTCTTTGAACTAGTTTCACAATGTAAACCAGTCTGGAGTTAGAATTTTTAACTGTTTGAGTGACAGTCAAAATAACTCTCATGTGGCTATTCCTTAATAACTGTGATATTGAGAAGCAAGAGTAACCTAAGAATTTTCTAAAGGAGAATGTCAATCATGGGATTTTGGGAATGTGTACAAATCCTCTTGGCTCCTGTTACCCCTGGCTAAGCGTGATTGAGCTATGCATGCCAGGCTGATGTTTTCCCCCGCCCTCCATTTTCAGCTATTAATCTCATTATGCATTTTGGTCTTGACACTAAATGACTCAAAATTTAACAAAACATTGCCCAGACTCTTGAAACACAGAGTCTTTGTGTTCCTGTGTGAGAGCATGTAGATGTGAAATAGAACTCTCACGTCCTGTGGAACGGCTGCAGAGCTGTGATGCTCTTGTCAATTGGTGCAGGTACAGATGTGAGATAGAATTATGACCCTGTCGTTCTCCCACCTGCTCACACATGTGCCATTTCATCAGCATCTCCAGCTGGAAGAGTCTCACTGGCTTTGATGGCTGCTTTCTCATCAACCCATTCAGACCCGTTTGGGGACAGTCCCTCTGTTTCCCCCCACCTCTCAACCTTCTTTTTCTATCTCTGTATCTTGAAAGTTTAGATATTTCAGGCGGATTGTCTTACCTTGTTCAACACAATTTACTGAAGTGATAAGAAATTGAGAGTAACAATGGTTATGGTAGTGTGTATGCCTCAATTCTAGCACTCAGGAGAAAGAAACAGGCAGATCTCTGAGTTTGATGCCTGTCTGGTCCACGTAGTGAGTTTCAAGCCAGACAAGGCTACACCGAGACCCTGTTTCAAAATAAAAGCCCAAACAAAACAAAACAACAACAACAACAAACAAAACAAAAAAAAAAAAGATATTGAAAGTAAACCACTGGTGTATAGTGGTCTATTATATTATTGGCAAAAAAGAAATGAAACAAGTTATGGGAACTGAGTTGTGTATTCATTCATTCATTTGTTCATTCTTACTCAATAAGTTTACATTGAGTGTCTATTACAGTGACTAAAAGACAGAGTCCTTCTTCTCTCTAGGTTTTATATTCCAGGGGGGAATGGTAGGCAGTACACACATGTATGAATATAATAACTAATATAATAATTCCATAAAGACAATGGAAGAGTGTGGTCATGAAGAGACAGGGCTTGACTTATGTGTTGACTGATAAGGGAGTCCCTTCTGAGAATGGAAGCTCACTTCAGTGACAGAGCTTATAATGTGAAGGGCAGGACTCAGGGACTCATTTAGGCCATTAAAGAATGTGGTCTGCAAGCAAGTGTGGCTGATACGCCACAAACCAAAGCTCTCTTGAGATGGCTGGCTTGATTTTTCTATTAGCCAAGGCCTTTGGCAGGGAGCCTAAGGCACATGTGTGTTTGCAAGGAAGCACAGGGACCTAGTGAACTCGACCTCTAATGTTAGAGTGGCAGGACCTGGCTGAGCCAGGGACCTGCACTGGGATTTCCCTCACTGTTCCTGCATCTCACCCAGAAGCTGATCACCATGAAGCTAACATCCTAACAGACTTTGCAAGATATAGCCTGTGTTTGAGAAATGAATGTCTCATTCAGCTGTCACAGCAAGTGACCAATAAACTGTGGGAAAGGAGCCCATGTCCTACAGAAATTTCTTCACACCCTTCATATTCCACCTATTTCATTCATTCTCCAACTCTTGACCTTCTAATAATTCACCTTTTGTCTGTTCATTCACCTGGAAAAGATGCCAGGCAAGTAGGGAGAAGACATTAGGGACTAGGTAGATAGATGACCAATATCCATCTCTCATGACCTGAAGTGGAGCATCCAACCCAATCTCACTGTACAAGCTTTTCAGAAGAGGATCCTGCATTATTAGGCACTTGTTTTCCAACCCTGTGGGTATCACAATTGCCACTCCAGCCTTTGTGAATGACTTATGGTCGTAGTTGCTCAATTATCATTTTCAAACCAACAATGGCAATAATTCTTAAGATTATAGTCCTTTGGCATGAGGCCTGGCAGGAGCTGTTGTAAGTTCTGTTGTTTTTCTTTCTGACTACACCATCAAGGACAGGTGATGAGCAATGAGTCTTCAAGGTTTATTTGTTTAGAATTGGACATGGATATTTAGATGCTAGAAAATGAGAAAGCAATTTTAGATCAGTTTTCCAAAGACCCAGTGTGGGGAAAATAAAATAAGAAACTTACTGAAATCTCACTATCTGTTTCTTCCAGAGAGGTCCACTTGGAGAAAGGGAGAAGGCTTCATTTGGGTAGGGCAGATGATATTTATAATTGTAAATGTCCCCATGTTAAGACTTTCAAAGCAATGGAATAGACACTGAATCAGTCTGTCTCCCTCATAATTGTTTCTTTGTCTGTTTCCATATCTTTTCACACTCATTTCCAAAGTGTTCTCTCTCTCAAATCATTGCCTCTTATTCAATATAGTGTAGCCAGTATATAACCTTTAGCACAAAAACCTGTTTTTGTGTTCAAATACAACCACAGGAAGAAAACAATGTCACAAAATATTTGTAGAAAAGCAGTAGACAAAACAAATGCTTAAGTAATATATGACTTTTTTAACCTAGAAATTTTAGATTTAGATGTATATCCCATATCAGGGTGAGCTGGGAGTGAGATATGTTTAGTTACAAGAATATTTTGGGCTGGGTAGTGGTTGTGCATGCCTTTAGTCCCAGCATTCAGGAGGCAGAGGCAGGCGGATCTCTCTGAGTTCGAGGCCAGCCTGGTCTACAAAGTGAGTTTCAGGAAAACTAGGGCTGTTAAACAGAGAAACCTTGTCTTGAAAAACAAATAAAATGTTTTGGAACAGTTGCTATAGATAGAACAAAGATGAAAATAAAATACGTAATAAATGGAGATTAATAAATTCCATTGCCTTCACATAAAGAAAAACTATGTAACAATTTGTAATTTACTATGCAAACCTATCCATAATGTATTTTTAAAGAAAAAATATTTTTATACAATGATAAATGAATCCCCTGAAACCATGACCCAAAATAAGTATTTCATCCTTCAGGCTGTTTACATCAGGTATTGTATTAGCAGCAAGGGCAAAATCAACAGAGAAAAATGCAATCTATAAAATAAGGAAAATACATTCATTCTGAAAAAGAAAAAAAGAATCTGAGATCACAAATTGTGTGAGTGTTCTTTTCTAGCATCGATGAAAACAGAAGCAATTATTTTTATTTAGTTTTGATTCCACTTTTTACTATAGGAAAAACACATAGTTCCTATACTAGAGAGACATTTAGAGGCAGAAAAATTGTGAGCAAAGAAGAAAATAGCATGTCTGGATACCCAGAAAACTAACTGACTCTTCAACTAACCAGTATATGTCTTGTTCCACAATAAACTATATCAAAGGTTGGTTAATATCTTTCTCTCAAACACACACACACACACACACACACACACACACACACACACACACACACACACACACAAACACACACCTGGGGGTGGGGGAGAGCAAGAGCAAAATCAGTCAAATTCATGTTTTGTCACTTTTAGACAGTTGATAATTGGTTTATTGCACAGTAGTACCAGACATTTGTAAAGAACAACTGGAGAATGGAAGAAAATACATATTGCAAATTAGCCAAGCTCAAAATTCGCTGACCCTGTTTATCAGGCTAGTTTCATTAGTTTCATGACCCAAACTCTTTGGAATGAGGATATTTTTGAAGAATCTCATGTGAGCCTCGTATTAACTACTGGCCGCAGCTGTGGAGCTCCAGATTCCAGCTCACTCAGTGAATCCCATACCTATCATTGAGACCACTTCCTCTTGGCCTGAAAAGCACGTGCACGTTTTACTCAACCTGCTATTGTATTTGTTCCTATTGTTATCAATTCTGGCAAGTGAAACACTGGCCACAATTATGCCCTAAATAAAGTGCACTATCTTCAGTCAACAAAGAAAGATTAGACCATCTTCACTTAACTGTTTTCCCTAAGAAAACAATAAATTCAAAGTGAAAAATTTTCCTTAAAGCATGAACTAATAATATATTTATTTCTTTTACTGTAACTTAGGTAAGAATTATCTTGTAACCTCATGAGCTGATTATTTAGGTCTTATATAAATCAGTCAACAGAACTCAATCATTTCACTAATTTCAAACAACAAAAACTGCTTTCCTGTACAGCAGTTCATAATTAGAATTGTCTTTGCTGAAGTATTCATATTGCACCAGCATGTTTTATTTTCCTCAAATCCCAGCCAAGGTCTCTGTTATTCTTAGTCCACTGTGGGATGTGAATATTAAGAAGCTTACTGCTTTGAGATTTTTTTGACCCATAGATCTGAGATGAGACTGAAGAGCCCAAATCAAATCCTTATTAGACACCTCAGAGGTGATGATGCATTATTAAATTTGGAAATGATTGCTTATAGTCCTCTTCCACTCCCATGGAGCCAAGTGAGCTTTGCTACCCATCTGTTACTGTTACTTCATCAAAAGCTCTGCCTTCCTGGATCGTTTAGAGCCCCAGATAAGTCTCCATATCCCCAAAGTTTAATTTTTCACACTGTAGGAGGAACATCAATCCTATGATCTTTTTTTTTTTTTTTTTTTTTAGGCTTGGGACTTAAGCTCCCTACAAAAACTCAAAATGTACAAGGTCTTCTCAGTAAAATATTCCAACTCCTTATATAAAATTAAAACTCCAGTTAGCCAAAAGATTAATTATTATTCCAGTTTAATAAATTATTGGTTCACTTAGACGGTATTACCTCAAAGGCTAATTATAGTGAGGGGCCCTTTAATAGCTATGACTGGATCCTGGTTTTAGACTCAAGGGTTGCTTTCATGACTTTGGTATAAGCACTTTTTTCATGCACGTTTAGTCCAAGAGATAAAAAGATAATATTTGGCAACTAAATTCTCTCTTTAAGACTCTCTAAGTGCATTTCAGGGCATAGTAGCTTTTCAGTAATTTCTCTATACCTCATAAAGCTAATGCTTTTGTTCTGTGAGTAAATTTTAAAAATGTAGAAAATTGAATACCTGCTTCCAAGATCTCTAAGCCAGAGAATCTTCCTCTTCTCCAGGCTGAGCCACTAATTCAGTTTCTCAGGATCAGAAATTCCTGAACCAGCTGCTATGTGCAGTGCTAAAACACAAAACATATGGAGAGATGATAGGAACAGTCCATCTTTCCTTATTTATGTTAGAGGGCTGAAGTAATGTTTATGGGATGAGGAATTTGTTTAAGTGAGTGCCTGAATGTTATGAATTTCTTGTCACACTTTGTCTGGATTCACAATTGATACAGTGAACCAAGAGCAGTATACACATACTCACATGCATACACAGGCAGTTAAATTCATGCAGCCATATATACATATCAAGAGAGGTTGTTTTCTTTTTGTGTGTGTACTTAGGGAAATCTCTAGACATTAAGGTGTCTACATTTATTTGTGAAATTGAAGGCAGACTAGAAGGGTAGATTTTGAGTGTAAATAAAATAAATATTTGTCACAAAATCATGGCAGTTAAAAACACTGTGTGCTTCAATAGAATATACAGTGTGAAATTAGAGTTGTTTATTTGAGTATTTTCTTTTTAAAAGGACAATATTGCCACAGATCTGCTTACTACCAAAAATATTTTGAAATTTTTCCCTTTTCTTCAAATTTAAAGTCATACATGCAGGGGAAACCACGTACAGAGAAATACGGGGTAAATATGAGTGGAATAAAAAGTTCTATTATTATGTTACTGGAAACTGTTAGGCAAAATGTTTGGCCTCATTATTTGCTACCTTGTCTTGTTTTCATTCCCTGTTGCTGTGATAAAAACAACCTAAGGGAGATATAAGTTTGTGGCTCAGAATTCTGGGTCACAGTGAATCATTGCAGGGAATTTAACATGGTAGAAACTTAAGGCAGCTGGTCATATTACACTCACAGTCAAGAGCAAATGAAGGAAATAATGGATGCACACTAGTGCTCAGTTCTCTTTCTCTATTCATATACTTTAGAATCTTCTTCCTAGGGAATGATACCACTCACAGTGGGTAGGTCTTCCCACTTCAATTAGCATGATCAATATAATCCCTCCACTGACATACCCATAGACCTACCTAATCTAAACAGTCCCTCACTGAAACTCCCTTCCAGGGTTGTCCTAGGTTGTGTTAAGCCGATAACTAAAACAATCTTTCCCAGTCTGACAATTAAAAGTTCTCTGCCTACCATGTTTTTATCCTCTGAATAATTAATACATTTTGCTCAGAGAAATCGAATAACATCCTCACTGTATCATGACTAATGTTTGGAGCATGAAAAGACTCAGAATGTAATTGTGTTTGGTTTTCCTTATTGCATTTGAGGCATATGACCTATAATACATTTTTGTTTGGAAGACCTGGGAGTTCATAACTAATAGTTGACTGGATTTGGTAGTACAAGAGTTGTCCATAATATTGTATGTTAGATTTTGTGCAGTGATCCTTTATGTCTGGGAACCTAGACATTGAAGGCATTTGACTCATTTGCATTACATAAATAATACTACAAAAAGTAGAACCTATATTTTATAAAAATAATTAAACTTTTCAAACCTGGCTTTGTTAATATTTATAAGGAGCAAAACTTTGCCCTGATGACTAAAGGGCAAATGCTTCTATAAGTGTTTTCCCCTGCACACTTGAGTGACCTTTAGTACTGTTATATACATACTTCTACCACAAGGTACTTATGAGTTCTAAAAATCATTATTTAAAATATGCATGAATAAGAACCAAATGTTTCTCCTTTTAGCTCCTCATAGTAATCTGTAAAATTCCAAACAGACATTTCTCACTAAACAGTGTTCCAATTAGGGCTAGAAAGAACAATCAACGACCTTATAGAATAACCAATAGATGGTAGAATATATTTAAGAGATGAAACATGCATTATATATTATGGATTCTGTTTCTGATAATGATGGGCCAGTTACAAACTCCTGTAAGAGCAGGGGACTGCTGGAAAAGATAGTTAAAAAAAAATCTCATTGAAATCGCTCAGCAGTTAAGGGCAAATATGTCAGCAATCAGTAAGTAATATGCATTTAAAGTGAACCCTCCAGTTGTCTAGCTTACTATCTTAAGGGAGTTCCCAGGCTGTGATCCGAGAAGGAGAAACACAGGCTGAGCCTGGTAGATTCTATAAGTTGAGGAAATACAACTAATGTTCCATGAAACAAGATAGTCTTCACAGAGGAGATATTGAAAGAGCCAGTGTCTGCAAAGAAAGGAACTACAATTCAGCTGAATATCCAGCTGAGAAAGATTCTCACATTTGTAAGGGAACTACCCCAGGCTGGGAAAGAGAGCTTAAAATTGGCTGAAAACACAGGTGCTCAGAGATCATGCAGAACTGGCATTTGCAGCTCTTCTCAGGAGAAAAACTCAGGGATCCTTCAAAAGAGTCATGAGATTTGCCTTATCTCTGTACTAATGAATAATTAGCTTTAGAAAGAGTACCTCATTTTTTCCTGTAGAACAGAGCTTAGATATAAACATTAAAAGACCAGACTGGACCTAAGTAACTTGTTGTACTGAGAATAAAGCTTGAGGATATTTACAAATGTCCAAAAGTATCCAGGACCGAAGACGGTAACATTTATGTTTGCTATCCAATCAACAATTGTCCAGTGTGGAAAGAAACAGGAACAAATAACCCAATAATCCTTGAATTAGAACACAAGGAAGGTCTGAAATCAATAGTTTGAGCTTCTTCATTTAAAAAGTTGAAAAACAAGACAAAATTTAACTCGAACTAAGCAGAAAATAGAAAGAGAAAATATAAAAGTTCTGTGCAGATGTCAACAAAGTAGAAAAAACAGAAATACTTAGGTGAAGTCAATGAAGGATAAAGTTTGCTCATTGGAAGCAACAATAAAATTGATAAATCTCTAGCTAAACTGATCAGATAAAAAGGAGAGAAGACAGAAGTGAATAGTGTCTAGCGTGGAAGAGGTAGTAATACAACAGACTTCACAGACACAGTGGCTGCTAAGGCTGTGTTTCCTTCAACAACTTGATGCCAATCAACTAGATGCAGCTGAAGAAACTGAAAACCCTTCAGTGCTCCAATTAAAGAGTATCCAAGAAGAGTGTGAACACTCTGCATCACTAAAGAAATGGAATTTGTTATTAAGACCTTCACAAAATGAGGTTTTCAACTTCTGCTAATTTAATGCATAAATTCTAACAATTCATATTTAAGGATTAATTTTACACCAATATCTGAGGAAAATCTGACACTGATTCTTCAGTTTTTCCATAAAACTGCATAGGAGATTGTTCTAATTTCTTTTCTGTTTGCTGTGATAAGACACTCTGTCCAAAAGAAACTTTGGGAAATATAATGTTTATTTGTCTTTATTTGGTTTACCCTCCAAGGTCACACTCAATCTTTGAGAAAAGTCAAGGCAGGAAACTGTGTATATATATATATATATATATATATATATATATATATATATATATATATATATATACACACTTATTGGCTGACTCACTAGCTTATGCTAAGTTAGCTTTCTTTTACTGTATAGACTTTACCTGTCTAGGGATGATGCCACCCACAGTGGGCTATGCATTCCCATATCAGTCATCATCATGACATTTTCTCACAAACCACAGGCCACTATGATCTGGACAATTCCTCAATTAAAATCCTTTCTTTCCTGGTGACTATGCAGACATTCCATGAAGGATGTCTAGAGAGTAAGGATGTAACCACATAGTGGTTATAACATGCTGAAATCAAGCTGATCAGCAAGCAAGCCCAGAGGAACCCAGTAATTTCTCTCTGTGACTGTGGGTGCAAAGTGACTGACTAGTGGAAGTTCTGGCCCTGACTTCTCACAATGACAGACTGTAAAGCTGTGGGATGGTCTTTCTGTATGCTGTGAATATATGTTGTTATCATTGTTTAATAAAGAAGCTGTTTTGGCCTATGGCAAGACTGGTTATAGTCAGGCAGGAAATCCAAGCCAAGATACAGGGAGAAGAAAGGTGGAGTCATGGAAGATGCTGCAAGCCACCTGAGGGAGCAAGATGTAATAGAACACAGGCAAAGCCAAGAGACATGTTGTAGCTGGAGAATTATACAGAGTGATATGCACAGCAACATGTGGCAATATATAGACGAATAGAAATGGGTTAATTTAAGATGTAATAGCTAGCTAGCAATAAGCCTGAGGCATAGACCAAACAGTTTGTAATTAATATACTCCTCTGTGTGTTTATTTGGTACTGAGCAGCTGCAGAACACAGGGAAACTTCCAGTCACACTATAACCTGGAACTGTGAGCTGAAATAAACTCCCTTTCCCCCTAAGCTGCTTTTGTCAAGAGATTTCATCAGAGCAATAGGAATGAAACCAGGGCAGGTGTTTGTTCTACAATTCACATTACACCACTGAATATTTACCCCACAAATCTGCTGTATTCCTCAACATGTTTTCACTTCAATAAATTGTCATCATTTCCCCATTGATATTTGCCATATTTGATTCTGGGTTTTATTTGACACCTTATATCTTTAACATGGATAGTATTCTTTTAATTTAACTATATCTGTCTAATTTTTTATTACTAGCATGTACAAATAAAGCTGCTCTGTACATATTATTGTTGTACCTAGAAAACTTTCTGAAGGTTTTGATTACTCCTCTAGTCTATTATTCTAATCAGAGGTTTTTTCTTGTACAAATAACATCTACAGTGAAACTTTTATTCATGTGTTTAATCCTTAGACAATATATATGTGAATATGTATGTAGGTTTTTTCACTGCATAAGTTAGAAGTTTCAGTAAAATTTTGAAGAGCATTACTATGTAGTCTTTTTTCATTTTCAATATTAAATGGACCTGTTAAATTACAGGAAATAATGGAAAGACACAAATTCCTTTTTTAATTGTATTTTTGTATATTTTTTATTTTTGATATGTAATTCTTATCAATTGCTTTGTTAACATTCTTAAATAGTCTTTTAACTAGGTTATATTAAATGTTTGTTCTTTCTTTAATATTAAAAAGTTTGCCATCCTAGAAAAAAACAAATGACCCACAGGTTGAGAACCACTGAATTAAATGAATTATAAATTAATAGGAAAAAGAAAACAAATGTCATAAGTTAAAGCATGTTGTTTTAGTATTATTTCCAAAGCTACAAAATTTCTCAGATTAAACAACTAATGATCTTCTTCTTCCTCCTCCTTTTCTTCCTCCTCCTCTTTTCTCTCCTCTTCTTCTTTTAGAATTAACTCTCATTTAATGTAAAAAAGCCTAACTTAAGTTGAGGATACTTCTTGCACAGTCCACAGATCTTATTAGAGGAAGCCTATCTAGGAGAAAATGTGCCTCTGGCCCTTGTTGAGTGAAAGGATAAAGACAGACAAGTTCCGAAACTCAAAGACTGGCTCCAACAGTAGGCTCTTTGTTATGTGCCTACCATTGGGTTCCATCCTGGGAATTCAGGGTCAATGAACACAGCCTGCTCTTGAAGTATTCTTAGTAAACTGCAGCAAAGCCAGAAAAGAATGGAGGGGGAAGAAGGTGTGTTCTGTGTCCCAAGAGCTACCACCAAGGAAGAAGCCTTTCTGACCCTGGAAGCCTTGGGCCAAGCACAGAGATTCTGAGGTTGGCATTTCGTTCCTACAGGCAGAACCTGGAAATGAATTAGAGACTACTGAGCCTGTGGTGAATTTCTATTGTGACCTTGGTATGTAGAGATGCAGAATTTCCTAACTTCACATGAATCTGGATTTGCGTAGTGGTTTATACATGAGCCACTTAATGAGCACTGTCTATGTACCCATTAGGTCTGATGTATTATTGTATTTTTCATTCTGCCAGTTGCTAAAAGTTGTGTTTTAAGATCCGTTAATTCTTCTGGTATCTCACTACTAAATTCCAACTATCATTTTGTTGTGTATATTTAGAATTCTCCATTTCCTAATGAACTGAAATTTTGTTCTTTTCACTATATAATGAACTTCCTTATGAAGAACAAAGCTAACTCCTTGATATCACATTTTACTGTTAATAATGTTTCTATACTAATATTAATTTGACCAACGTAATATATATATATATATATATATATATATATATATATACATATCATTTAAAAGTATGAAATTACAAAGAACTATTTCAGTGTTCTGTATTTCTAAAAATTTATTTTATCGCTTACATTTAAGGCTTATAGCATAATGCTGTGGACTATATATATATATTGCTATTAAGATTGTTAGTATAGTGAAGGAAATTAATGTATCTATTATCGGACAAAAATCCACTAATTAAACAAAAAGCCATCTCACTCATGATGTCATTAACTCTAGTCCTCACATTATCTGAATCTATGCATCTTCATCTGCTGTTCTGTGCCCCTTGACTCACATCTCCTCATCCCTTTAAATCCTCAATAAATACTGTTTTACTTGGTATTGTATATTTGGTATTCTTTTTTTTAATTTAATTTAATTTTATTTTACAATACCATTCAGTTCTACATAACAGCCACAGATTCCCTTGTTCTCCCCCTTCCTGCCCCCCTTCCCCCCAGCCCACCCCATTCCCACCTCCTCCAGGGCAAAGCCTCCCTCTCTCGAGGACTGAGATCGACCTGGTAGACTCAGTCCAGGCAGGTCCAGTCCCCTCCTCCCAGGCTGAGCCAAGCGTCCCTGCATAAGTCCCAGGTTTCAAACAGATAACTCATGCAATGAGCCCAGGATCTGGTACCACTGCCTAGATGCCTCCCAAACAGATCAAGCCAATCAACTGTTTCACCTATTCAGAGGGCCTGATCCAGTTGGGGGCCCCTCAGCCTTTGGTTCATAGTTCATGTGTTTCCATTCGTTTGGCTATTTGTCCCTGTGCTTTATCCAACCTTGGTTTCTCGCTCATATAAACCCTCCTCTTTCTCGCTAATTAGACTCCCGGCACTCCACTCGGGGGCTGAGCCATGGATGTCTGCATCCAGATTCCTCAGTCCTTGGATGGGGTTTCTGGCACAACTATTAGGGTGTTTGGCCATCCCATCACCAGAGTAGGTATTTGGTATTCTTAAAAACACCCATTTAAGTGAGCTCTTGCAGAGCTTTTCTTTTTGTGATGGGTTATTTTGTTTAGCATAACATCTTTCATGCCCAACTCTATTATGGCAAATAGCAGAATTTCTTTAAGGTTGAAAATATCTCTGTGTATATGTTTATGTGCATATATTTACGAGTTATATGTTTTTACTTTTTTTTTTGGTTTTTGGTTTTTGCAGACTTGGTTTCTTTTCTTTCTTTCTTTCTTTTTTTTTTTAAACAGCCCTGGCTGTCCTGGAACTCACTCTGTAGATCAGGCTGTCCTACACTCACAGAGATCTGCCTGTCTCTGCCTCCTGAGTGCTGGGATCAAAGGCATGTGCCACCATGCCCTGCAAGGTGTGTTTTTATATATTCATCTATTCATGGACATTTAGGTTATTACTATAGTAAAGCTATTGAGAAAATACTGCAAAGATCATGAGAGTGGCAATTTCTTCATGAGCTAGTAAGTTAGGTCTCTTTTGTGGGTACTCCCAGAAGTAGGATTCCTGGGCTACATGGTAGTTCTAATTATAATTCATTATAAATAAATATATTATGAGTGGGCACACATTTTATTTTCTATAGCTCTGCAGTCCATTTCTTTTTCTTATTGTTGCTTCCTTTGGATTAATTTCTTTCTTCTTGTATGCTGTTGGTTTTCAAGTTATGCACTATTTCATTGTTCTTTTAGTGGTTATTCTAGAAATTATACCATCACATTAAAAACATTAAGCCCATCATTAACTGTGATGTTAGTCATTAAGTTCACCTTTTTCCCAGACCAGGAAAACTCTCAGAATAACCCAACACTTATTTGATTATGCAGTATAATTTTTACCCCCAACCTACCTTTCACTTTTTTCTCCCTCTCCCAATATATGTATTACATATGTATACATGAAAAGATATTATTATTACAGGCAGATGTACTTACATGTACAAATACACTTGTTACTTCTCATTCTTATCCTCATTCACACCTGAGTGTTATCTATTTCCCTCTAGCTCAATTTTCCTTTCACTTGAAGAATTTGTGCAGTTTCATTTATTATAGGCCATCAATAATCAGTGTTGAAATTATGTGAGTGCATGATCTAACTTCATGTTTAAATTCTCCTACAATTTCCCCTCTAACACTCTGAAGGTGATGTTTTGTGATTTTCATCTAACTTCCATTACTGTTCTTCAGTTATCAGTTATCAGCTGTCTAACTGCATGGGGAAGTGTTATAGATTTATTTCTTCAGCGTGATTGTTTTGTTATGTAGCCCAGGCTAGCCCTGAAGTTACTATACAGCTTTATCACCCAATCCTTACCACCTGAGTGCTGGGAATATGTGCATGTACTGTGCTTAGTTTTGTTTTTAATATTTTATCATTGTCATGTTTTTAGCACTTTTACTATGAAATACTTTTCTGCAGATTTTTGTGGTTCATTGGCGTTATTGAATTTATAAATGTATTTTCTCTGGAAACAAATGAGAAAATCAGCATATAAGGAGGAAAGACCTATTTGTTTCATAGGTTCAATCCAGCATGGACTGGCTCTGTTGTTTGGAAGCCTATTGAGAGGTAGAAAATCAGGGTATGCAGTGTGTGGCATATGTATTTAATACTTTGTGGTAACAAGGAAGTAAAAAAGATAGAGGAGGAGTATGCCCTTGAATGCCACAGCCTCAGGGAACTTTAATGCACACACAATTTGACTAATTACAAGAATAAGCCTCAGTTGGGGTTTGAAGTATATGTAAGTCCTGTTGTATAAAGTTTTTACATGTTTAGTTTCATTTAAAATCCCCAATATAGTTCTCAGAAAGATTTTTTATATTAATCTTATGCTGAGGAACTTTAGGCACAGATTGTTTGATTGATTTGGTCAAAGATCATGTAGTGGAGCTGTCTAGAACAAAAGTATATGCTCACAGCCATTTAATCTGATTCCTATCATAAAGGATGGGTCTGTTTGGAAATTAATTTTAAATATATACATTTGCAACTCAATAAGAATTCTTAAGTATTAGACTTTGTCTTAGTCTGTTAAGGCACTAGATAGGCTTTATAATTTTATCTAATATTTTATAACAAAATGATGGTCCTACATTTTCATGTGAATGTATCTTTATAGTAGGATATCCTAACCAGTGAAATAAAGTTGGAATCCACAAGTTTATACCACTATAAGGGAGTAAATATGTTCATCTTACAATAAGAAGTTGACTGAATGAATAAAATCTACTGTTATTTCAGTTTTGCAGCTAAAGAAACTGAACCCAAGGAGTGTTTGGCAAGCTTAACTATCATCCTCATTAATATAGTAAGAAATACAAGCAGGCCATCGGCCCAATCAGTCTGACTCCAGAGTCCCAGTTCTTGTCTGTACATTCAGTTACTGGCTCCTGATCCCTTGACTTTCAAGTCAGATCCAGGACTGCTGGCCTGACTGTTGGCTTTCTCCAAAGCTTTGACAAACAGTCCAGCAGTCACCATTGCATGATGACATTGGGGTTACAGCAGCTATTATTATAAGCCCTTTCATCATTCCCTGAAACCCCGTTTGGTGTCTTTTACAACCCCACCCACACGCTTCTGTCAGGATGGCTGGAGATGAACTTTCATAATCGAACATCTTCATTTAGATTTTGCTTTCATTTTTGGAATTGGTGTGAATGTAATTTTTGTTTCCTAGAGCTCAGCTAAATAAAACCTTCTTTGGAGGATCCCGTTCACAAAAAGCTAATGCATATGCTATGTCTCTCCCTTTGCTCTGAGCAAACAGAATCAATTGAGGAAATCAGAGTTTGTATCATATTTTGCAACAGACCATAAGCCAGCTGCTAGCCAAATTCTACCACTGCCTGTGTCTCCCTTATTGGGGTTTTCCTTTCTAATTAAAGAAAAAGTTTCCAGGCACAGTATGATTCGAAATAAAATTGTTCAAAATAGGCACACTCCTGAACACAGTGCAGATTAGATGTGGACTGGGTTTAAAACAGCGTTTGGGTGATTGGCTAGGACTGGGCACCTGTGCAGCACAATAGTGCTGGGATTTCAGACCGAGTCTCTCAGTGTGACCACACAAGCCCCACAGCTGTAAGTAGGCACACAGCCACAGCCCCTTTCATTCCACAACTTTGCCACATCCTGAATTTTGTTCCCTGAAATAATTACAATTTGAAGCCAACTACATGAGAAAACTAACCAAAGACTTTGTTTCTCTTTGGCTTTATATGTTAAAACTAAATCTATGGATGTTTAAAAATACAGTTCTGGCTTTGGTTCTTCTCACTAATGATGAAGTATCATAATATTTCACAGGAGGATCAGACTAAGAACTGAGGAATGGTGATGGACTTCCGATTATACTGACTTTCCTTCCCCACCCTCTTAGGCTGGGTCATGCTTATTAAAAAAAGACATATTTATTATTCACAATAAAAAACAACAATTCACACATAAACCAAAATACATAAACCAAAACCATACATAAACCAAAACCCAAAGTCAAATGTAATGCCTCCACTGGATACTGAAATTGATCATGAGATATGTGTAAGTTATAATGTAGAGTGGTTTATGGGCTAGGTAGAAACCTCAGACCCTCGGTCAGTGCCTAAGCACTGTATCCAGCAGCTGCTTCAGGTGAGGGGGACTTGCAAGTTAACCTGATGTGATTCCCTCAGTTTGAGTGGCTGGAGGGGAGAGGAGAGACCTCGAGGATGACTTCTGTGTCTTCATCTCCTGAGAGGTTGTTTTCATTGACCGCGTAGGAATCCTTCCTGTGCAAGTGTCCCTTAACTGTTAGAATGGTGATGTTCTTCCTTAATCCAGTGTGTTAGCTTCATTTCCATCATAGCTGTTACCTCCCCATCTTTATCACTGCCATTGGTGCATACTGAGTGTTCGCTGGATGACAAATGCTGATGGGAAGCCAAAGCATGCCATATGTGACAAATTCAAACACAGACCTAGATACTCAGAGCCAGAGAACTCTGAACTAACTTTAAATTCATTTAAATCCTGAATTTAGTCATAATTTAATTAGCTTTCATTTTAATTATTATCACTCTAAAAACACATAGAAATCATTCAGTCTAACCTTTTCTTGCTGCAGTTTGGGACTTCATTTAGAACTCATTGCACACCAACATTCATTTAGAACTCATTGCTCAACCAACAGTCCTGGGATTTCCCTGAAGAGGGTCTGTATCACCCAGTAACTTCTGGCTAACATTCCTTCCTTGCACTAGGCAGTCCTTCCCAGCCCTGCCCTTCTAGCCGCGTCCTTCGGTTTCCTGTATCAATGTTGCACTGCTCCTTGATAGACCCTGTTCCGAAGTCAAGCCTTCTCGTCCCCAAGTATAGTCACAGATCAAAGTGGATTTCACAGAAGGTAGAAAGTAGATGAATGTGTGTGCGGATGTATGGAGTAATGAAGTAATGGAGGGATAGACAAATTCAGTTCATCACAGTAACGACAAAATTTAACAGTGAATGTTATTTGGCTTTCAAATTCTAGGAAGCCTCTCAGCAGTACTCCCACTAGGAATCTTGGGGATGCTGTCTTCTGCTCTCTCTCTCTTTTTTTTTTTAACTCTGCTCATCTCTCAAGCTTTGTGCATTTCTCCTAACTGCCTTTCCATCACATGCTACCAGGTATTCAAAAGTTACATCTTATTGTTAAGAGTAATTTATTTCATTCTTGTTCTTCTATTTCTTCTGCATTTTGGATATATATATATATATATATATATATATTATATATATATTATATATATATATATATATATATATATATATAACCAATAGGTCAAAGCACACTGCCTTTGTTAAGTGACAGAACTTACCTACTATAACAAAGTATTTCAATTTAAGGCTCTGAGATAACTGTTGTACATACAGGTGAATACATATTTACATAAAAGTACATGCCTTACAACACCCACATAAACATTTCCCTTACAAGCCAACAAACTTCCTTCAGTTAGCCTATTATCAACTTTTATAAATGGTTACACTATTTCAAAAGAAAGAAGAACCTATTATTCAAATCATGACTAACTAAAAAGAAATATCTATCCAAACAGAGAAAAAAGCCTTAAGAAAGCAACTTAAACCATAAGATGCTTTTCTTGGTTCAAGGAGAAGGAAACTACTTAATCTAAGTTCAATTCCTGGGACCAGACATGTGCTAACATGAGTGTAAAATAAGTAAAATGTAAAAAGATAAAGACACTTTCTTTTCACCCCAAGTTTGACAGTGATACAATTTTTGACTACATGCTGTGTTAATTTGGTGTAAGGTGTCATTCTCAGGCAAGGCTGGGGAAGTGTGCATTGATAGAACTTTGGTACAAGATAATCTGTCAGCATCTATCAAAATCAAACGTACTTATTTGCTTTGACCCTGCAAAACTTGCTTCTGGGAATTTATCCTGCAGATACGCTCACATAGAGGTGTGATTATGCATGTATGAGACATTGCCATGAGCACAAGCTCAAAAGAAGCAAACCAAATCTCTCTTCTAACAAAGCCCTGTCAGTTAAAGAAGTCGTGATAAGCTAAAATGATATGAAGCAATCCAAGTGTAAAAAGAGATGGCTTGAGGCTCGGGAAAAGGCTGCGAGAGTGAGGACCTGAGCTCAGCTCTCCACACACATGTAAAAAGCCAGGTGAGGTGACACATGCCTGGAATCCTAGCACTAGGGCAGTAGAGACAGGAGGATTTCTGGGGCTTGCTGGCCAGACAGTCTAGATGAGTGACACATTCAGTGAGAAACCCTGTCTCAAAAAATAAGGTAGAGAGTGATGTAGATAGAAGCCTGATGTCAACCACTGGCCTTTACATATAAGCATTTACAGTTACCTGCACACATACATGTGCCCGTACATATGGATGCATACACATACATACACAGAAAAAAAGAAATAAGCTAATCAATGTGCTAAATGGAACACTATTTTTAGGTAGAGTTTTCAGTGAAAACATTAAGATACACACAATTGAAACTATTGCATGTGTAAAAACTGCATGTTCTGTAAGAGTATGAATGTTTGCAGGATGCTATACAGAGAAAACCACGAAAAGAAACCAGCATATGTAATATCCCTGCAGATAGAAACTAAGAAACTCACTTTTCACCATCAGAGCTATTCAAATTATTTATCAATTGCATGTCTTATGTATCTACAAATGAACTTTTTCATTCCCAGTCACAAGTGAGCTAGTTTGGCCTGGTTGTCATGACAGCAATATGTTTATGCCCATGCATATTTTAGCTATTTTGTATTGAGAATATTTCACCATTGTTTTAAATATATAAAGAGAAGTATATTATACTCCAATAATAAATGGAAAAGCAATTATATAAACAAAAATGTTAGACACAAATTGGTTAAGGCAGTTATACCAGTCGAAACAATGCAGGATTTTTTCACTGCACAGTGTTCACCACGGCTGGTATGAATTCCATAGGAGACAATCATTTAAGCACTCAACAGCTACCTGCACAAAGGTTGATGTTCAAGAAAAGCTGCTAACTTTTAACATAAAATTAGCAGTTTTCACCATGCCTTCAAATCAATGGCTCAAAAGTATTGAGGGTTTCAAAGGAACGAGGAAAGATTGGCACTCCAACACAAGGAGACAGTAGTATTTGAACTTGACCCTCTGGCTCAGGTAGAAGGGCTGGACACTAAATTATGCTACTGATGAATTAGTTTGTAAATCTTTGGAAATATTCATAAACATGGAAAAGTGTATTTCAGTGTAATGTCCATTTATTGAGTCTAAAGGTATAACTGTAGGAACTTTAACTAAGGAACTTTAACTGTGAATCAAGAAATTAGTCTAGTCACTGAAAGTCTAAAGAAAAGAGCAGTGTTTCCCTGTGTAGCTCCCCGACACACTTCTGTGTCCTTTGGGGCCACATTTTCTTGCCCCTGAGGTAGAGACTAGGCCTTCAAGTCTTTCCTGAGATGCCTTAGGAAGCCAGAGCACAGCACTCAGCATTACGAGCACATGAAAAGGTGTTAGGGCAGGTTGCATTTCAGATACAGCTGGTGCCACATGGGCAAGCCAGGAGCAAAGCTGAGTGTGGACAGGAAGAGAAACAGCGAAGTGCACAAGCATGCTGAGGACCTTAGCCCCAGCACATATTTTTAGTCTGTAATTATTTACCACCAAAAATCATGTCCTATTCTGTCTTAGTTATCACAGTGGCCCCTAATCTGTATCCTATTCTTAGCGGAAATAGTCAGGATATAGGAACTCAAATATTCTTTCAATTCTTTTTCTGGGGTTTTCCACTAAAAATCTCTATCACATAAGTCCATGTCTTCCCCAGATCTGCTCAGGGAACCCTGAAGAGGAGGCAGCAGAAAGAGTATAAGAGTCAGAGGGGATGGAGGACCAAGAAAACAGAGCTCTCTAAATCAACATGAGCAAAGCTCACATTGACTCACAGAGACTGAGGGAGGCAACATCACAGGGCCTGCATTATAGAGTCCATTATATGTTGGTCAACTACTTCTGAACATGAGGCCTACCCTGGAGTGTTGATATACCCAGTGTCATTCCACTGAAGAAAACTGATGTTTTTCCTCTCTGAGCTGGTGTCTAAAATCATGAACACTTAGTAAGTAAATGACTTTGGCTCAGTTCAAAGAAAACAAAAGTCTTTGTAAATATTAAACAATAGTAAATTTTCACTGAGACCTAATGAACACTACCTAACTGTTCCAAAGTCAAACAGTAGGGTGGAAAGAGCTGGATCTAGAGAGTGGAATTGTGGGACATGAGTGCCATGAAGGGAAAGACGAGAGAATCTGGGGACACTTTAAAGTGGGGAAGGGAAGTTAAGCAAAGAGTGAGGGAGGTGAGGAGACATACCACTAATGATTATTTTATAGGCTATAGAAATACAGACTGTCTTATTTTTACTTAGTTACACACAGGTATGTATATACATATAATGTGAATGAAGTTTTACCACTTGAGGTGGTAATGCTCCCCCCTCAAGTGCTGTAGACTAACAAAATCCCCAGTGCTGAGCATGAGAAACCTCCCTTTGAGCTAGTGATCAGGGAAGTCTAAGAGATTCCCCATCAATATTGGCTACCCCCGTTGCCCTTGGTTGCTTTCAGGAATGTTGATGTAAGTCTCTGCTGCTGAAGACACCACACACATAGATACAGGACCTGGAGGAATGGAGCTGGACTGATCCTCAGTGCAGAAAGTTGCTCATAACATCACTTACTACTTTCAGGGAACTTTGTTTTATTTTTATTATTTAAAAACTATTTTAACTTTAGATATATTTTGATCATGTTCTTCCCCTCCCCAAAACCTTCCAGATCATCTCCCCCCAACCCCCCAGCTTTAAGTTCTTTCTCCAAAACAAAACAAAAAAACACAAATATACTAAAATCCCCCCCAAAACAAGCCAAAAGGAAACAAACAAAAAACCAAACTGTAACCAAATAAAAGTTCACACCCAAAAGAAAACCCATGGATTCCATTGTGTGTTGGTCAACTACTCCCGCACATGAGACCTGCCCTAGAATGGTTGATAGACTTGGTGTCATACCATGGGAGAAAACTGATTTTTCCTTTCCCAGCTGGTACAAATGACAGTTTAGTTGTTAGCCTTTACCCTAGTGGCTAGGTTTTCATTCATTCATTCATTCATTCATTCATTCATTTTTTAAATAACAAAATAAAATACAATAAGATAAAACAAAAACTATCGCTGGGCAGTGGTGGCACATGCCTTTAATCCCAGTACTTGAGAGGCAGAGCCAGAGCCAGGTGGATCTTTGTGAGTTCGAGGCCAGCCTGCTCTACAGAGCGAGATCCAGGAAAGGCACAAAGCTACACAGAGAAACGCTGTCTCGAAAAACCAAAAACCAAAAACCAAAAAACAAACAAACAAAAAAACACACAAAACAAAAACTATCACATCAAAGTTGAACGGGACAAACCATCAATAGAAAAAGAGCCCAAGCGAAGGCACAAGAATCAGACACAGTCGGTGACAAACTCAGGAAACCAATAAAAACATTAAACTGAAATACATAATACATATGCCGAGGACCTGGTGCAGACCCATGCAGGCTCTGTGCATGCTGCCTCAGTCCTGTGAGTTCACGTGAGTTTTGCTCATGCTGATTTAGGGGCCTTGCTTTCTTGGTGTCCTCCTCCCCACCTCTGGCTCTTACTCTCTTTCTGTCTCCTCTCCTGTGGGCTTCCCTGAGCTCTGAGGGGAGGGATTTGATGGAGACATCTCACTTACAGATGAGCATTTCAAAGAACTTTCTAAGTACTTCATAGTACATGACATCAGGCAAATATTTAATGCCTTTTTTCAATATTCCCCACCCCTGCCATGGCCATGGTCCCTTTCTAGTTCCCAGGTTTCTGCTGTTACTCCAGGCTCTATCCTCACATCTACAGATTCAGAGATATGGCCTACAAGTAAAAGAGAGAACTGTGGTGGTAATCTAATTGTACTGAAATGTGATTTTGATTGTATGTTAATAAATAAAGTTGCCGGGGTCAGAGCTATTAGAGCCATAGCAAGAGTGTGCGGTGGTGGACACCCTTTAATCCCATAGATATCTGTGTGTTCAGGGATATAGCCAGCATTGGAGACATATGCCTTTAAGACCTAGGGGGCTGTACATTCAGACAGTGATGAGCAGTCACGTGTTTGGGTTTACAACAATGAGAAGCAGAACAAATACTAAATAGACGAACAGACAGGAAATAGAGCTCTCTTTCGGGAAGCTGGGACACCGCAGGAGGAAGGGTGAGATTTTAGCTCTGAGCTCTGACCTCTCAGCTTTCTCTTTTGCATTGTTTTTGTGTTTCTTATTTAATAAGACGGTTGGTTACATCTATATCTGGCACCCAACGTTCGTGTTACAAATTCATGAAAAAAGCTGTTTGCCTGTGCCTTGTGAGCCCCAGCTCAGGCCCAAGCTACACTCAGCCAGTTGTGGTGGTGCACACCAGTAGGATTTGCTGAAGGAGACAGAGGCAGTAGGATCCCGAGTTTGAGCCGGCCTAGGAGGCTTGGGAGAAGATTTGGCCTGGACTGAGCCACAAACAGTGGTGGGACCATGGAAGCAGTGGCTACTGCTCCACGTTGCCAGCTCCCTCTCATCATCTTGGTGACTGTGGTGATGCTGCTACCTGGGACGAAGGGTTTACTGCTGCTGGTTCAGAGAAAAATTGCCAGGACCATCGTGTTACAAGAAGGCATCGGCAAAGGTCAGTTTGGAAAAGTTTGGCAAGACAAATGGTGGGGAGAAATTGCTGTGAAGATTTTCTGTTCTAGGGAAGAATGTTCATGGTTCCGAGAGACAGACATTTATCAGACTGTGATTGCTCCAAACCACAGAGGAGAAAAAAAAAAAAAAAAGTCTGCAGGAAACCATGACCACGCCTAACAGTGACTTTGAAATCTTCAAAAAGATGACAGGATCCCACAAAGATGATTCCACATGGACTATGATAAAGCCATTAAGCTGATTAACACCATGGAAAAATCGACTTTGGACTACAAAACTGGTCAGGACAATTTTGAGATGGCTAGCTGAGATGACCCAGCCTGACAGACTACTTGAACAAGGACTTGAAACAAGCCCTGAACTTTCCTTTTATGCAGAGACTGGACAAATGATACAGGACTTGAAAATTAACCCAAAAATTTTCCTTTCAAGATTCCCTAAAGATATCTTTACCCCTAGAAAGCAAAAAGAAAAAGAGAATAAGATATGAGATAGATCATTGAATCTACTCTGAGAAAAAAGATAAAGAAATAATAGGATAAATAGGTAGATCACTGAATCTACACTGAAGAAAAAGGGGAAGATATAAAAATGACAAAAGGCAGACTAATGAATCTATTATGAAAAGAAAAAAGAAAATATGGATATGATAAGATAAAAAGGGAGATTATGGAATCTACTTTTAAAAAGGAACTACTTGTTTTAAATAAGATAAGTAATGAAAATTTTTTGGTCTGAGTTTATCAGATGTTACTGGCTGGACATTGTTAATATATATAATGGAGGTTTTATCTGAATCTGTCAAATGTTAATGGACTAGACATCATTAATGTAATTTTGGCTGTATATATTGTATATACTTATTGGATAGTTTTTCTTGTATTAGTTATAAGCTTTTTTAATTTTAGACAAAAAGAGAGGAAATGTGGTGGTATTGTGTTCCCCAAAATAGTGTGTACCTTAATAAATTTATCTGGGGTCAGAGAACAGACAGCCACTAGATACAAAGGCTAGAAAATGGTGGCACTCACACCTTTAATCCTAGCATTCCAGAGATAGAAATCCCTCTGGATCTCTGTGAGTTCAAGGCCACATTGGAAATAGCCAAGCATGGTGACACACGCCTTTAATCCCAGAAAGCCAGCCTTTAATCCCAGGGAGTGGTGGTAGAAAGCAAAAAGATATATAAGGCATGAGGACCAGAAACTAGAGGCATTTGGCTGGTTAAGATTTTGGCTGGTTAAGCATTCAGGCTTTTGAGCAGTAATTCAGCTGAGACCCATTCCGGATGAGGACTCAGAGGGCCTCCAGTCTGAGGAGAAAAGACCAGCTGAGGATCCGTCGAGGTGAGATAGCTGTGGCTTGTTCTGTCTCTCTGATCTACCAGCATGGACCCCAATACCTGGCTCTGGGTTTGATTTTATTAATAAGAATTTTTAAGATTCCTGCTACAGAGAACTTGTGTGTTTGTCTTCCTGGGTCTGAGTTACTTCACTTGGTATAATATTTTCTAGATCCACCCACTTACCTGTGGCTTTCATGTCTCCATTTTTCTTCACAGCTGAACAGAATTCCATTGTGTAAATGGACCACATTTTCATTATCCCATTTATCAGTTGAAGGACATTTCAGTTGTTTCCATTTCCCAGCTATTGTGAATGACTGAGTGTCTGTGACTAGGATGTCACATCTCTGGGGTATATGCTAAGGAGTAGGATAGCTAGGTCAGATGGTAGATCTACTTTTAGTTTTCAAGAGTTCTCCACACTGATTTGTCTTTAATGTGACATATTAATTTTAAGAATAGCATGTGTTTTCATCTCCACCCTCATTTTTACACCTCTGAGTTTCAAATATATGTAATTATTCAAGATTTATTCAAACACTCCATGTTGTCTCTTATTCCTGTGATTCTGTATAATGAGGTGGTTAAATCTGATTGTCAGCTCAACAAGATGCAGAATCACTGAGGTAATATGCCTCTGGGAATGTCTGTGGGGAAGTTTCTCTATTGGATTAATTGAAACTGGAATACCCACTACTCTTTTTTGTTTCTTGACTGTGGGCACAGTGTGACCAGCTGTCCTTGTCAAGTTCCATGTTACCACACCTTCCCCATCATAATGGACTGCATCCCCCAAATAGTAAGCCAGAATAAACCCCTTCTCACTAAAGTTTCTTCTTATTGGGTGCTTGTCTGTAGCAATGGAAAGTCACTGTACACAAAGTTTTTACTGCTGTTGAACTACCATTGCTTGATACCCTATTTTTCTCTTTTATTGTTACTGCAAATATCCGACAGAAGCCTCTGAAGGGAAGAAAACTTAGCTGTGCTCACACATTGAGTGCACAAACCATCATGGCAGAAATGACAGCAGGTGGTGGCTTTCATGGTGTCTTAAATGAGGAAGCAAAGAGGAGTGCATGCTGGTGCACAGTTCCCTTGGAACTCAGCTCACTTCTTTTCTTTTCCCTGCAGCCTATGAGATGGTACTAACCACACTCAGGGTGAGTCTTTCTCTTCAGTTGTATCTCTAGAAGCACCCTCATACACACATCCAAACACATGGGTCTCTGAGGTGATTATAAATCCAATCAAGTGGTCAACACAGCTCAACCATCACATTCAACATTGAGATTCTCAGTTCAGAGTACGTTTCTTATGGAAGACTTTTCCAGACTTTCCTTAGTGCCTCATCTCTGTCAAGACTAGGTCAATGTCCCACCTGTAGGCTCCATAACTACTTTCCCATACCCATGTTATGAGTAGTATTGCCTGTAACATAAATTTTCTTTTCTTGCTTAGCTCTCAGTACATAACCATCTTCTACATTGACAATGCCCCTCAAGCAAGATGAATTCGTAGCATCTAGTAGTGATTTGGTATTAGCCAATTACACAAATGAATGAGCAAACCTTTGTCAAGTGGAAATCAGTATCTTACAGTGATCCTGTATCCCACTCAAAGACTTGAATGCTCTTGGCAGGAAGAAAGTAGTAGTAAATACAACCTCCTTACCCGTCGACAGCCACAACATTGGTTAACACCTTACTGAGGAAAATGCCTGTTCACTTCTGCAATTATATGATGGGAAGATGCAATGACCCTGGTTGCTTGTCCTAGGATCCTCCCCAAGTATTATTAGAAATGCAGCCCTTCCTTTCTTCCTTTCCTACTTTTGTCCTTCCTTCCTTCCTTTTTCTATCCCCCCTCATCCTTGTTCTGTTAGTTTTTGTCCACTTGACATATAAACTTGAGTCACCTGGGAAGAGGAAACCTCTGTTGAAGAGTTACCTCCATCAGACTGGCCTGTAAGCAAGTGTGTGAAGCATTTTTTTTTTTTTTTAATGAATGGTTGATGTGGGCAGGCATCGTGCTCCCTGGGCAGTGCTGCTCCTGGGCAGGTGGTCCTGGTTTGTATAAGAAAACAGGCTCAGCAAGTGTTTAAGCAACATCAGTCTATGGTCTCTGTTTTGTTCCTGCCTCCTGGTTCCTGTTTGAACCCTTGCCTTGGCTTCCCTCCATGATGGACTGTAAAGTGAAATAAGCACATTTTTCTCAAGCTCTTTGTGGTTGTGGTGTTTATCACAACAACAGAAAGCAAACTGGGACGTCCCTTCTCTTCCCCCTTCTCCCTTCCTTTCTTTCTCCTTTTCTCCCTTTTTCCACCCTCCTCTCCCTTCCTTCCTTTATGCCTCCCTCTCCCTTCTTTCTCCTTTCTTCCTTTTTTCCCCTTCCTCCTGTCTTCCTCCCTCCTTCCCTTCTTTCCTTTCTTGAAGTGGCCATCCAAATATACATATCTATACCCACAAACACACACAAATCACCACCTGTAGCCTCAGGTTATAAAGGAATAAGGCAGGTATACAATTAGGCTTATTTCACAATATTAAAGGTGTGCCCTTAGTTGATTAAATATTAATTGTTATTGTGTATTTATTGAGTACTTAGGTATATTTAATTTTGCTGGGTTTTTTTTTCTTGAATTAAAATGATTAACTTAACCAAGATAAAAAGACTTATAACCCTGATTATCCAGTATACTTCTCTGGTAAACCTCTATCCTCAGCTTGCCCTGGTGATGTAAGGCTACAGTTGTGTCCATTCAGAAATAATTTGAGGCTCTTCTATTCCATTGGCATTAAAGAAAAGAAAAGAAAGAAAAAGGGCTAAGTTGGCAACCACTATGTAAATTATTTGGTTTTAAGGGATGATTTGTCCCTCAAGAGAAAAAGAATTAGCCTGGGGCTTGCCTGACTTGGGGAGACTTAGTGACATTGATCCCCGAAGGAAGGGCTGCCTAGGACACACGAGGGTTCTGGCTCCTCATTCTCTAAGGCAGCTAAAACTCCTAAATGTGACACTGATAATAAGATGATACACTGTCAGACAATGATGTGTGCGGCTTTCCTCTCCTCCCACACCCCGGCTATTAACGCTGTATTCAGTGGAAGACACATAGTAATTTGTTGAGAATCACGATGTGCTAAGAAACTCTCACAAAACCCCCAGAGTCCATTATATTAACAGAAGTGACAAGAAAATAAATGTTTTTGACAAGGAAGTGTTCCTATCCTGAGAAAATGGCTACAATATCGATGATTATTCAGGAATCAAACTTATTTAAACACACTGTCTCTGATACTTAATAAATGTTATAGTGTGGCTGCTTGTGGCTAATAAAACTTGGTTTGAAACCCTCCTCCTGCCTACTCTGCTCTCGCTCCACGGGCTCACTTAAAGTGCAGTAAGAAGCACCAAGCCAGATCAGGATGTTTGGCTGCAGAACTTAAATAATTCATTGATGCACCACTGCTTTCAGACCACTTTTACAAATGCTGTGATGAGACAAGCTGTGAAGCGTTTGGCATGGGGAAGAGGCATTGAAATCACTGAAGAGAAGCCTCCTTCCCATGCCTTCTTTTCTTGAGGTTCCAGATATAAGCAACAAGGAAAGCATTGCAGAACTCTGATGTCTCCTAGGAAAACATCTGCTATTTACCTGCTTCCCAAAACTATCTACCAGGCCAGATTGTAGCCATTTCTGTGCTTCCAGTAACTATAATTAAAGCCTTGCCATGTTCAAGAGACTCCATTCCTAAATCTGTTTGTAAAATTGCTAGAAATATTATCCAATTCCCAGAGCATATTTGAGGAGAAAGGCAGCATAAGCTTATCTTGAAGTTTATTTGAATTTTTAAAAAATGAGAAACAATCCAATTGATATTGCAAAATTTAACAATTGCAAGCTCCCAACCAGCTTATAAGCATAATGCAAAGATTTTTTTTATCAGTGTTGAATTAAGCATAGTGCTAATCCCACAGATTGGAGGAAAAATCATTAGAGCCAAATTAATTAAAGCAGGCATTTTTATTTGTATACATGGACTGTCTCTCTCTAAAGGTAGGGTTCAAGAGGTCCATTAGAAATGTGGAAGATAAGGGCTTTTATACCTCAGGGGTAGGAGGTTTCACAAATGGGGGATTTGGCAGGCAAATAGTCATGGTTACAGAATTAGAACATAAGCATAACAAGTTGGTTATAACAATCTCCTGAAATAAAGGCACGGTTGCAAGGTGGTCATAACAATGTGGTTATAACAAGATAGTAATAACAAGGTTGTCGTAGTAACCTTTTGAGAAAAAGGCATGGTTGCTATTTCCTGGAACAGGCAGTATAGAACTATTTATAGTTATGGTTACAGGTTGGGCAGATTACAGGTTACAGGTTGAGAAACAGATTTAATCATAAACAGAGATTAATCTAGTTTATTGTTACTATAAGATGGATTCAAGCTTAAAATGGAAGTAGGCTGATTTATCAATAGAATAGTTATCAGTAAGAGAATATAGGAATTCTAGAAAGCCAAAGTACTGAAAAAGTAGCACCACAAATTGTTAAGAAAGGGTAACACTAGAAATGAAAATGATTCTATATAATACCTGTTTACATCATTGATAAAGATACCACAGTCACAGAATTTATCAGTTGAAAACCAAAATGACAAAAGCATTGTATAACAAATTCCTGAAAGATTCAGGAACATGTAGGCGAAGATTCCTGTGATCTTCAAGAGGTAGAAACACTCCAAGTAGAGTAAAACACAGCCCAGCAAAGGTCTTATTACTAGATTTCATTACTGAGAAACATAAAATGAACATGTTTACATTTAAACGTGATTAACAAGACAAATATCACATCTTTTTTCTCATTTGTAGTTCCTGGGTGTCATAGGGATAGATAAAATTACATGACGTGAAAGAGAAGGGAAATTGTCTAGTGCAATGATGGGAGAAGTGGGTGAGCCAGGTGAAAGAGGAAGGTTGGGGTGTCTGGGGGAATGTTCTCCTGTTTCCTCCCACTGCTTTGAATTTCAGTTTTACTTTCAGGTCATTAATGTTTGGAATAGTTCTGTAATCTGTGTTAACTGAGAATCTAGTTTTATTTTTTCCCCATATAAACAAGGAATTTTTTGCTACATGGTTTGTTGACACGTTTTCTCCTTATCTTCTGGTATGCTCAAAGTTGGACTTCATAGAGTGATCAAATCTCTCTGAAATCCCTCTGATGTTGAAGTTAGAGTCAAAAGAGGTGAAGGGTAAACGGAACTGTGAGGTAAGAAGGCACATGGTGCAGAGGGTGACATGAAGGTTGTAGAAGGAGGGGTGGGGGCTACTTGTGGAGCCAGCAACAATTTTGGCACATGTCCTCAGATGCCAGCCAGCATTATGGTCCCAGAGGGAGGGTGAAATGAGGGCTACCCTTTGAGTAAGCATGTCCTTGATACATGTCTTCATATGGTAGCATTAGGGTCTCAGAAGAAAGTAGATGTGAGGGTAACCTGTGCAGCAAGCAAGGGACTTGGCATAAGTCTTCAGATGGCTTTAGGGTCCCAGAGGGAAGGAGAGGTCTCCATAAATATATTCATAATTAGTGTTTTGAGTTCTTTCTCTGGGATTGTTTGTCTTTGGAATCCATTTCTGGAAAACTGATATTTTTGGAGAGGTTATAATACCTTGATTATTCATGTTTCTTATAATTCTAAGTTGAGATTTGCATATTTCATGATATTGCATTGATTGGGTGTTTTTATTAGCTGTATCACTTCAGTTAAATTGATTTACAATACTCAAGTAGGGCTAGTTTGTAGTAGTGTTGATGCATGCTGTTCAGTAGCTAGATAGTATGTGTGTGCAAGACACCAGGCACAAACCTTGTGTGCAAGATACCAGGTACAAAGCCTTGTGTGCAAGACACCAGGTACAAACCCTTGTAAAGCTGTAGATGATTACAGCTGGGAGGTAAAAAGGGAGGGCAGAGGGAAGATAAAAGGCCATGAGGCTGTAATGAAAGGGAAGGTACATGGGTTGCACACAGGAGGAACCATGAATCCATGACAGAATGGATGAGCACACAACACAATTATAAACTATAACAAGTAATGTAGGTGCCAGCGAAAGATCAATGACATATTTAAGAGTGAGAACATTAAAGCTTTTTAATTAAAATTAAAGAAATGAGCGATAACAAAAGACAAAGCATAATAGGACATTAACTTTAAAATAGTATTGCATCCATCCATATTTTTTCTTGATACAAGTCTTGCATTATTTCTTTCCTCATGATGTTTCATGTAACAAACTGAACTGACAGGGATCTACAATCTACAATTCCAGCTCAAACTCATATAACCAGACTGAGGGTATGTATCTTCTCAGAGGTGTTTAAATGAACTACCTCTTTCATTGGGTTTCTGGCATGAGTGTACTGAATTGGTCAATATAGTTCTCCATTCCTGCCTTGGAGTTCACAAAGGCTGTAACTATATCACCCACATTGCTCTAGAAATGACCTTCAACTGCTGTGTCCACTCCTTGCACTGATCTTTTGTTGTGTAGGCTGGTATAGTGAAAGTGGAAGCCTGGTGGGTGGTTCCTGCTGATCACAGTGGGGAACCACACAGCATGGAAATGGCCTCTACCTCCCAGTCTCATTCTTCAGCCCTGGGCTTCACAAACAGCATTAATCCTTGGCCTCTTCCTACAGGGGGGGTTCTTGTCCACTTCTTAAGCCCTTCTCTTTATGATTCTTCATGGGTGCTAGGAAGGGTGTAAGCCATTGTTTGGGAGTGACCTTATCCAGAGCTCCAATATTTAGGGCAAAATCTCTGCCTCAGCTGTTTCAGTGCAAACAGTATGTGCAGTCCTTGTGAAGTGGTGTGAAGAGAGGAGAGGAGAACCTTTAGTATGATGGAGGCTTTCTCACATCAGGTGAGCAGAACTTCGGGGTCAGGATTTTAGACAATTAACAGCCACCAAAGCCACCCCAGGCCAGTGACTTTCTTGACCTTTATCTCTTGAACCCCAAAAATGAATTTCACAGATTGAGGACTTTCAGAAAGGAGTTTGATTATAGGTGAAAACTTAAGAGAAACCAACCAAGCAGGGCTTCGGTATAGGCCTAGCAGGTCCCCCAAATGGGTTGCCACCTAGGACTTCTATTAGCTACTAAAGATTAATGAGGGGTTGCTGGGTTTAGGCATGGGGTGGGGTATACTGGTAGTGTACTTGTTCCACTGAGAAGTGCCCATGTACCTCTCAATCCCAGTGTCTGGCCTGGAGTTTCTGGCACACCTTCAAGGGCCAATGAAATATCTGATCACAAAGAACCTCCAGGCATTAAGTTGCTACATAAAAGCAGAATGGAGACAAAATCAAGAAACTACTTCCTAAACCTTTTTGGTATTTTTTGCCTCTGGTTGGGTCAGAACTGCTTGTAGAACCAAAAACACCCTATTCTTCTGGCCAAGACAAATTTTGTCATGAAGGACAAGAGGTAGAACTGCTCATTTCTCAGTTCCCCACCCTAACTGCCTTACCAGATTCTGTCTCTTGTTCTCGTCAGTTATTCCACACAATTCTTCCTTTATCACTGTTGTGGTAGGTGTGTGTGTGTGTGTGTGTGTGTGTGTGTGTGTGTGTGTGTGTGTGTGTAATTCCACAGTTATTTCCACTAATTTCAGTAGGAGACACCCACTTGGTGTGGACTGGTTCAAGGCTCTTCTTGAGATCTCAAATGATTTTATAAATTTATTTACAGCTATTTGTCTTACAGGGATAGATTACTATGTATAAACCTGACTGATTTCTTTCACCAGTCATACTATTGTGGCTTCTAATCCACCATCTTACCTAGAATTATATCAAGACGTCTTTGAGAATTCTATCCAGCTTGGGTAATTAGGCAGTAGATGAGGCATTAAACACTCTTAGAATATATAAAATGGAACAATTTGGGAAAAACATGAATTCCACTTTATACAAGGGATTTCTGTTAGAAATATTCAGAAATCTCTTGGGTGCATGAGAGATGGATACAAAAACACAATTTGTGATTTATTCATATACAAAAGTTAAAATTACATTACTAAATATTATAGAAGACATTTCATATGGGGACATCCTTAGTGATAAAACAGTCAGGGGCTCAGAAGAAAAACTACAGAATCCAGGCATGAATTCCAATAGTAAAGACACACTGTAAGATATAGAACACAGAAGAGCCAAGCTTGTCACAGAGCAGTCGGTGCCTCTGCTCTGATGTAGGAAAAGGCCCAAAGAACTTCTGTCTTTTTTCAAACCAGGATGTAAAGATCTGCAAGGAAAGCAGAAAAGCAAAGTCTTCAGACTCCTCATACAGATCCCAAAGCTGGAACTACAAACGAACTGAAAGAGAACAGGCATCATATTATAAACCAGAGACTGTTCTCAGATAAAAAAAAAAAAAAAAAAAAAAAAAAAAAAAAAAAAACAGATTTGAATTTGGCTCTGTGGTCACAATCTACTGCATGAGATAAATTACATTTTTGTTCCCTAATCCAGGATTTCTGGCTTTCCAGGCTTCTGCACATTGCCTTTAATGACAGTATTACATGAGCTATATTCTAAGTTACCCCCTTGCGCATGCTACCGATGCTGGTTAGTGACTGTCAACTAGACACAAACTAAATCACCTGGGAAAAGACAATCTCAGCTGAGGAACTGCTTCTATTAGATTGGCCTGTGAGCATCTGGGAAACATTTTTTTGATTAATGATTGATGTGTGAGGGATCAGCTTGGTGTGGGTAAGGCGTGCCCTGGGCAGGTGGTCCTGATCTATAGAAGAAAGCAAGCTAGGCATGTCAGTACTCAATATTCCTCCATGTTCTCTGCTGAAGTTCCTGCCTTAAGTTCCTGCCTTGACTTAACTCAGTGTTAGGCTGTAACCTGTAAGTCAAATAGATTATTTCACCCCAAGTTACTTTTGATTAGGTTTTTTTGCTTGTTTGTTTTTGTTTTTTCGAGACAGGGTTTCTCTGTGTAGCTTTGCGCCTCTTCTGGATCTCGCTCTGTAGACCAGTCTGGCCTCAAACACACAAAGATCTGCTGCCTCTGCCTCCTGAGTGCTGGGATTAAATGCGTGCACCACCACTCCACCTTGATTAGTTTTTATTGCAGCAATAGAGAAGCATGCTAAAACATTTCCTTTCTTGAGCCTTACATTGATGCTCCTTTGTTCTTGATGAAAATATATTGGGGGTGACAGTTTGGGGCTCTGTTTATCCAACAACAGAAATGTAGATGTGCTGTTAACCCTGTTGAAATAGGTGTTGGATGAGGAGGTTTGCATTTTTTTGCTTCGGCTGGTGTAGGAAAACACATCCATTGCTTTCTCGTTCTATGACAGAGTAACCTGAAAAAGGAAAGATGTTTCTGTTTGTTTTGTTTCTGATGCTGAAGACTTAATCCAAGGTCTTGTACTTGCTAGACAAGCGTTCTGCCAAGACTCAATTCCCTAACCCAGGAGGAAAGATTTGCTTTGGCTCAGGGTTTCAGTATGTCATAGTAGAGAAAGCATGATGAAGAGAATCTGTCAGTAGTGACAAGAGCAGGAGGTAGTGGCTTGTTCACATGGCAGCAGACAGGACCCTAGGACAGGTAGAACTATCAAAGATCCACCTCATGATTTAATTCTGTGTGCTAGGCTCTATATCCTAAAGGCCATACAACCTTCAAAACAGTGTCACAAGCTGCGAACTGAGCATTCAGATGGGAGACTGTACGAGACTATCCAGATTCAAACTTGAATAAGAGAAAGCTATTTTCTATCCATTTGGGGGACTGTGGGGTCTAAGATCGAGTTTTTTTTTTTTTTTTTTTTTTTTTTTTTTTTTTTTTTTTTTTTTTTAAGGCCGGTTTCTGCCACAGTCTCTCTCCCAGGTGTAGATGACTGACATTTAATCTGTCTAGATGAGGACTCATGAGCTACTTTCTGTGGCACTCAGAGGGAAGCAGGGTAGAGGGTGAAGGACAGGGGTTGGGGGTATGATTCAACTCATGCAATTTCTTGGAGTGTCATCTTATTCTGACAAGGCCCCATCCTTATGGCTTCATTTGATATGAACCACTTCTTAAAGGACTCTGTCTTCAAGTCAGTCACACCAAGAGAGGGACTTCAGTCGAGGAATTTAAGGTGAATAAAACTTTGAGCAAGATTCTTTTTTCTGCCCTGTGAATCAGGGCAATCCAGAGCCTACTGGCTGTGGGTCTTGAGTATCTATAAAATCTTTTAAGAAATACTCTGGAGAGTCTCACAGGGACTTAATGATGCTGTTTGGAATCATTCTTTTTTTGACATTTGAGAAAAATAGGCTTTGTAAACACATTTAAATTACAACAGTACCTCATTTTTTCCAGTTAATGTGCATAACATTTATTATTTACCAATATAAATAATTAATTTGTGCTCTAAACTTATGCGGGGCTGAACATTTTTTCCATCATAGGGAACCCTAAATAACAACATGAAACATTTTAAGTATAATTTACATAGAAAGAGCGCATGTAAAAGCTGTAGCCTAAATTCTAAAATTACTTGAAAATTGAGCACTTCAGAGTGTGCAGAATTTTATGGCCATAATCTTGAAACTTATGGCTTAGTCCCCAAGAATATTCCAGAAGACCATATAACTCTGTGAAATTCTGTCATATAGGATAGGAAAATCAGACTGTGGCCAGTTTCAAATAGTGGGGCCACAACCATGACCTTGTCTCTTGGGTTTTGTCCCTAAGTAGCCCTTTAGCATTTGAGATAATGGCAAGAAAACTAATGAGATATATAACAAGCTGAAAGATGTAAATGCTTACGGGAATACTAGAAGAGGTGAGAGTACAATTCTAATATTTGTGCTTCAACAATAGAGGCTGAAACGCAAGTGGGAAATTAATTCCCTCCTCATCTCCAGGCAGCATCTGTAGAAGTAAATGCAGTGATATTGTACTAGTGTTTCTGTGGTCATGAGAGGAAGCCAGGAATGCAGCCACAGCTACCAGTGTCAGGCAGTGGTAGAGGACCCAGAGCGAAGAACGGAGAATCACCTCATGGGAAGCAGCCAAGGGCTACTGGAGTACTAGGGAGATGTTGCATAGTGATGTCCTCCACACTGAAACATTTGTAAACAAAACCTAAGTCTCAGGAAGTGGAACCTTAGAAGGTACACACACACACACACACACACACACACACACACACACACACACACACACAAGTTAAAAGCAGTAAGTAACAATTTCTGAGCAGAGACTCTCCCACTGGCTGAGCTGTCTGTAATGTACAGAGATTTCCCCAGGCACAGCCTCTGTGACTCCTCAGGCATGCTGGGTGAGCTTTTGATGATGCAGCAGACTTTGAGTAACTCCTCAGCCATGCTCATTCCTGTGTGGAATGAGTAGACATTTGGTCTTGTCTTTCCTTACACAATAGGTGAGTTCCCAGGAACCTGAGAAGTGAAGAAGGCGCCCATATGGGTGGCATCCCCACCACTTCCCTAGTGCGCTGTATGCCTTTCACTGTGGCACACGGGCTTCATCTGTCATTAGGGAAGCCAGAGCAAGACTCTAAGGTATTCAGGCACATATGCTACAACATCATGCTAGTTTTACAGCATACGTCTAAAGGACATAGGCTATATCATATTTTTTTCTGTCCGCAGCGCTTAAAATGCACAACATGTAAACAGAGCTACAACATTGCTGCAATTCTTGAAGGACACTGAAGAAGAAAAAAAACTATGTTAACACTAGACCAAGAGAAGTCCTTCCTACTCACATGGATACACTGGTTTTGTGTTACTCTTCTTCCATGAAGTATGTGCACACACATATATGTTCAACAGTAAAGGTTTGCTTTTCCTCCGTGCATTCCCACTCACCCTTCTGCCACCCCAGTGTATACAGCTATAGTTTTTAGATCATCTCTACACTTTCATTTTAACATTATTTTGCTTGACACATACATCAGGATAAAGAAATCTCTGTATGTATGCATGTGTTTCTATATCCATATAGAATCTCTGTGTATCTATAATATGAATGGCCAGTGACCAAGAAGGTTGAGTAACAGTAAGTATACTGTATTCCAGTCCCTACCTTGCCACCACCGTCCCCACACCAACACAGATAAAACACCAGCTAAACTTCCTAAGTCAGTATTCAAGTTAGTTTTCACTGTGGGAAAATATCCAGCATTACTGTTTTGTCCCGATCCAGACAGGGTAAATGTAAAATGGGGTAAATACATGGATGTGCATCAGTCCAGAGATTCTCAAGACTGGAGCCCAGCTGAAAGGTGACATCATCTGGATTACCTCAAGTCTTTGCCCTTTACCCAGCATGTACATATTTATAACCTAGGTTTCCAAATAGAGTACTCTGTATTTCCACCATCCGGCTTAATGGATTTTTTTTTTTTTTTAACAATCTACAGGCTGCCTCACAGCAAAGCTTGGATCCTTGCTTGTGTTAACCAACTGGAAGATTGCTGTAAGGCGCAGTGTGTTAGCTATGTGGAAAGAGTAGCTCAGCTCCAAGGACATCAAGATGCTGGAAATTCTGAGAGAACTTGATGTGGACAACGTGACCAGGCTCTGCTGTAGTTTTCACAGAACTAAAATGTCATTTTCCACAGGATGGAGAGATCTTTTACAAAAAGTAAGAGTGGACCAGTTTAATTTTGCCTTTGATGTGTCACTACTGCAAGGGAAACAACAAACAAAACACAAACAACAACAAAAAAAACCCACCAAATAAACAAACGTGGCTTCACTGCTGCAGAGACCTAGCTTTTGTTCCTTTGCTGTTTAAAGTCTATGGTGAAACTGGCATCTCTTGCTCACCAAAGGTCCAATGAAGTATGTGTTCCCAGCAACAGTTTTGTTAAGTGAATTCTAGTATACTGTGCAATAAATGTCAAACATCCACTTGACAGAGGAGCTTCCGGCCAGGAATAGGATGAAGTCACAGGTTGAAATACTGAAACTATCCATAAATTGCTTATTTAAAAAAACAAGTCCTGTCTGTCAGAAAAATACCATATTCAAGACAATAATTAGGGCATGCTGGTCACCCTCTCATCTTCCCCTTCCTGTTTTGCACATTTCAGCTAATGCTCAGGGAGCTGAGATAAGGATTCTTCCACAGGATGTTTGAGTCGGCTTCTAGTTAATTCCTTTAAGGTTTCTGCCTTGATATGCTGGGTTTGGGGGATGAGGATGAGGCAGGGTGTTCTTTATTGAGATTTTTTACATTTTCCTCTCTAGATATTTTATGTTATAGCATTAGAGAACAAGGAAGACAGAATAATGCAATTCTGGATGCAAACATTTCTTGGATTATGGGGAAATTCTTGTGTTTTCCAAAACAGGTCCAGTGTATGAAACGGTGTTGTTGCCCTGGATGGACAATGGATTGTGCGACGGCTTTGCTGTCACCCAGCTGGCTTCATTCAGGTGATGGTGCTTGTCTCACTTAAAACTTTAATGTGTGAGTTGGTATGGGTTATGTTTAGACAAACTTTGAACACTAGTTGGATGTTTACATTCACTTACACATCTGTTCATTGATTTATTGTTAATACAGAGATAAAATAAATAATCATTATCCTAAAGATATCTACAGTGCCAAGAAGGGATGTGGGGGTTACAAGGGTGCTAAGCAGAGTACATATGCCCTTTCAGTTCCTCCTCACTCCTCAGGTGCTATAAATCATCAGCCTCTTCACTAGTGGTTCTCAACCTTCCTAATGCTGTGACCCTTTAATACAGTTCTGCATGGTGTGGTGACCCCCAGCCATAGTTACTTCATTACCATTAACTTTGCTGCTGTAATGAATGATAATATAAATATCTGATATGCAGGATATCTGATATGTGACCCCCCAAAGGGGTAGTGACCCACAGGTTGAGAACCACTGGTGTAGAGGCTTAAGTTCTGAAGAAATAATAGTTGTCTACCCATGAAGATTCTATTTATTAAGTAATAGTCTGACTACAAACTCAGGATTCTCTGATGCTGACAGCCTTGCCCATTTTGCTATAATACTAAATTGACTATTTGAGTGGTAATGAATAATGAAGGAATCAAATTGAAATAACACAGGATTCCTAAATTTTATAACCTTAAAAGCATGAAATTTCTAGTATGAATATCTGCTTAATTTGTGAATCACATGAGATTTAAAATCTGGGAGGCAAGTGCTCTATAAAGAATGAAGAGACATGAACTACATAAAATCTATTCCTTTCCGTTAGAATTTGATAACACACTGACAGCTGGAATGCCTGCTGACAGTGGTGTAATGATATGAGATGTGCCGTAGTGGGATCTGTCATGGAGTTGTCATTTGTACAAATGTGAGAGCAAAGTGAATATGGGAAGGAGACAGGCAACATGAAACCCTCTGCCGGGGACTGGTCTAGATGCAGGTGCAGTGTGCAGGGGGAGCGGGTGTCATGAAGAACTTTAAGAACTTTCCATTGCCTCCCTTCCTCGAATTGCAGCAAACATAGGCTTCATTTATTAGTCACAGAAGAGATGAGGCAAACAGGGAAAGAGAAGGGGAAGGGTTTCAAGTAGAAGAGAAAGCTTACAGAAAGCATGTTCTCTTCATCCCCAGAGAGGAGGAATAAAACGAAGACCTCAAAGGAA
Organism: Peromyscus leucopus; assembly: GCF_004664715.2. Taxonomy (NCBI): domain Eukaryota; kingdom Metazoa; phylum Chordata; class Mammalia; order Rodentia; family Cricetidae; genus Peromyscus; species Peromyscus leucopus. The sequence goes on along the minus strand of NC_051071.1, from coordinate 16,758,422 downwards.
TGCCTATACTACTGTTTCATACTTCTTCAAAGCATTAATAAAACTTTGGCCTGGGGAAATGACTCCATAGTTGATATAGATACAAAATTACCCAAAATTTACAGAGGCACCACAATAGCTCACATGGTATACCAAGATGATCTTTAGCGTGACTGAAAATGTTATTTAAATGTATCTGCATGGTGTGTGGATATCATCTCAGCTTATGCTTTGGATGACTCCTCAGTGAAATACCTTGGTTCCTGGTGGAATGTGCAGTGTCTAGACTATTTACACTGTTTTAATTTGAACATTTTCTACATCTTTACAGTCACCCTCAGACAAGGAACCTAAAACAGAGCTCCCTTATTTAATGTTTGGGACTCTTTTACTGTGAAATTTGGCAAAATCTCTGCCTGTTACTAGAAGGGGAAGGCAAAGGAAATTGCTTTCCAGAGAAGCCTGTGATAAACCTCACTCACATGTTGCCTTGATATACCCTGGGTTATTAGCATTAAGGTTGCAAGGGTTGGGCTAGAGAGATAGTTTGGTAATTAAGAGCACTGACTGTTCATCCAGGTCCTGGGTTAGACTCCCAGAATCTCTATGGTAGCTCATAACTATCTGTAACTCCAGCTCCAGCAGGTCCAACACACTTTTCTGGCCTCTGCAGGTACCTGGCATGCTTATAGTACACAGAAATACAGGCCCATAAAATAAAACAATAATTTAAAAAATCACAAGGTTTGATAACTTGTGTTGAGATGGTAGCCTATGAGAGCTTGGTTATAAACTACGATGAGGTTCTTCGTGTGAAAACAGCTCATCATTATCAATAATGGACACCTGCCACCACTATATGGAAGAAAAATAATCTATGGTCTTCAAGTACCTCTGTATTTTAAGTTCCATTTGTGTTCAACAACTACAATCCCTAGTTTTCTGTTAAATTTTGAGGAAGAAAGTGTACATAGGAAAATATTTATGTATTGTATAACTATATGTTATAACTATGTTAGAATATATGTTATATAGTTTGGGGGAAATGCTATACATAGGGAAAATATTTATGCATTGTGTAACTATATATTATAACTTAACAAAAAATCTAGAAGCTCCTTAAGGGTTTCTAACATATTTTTCATTTGTGTCTGGATCCACTTGAAGGAATCCTTACCAAAGAAGACATAGAAGGGTACACATGTTTTCCCAAGTTCCCACGGCATCACAATGGTTCTATGGCAGTGTGGGCTATAGCATGAACTCTTTGGTTTTCTAAGATAACTGTAAGATTTATAGTATTTCTTTTGGGGAAATTCTTCTGGTTTATGACTACAATGTTTATATGTCTTAAATCATATTGAGCATATTAAACATTTTGTTTTTGAATTTTGGTTGATCAGTGTGCTAGTCATCCAGATTAATGATGGCTCACAGATGGTATGGTTCCAAGAAGCATTTGTAGTGGGTGTGTGCTGTTTGGATGCTGGATGCAGATTGATGGTTACTGCATTTCATGTGTGAGACAGCCAGCAACTGCTCGGTCCACTCATTCTATGGCCATGAACCTGAGTTGTTATGATTGCTGGTAACAGTTGTGCTTTAATACATGAAGAAGAGTTATTTCTAAATGATGATACATGTGGTTCCCTAATCACCACTTTGAAAGGACTGAAAACTTCTACAATGTCATTGTCAGGCTGATGTGGGCTCGTGTAACTGATGAAACACTCCATGCCACATTAATATCTATCTGCAGAAGTAGCAGAGCAAACTCATTTATTATCCACACATCTTTCCTGGCACCTAGTTAAAAATAATTGTTTAATTTTGCTTTTTGAAAATTATTACTCTGATGTTGTCATTGTATTTATTTCACATGAAGGAGAAGCCCTTTACAGTCGATCAGTTAAAATAGCTCTCATCAATTAAAAGATTTTACTTTACTTTCAGGATAATATTAGGTACCAGAAGAATGAAAATCAAAGTATGTGACATGGTTTCTATGGTTCTAGAAGAATATACTAGGAAAAATTTACAAACAGAGGCATCATCTCATATTCTGTCTGCCTAAGAGGACCTAGAGTTGGTTCTTGTCATCAGCATGTCTAGCATTTAAAACTTAATGATCTACTTTCTTCATGAAGGCCTAGTTTCCTTATCTTTAAAAAATTGTTTTTGGTGGGCATTTGGGGGGGGGCATTTAGAAACCTAGTGCAGTGTAAACTTCCTGAAATATATGAGGGTGACCCTAGAAAAGACTACTAGTAATGGGGGATACAGAGCCTGAACTGGTCATCTTCTGTAACCAGGTAAGACTTCCTTCCAGTGGTGGAACTGAGACACCAACCTAGCCACAAAACCTTGGACCTACAGTTTGTCCTGCCTGCAGGATATACTGGGTTAATGGTGGTGCAGAACTCATGGGAGTGACCAACCAATGACTGGTCCAATGTGAGGCCCATCCTATGAGAGGAATGTACAGGATCCAGAGGCTGAATAGCTCAGAACCACACACAACTGTCCAAAAAAATGTCAATGAAATGATTACTAATGATATTCTGCTATGCTCATAGATCAGTGCCTACCCCAATCAGTATCAGAGAGGCTTCATCCAGCAACTAATCGGAGCAGATGCAGAGACCCATAGTCAAACATTAGACAGAGCTTGGAGAACCCTGTGGAAGAGTGGGAGGAAGGATTGTAGGAGTCAGAGGGGTTGAGGACACCATGAGAACACAGCCTACACAGTCAACTAAGCAAGGCTCATAAGGGCTCACAGAGACTGAAGCAACAATCACGGAGCTTGCATGGGTCTGTACTAGGTTATGGTTGGAGTAGTTTGCTGTTCTTGTGGGACTCCTAACAGTGGGAGTGGAGGTGTCTCTTTGACACTTTTGTCTGCTCTTGGGACTTCTTTCCTCTTACCAGGTTGCCTCACCTGGCCTTGATATGAGGGTTTGTGCCTAGTCCTACCATAACTTGCTATGCCATGTTTGGCATGGTCACATCTGACATGATAACAACTTCAATTCTGGGAAGTAGGATTCCATTTAGTCACCAGCTAACTGGACCAAACAGTGTACTGTAGTTGGAGATTTCTCCAGTCCTGCTGGCCTGCAGACCCAAGTAAACACACAGAGACTTATATTACTTATAAACTGTATGGCCGTCACAGGCTTCTTGCTATCTAGTTCTTATATCTTAAATTAACCTATTTATATTCATCTATAAGTTGCCATGTGACTTGTGGCTTACCAATACTTTTCATATTACTTCTCATGGCGGCAGTACCTGTCAATGTCTCCTGACTCAGCCTTCCACTTCCCAGAATTCTCCTTTCTGCTTATCTCACCTATGTTGGGTACCATTTGTAACTGGAGTTTTCTCCAGTTCTGCTCCAGCCCTCAGCTGCTCAGACCCAAGTAAGCACACAGATGCTTATATTATTTAAACTATTTGGCCTAATGACTCACACTTCTTGCTATCTAGATCTTACAGTTAAATTAACCCATAGATTCTCATTTATGTTTTGTCACATGGCTTGGTACCTTTTCCCAGTTGTGCCTTCACATCTTGCTTCTCATGGTGGTGGCAGCTGGCAGTGTCTCCTGACTCAGCCTTCCTCCTCCCAGAATTCTCCTCTCTGCTTATCCCACCTATACTATACTTCCTGCCTGGCTACTGGCCAATCAGCATTTTATTTATAAATCAATCAGAGCAACACATTCACAGCATACAGAAAGACATCCCCAGCAGTGTACTCACTAGAAAGGCTTGGAAAGTACCAGTTATAAATAAAAGAACACAAGAGGAAAGGGCGTAGGACTCTACCCAAGTGTAGGTAACAGTAAACAGGTATAACAAAGTTGGATCATGAAACTTGAATAGGATTCCCTTGGTCACTAGACTGTGGCATTGCTGGGGTTGATGGAACTATTAGGAGGTGGGGAAAATGGGGAAAAGTGAGGTAAATAAGGGAATTCATGTCCTCAAAGGGGATGCTGAGAGCCCAGGCACTTCTCTTCACTTGTTTTGCTTCTGGCCACCTCATAAGCTTGCTGGTTTACCACATGTTCCTCACTACCATGTACCACCTCATCACATGCCCCAAAACAACAGGGCTGATCAACCACATTGAAACCTCCAGAACTAAGAGTCCAAATAAGCTTTTCTTCCTTACATATTTATTGTCCCCATATTGACAATAATGAGAAGCTGAGGAATACAGAGCCTAGGTTTTTAGGACCCAGAGAACTCACCATTGATGGCACTCATATTTGAGGGTCACTAAATTTTTGTGTGTATGTGTGTGTGTACAAATTATACTTTATTGAGAGAATACGAGGAAGTAGGGGGATGGCTTAGCCAGTAAGTCCTGAATATTAGATCCTGTTCAGATCCTCCAATCCTATGTAAAAAGCCAGGTGCAGGCATGTGCATCCATACTCTGCCACTATCAGGAAGGGCCAGACAGATACAGGACCACCAGAGGTTGCTGGCCAGCAGCAGCCTAAGCTCCAGGTTTGTACAAGAGTCACTATCTCAAAGCAATTCCATAGGTAAGGTAGTAACAGAGCAGGACACCTGACATCTTCCTCTGACCTCCACATGCACGTGTGGGTGCATACATCTGCATACTCACATGCATCCCTCACACCCATATTGACACACCTAGATGCCTAAACACAAACTCACAGACATATAAAGAACTATAAAATCACACTCAATATAATGAAATAGAACTCACTTCAAAAAAAAGAAAAGCCTACATTATATTTTCAAGTAAAGGATACATTTACAGTGCCAAGTACATGTGGGATAAACATGAACCATTTACAGTAATCAAAAGCAGGGTCTAGAAGGGGAAACTCACTCTAGTGCCTTTGTTTCCATCCAAACATCCACACATTCCTTGATTCACTGAACCAGAGGTTTCTGTTTCTAAAAATGGCTGGCCATGGCCGAAGCTTCTGTGGCACTTTTCAATGACTCGCATTCGAGGAGGATAGGGGAGTCTAAGCCATCCAAACATCTTATTTGTGTTGCTGCTTTTGTATTTGAGACAGCTCTGTGGTCTAGGTTGAACTGGGACACACTATGGAGCCTAAGCTGGTCTTGAAGTCGCAGCCATCCTCTCATTTCAACCTGAGTTCTGAGATGAGAAAAAGCAGTACCTGTGTTCTGTTCATTACAGTAACTGACTTTAGGACACATGCTACTTTAACTTTGACGGGATTTTTAATGTGTATTTTCCCAGATAAGAATATGTGTGATCCAGGTCTTGATGTCATGCTCCATTTCTGACTTATACATTCCCTTTCAGTCTAACTTGGTTTAGTTTCTTTGTTTTCTTCATTACACTGAATACACTGAACTGTGTTTGAACACGTAGGAATGTGTCTGATGGAAGACTGAAGTAGAAGGTAAAGTAGGTAGAGATGTCACCAGTGTAGCTTAACAAGCAGTGACCTATTATCCTGTTATCCCTGCCGAGAGGTGTCTTTTGCCACAGCCCATGAGTGTATTATAAGATTGCCTGGTCACTCTCTGCTGGACCTTGCACTCTCATGCACACACTCAGGCATGTCTAGATGCATGCACACATATGCATAATTAAAAAGAAAATAAACATTAAAAGGGGTAAAGAGATAACTCAGCACTTAAGTTAATTTTCTGTCTTCCAGAGGGTTCAGAGCCTTCACATAGGTGTCTTCCAACTACTTGTCACTCCAGATCTGTGGGATCTGACAGCTTCTTCTGAAGTCCTCAGGCACATGAACTCATGTTTACATCACCAAATACACACACACACACACACACACACACACACACACACACACACACTTAAAAGTAAAATAAATATTAAGATTGTTTGAGCACTGAAAAACAGCTTTTTTTTTCTTTCAGTTCTAGCAGTCACTGGCAGAACTATTCTAAAAACTGCCATTTTTGAAAAAAGCCTTTCCCCCTATAATATATTCTGATCACAGCTTCCCTTTCCCCAATTCCTTCCAAACCCTCCCCACCTCCCTACCCAGCCAAGCTCACATCCTTTCTCTCTCTCATTAGAAAACAAACAGGCATCTAAAATAAAACAGAATAGAGTAAAATAAAAACAAACCAGAATAGGATAAAACAATCAAACAAACAGGAAAAAAACAAAAAACAAAAAACCCAAAAGCACAAGAAATATACAGACATCAACACACACACATTTGCACACAAGGAAACCTCACAATTGGGGTCATTCCCCTTGAACAGTGGCTTAGATAAAGCTTTGACTTTCTTTTGCAAAGTTCTCTCCCTCTCTCCCTCTCCCACCTTCTCCCTCTCCCTCCCTCACCCTCCCTCTCCTCTCCCCCTCTTCCTCTCTCCCCTCAAAAAAAAAGGATTGATTTTCTTTGAGGCATCCTATTTTTTCCCAACAAATAACAGAACTGGCATGGTGCCTCTATGGCATGCCATGGTGAGCTGCTCTTGGGAACAATGCTGTTAGTTTTATTTATTTATTTATTCATTTATTTATTTTAGTGATTTCTTTGTACTGCTGATTTTCTAGTTGCAATTTCTTGGTTTCTTGCTTGTTGTCTTGAAAAATTTTTATCACAAAAAAAAACATTTTCATCACAAAAGCTTGCTAAGTATACCTTTGGAACTAACAAAAATTCAATAACTTGACAGGTTTTTTTTATAGCCACTGCTAATTTATGGTAGTTTTGAGCATATACTTAGGCATCAAAAATCTTAGAATTCTTATGTTTCTGCACTTTAGTGAGTTTTGTGGTTATTTCCTTTGGCCTTTTAAGTTTGCATGAACTATAATAAAATTGGATGTATGGAAAATGAGACAGTGGTAGACTAGAAGCTGCCTCCATTTGATGGGACTAAGAAGAAATATCAAGACAGGGAGAAAGAGAAGAAGACAAGCTTTGTAAATACACAAAGGTAGCAATGGGTTACCAAAATATCACAGAGAAAGAGACCCATAACAGCAGGACAGAGGTGATGGGTGACACCAAGAAGTAAGTCAAAGGGAGCCCAACTCTAGCTGTGTGGGGCATCCTTGTTATCACATTGTGGACCTGTTTATTGTAAATCATATCCCTTACTAAGATGTACAGTTCATTAGACTGGGAACTTTTGTTTTTACTGATAAATTCCTAGTGTTGAGAACTGGAATAATTGACACCATTTGAATAAACAAATTAGTTATATAAAGAAATGAGTATCTACTATGGAAAAATCAATGTTTGGTCCCAAGGCACCAACAAAGATGATTTTTACTAAGGTCTCCATTGAGAGATGTACTTTGTCAAGTCTTAAACCAAGTATCTAATGTGTTTCTTGCAATTGACTTTGAGATGGGCTGGATTAAGTCAACTGGTGAGCACTCCACATGAGCAATTCTTCCAGCAACCTTTGAGAAAGAACATTCTGGATTCCTGCAATAAATAAAAGAGGCCCCCTCACCCTCCCTCTCCTTCTCTCTCAGTTTTTCTTCTTCCCTCCTTCTCCCTCTTCCTAGTCACTAGCCAAATTCCCTCCTATCCTTCCTGTCTCCTTTCTTCTCTCTCCCCCTTCTCTTTCCCCTCCCACTCTCCTTCACCCTCTTTTTTTTCCTTTCCCTAGGGCAACCCTAGGTGGGAGTTGTCATCTAGAGATTTCAAAAAGGAAGACGGAGTTGAGGAGCTATGGGAACAGTCGAGGCAGTAAGCATCTGTTTTGATGGACTTCCAGTTATGTGGCACCTTAAGAATCTTTATTGTTTAAGCCTCCAGTTTGGGTTTTTCAGCCAAAACAACACAACTGTTAAAATTTCTTCCAGCCAGTTGCATAAAAAATGTATGTGTTCATAAAGCACTTCAAAGTAGTCTTCCATAGAACTTCAAAATGCCCTCAACCCTGAGGCATTATAGTATTCCCCAGAGAGAGGAAAGAAAAGCAAAAAGTAGACTGATCAAATTAAGAATAGTGCTTACATCTTTCTACTTTTGTCAAGAAGCTAAGAAAAACAAACATTGCACAGAAAAGAGACTGCAATGCCCTGCTTCCTTTGAGACACTGAGTGAGTGGTGGTGTTATATGCTTGCATTCCCGTCCCCTCCTTCTCCTCACATGTGCCAAGATGTTGTGGCTCAGTGGACGGCAGAAAGTTAATGAGTGTCAAACAAGTGGGTAATGTATACAATTCCTTCAGTCCATTAGTTCCCTAGAGAGGAGGACCAGTTTCTTTCGATAAAAAGCATCCTCTTCTTGTTCAAGGAGATGCTTGTGACTGAAACTTACTACTTTGTAGTTCACAATCAAAGAGGGCATGCTAAGCCAGTCACCAGAGGGCTTTCTCAGCTCAATGATTTGAGTGCCACCGTATTTCCTCCACAGAAGCAGGTCATGAGCAAGGATGCTTATTCATGGAAGGTCAGGCTTTTGTATTATGAAACTTCTAGCAAGTGTGATAAGCAGTAAATTGCAGATCTATCACATTTTCCCTCTGCTAGAAAGTGTGTGTTTATAAACCAGCAGAGTACTGCCCCTCCTGTGATGGATGGCCCACTTTGGACCTCCTCTTATCAGGTTCCCACAAGCCCTTTTGTGATGCAGCTCATGCCTGAATGACAATAGACAAACCAATGCCATTATAGACCCAAATCTCTCTCTGCATTCTAGATACAAAGATTACACATGGTTATTGATTTATTGCTAGCCCCCCACCCCCCACCATAGGGACCAGTTTGCTAAGTGTAAGCAAGACCCACTGTTATGAAATGGAGCCACCCACTCTATGTGCTCTTGGTAAGAAATAACTCCTGTACTCACCTTTCTAACACCCTGGACATTTGAGTGACTGCATGTGTTTAAATATTTAGGCTGTTTACCTATGCTGTCTCTTCTTCAAGTATGCAAAATAAGATAAAACAAGTCTTCAGAGGAAGGGAGTCTATGCAGTTTCTCAGTTGTTGAAACACAATGTGCTTCTTTTTATGAAGCACACTGAAATGATTACAAATCTCTGCTTTGGCGTGTATTTCTGAAGCACCTACTGTATCTATAGCAATGAGGTTTTATGACAGCTTTAACAGTTCCTGCAAAATTTATATGTTCTACCAGTAGATCATTTTGGGGAGTGATATAAATTTTACAGCACATCAGAGTTTTATATCACCCACAAATGCCTGCTGTAGGATTCATATTATACAGGCCCCACATTCACTCACACTTTTCTATTCTTCAGTTTATTTACATTTGCCAAGCAAAAGGATGTTTCAACATGGTTCTCTTTACAGATGATCGCTCCTCCTCCCTTGTTACCTTCCAGTTTAATGTCACTCGGGTTGACTGTTTGTCTACGGGACATTCACCAGTGCTCCCATCAATTTACACAGGAGACAGCATACTATCCCTCTCTCTAATTCCTATATATGGTGATGACCTGAGTGAGCCAAATGAAAATTGATAAAGGCAATCATTTTATGGAGGACTCTGATTTTCTGAACTCCCAGTCAGCTTCTGTGAGTGGCCTTAGGAAGAGAATACTTACAGCATCACTGCTTTAAGAAAGCCTGGCACGTTATTTCTATGTATATGGGGAAATTCTAAGTCTATGGTCACAGTGATTTAAACACTCTGAGATTATGGAATCAACAGGCTAATTCAGAATAAAAACAATTGCTGATCTTTTTATGAGGACCTTATTAGGTAGCTGTATTTTGATGGCAAATATTGCCAAAGATATGGAGAAGGAACAACTTCTGTCAACCTGTGCTGTTGACAGAAATGCAAATTAATATAGCCACTATAAAAATAATAGGGACAGTCTTCAAACTTAAATATAAAAACAACCATAAAATATAGACAGTAATGGGCATATACATATGGGAAATGAAATCAATGTAATGAAAAATGATATTTACCCTACCACATTTAATATAACATCACTTATCATATCCACAATATGTACTCATACCAACTGTCCATCAATGATGACTGGATAAAGAAAATATGTTATTATAGACTATGGAATATTTCTTAGCCATAAAAATGCAAGTCTATCATTTATGGAAATGTGTGAACATAGGGAACAAAATTTCCAATGAAATAAGCAATGACACATAGTCCATAATCTCTTTTATGTATGAATTTAAGGAGGCTTATTTCATAAAGTACAGGGTAGAACACTGGTTTCCACCAGGTGAGAAGTGGGTGAGGAGGGCTCACAAATACAAAGTTACATAGGAGGAGAAAGTTGACAGAGTTAACATGAGTCTGTTCTATATTTTCAAATAGTTAATAGAGGGTATTTCAAATATACTTACCATAAATAAATGACAAATATTTAAGATGACAGATAAAATACTGTATACACATGTATCCAAACATCACACTGAATTCAATAAATATACAGTTATTATGTGTCAGTTAAAATTTTGTTTTTAAAACCTCTTAACTATATTTTATTACTGTGATAAAATACACTGGCAATTAATTAAGTGGCAAAGCCACTTAAGGTAGAAAGGGTTTGTATCAGTTTACAGTTTTGAAGGAGATGAAGCTGTTCATGGCAGGGACAGCATGCCGAGAGGGTCATGAGGCCATCCAGTCACATTGCTCAGGTTGTCTGGAGGCAGAGAGTCCATTCTCAGTGCTGGACCTCCTCCAGAAGGCTCTACTTTCTAAAAGGCCCAGTGCCTTCCTGAAACATGCCACCAGCTGTGGACCAAGTGTCTAAACACATGAGCCAATGGGGACATCTCACATTTAGTCCATAACATTCTGTCCCTGGCCACCAATGGCTTATGGCCATTTCATGATAGAAAACACATTCAGTCCAAATTCAAATGTCCCCACAGTCTTTAACAGTCCCCAAACTGTTCCAAAGTCCAGTCTCTCTTCTGACACTAAAAGCAATCTCTTAATTGTGATCACATGTAAAATAATAATTAATATAATAATAATAAGCAGGCTACATGCTTACAACATTCAATGGCACGAAGTATTCATTCCAATTTCAGGAGTTAAAGATGGAGGCATAGTGAGGCAAGATTGAAACCCAGAAGGGCAAATATTAAATCATATAGCTCTCTCCATGTCAATCATCTGAGGTTTCTGATGAAATTGCCTTAGTTTCATAAGACTTTAGGTAGCTCTGCCTCTAGCTTTGCTGCCTGCATCATACATCTCTAGTTATGCGATGCTCTTCTTTGTTCATTCCCTCCACTTCCCTGCTTTATGCACCACCACCATCACCCCCTTTTGGGGGCAGAATTCCCATGGTTCTGCTACCTCTCACACCTTGAGGTATCCATTGGAAACCAGGATTCACTGTCACTTCAATCTAAGCTTCACTATCACAAATTTCATGAAATAGCCTCTCAGAGCCTCTTTACAGGGTCTCTGACTCTGACACACTTCATGAACTCAGTGGGTCTCTGAAACTTCGGAGGAATTCTGTGATCTCTGACATCAATATTGAATATTCCATGCCTCTAGAGCTGTGTAGACCCATGGAGGCTTCCTAGTGAGTACTTACTCAAGGTCAGAGAATCTGAGCTTACTTTACTCAGCAGGGCTGCATAATGGAATAATTTGACTACAAGCGTGGTTACCAGGTGCTTTGAAGGGATTACATTTGGCTGTACAGTATGCTTTGATCTTGCAAGGAGGAGGTCTTTTCCCTCTCCCCTTGGCTTGTTACAAAAAGCCCTTTTGAATAAACAAAGCAGCTGTTGAGAATTGAACCAGGCCCTCCGGAAGCTATCCTGTGTTTCTGTCCTTCTTCTCATTGGCTAGGTCTTTCTTTCTATCTCTTATTTCTTAATTCTTCTCTCCTCTATCTAAGAATCCTTCAAAGGGTGGGAGTGGCTCCCACACAAAGCCAGTACCATGTAGACTACTCTGCCAAGTTATGCTGGCAGCTCAGGGTGGAGCCTGGTTCCCTTGGACTACAAATGAAGCGTCCGCATGCTGAAGCTAGCTGAAAGACTTCTCTAAGTAGTTTATAAGAGTAGGAAACCCTTTAGATGATTTCTTTTCATAATCCAAGCCTTTGGTGGGTGGGTTCATATGCTCTGGGTACCGTTTTTGTTCTAGTGCTTCCCTTAAATGACATTGATCTCTTAACAACTACAGCCTCCTTTGGCTGCAACCTTAAGTTTCCTAATCCTCTTTTTCTTTCCAAATTTTATTTTTTAACTTCTTTCTACTCTGCTCCCCCCTTTTAAAAAAAAAAAAGTTCTACAGTTGTATAAGAATAATCAGTAACAACCATGCTATAGGTTCAATGTTATGCTATCTTGGATTTTGCCAAAACAAACAAACAAACAAAAAAAAAAAAAAAAAAAAAAACACCAAGATTAACCAGAACCTTTTAATTCAGCAACACACAATGTCTCAGACAGTGGTAGAAATACAGCCAGATTCATCACCAGAAAGTAGCTTGAATGTCCTCTAGCCTAGTTTCTGATGGATTTCTTGTTCCTCACTGAAACCTGTGAGCCAGGCCTCCACTATTGATATTTTCTCTGCTTTCTGATCTTCTAAGCTCTCTAGTGAAGCATGATCTTAATTAGTCTTAACAATAAAAACCCAGTGACACATACTGAGGGTGTAAGCGGAAAGATCAGAGAAGCAAAACGGTAGTCACCAGTGATTTCTTACCTCTATAAATGTTCAGACCGAAATGGGCATCCTGTCTCTATGAATCCTTAGACTGAATGGGGCAATTCTGTCTCTACCTGTCTTATATTCCTATCTCCACCTCCCTAGTGCAGGGATTAAAGGTATGCAACTCCCAAGTGCTGGGATCAAAGGTGTGTGCCACCACTGCCTGGCCTTTATGGTTAACTAGTGGCTAACTCTGCCCTCTGATCTCCAGACAAACTTTGTCAGAATACAAACAAAACATTCAGCTGTTCAACACATGGGCCTATAGGAGACAGCTACTTTTGCTCTCTCTCTTTACTGGTTCACAATGCATCCCTCTTTATACATTGTATTCCTGATCCTTGTTTACTAAAAATTTCCTAGAGATACGTAGTCTTAATGGATATTTCAAATAAGGATTCTCTGGGTTGAGCAGCATGCTGGACATACACAATTTGTCTATTTCAGTACGACACATTTTTATTTTCTTGCTCACACTAAAAATTCTCAATCTATTTCATTTAAGTAAGACCAGGTCTGAAACTACCCCTCAAACAGTAGATACACGTGGCTCAAATCTAGCCAGTCATTGTGATTATGGCTAGCCAATTGTGATATTTTGCAAATATCGTAGGACTAGGGCTAACAATTGCCATCTTGAGATTGTATGCGATTGAAACCAAGTGAAACTGGAGGTAGAGACAATGTCTAGGACATCTACTAAATTTCTTAATGAGTTCTGCCTCAAACTGCTCCAAGACCATTCAGTCATGTCAGCCAATATAATATATATTATATTGACTTACACCCATGCAGGGGGCAATTAACAACACATGAGGAGGCAAATCACATAAATCATTGGAGTTGGTGTGCTGCTGTTTTATTATATAAAACTTTCCCAAAAAGCTTCTTAGCCATTTGCTTATTAAGCATGTTCTATGACCATTATTCTAGGTACATGTCTTTCAGTTATTCTAGTCAATTTCAAGATATTGATAAAGGTATTATTCTTCACATATTAGAAATTTGAAGCTTGAGGAGAGTAACTTGCTTGGTCTCACACGTTAGTAAGTAATACCTGGGAATTGAACCCACATCAACATTACCATCTATGCTTCTTTCATATGCAGTGGCTTATATGTAATAGGCTCAATAAATGAGGGATACATTGACTGCAGGGGTAGAAACTTACTCTCTTAATGCAGACTGTTAGCCATATCTTAGTCACTTGTATTTTCCATCAGGTAGAGAACTTCTGAGAATCAGAACAATCAACAAGTACATGGTTCAGAACTCCAGAATCTCAGCTATCCTACAAACTAGAGCTCATAAGTGTTTAGGCATGCCGCAGATCTCACTAATACAGTCTGAAGATTAAAAGATGAAATGGAATAATGAGAAAAACTTTAACTTCAATATGTCGGGTCATAAAAGGTAAAGGATATTGGCTTTGGGGAATTATTTGAATAAGAGAACTGGACAGCTAAAGGATGTTCAGAGTTCCAGAACTTAACCTGCCCTGAACTTAACCTACCATTCAGAGAGCTAAATGCTAGAACATTTGTCTCTACAGCAGGTCTCCTCTTTGATTTCAGATCAACTATGCTCCCCCTTCAGCTTCCTCTCTCTCTTCTCCTTTAGAAGTCTTTAATTTATTACTCTAGACAAGGCTGTTTCTTGAGTTATTGTCTTTTAAGCATGCTAAGTTAGTTAGCAAAAAAAAAAAAAATGAGATCCCACCCATCTCCTCTTCTGCACATAAGGGATCACATTGTTATCTCCTTTCAACAGAAGATGAAGGAATAGCAACCATGAGAATAAAATTTTGCCTTCCAAGGTCCCTCTCAATGCCTTAGGGTATACCTGAAGTTCAGATGCTTGACTTGTCCCAGGTCAGTCATGGCACAGTAGAGGAGACTGGGCAAAACAGATGTCTAACTTTCCTATTGCGGAAGTCTGTGATGTGATTTATTCCTTTCACAAACTCCCTCACTCTTGAGGCATGGTATGTGCCATGTTCAGAGCAACAGAGGGGTGTATTTGGTCATCTCTCAGCTGAAGGATGATGTGTATTATGTAGAGACTTTTCTAGCATAAAATCATTTTGTCAAGGTGGAGTGCATGAACATTCTACAAATATTCCACTGTTGGATCAGAAGGTGGTCAACAACAGGTTGCATATACAAGGACGGGCCTGTAAAGTTACAATAGAGCCGAATAATTCCTACTATCTAGTGATACTGTAGCTCTAGTCTACTATGGTACAACATACCACTTGGGTGTTTGTGGTGATACTGGTGTTAGAAAAACCTACAGTGTAAACAACTTATTGAAAAAAGACTTTTATTCCTCCAACATTCTCTGCTTCCTGCAGGTCTTATGACCAGAAAGCCAGAACAAGAACCTAAATTTACTACTCAGAATAAAGCATCACTTTCCACAGGAATTGCAGAATGACAATGAAATGCTTAGTGACATATGCAGATCTAAGATAGCAACCCAGCTTTCCTTAATGTAATATTCATCCGTTCTTGATTTTTCAGATTTATTCAGATGGGTGCCATTTTACATTTAGTTTTTGCATACACACATTTGCTTCCCAGTGCATACACACATTCACCCCTTCCATTGCTCCACATACAGCAACATAGATTACTAACTTTAAAAGAGGGGAGGTTTTGTGCAAGACTTCTGCTGTGACTTGTCCTGGGGAGCCTGCTGGTAGTTGTATTCCTCAACTCTCCATTTTACTTTTTGTCCTGCTTCATACTTCTCTGGAATAAAGACAAGAGAAGAAGAGAGGGGAAGGAGAAAAGAAAGAAGAGGTGAGGACATAAGAGGAGGGAAAGGGGGAAGGAAGAAAATAGAAGAGAAAGAAGACAAGAGAGAAGAGAAGGCATGGCATCTCACTGTGGAGTTTATTCTGCCCAAGAGACATTTTCTACTTTTCATGTAGAAACATTATTCAGTTTATTCCCAGATATTTAGTGTAACTAAAGAAAAATGCATAACCCCAAAGTGTATACTAATCCTGTTTCTAAAAGGAGAATTCTGAAAGCAGATTGGTCTTCTGTCAAGAACGCACATTAACAATTCTGCTCATTCATTGGAGAATAGGAATTGAAAATATTTGGATGAAGAATATGGAATGGAAGAGTGCTGTTGTAAAAGGTTATCCCTAGGACATGGCATAGGTGTTGCCCTTTTGAACCCTCAGTGGGAGAGTTCTGTCATGGAAAAAGGCAGGGCTCACAAGACAGAGCACTAGCTGCAAAAGGTCCTACTTGTCTAAGAGGACACTGAAGTGGTTAAAAATCCCTGGGTTGGGCCACTCTGGTGGCATAGCCACCCCTAAGTTTCTCATACTTCTGTAGCAACCTTTCATCTGTGCCTCTGTAGGAATCCCAGGAAAACACATTGGCTTACATGGTAGGGGCTGCTTTAGGTTCTGAAGAAGTTTGAAGAGGTGGAAAGAAAAGATAGCAGCTTTAGCAATAGCTGGTTCCTTAGAGAACCAGCTAGAAGTGGGAATAGTGAACTACCATCAGGGATCCCAGCACCTGTTCATGTCCCACAGACCCTACAATAATCTCAGATCAGTATTCCCAACTGTTCCTTGAAAATGCATTTCCTATCTATTTTATTCCCTAAATGAGCAACACTGTAGAATTGATACAGGAGAGTGCTTATTCTTGGGGTGGGGCATGGAAAGGAACTGATTTCCACACATCTGGGACCAGCAAGGTGCAGACAGCATCGCTGTGAGGGAAAACAGAAACCCTGAATTTCCTATACACAGTCCAATACTCTGAAACCTGTTGTGACTCATTAGGGACCATCGGGAAGCAGAACAAAGCATGGCTCCTGTGAATCAACTCTGGGAGAGATGCACGATAAATTCCTCTTCCTCTAAATATAAAAGCAGATGGGATGATGGAATGATGGAGCAGTAGGCTAAATCCTGCTAATATATGTGGCTTCGGACAAACCAGATGGCAGATAATTGAGTTATAATTCATCCAATAAGTGTTTATTGAGCACCTGTTATGTGGTAGGCACTGTGCCAGGTGCTAGGATATAAAATCCAATTACACAGACAGTATCCTCAAGAAATGTACATGTAGAGAAGAAGACAAGCACATGGGTCAGCAATTACCCAACAGGGAGACGAATAGGATGCTGATTATATTACTGATTACAGACATCACTTATCTGCTGTTTACTCTAAGCCTGGCATTGAGCTAAACACTCTTCATGTTCTACAACACATACCATCCCAACAAGTCAATGCGGAAGAACTTTGTAGGTACCTCAACTTACAGGTGATGAAATTGAGACTAGAGAGTCCAAGATTAATTTTGTCTATGGCATTTGTACTTGTATATTTTCCAGTTAGGACATAAAGCCTTGTCTAAGCCTTCCCTCTTCACAGGGAGCTGTGAAAATCTAGGAGGAAAAGATGAATCAGGTCAGTCATGAACACATTAAAGAAAGGAGACATGACCTTTGGTTTGATGTAAAAATATGAGGCGTAGCTTCATAGAGAGTGTCAAGGGATGAAGTGGGAGAAGGACATACGTACAGGCTGAAAACAAAGGAGAGGCCTACCCTGCTTCATGGAATTATTCATAGCCAGGCTGAAAATGCCTTGGTTTGTACGAAGGATGGGGATAAATGCAGATCTGAATTGTAGGGGAAAGAAGAGGGAGTCAGAATGAGATGGACCTAGAAATGTCAGCAGGCTCTAATCATGGTGGAACTGGTGAGATATGCTGAGTTTGAAATGGATTATATAGGTTTGAAATCCATGGATGCATCTTCCTGCAGTTTGACCTAATCATGATCTGTTAGTACCTGGAAGGAGAGCAATGGGTGGGCAAAGAAGAATGAGGACCTGATTGGGAAGGCAACGCTCACATGGTAATGAGACAGAAGCTGTTTAAGGGAAAACAAAACGCAAGCTCATTTGTTTAAAAAAAAAAAAAAATGACTCCCAAGGAGCCGGGCAGTACCTTTATGATACCCAGAAACAAGGCCAGTAAGCTCCTGGGAAATTTCAAAGTTAGGTGCTATCTCTGAAGTGCACCTTGGGGTCTGATTTCCCTCTGGCCATATTTCCCCAGTGTTCCAGTATATTTTGCTTTGAAACCCAAAGAAGAAAATCAGTCAAAGCAGCTGCACGTTTGTTGTTTTATTTGCAGTGCGGTGGCTGGACCTGAACCTATCTCCGCTACCTCCCCTGCTGAATATATCTCCACAGCAGCATGGAGGCCTTGCTGCTGAGGCCACAGCAGGGGGAGCCTTCCTGCCTGCCACAGTCTCTGCAGCTGCCCCAGCTGCTTCCATGTAGGAAGGCAATTTTTTTTTTTTTTTTTTTTTTTTTAAAAAACTAAGCCTCTATCTTTTTATTTTATCAATAAAGACTCAGGAGCCAGAGGGTGGGGTGAAAACCTGCTAGCTCAGAGATTTCTCCTCCTCCCTGTTGTCCAAAAGGAGAGCTGTCTCATATCATCTGAAACAAAACTCCAACCAGGATGTCCCTACCTTCTACTTCCTGTGCCAGTCTGACCTCCTGACTTCTCCTCACTCTCTATGGTTACCTCCATTCAACTGGTTGCTTGCTCTGCCTCTTGACCTATGGTTCATTTTATTTAAATAACACAATCTCGGGGTTCACAGTGTGATCAAATATCCCACAACATGTTAAATTAATTTTGCTCAGGAATCAAACTTTTCCTTTTTCATTTAAACTACTAGCCCTTTCGCTCATTTGTATACAACCAAGAAGTTTTGTCTTAAAATCTTCAATTTTCTTTTTTTATTAAGAAAAAATTTTCATTCATTTTACACACCAATCAAAGATCCCCCTCTTCCCTCTTCCTGCCCCCAGCCTCCCTCCCTCAACTCACCCCCCACTCTCTCCTACAAGAAGGCAAGGCCTCCCTCCCATGGGGAGGCGCATTCAGTAGAGGGTAGTCTAAGCTCTTTCCCCTCCCTCAAGGCTGCACAAGGTGTCCCATCATAGGTAGTAGACTCCAAAAAGCCCGCTCATGCACCAGGGATAGATTCTGATCCACAGCCATTGATCCAACTTTCATGAGTTCCCACTAAAAACTTAAATTTCCTTATCTTTCAAAAGAATATAGTGCTGACTTTATTGGATGATGAGCATTTCATAAAATAGTAAAAATAAAGCATTGGGTAGATGAGAAGGTTCACAATTCTTTCCCTGATGACTGTGGATCTGACTTCTTGGGATTCTCCTTCCTTTGCCAAGCAGAGAGTTGACTATATGAGTTAGAAGCCAAGACCCTATGGGAAGTGAAAGCATTTCTAGGAGTTTTTGGGGATTGCAGTCTCCTGCTGAGGGCTCCACAGTCTCACCAAGAAAGAAAACAGGAAGCTCTCCTCTGGCCAAGTGCACAAGCTTTTGGGATGATTTATCTCTATTGATGAATTCCAAGCTTCTTGAAGAAATTCAGTGTCTCCCATTTCTAGAAAACTGAGCAGTCAGGCTAGACATAAGACCCACTGATGACAATATAGATTACTACATGGAAACCTATCTTCTCTGATGTGTCCTGGGCAGTGAGACATTGTTGTCCGGGTTATATAATTATATATAAACAGAGCCAGAAAGGACCTCTACCTGAGGTGATTCATAATTTACATAACAATTCAGGATCTACCCTTATCCTTGATCATGGATGGATCAAACAAATCAGTGAGTTAGAAACCTGGGTGAGACTATTGCATCTTTGGTGGCTGTAGAATATCCAGATACAGACAAGGAGTCCAGGGAATTGGAATAAAAATCCTCAGCCACATAAAGATCCTTGGGGACTATGAGTCTGCTGTTTTTCCATACCAATAACCATTCCTTTCCAGAGTGTGCCCCATTTGTAGCTGGAGTTAGGGTATCCTAACTCTTGAATACTCCAATTTTTCTATCACCTAGTCCTTGAGATCATCAATATTATTGTTAGCTGTTATTTCACTAGCAGATTTGATAGGCATAATATCTCCCTACCTAGTTCCCCAAGAACTGGATTATACCAGAGATCAATGGTACTATTTGTCATCGACAAATAGGCAATGGAATTTAAGCTGGTTAAAATTGAGGTTTGTGGAAGCCAGCTTATGAGAGCAGATAAGCATCTTTATCTAACTAGGAGTAGATGAGTCAAAATTAGGAGAAAGGCCTGTATTGGTGAGGAAATATGCTCATGAAAGGCTGTCACTCCCATTATCTTTACTTCCAAATGATCTAGAACTTCTTTCTTTCTTTTCTTTTTTTTTTTGAGACAAGATATCACATAACCCAGACTATATTCAAACTCACTGTGTAACTGAGAAATGAACTTGATTTCTTGATTCTCTTGACTTTACACTGAGCATGCTAGAATGACAAGAATATGCTGTAATAGCCAACTGATATGGTAATGGGAATTGAACCCAGGGCCATATGCAC
Source organism: Peromyscus leucopus (assembly GCF_004664715.2). Classification (NCBI taxonomy): domain Eukaryota; kingdom Metazoa; phylum Chordata; class Mammalia; order Rodentia; family Cricetidae; genus Peromyscus; species Peromyscus leucopus. The sequence continues at coordinate 16,738,330 of NC_051071.1, read as the reverse complement.
ACCAGGTCAGCACTCTAACCACTCAGCTGTATATTTTGCATTCACATTATCTACATTTCAAGCAACAGAATGAGAGGAAAGGAGGCCTGATATCTTGCTGTGGGATGTCTTTCTGTATGCTGTAAATATGTGTTGCTTCCATTGGCTAATGAATAAAGTTGGTTTGGCCTATGACAAGGCAGCTTACAGGCAGGTGGGAAATCCAAGCAGAGAAACAGGAAGAAGAAAGACAGGAGAAAATGCCAGCCACTGTGGAAGGAATAGCAAGATGCCAGCAGACCAGTAAAGCCATGGAACACGTGGCAAAACATAGATTAATAGAAATAGTTGAATTTAAGATATAAGAGCTAGCTAGCAAGAGGCCTGCCATAGGCCACACAGTTTATAAATAATATAAGCCTCTGTGTGTTTATTTGGGTCTGAGCAGCTGCACGACCATGGGTGAGAGAGATTTGTCTGGACCATGGGGGGGGGTGTCCAGGGGGCAGAACTAGAGAAACTTTCCAACTACACTTGGTAGAGGTTGAATCACCAGAGATATCTTTTGTGACAATAGATTCATAATTGACACACTATAGCAGAATATCAGCTAAGCCAAATTACAAAGAGTAACAGAAATGCCTTTTCCCCATAAATTCTGAAAAGGTTGCAGAATCCCCTTTTGCAATCCTGTATAAGCAATAAGCACCCACATAGGCCCAAAACAAGAACTCCCATTTCTGAATAACTCCTATCCAGACCTGACCAATCCATGTAGCTGCTGAGAATTTTCTATGTAGCTTGCCATCACATTCTATTCAAAGCACTGTTTCAGGGAGATCCCTTCTTTGGTGTTTTCCTGAAACTCCAAATTCATGGAATTCCCAGTAATCCTCTCTTAAGAACTACTTGATAGATCTTCCATTGCAAGAGAAAAAGCATAGTCACAGGTCAATCATTCTGGAAGTCTTGGAAATGGCATCCACAGTGGAGCATGTGCATGTCACTAGTGTCTACTGAGAAGCAGAGCATGGACCAGACAATCACCACTAACAAACAAGAAGCTCATTTACAGCTGTCCAGATGTGGCTTGAGATTTAAATCAATAGCCTTGCTTTACAAGTTAGCAGAGAGACTGATGGACTATCCTAAAAGTGTGCAAATTTACAGCTATCACATTGACTTTTAGTATTATTAAAAAGCAAGGTAGGAGGCTGGGCATGGTGGCACATGCCTTTAATCACAGTACTTGGGAGGCAGAGGCAGGTAGATGTGAGTTTGAGGCCAGCCTAGTCTACATAGTGAGTTCCAGGACAGCCAGAGCTACATAGTGAAAACTTACCTTGAGAAAAAAAAAAAAAAAGCAGGGCATGAAATCTATGGAGATATACCCTAAAAACAGCTACAGCAATCTGTAGCTATTGTTATTTATGTCAGATATTCTTCAACAATTATGTATTGATGGTCCATGTTATAGTATAAAGGATCTCCATCTTGAGATGTTCACTAACTGGAAGGATGCATCACATAGCAAAGTCCTCTGTTCATTATTACAGAAACTATAAAACATCCTGCAAACACAAGGAGAGTCTATAGGAAGTGGGAAGTGAAAGCAATGTCACAGGATCTATACATACAGTGGAAGGTGCTGCCTACTGGGTTGTATAGGAAGAGAAGAAAGTCAGACGCTTCTATAGGGACCTCAAAGGAGCAGGTGTACTTATCATGGTGCACGTAAGGATTGACAAATGAATAGTTCAAACAAGGCTGTGTACATTCATTGTCAGCTCTCTACTCTTGTATTATATCCCATCATGGTAAAGGTACCTGTTTATAAAAGGGGTGAGGTTAGGATGGTTTCTAAAAATTTCCTGTGAAGCAAAGGGAAGCTCCCTCTCAGCAAACAAAATTAAAAACAAAAAACAAAATGAAAAGCAAGGGGGGTATTAGATGACATGCTACATAATATATGTTTCATATTCACAGAAAAGCATCCTGGAATTAGCCTACACGTACATCTGTGTTTAACTTCAATCATCAGTTGTATCCAGTTTGGCTGAGATAATTACATTATGGGTTTAGGAGAGGAAAAGCCGTAAGCATGAGGAGCTGTAAGGATGGGCCCCATCAGGGATTTACACTTGTACCACATCACATCGAGGTTTTAGCTGATCCTTCAACCCTGAAAGGCCCAGCTCTTATCAAAGAGTCATAATTATGGTCCTCAAAGGCAAAATCGTTTACTTGGAGGTCTCACAATTTCTCTTTGGGGAATAGCAACATCTTTGAAGTTTCCCTGGCAATTAAACAGCACCTCCTTTCAAATGGGGGCTACAGTTAAGTTGCAAAGGGGGTTACAGTTAACAAAAGCAGAATGATGCTGATAGAGTCCATGTTGTCCCAGTGAAGTACTCATCGGCCCCAGTTGGAGTTACTGCTGTCTCACTGACCACAGACATTTCCTGGACATGGTGGTTCTTGGGAACGATTCATAAACCTCCTTGTTAACTAAAGGCTAATTGAAGATTAGCTTCCAGGTGACAATTGGGAAATACTAGTGACATATTTTTAGTTTCATAATCAGAAGATCAGCTATGCTATTGTAACCTGCCTTGGTAAACTCCACTGGCATCTGGCTAAATGTGTCGCTCTTGGCAAGTACCCACCAGCTGTTCCCACCTGTGGTCACACACAGGATTTGGCAATGATGCTTATTACATCTGTATCTGTGGGATGGCCTGGCCTGTTAAAAACAGCCCATGCATGGTGCAGGGTACTTGATCTAGTGGTCTTTTTGTTGTATGATTGTTTCACCCAGAGCCTTTCATTCTTTCCTTCATAAACAACCACTCCAGAAGCTGGTTAACTGCATAAGTTACTCTGGGGCAGAAACACAAACATGTAAGACATTAGGGCACAGTCCTTCACTCAAAGCTGCTAATTGAAGAATCCACTATTTTTACCCCCTTTCCTCTTCCCTTTTTATATGGTAGCCTAAGCCACATCCTTTTTCAAGTGAAAGAGTTATATAAGTTGTAGGTTATGACACATTCAAAGAAATCATCTTATTAATTAGGTTGTGACATCATAGGATCAAAGAAATGAGAAGGGGAGAGGATCTGTGGAAGGAATTCATTTTTGCCCATCATCTCCTCTACCTGGATGGGATGACTTTTTATTGTGTTTACTCATTCTCTATCCACCTAAGCAGGAAATAGATCAAATATGGTGCTTTCTTTGTGGTCCATCTAGTGTTATCACAAAAGGTCCCAAAGTAATTGGCAATACCTCTCTTGAACCTGAGTGATGAATCCTTACTCTGTGGCCTTTTGCTATAAATACAGGACTTGTCCCAGATGACATGCTTGTATTATTGGACAGACTTTAATCTTAGCATTATACAGGCCCACATTTTTCCGTTGCCAAACACTATTTGCAGTTCTGTCCCAGATGTAACAACCTAATCAAAATAGAATTGCATAGAGCACTACACAGAGGATTGGCTTCTGGGGACTGTGCAACAGGTATCTGTATGTTTATTGCCTGCTTTTATGAAACTTATACAATGAAATTGTAAAGTGCACATTGAATACTGGGACTTGACTCCTAAGTAATGAATTGTAAATAATAAGGTTTAGCATCAGCCAGAAACATTTTCACATACTCAAATGCCAGCATTCTCAACCACAGCACCACTGACTTTAAATCAACACAGAGCATTTCCACCTCTCCACATCACCCTTCTTAATGACTCGGACTGCCAACTGACCTGCGTCCCTGACCATCAATGCACCCACGCTTAGCGTGAAAAAGAGAAACCTTTCATGGGCAATAGAAAAAGAAAGGTTTGTTTTGTTTGTTTGGTTTTTGTTCAGAGCACCCTGATACAGAAATGGTTCAAGGATAAAAGAGCCATTTAGAAATGATAAAGAAGACAAGTTTTGAGCTGAAATCATTTTGCAAAAGGATCTGCTTACAAAATGCACCGGAAACGTGTTGTAAAACCAATGTTATCTGAAAGCTCAAGGAAAACAGCCCTTCGAAGTAAGTCCCCATGAGCTGGTGACAGACAGCAGTTTGGAGTTGTGCCTCTTTTCATCTTCATCTTCATGGTCAAACTGTGTTCCACCATCTATCTACTTCCAATCTGTCTTTTCTGTGGTGTTTTGAAAGAGCAAATTAAATGCTGTAGCCACAGAAACTGTTAAGTAGCAAAGATGTAAATAGATGGGGACTGAACAAACCTTCTCATCAGCATCAGCAGCTAATCAGCTTCCCAGTTTTATGAATGTGGAAACTGAGGCTGGGAGACACTACAAATTCTATTTGATGCACCAGGCTGTACACATTACAGTAAAGCCAACAGACAAGGTGTGCTGTTGCTCACAGAGTGCACTTCCCCTCAAGTAGCATGGAAGTCATGACATATAAATTTGCTTAAAGATGTGTGCAGTGTGAAAGTATGATGCATTCTTTCAAGAAAAGCACCCCACCGCACTCACCACACACCCTGCTGCCTCTGCCACATTCGAGGTTCTATAAACTATTATATTTGTAACACTGGGATAAAACAATTAGTTAATTGAATTTTTGTAGCAGATGGTGGAAGTTTATAAATTGCATCAATTAATGAATAAATAAAAACAAACTGTTGCTCTCATTAGTGTCCCTAAAATATGTAAATGGCACACGTTTATTTTCATGACTCACAGATGGAGATGTGGAGGCCCACAGAGGTACGGTTTGCTCCTGGGCAGGTGAATAGACAGACATTCAATCACAAAAGAACTAGCAGGCTATGACTCATTCTTTCTTATCCAGAACAAAGCCTAACACAGTCTGTTTGCAGTCCTTTCTTCCTGTCTCCTTATCTGCTACTCTATAATCTAATTTGGCCTTGGCATAGAACGAGTTGCACAAGCAGTGAGAGCTTGGATCACAGTCAATTCTCTGCCCTTCTCTTTCCGAAAAGTCTCACATCCAGAGGCCAGAGACAAAACTGGGATCGTGCAAGTGCAGGAAGATGGAATCTTCCATCTTGAAAGCGTTAGGAAGAGTCTACATGCTCTCTGTTCTGGGTGTGTTTCACTTTAGGTCCTATAGTCTAAGAGGAGAAAGGGGTTGCTGAGTTGTTCATGGCGTGGCACTCCTAACAACTCTAACATCTGGACCAGCTGTATCTCCGTCCAAGAGCATCTCTGAGAAGACTTCTCAGCTATTTTTGCCCCTCAGGCCACCACAGTGGTACTGATGCAGGGACAGCTGTTCCAGGACTAGCATGAGGTGGCCTCATACTAGCAGTATTTCATTGGTAGCGCGTGCCACATTAAAATGTCATTTAGGCAATTAATATTTTATTTATAAACACTTATAAATATTTATCATAAACGACTGTTTAAATAACAGCTCCTGAGAAAACAAATCTATTACATTTGTATTAAAAATTCCTTGGATGCTTAATTATGGGAATATTTAGACAGACCATTAAAATTTCATACCAACTTTGTGAGAAGTCAGGGGCAAACCCAGTTAGACTCCCTCATTTAACTAAGGGAGCAAATTGTATACGATTCCACACAAAAGGGGGAAATTCGGCTACAAGTCCCCCACCTGGTAGTTCAATACATTTGGCTTTGTGTCAGAGAAGCCAAAAGTCATCTCAAAATCTTTTCTTTAAACATTGTAAGAAAATATGTATTCATTCTAGATAAACGTCCTAACCTTAGCTACAATCAAAATATATTTTGTCCATAAATGGATCTGACTAAGCATTCTCAGCTTCTTCAGCTATTTTAATCAGACCCCAAACACAATTGGCAGTCCAATTTTTCAACCAGGAAGAAAAATAGTTACTGCTTGCATTGATCTGCTGTAGGGACAGTGTCTCACCTTACTCTGTTCTTAAAATATAATTAAAATGTTCTATTTTGAGGTCGATGGTTTAACAAAGCACAAATATCTACGTATACATTTTCCTCTGTTATGGATTTTAAATTCAGGGCTAAAAGAATGGAAAATGGACTAAATTGTCTTTACTGGCTATAAAAGTTTTTTTGAGAATTGATATAATTGTAATTGTGTGTTTCCTCTCAATACTGTAATGTTTGCCTTCATTTTGTCCTCTGGGTTTGCTTCACACTACTGCACAGAACTCTGTTAGCCTTCATGCATTTGAAGGGTTAAAAATACAGTGGCAGACTGAAAATAGAGTGGCAATCCTGTCACAGGGTTGCAAGAACTGTTCTTTGGAACATTCTGTGGTCATCACAACATGTCTTCCAATTATGCTTAACTTAATTGATCTTGGCTTTGGTAGCAGACAAGTTAGCTCTACTATATCACCAACTATTGGAAACAGCATCGTAACCCATTAGGGTCATCTTGAGAATTCTAAGGCCACCCACCCCCAACTAGATATTGTTAATGATATTAAATGTATTTTGAAAACTACAGTTATTGTTTGTAGTGGAGATAATATAAGAAAGATAGACTGAAAACTTTTATTTAGTCAAATCAAGATAGAGAGGGCTAAGAACTGTGGATCAGAAAAAAAAAATCTGGGAATGTAGGTCATGTGGTGATCTCTGACTGGTATGGCTCTGAATAAAACCTAACAACCTGAGGAAATCATCTGAATGACTTTCAGAAGAAAACCAGGCACATTAGAATAACAGCTTCTCCTAGGATTCCATCCCCAACCCCACATCAAGTCACAGTAATTGTCTGGAGTAGGCTTCAAATACGACAACATTATTATGAAATCTTTGCCATAAGGAAATACAGAGCTGTCCATCATGATACTCAGAGGAAGAAAGTCTCTGTATATGATGGCCACGAACCACAGGGAATCTGGCTACAAATGCAAATAGTTTTCTTTCAATATATATATACATACATATACTCATATATATAATATATAATATATATCATATATATATATACTCTCACAAATCAGTTTTTAATATTTTACTTAAAAAATCACAAATTGCCATAATTGCCCAAGGCAGAAGACCTATTCACAAAGTATCTATCCATCATTCTATGAATTGTAATGTTCGGTTTGTTTCCTTGACTAGGGGGATCTGTTTTTTGTTTTGCTTTGTTTTGTGTTTGTTTTTGTTTTGTTTTTTATTCGAGAAATAGTGGCTATTTTTTAATTCAACTTTTTTTTTCATTGAATCACACCCAGGAAGCAATGTTTGCAACTATACTAGTGTGTCGCCTAGCTTCTATTTATGACAACTTAAGGTTTAAATATCAACTCTGACAAAGAAAAGAAAAGCAAATGTCCCTAAATTTCCTGAAGGGCTGAGCATCAAGCCCGAATTATTATTGTTTATGTCTCAGCTTTAGCAGCTCGGGTGTCTCCATGGTCTGCTGTGTGCCGGGCTGGCAATGATGGATGGCCATTACAGCAGCTTATTGGAAATGGCTTGATTTATAACCTGTTCTCCTGCCTCAGTCTAATGGCTTCATTTCTTTCCTCCAGTGCGTGATGCCACCGCCAAGGTCATTGCGCCAATGGCCTTTTGTTAGTCTGCTGATGACCAGTATGCCTAGGAGTCAGCCCGAGGAGGGGTGAAGGGGGGTAGCAAAGAGGAGGGGTGAGGAGAACGAGGGTGGGAAGGCTCCAACCTTTACATTTTAATTTTTTTCCATCTCAGCCCCTGATAACTGCAGTAGAACAGTAGATTAAATGCTGTCTTCTATTTGCTTCCCGAGCTCGCCAGACAAGGGGCTGCTTTATGATCCTCAGTGGGGAAGTCCATTACTCACCTCTACTTTAAATGACCAGCATCAAATATATACAGCTCCCATTAAAGCTGGGATCAATAAAAATGCCATTAAGATAGTAAAAGTTGCTGATATTAGTGAAGCCCCCAAACAAAATATTTGATTTTCTTTCAGGTTGTTAGTGAGATGGAATAGGAACACATAAGTGAAGGGAGAAGTGGCCATGCCTATGGTCAATAATTTATCTCAGAGATTCATTCAGCCTCTCACCCAATATTTCCCTGCTGTCTATTGATTCCCCATCATTATTTGTCATAAGCTGTCCTAACTCAAGGAGAAAATATGCCCTGCCGGTCCGAGGGGAGTCATACCTGGAGAAATAGAAAGGAATTTCATTAAAAGCGAGAAAGAACTGCTGCAGCCGGGAGACACTCCCACAGCAAGTTGCGGGACTTTTGTTAGTCTCGGAGAAAATGGTCGAATGCTCGGCGGTGCTGCGTGTGCACCCTGGGAACACTGGATTGAGAGGGTGGCAAACGTGGCTCATGGGAAAGCAAAGGCACTTCCTCCGTGAGGTTTGAGTTTCCAAAGACAGTTCGTCCCAGCAAAGCAAATGCACAGACACATGTGTGTAGGTGTGTTTCCTTTCATTTATCCCCCTTCTCCCGAGTGCTGCCAGTTTATTTTACCAACTGGATTTTCCTAAGTGCTGGATGGAGGTCGATGGCTTCTCAGAAATCTGAGCAACGAATATTCAAGTGTATGCCAGTGGCAGCCAGCGTGGCAGCCTGAATTGCTAATGCTGGAGGAATGACTTCGGGAATACAATATTTTTTTTAAGAGCATGGCTATTTTAGTAGGTTGAATGGAAATGGCCCCCATAAGCTCATAGGGAGTGACATTATTAGGAGAGGTGGCCTCACTGGAGCAGGTGTGGCCTCGTTGGAGGAAGTACGTCACTGGGGGTGGACTTTAAGGTTTCAGAAGCTCAAGCCAGGCCTAGCATCTCTCTCTTTCTTCCTGCTGCCCGGTGATCCAACTGTAGAACTCTCAGCTCCTTCTCGAGCACTCTGCTGCCATGCTTCATGTCATGCTCCCCACATGCCATACACCTGCCATACTCCTCACATGGCCTCACATGCTCCTCACGTGCACCTCATGTGCTCCTCACATGCTCCTGCCATGCTCCCCACATGCTCCTCACATATGCCTGCCATGCTCCTCACATGCCACTCACATGGCCCTCACATGCTCCCCACATTCTCCTCACACACTCCTCACACACTCCTCACATGCTCCTCACATAGTCCTGCTGTGACTAGAATGGACTAACCCTCTGAATCTGTAAGGCAATCCCAGTTAAATGTTTTTCTTTATAAGATGCAGTGGTTATCATGTCTCTTCACAGCAATCCTGTGGGCCTGTTGCAATACTTTAAAATAAAATTTAAAAATTTATTCCATTTTGCTTGTTTTGTATAACATTTCTATTGCTTCTAATATGCTTAAATATTTTTTTCTTATGTACTGTACAGTTATTTATTTCCATCTTGAACAAATATGTATTTAGTTTTGTATAACTTATATGAAAGAATTATGTGTCATCATTGTTTTTTAAATGGAATCATTTTGTTTTAAGAGTTAATAATGGAAACCAAATTAAAAATTGAATAAAATATGAAAAAAAACTTAACTAAGACCACTATTTCCTACTCTTAACAGAGAGACTGTATTTTCCTTTAATGGAGCATGTATTTATAATGCCTTTCCATAGAAATCTTTGAAATGGGTTTCAATGATTACTTGATAGCTTGCTCAATGCATATCCACAAAAAGATAAAATAATTTCTTTAAGTTAAATTTCCTTAAAGTTGACCAATTTGTCTAACAGATGTCCTTATTTAAATTTTCTCAAATATTAATAGTGTTCAATGTAGAAAATGAAACCATAACAGCTTTAAAAAATATTTTATTTTTATATATGTGTGTGTGTGTGTGTGTGTGTGTGTGTGTGTGTGTGTGTGTGTGTGTGTGTTCCACATGTGTGTGTGTACCCACAGAGGCCAGAAGAGGATACTGGAATCTTTTGGAGCTGGAGTTACAAGCAGTTATGAGCCTCGTGATGTGGAACTGACCTGTGCTTTTCTGCAAGAGCAGCAGATGTTCTTAAATGCTGAGCCATTTCTCTGGCCCCATCACCACAGTATTTAAAAGTGAAGGAAACCCGTGGAGTGTTTCAAGAGGTGTCCAATGCTTTGGTATTGTGCCATGACACTGCTGTCCACAAATGGGTAGTGCTGCATTTCTAACTCGCCTGGGACTTAAGCAGTTCATCGGCTGCAGGCTACTCATGCCGAAGTCCTGGTTCCAATTCTTTGTTTACTAAGAAGAATGCAACTGTTGCTACCAGTGTTTACTATAATGCTTACTCTGTGAGACATGAGACTTAGCAGATCACATCTTCATGACACATGCAGGAAGTGGGTGACAGCCCTGTTTTTACAGGTATAAAAGCCCTGTTCTTTACAGAAGTTAGATAAACTGCTCAGGATCGTATTGTACATACCTGTGGCATAAAAATTCACACCGAGATCTAATAGATTTCACAGTTAGTCCTAACTAGAAACTTGGTATCGACTAGATGAGTTTGACCAACTCACCTCAACACTACTAAGATACCTTGAGCTTGAATATGCAGCTAACATGACTATTTGGAGGTTATTTTGAGAATATTTCTATCATGAGATTTGATAAGGATGAATTTTCTTTGGATTAACTTTAAAAGTGAAAGACAATAGCATATTGTCCATTGCATAAATATTTCCCAGCAAATATGTGAAAAATAAGAGCTCTCATCATTCCAAATATCAGAGCTCACAATATGCTCATGGGTACAAAGCACTACTATATAGGTAAAAATTATAATCTCCTTGATAGCTGCCAACTTCCACAGTTCATTTTTTGTTGTATTAGCTAATAATATGTATATATCAGTTATAACATACAAACACATATAAATTTCAATATTTAATGTGTAGTCCATGAGGCTCTATCTTTGCTTTAATAGGAGCAGAACTCAAGTTTAAATATATCCTTCATGCTCAAAGCCCTGGATTTGAGTCTCAGCTATGCAACCAAAACAAAACAAATAAAACAGCTAACAACAAAAACAAAATGAAGTTTGTAGAAGAGAAAGAAAGAGAAGATAATGGAAGGGAGAAAGCAGAAAAGAGTGTTAGAAAGTAATATGAAATGATTCTGCCATCACTGTAGTTAAATTCAGGTCAGGTCTTCAGTGTTGAGCTTCACATAAGGAAGTCAGTTTTTCACACAAAACCATCTTCCTCAAGAAGTGGGTGCTACTCTCACCCTCATATAGATACATTTGCTCCAGTAGCAGGGGCCAAAACACCAGCATCTTAAACTGTAGCTGGGCCACCTTCTAGTCTCTCAGATGAGAAAACAGGCTCAGAGATGTTGGCTGATTGTTTGCCCAACTCTTAACACCCACTTTTATGCTGTTGAGTGCACAAAGCTCCCCAGTGGATGGGATCAAATGATTGCTGGAATCTCAGTATCTTCTATTTTGGTCCTCCATATATTTCTGTGGAAGATAATTTCACTTAGTGAACAATAGCTCAGATTTGCATCTTTGCAATTCATCACCTGTCACTTTAGTCTGATTAGTTTTCTCCTTAATTTGTTTCTCTGCATTTACAACACTCTACAATTTACAAAACATTCTCATAATTAATGGTGCTATGTTTATTATTGTAATATTATATATATATAAATAATTGCAATTTTATGTATATGTTTTATTATTATTACAGCTTTGTAAAAGGTAAGTGCTTTATATATAATATACTATTTATTATTCAAACAGCTTTGCTAAAGGTAAGTGAGGAAGAAGTAAGTTCTCCTATCTGGTAGATGAGAATACTTTGTCCAGCTGGGATTAGGCTCACATGCTCAGCAGAGTGCTGGGATCTCACACTCTACTGTGGAAGTAGAGGGCACATACATCCAGCTAGCTTGCATATCACTCTTGCGTTCCTCACCCTCTGTAAATGATTTATTTCCCTTTGTTCACTGTAATGAGCATACACAGCTGTTGCTTCTGTCTTGATTTCTGGGTGATGTGGCCTGGAAGGAGCAATTCACCTAGGTCCGGGGGAAGCTGATCATAAAGTCAGGCTGTACCTGCTTTTGTGACTGCCTTCTGCAACTACAGACCCCTTGGCTGAAGATGCTTGGATCTTTATTACTGATGTTGGAATTTTTCTCTCCTCTGCTGTGGCTCACTGTCTTAACTACTCTAATGAGCAGTGCCAATGAATATATTCACATCATGCAACCAGTATCCAGAACTTCACTTTATAAAACTAAAACTATGTACTCATACCTCTTCATCTCTGGCCCTTCCTACTCCTGGAAACTCCATTCTAGTTTATTGTCAGGAATTTTGACAGTTTTGAATAACTCATGCAAATGGGATAAAATTGTTTGCCTTTTTGTGATGTTTTAGTTGGTATAACAACCTCTAGGT